>NW_028322654.1:0-600000 GCF_047325235.1 Durio zibethinus
AAAAGATTTGGAAAAAAAAAACAGAAAAATAAAAATTTTTAAAATAACGAAAAAATTAAAACAAGTAAAATGAAAGCATATGAAAAAAAAGTAAAAAGAAGGAAAATTTGAAGGGAAAAAGTTATTAAAAAATTACAAAGTAGGACAAAAATAGCAAGAAAAATAATAAAATAAAAAAGATTCAAAAAATAAAAATAAAAAATTTTGAACTTTATAAAAATTTTTAAAATATAAATAAAAATAAATGGAAAAATAAATTAAGATAAAATATTAATATGGAAGAAAAAATTAAATAAAATACCAAAAAAGCAAAAATAAAAAAGTAAGATATTAAAAAATTAGCGAATAAAAAAATACAAAAGACAAAATGAATAAAAATTTCAATACAAAATAGAAAAAAACTTTTAGTTCAGAATATACAAAGAAAAACAACAAAAATATAAACAAATATAGGAAAAAGATATAAAAAATCAAAGATAAAAAATAAAATAAAAGTTAATAAAAAATATAAATAAAAACAAAAAGAAAGTGCGCAAAAAAAGTCTGATAATTTAAAAATGCAAATAAGAAATGAAGGAAATTTGTGAAAAAAATAAGAAAAGAATAAAAATGAAAAGACAAAAGATTTGGAATAAAAAAAGAAAAAAGAAATGTAAAAAATTTTAAAACAACGAAAAAATTAAAACAAGTAAAACTGAAAGCATATGAAAAAAAAAAAAAGCAAAAGAAAGAAAATTTCAAAGGAAAAAGTTATTGAAAAATTAGAACATAGAACAAAAAAAATGAAAATGAAAAAATAAAAAAGATTCAAAAAATAAAAATACGAATAAAAAACAAATAAAAAATAGTAATATAAAAGAAAAAAAAAACCAAAAAATACCAAAAAATGGAAAAAGATAAAAAAAAGTAAGAAAATAAAAAATTAGCAAATGAAAAGAATATAAAAAGACAAAATGAATAAGAATTTGACATATAAAATAGAAAAAAACTTTTAGTTTAAAGAAAAAAAATAAAACAAAAACAAAAGGAAGTGCACAAAAAAAGAAGTTTGAGGTTTTAAAATTGTAAAGAAGAAATTAAAAGAAAGTGTGAAAAAAAGATATAAGAAAAAGCAAGAAAAAAAATAAAAAAAACAAAATATATAAAAAGCAAGAAAAAATGAAAGTAAATCAACAAATAAGTTAAAAGAAAAAGAAAAAAAGGATTAATGAAAAATTATAAAAATATATACAACAAATAAAGGAAAAAGATATAAAATACGAAAGATGAAAAATAAAATAAAAGTTAATAAAAAATATAAATAAAAATAAAGAATGTGCACAAAAAAGAAGTTTGAGGTTTTAAAATTATAAAGAAGAAATAAAAAAAAAAAAAGTGCAAACAAAAAGATTTAAGAAAAAGCAAGAAAAAAATAAAAAATGAAAACACAAAATATATAAAATAAAATTTGAGAAAAAAAATAAAAAATGAAGAGGCAAAAATATGAAATAAAACAAAAAGAAAAAAATTTATAGAAAATTTTAAAACAAAGAAAAAAGTGAAGAAAAAAGAAACGAAAGCACATAAAAAAAAGAAGAAAATTTGAAAGGAGAAAAAGTTAATGAAAAATTATAAAAATGCAATAAAAAATAACCGAGAATGATAAATAAAAAAAGAAAAGAAAAAAAGATAGAAAAATAAAAAATGTCAAAACTTAATAAAAATTTATGAACTATAAAAAAAGAAAGAAAGAAAATTAAAGCAAAAGAAAAAAGATAAATAAAGCACAAAAAAAAACAAGAAATTATAAAAAGTAAGAAAATAAAAAAGGACAAAAATTGAAGAAAAATTTCAAAAATGAAATGGAATGACAAAATGAAAAAAAACTAGTTTAAAAAGGAACAAAAAATTGAAAAACATATAAGACCTAATAATAAAACAATATAAAAAGTGCGACAAAAAATTAAAAAGAGAAAATTTAATGCAAAATAAAAAAGTATGAGAATTTAAAAACGCAAATAAGAAATGAAAGGAAATTTGTGAGAAAAGAAAAAAGAATAAAAATGAAAAGACAAAAGATTTGGAAAAAAAAAAACAGAAAAATAAAAATTTTTAAAATAACGAAAAAATTAAAACAAGTAAAAATGAAAGCATATGAAAAAAAAGTAAAAAGAAGGAAAATTTTGAAGGGAAAAAGTTATTAAAAAATTACAAAGTAGGACAAAAATAGCAAGAAAAATAATAAAATAAAAAAGATTCAAAAAATAAAAATAAAAAATTTTGAACTTTATAAAAATTTTTAAATATAAATAAAAATAAATGGAAAAATAAATTAAGATAAAATATTAATATGGAAGAAAAAATTAAATAAAATACCAAAAAAGCAAAAAATAAAAAAGTAAGATATTAAAAAATTAGCGAATAAAAAAATACAAAAGACAAAATGAATAAAAATTTCAAATACAAAATAGAAAAAAACTTTTAGTTCAGAATATACAAAGAAAAACAACAAAAATATAACAAATATAGGAAAAAGATATAAAAAATCAAAGATAAAAAAATAAAATAAAAGTTAATAAAAAATATAAATAAAAACAAAAAGAAAGTGCGCAAAAAAAGTCTGATAATTTAAAAATGCAAATAAGAAATGAAAGGAAATTTGTGAAAAAAATAAGAAAAGAATAAAAATGAAAAGACAAAAGATTTGGAATAAAAAAAGAAAAAAGAAATGTAAAAAATTTTAAACAACGAAAAAATTAAAACAAGTAAAACTGAAAGCATATGAAAAAAAAAAAAAAGCAAAAGAAAGAAAATTTCAAAGGAAAAAGTTATTGAAAAATTAGAACATAGAACAAAAAAAATGAAAATGAAAAAATAAAAAAGATTCAAAAAATAAAAATACGAATAAAAAACAAATAAAAAATAGTAATATAAAAGAAAAAAAAAACCAAAAAATACCAAAAAATGGAAAAAGATAAAAAAAAGTAAGAAAATAAAAAATTAGCAAATGAAAAGAATATAAAAAGACAAAATGAATAAGAATTTGACATATAAAATAGAAAAAAACTTTTAGTTTAAAGAAAAAAATAAAACAAAAACAAAAGGAAGTGCACAAAAAAAGAAGTTTGAGGTTTTAAAATTGTAAAGAAGAAATAAAAAGAAAGTGTGAAAAAAAAGATATAAGAAAAAGCAAGAAAAAAATAAAAAAAACAAAATATATAAAAAGCAAGAAAAAAATGAAAGTAAATCAACAAATAAGTTAAAAGAAAAAGAAAAAAAGGATTAATGAAAAATTATAAAAATATATACAACAAATAAAGGAAAAAGATATAAAATACGAAAGATGAAAAATAAAATAAAAGTTATAAAAAATATAAATAAAAATAAAAGAATGTGCACAAAAAAAGAAGTTTGAGGTTTTAAAATTATAAAGAAGAAATAAAAAAAAAAAAAGTGCAAACAAAAAGATTTAAGAAAAAGCAAGAAAAAAATAAAAAATGAAAACACAAAATATATAAAATAAAATTTGAGAAAAAAAATAAAAAATGAAGAGGCAAAAATATGAAATAAAACAAAAAGAAAAAAATTTATAGAAAATTTTAAAACAAAGAAAAAAGTGAAGAAAAAAGAAACGAAAGCACATAAAAAAAGAAGAAAATTTTGAAAGGAGAAAAAGTTAATGAAAATTATAAAAATGCAATAAAAAATAACCGAGAATGATAAAATAAAAAAAAGAAAAGAAAAAAAGATAGAAAAATAAAAAATGTCAAAACTTAATAAAAATTTATGAAACTATAAAAAAAGAAAGAAAGAAAATTAAAGCAAAAGAAAAAAGATAAATAAAGCACAAAAAAAAACAAGAAATTATAAAAAGTAAGAAAATAAAAAAGGACAAAAATTGAAGAAAAATTTCAAAAATGAAATGGAATGACAAAATGAAAAAAACTAGTTTAAAAAGGAACAAAAAATTGAAAAACATATAAGACCTAATAATAAAACAATATAAAAAGTGCGACAAAAAATTAAAAAAGAGAAAATTTAATGCAAAATAAAAAAAGTATGAGAATTTAAAAACGCAAATAAGAAATGAAAGGAAATTTGTGAGAAAAGAAAAAAGAATAAAAATGAAAAGACAAAAGATTTGGAAAAAAAAAAAACAGAAAAATAAAAATTTTTAAAATAACGAAAAAATTAAAACAAGTAAAAATGAAAGCATATGAAAAAAAAGTAAAAAGAAGGAAAATTTTGAAGGGAAAAAGTTATTAAAAAATTACAAAGTAGGACAAAAATAGCAAGAAAAATAATAAAATAAAAAAGATTCAAAAAATAAAAATAAAAAAATTTTGAACTTTATAAAAATTTTTAAAATATAAATAAAAATAAATGGAAAAATAATTAAGATAAAATATTAATATGGAAGAAAAAATTAAATAAAATACCAAAAAAGCAAAAAATAAAAAAGTAAGATATTAAAAAATTAGCGAATAAAAAAATACAAAAGACAAAATGAATAAAAATTTCAAATACAAAATAGAAAAAAACTTTTAGTTCAGAATATACAAAGAAAAACAACAAAAATATAACAAATATAGGAAAAAGATATAAAAAATCAAAGATAAAAAAATAAAATAAAAGTTAATAAAAAATATAAATAAAAACAAAAAGAAAGTGCGCAAAAAAAGTCTGATAATTTAAAAATGCAAATAAGAAATGAAAGGAAATTTGTGAAAAAAATAAGAAAAGAATAAAAATGAAAAGACAAAAGATTTGGAATAAAAAAAGAAAAAAGAAATGTAAAAAATTTTAAAACAACGAAAAAAATTAAAACAAGTAAAACTGAAAGCATATGAAAAAAAAAAAAAGCAAAAGAAAGAAAATTTCAAAGGGAAAAAGTTATTGAAAAATTAGAACATAGAACAAAAAAAATGAAAATGAAAAAATAAAAAAGATTCAAAAAATAAAAATACGAATAAAAAACAAATAAAAAATAGTAATATAAAAGAAAAAAAAAACCAAAAATACCAAAAAATGGAAAAAGATAAAAAAAAGTAAGAAAATAAAAAATTAGCAAATGAAAAGAATATAAAAAGACAAAATGAATAAGAATTTGACATATAAAATAGAAAAAAACTTTTAGTTTAAAGAAAAAAATAAAACAAAAACAAAGGAAGTGCACAAAAAAAGAAGTTTGAGGTTTTAAAATTGTAAAGAAGAAATAAAAAGAAAGTGTGAAAAAAAGATATAAGAAAAAGCAAGAAAAAAAAATAAAAAAACAAAATATATAAAAAGCAAGAAAAAAATGAAAGTAAATCAACAAATAAGTTAAAAGAAAAAGAAAAAAAGGATTAATGAAAAATTATAAAAATATATACAACAAATAAAGGAAAAAGATATAAAATACGAAAGATGAAAAATAAAATAAAAGTTAATAAAAAATATAAATAAAAATAAAAGAATGTGCACAAAAAAAGAAGTTTGAGGTTTTAAAATTATAAAGAAGAAATAAAAAAAAAAAAAGTGCAAACAAAAAGATTTAAGAAAAAGCAAGAAAAAAATAAAAAATGAAAACACAAAATATATAAAATAAAATTTGAGAAAAAAAATAAAAAATGAAGAGGCAAAAATATGAAATAAAACAAAAAGAAAAAAATTTATAGAAAATTTTAAAACAAAGAAAAAAGTGAAGAAAAAAGAAACGAAAGCACATAAAAAAAAGAAGAAAATTTTGAAAGGAGAAAAAGTTAATGAAAAATTATAAAAATGCAATAAAAAATAACCGAGAATGATAAAATAAAAAAAGAAAAGAAAAAAAGATAGAAAAATAAAAAATGTCAAAACTTAATAAAAATTTATGAAACTATAAAAAAAGAAAGAAAGAAAATTAAAGCAAAAGAAAAAAGATAAATAAAGCACAAAAAAAAACAAGAAATTATAAAAAGTAAGAAAATAAAAAAGGACAAAAATTGAAGAAAAATTTCAAAAATGAAATGGAATGACAAAATGAAAAAAAACTAGTTTAAAAAGGAACAAAAAATTGAAAAACATATAAGACCTAATAATAAAACAATATAAAAAGTGCGACAAAAAATTAAAAAAGAGAAAATTTAATGCAAAATAAAAAAAGTATGAGAATTTAAAAACGCAAATAAGAAATGAAAGGAAATTTGTGAGAAAAGAAAAAAGAATAAAAATGAAAAGACAAAAGATTTGGAAAAAAAAAAACAGAAAAATAAAAATTTTTAAAATAACGAAAAAATTAAAACAAGTAAAAATGAAAGCATATGAAAAAAAAGTAAAAAGAAGGAAAATTTTGAAGGGAAAAAGTTATTAAAAAATTACAAAGTAGGACAAAAATAGCAAGAAAAATAATAAAATAAAAAAGATTCAAAAAATAAAAATAAAAAATTTTGAACTTTATAAAAATTTTTAAAATATAAATAAAAATAAATGGAAAAATAAATTAAGATAAAATATTAATATGGAAGAAAAAATTAAATAAAATACCAAAAAAGCAAAAAATAAAAAAGTAAGATATTAAAAAATTAGCGAATAAAAAAATACAAAAGACAAAATGAATAAAAATTTCAAATACAAAATAGAAAAAAACTTTTAGTTCAGAATATACAAAGAAAAACAACAAAAATATAACAAATATAGGAAAAAGATATAAAAAATCAAAGATAAAAAAATAAAATAAAAGTTAATAAAAAATATAAATAAAAACAAAAAGAAAGTGCGCAAAAAAAGTCTGATAATTTAAAAATGCAAATAAGAAATGAAAGGAAATTTGTGAAAAAAATAAGAAAAGAATAAAAATGAAAAGACAAAAGATTTGGAATAAAAAAAGAAAAAAGAAATGTAAAAAATTTTAAAACAACGAAAAAAATTAAAACAAGTAAAACTGAAAGCATATGAAAAAAAAAAAAAGCAAAAGAAAGAAAATTTCAAAGGGAAAAAGTTATTGAAAAATTAGAACATAGAACAAAAAAAATGAAAATGAAAAAATAAAAAAGATTCAAAAAATAAAAATACGAATAAAAAACAAATAAAAAATAGTAATATAAAAGAAAAAAAAAACCAAAAAATACCAAAAAATGGAAAAAGATAAAAAAAAGTAAGAAAATAAAAAATTAGCAAATGAAAAGAATATAAAAAGACAAAATGAATAAGAATTTGACATATAAAATAGAAAAAAACTTTTAGTTTAAAGAAAAAAATAAAACAAAAACAAAAGGAAGTGCACAAAAAAAGAAGTTTGAGGTTTTAAAATTGTAAAGAAGAAATAAAAAGAAAGTGTGAAAAAAAAGATATAAGAAAAAGCAAGAAAAAAAATAAAAAAAACAAAATATATAAAAAGCAAGAAAAAAATGAAAGTAAATCAACAAATAAGTTAAAAGAAAAAGAAAAAAAGGATTAATGAAAAATTATAAAAATATATACAACAAATAAAGGAAAAAGATATAAAATACGAAAGATGAAAAATAAAATAAAAGTTAATAAAAAATATAAATAAAAATAAAAGAATGTGCACAAAAAAAGAAGTTTGAGGTTTTAAAATTATAAAGAAGAAATAAAAAAAAAAAAAGTGCAAACAAAAAGATTTAAGAAAAAGCAAGAAAAAAATAAAAAATGAAAACACAAAATATATAAAATAAAATTTGAGAAAAAAAATAAAAAATGAAGAGGCAAAAATATGAAATAAAACAAAAAGAAAAAAATTTATAGAAAATTTTAAAACAAAGAAAAAAGTGAAGAAAAAAGAAACGAAAGCACATAAAAAAAAGAAGAAAATTTTGAAAGGAGAAAAAGTTAATGAAAAATTATAAAAATGCAATAAAAAATAACCGAGAATGATAAAATAAAAAAAGAAAAGAAAAAAAGATAGAAAAATAAAAAATGTCAAAACTTAATAAAAATTTATGAAACTATAAAAAAAGAAAGAAAGAAAATTAAAGCAAAAGAAAAAAGATAAATAAAGCACAAAAAAAAACAAGAAATTATAAAAAGTAAGAAAATAAAAAAGGACAAAAATTGAAGAAAAATTTCAAAAATGAAATGGAATGACAAAATGAAAAAAAACTAGTTTAAAAAGGAACAAAAAATTGAAAAACATATAAGACCTAATAATAAAACAATATAAAAAGTGCGACAAAAAATTAAAAAAGAGAAAATTTAATGCAAAATAAAAAAAGTATGAGAATTTAAAAACGCAAATAAGAAATGAAAGGAAATTTGTGAGAAAAGAAAAAAGAATAAAAATGAAAAGACAAAAGATTTGGAAAAAAAAAAACAGAAAAATAAAAATTTTTAAAATAACGAAAAAATTAAAACAAGTAAAAATGAAAGCATATGAAAAAAAAGTAAAAAGAAGGAAAATTTTGAAGGGAAAAAGTTATTAAAAAATTACAAAGTAGGACAAAAATAGCAAGAAAAATAATAAAATAAAAAAGATTCAAAAAATAAAAATAAAAAATTTTGAACTTTATAAAAATTTTTAAAATATAAATAAAAATAAATGGAAAAATAAATTAAGATAAAATATTAATATGGAAGAAAAAATTAAATAAAATACCAAAAAAGCAAAAAATAAAAAAGTAAGATATTAAAAAATTAGCGAATAAAAAAATACAAAAGACAAAATGAATAAAAATTTCAAATACAAAATAGAAAAAAACTTTTAGTTCAGAATATACAAAGAAAAACAACAAAAATATAACAAATATAGGAAAAAGATATAAAAAATCAAAGATAAAAAAATAAAATAAAAGTTAATAAAAAATATAAATAAAAACAAAAAGAAAGTGCGCAAAAAAAGTCTGATAATTTAAAAATGCAAATAAGAAATGAAAGGAAATTTGTGAAAAAAATAAGAAAAGAATAAAAATGAAAAGACAAAAGATTTGGAATAAAAAAAGAAAAAAGAAATGTAAAAAATTTTAAAACAACGAAAAAAATTAAAACAAGTAAAACTGAAAGCATATGAAAAAAAAAAAAAGCAAAAGAAAGAAAATTTCAAAGGGAAAAAGTTATTGAAAAATTAGAACATAGAACAAAAAAAATGAAAATGAAAAAATAAAAAAGATTCAAAAAATAAAAATACGAATAAAAAACAAATAAAAAATAGTAATATAAAAGAAAAAAAAAACCAAAAAATACCAAAAAATGGAAAAAGATAAAAAAAAGTAAGAAAATAAAAAATTAGCAAATGAAAAGAATATAAAAAGACAAAATGAATAAGAATTTGACATATAAAATAGAAAAAAACTTTTAGTTTAAAGAAAAAAATAAAACAAAAACAAAAGGAAGTGCACAAAAAAAGAAGTTTGAGGTTTTAAAATTGTAAAGAAGAAATAAAAAGAAAGTGTGAAAAAAAAGATATAAGAAAAAGCAAGAAAAAAAATAAAAAAAACAAAATATATAAAAAGCAAGAAAAAAATGAAAGTAAATCAACAAATAAGTTAAAAGAAAAAGAAAAAAAGGATTAATGAAAAATTATAAAAATATATACAACAAATAAAGGAAAAAGATATAAAATACGAAAGATGAAAAATAAAATAAAAGTTAATAAAAAATATAAATAAAAATAAAAGAATGTGCACAAAAAAAGAAGTTTGAGGTTTTAAAATTATAAAGAAGAAATAAAAAAAAAAAAAGTGCAAACAAAAAGATTTAAGAAAAAGCAAGAAAAAAATAAAAAATGAAAACACAAAATATATAAAATAAAATTTGAGAAAAAAAATAAAAAATGAAGAGGCAAAAATATGAAATAAAACAAAAAGAAAAAAATTTATAGAAAATTTTAAAACAAAGAAAAAAGTGAAGAAAAAAGAAACGAAAGCACATAAAAAAAAGAAGAAAATTTTGAAAGGAGAAAAAGTTAATGAAAAATTATAAAAATGCAATAAAAAATAACCGAGAATGATAAAATAAAAAAAGAAAAGAAAAAAAGATAGAAAAATAAAAAATGTCAAAACTTAATAAAAATTTATGAAACTATAAAAAAAGAAAGAAAGAAAATTAAAGCAAAAGAAAAAAGATAAATAAAGCACAAAAAAAAACAAGAAATTATAAAAAGTAAGAAAATAAAAAAGGACAAAAATTGAAGAAAAATTTCAAAAATGAAATGGAATGACAAAATGAAAAAAAACTAGTTTAAAAAGGAACAAAAAATTGAAAAACATATAAGACCTAATAATAAAACAATATAAAAAGTGCGACAAAAAATTAAAAAAGAGAAAATTTAATGCAAAATAAAAAAAGTATGAGAATTTAAAAACGCAAATAAGAAATGAAAGGAAATTTGTGAGAAAAGAAAAAAGAATAAAAATGAAAAGACAAAAGATTTGGAAAAAAAAAAACAGAAAAATAAAAATTTTTAAAATAACGAAAAAATTAAAACAAGTAAAAATGAAAGCATATGAAAAAAAAGTAAAAAGAAGGAAAATTTTGAAGGGAAAAAGTTATTAAAAAATTACAAAGTAGGACAAAAATAGCAAGAAAAATAATAAAATAAAAAAGATTCAAAAAATAAAAATAAAAAATTTTGAACTTTATAAAAATTTTTAAAATATAAATAAAAATAAATGGAAAAATAAATTAAGATAAAATATTAATATGGAAGAAAAAATTAAATAAAATACCAAAAAAGCAAAAAATAAAAAAGTAAGATATTAAAAAATTAGCGAATAAAAAAATACAAAAGACAAAATGAATAAAAATTTCAAATACAAAATAGAAAAAAACTTTTAGTTCAGAATATACAAAGAAAAACAACAAAAATATAACAAATATAGGAAAAAGATATAAAAAATCAAAGATAAAAAAATAAAATAAAAGTTAATAAAAAATATAAATAAAAACAAAAAGAAAGTGCGCAAAAAAAGTCTGATAATTTAAAAATGCAAATAAGAAATGAAAGGAAATTTGTGAAAAAAATAAGAAAAGAATAAAAATGAAAAGACAAAAGATTTGGAATAAAAAAAGAAAAAAGAAATGTAAAAAATTTTAAAACAACGAAAAAAATTAAAACAAGTAAAACTGAAAGCATATGAAAAAAAAAAAAAGCAAAAGAAAGAAAATTTCAAAGGGAAAAAGTTATTGAAAAATTAGAACATAGAACAAAAAAAATGAAAATGAAAAAATAAAAAAGATTCAAAAAATAAAAATACGAATAAAAAACAAATAAAAAATAGTAATATAAAAGAAAAAAAAAACCAAAAAATACCAAAAAATGGAAAAAGATAAAAAAAAGTAAGAAAATAAAAAATTAGCAAATGAAAAGAATATAAAAAGACAAAATGAATAAGAATTTGACATATAAAATAGAAAAAAACTTTTAGTTTAAAGAAAAAAATAAAACAAAAACAAAAGGAAGTGCACAAAAAAAGAAGTTTGAGGTTTTAAAATTGTAAAGAAGAAATAAAAAGAAAGTGTGAAAAAAAAGATATAAGAAAAAGCAAGAAAAAAAATAAAAAAAACAAAATATATAAAAAGCAAGAAAAAAATGAAAGTAAATCAACAAATAAGTTAAAAGAAAAAGAAAAAAAGGATTAATGAAAAATTATAAAAATATATACAACAAATAAAGGAAAAAGATATAAAATACGAAAGATGAAAAATAAAATAAAAGTTAATAAAAAATATAAATAAAAATAAAAGAATGTGCACAAAAAAAGAAGTTTGAGGTTTTAAAATTATAAAGAAGAAATAAAAAAAAAAAAAGTGCAAACAAAAAGATTTAAGAAAAAGCAAGAAAAAAATAAAAAATGAAAACACAAAATATATAAAATAAAATTTGAGAAAAAAAATAAAAAATGAAGAGGCAAAAATATGAAATAAAACAAAAAGAAAAAAATTTATAGAAAATTTTAAAACAAAGAAAAAAGTGAAGAAAAAAGAAACGAAAGCACATAAAAAAAAGAAGAAAATTTTGAAAGGAGAAAAAGTTAATGAAAAATTATAAAAATGCAATAAAAAATAACCGAGAATGATAAAATAAAAAAAGAAAAGAAAAAAAGATAGAAAAATAAAAAATGTCAAAACTTAATAAAAATTTATGAAACTATAAAAAAAGAAAGAAAGAAAATTAAAGCAAAAGAAAAAAGATAAATAAAGCACAAAAAAAAACAAGAAATTATAAAAAGTAAGAAAATAAAAAAGGACAAAAATTGAAGAAAAATTTCAAAAATGAAATGGAATGACAAAATGAAAAAAAACTAGTTTAAAAAGGAACAAAAAATTGAAAAACATATAAGACCTAATAATAAAACAATATAAAAAGTGCGACAAAAAATTAAAAAAGAGAAAATTTAATGCAAAATAAAAAAAGTATGAGAATTTAAAAACGCAAATAAGAAATGAAAGGAAATTTGTGAGAAAAGAAAAAAGAATAAAAATGAAAAGACAAAAGATTTGGAAAAAAAAAAACAGAAAAATAAAAATTTTTAAAATAACGAAAAAATTAAAACAAGTAAAAATGAAAGCATATGAAAAAAAAGTAAAAAGAAGGAAAATTTTGAAGGGAAAAAGTTATTAAAAAATTACAAAGTAGGACAAAAATAGCAAGAAAAATAATAAAATAAAAAAGATTCAAAAAATAAAAATAAAAAATTTTGAACTTTATAAAAATTTTTAAAATATAAATAAAAATAAATGGAAAAATAAATTAAGATAAAATATTAATATGGAAGAAAAAATTAAATAAAATACCAAAAAAGCAAAAAATAAAAAAGTAAGATATTAAAAAATTAGCGAATAAAAAAATACAAAAGACAAAATGAATAAAAATTTCAAATACAAAATAGAAAAAAACTTTTAGTTCAGAATATACAAAGAAAAACAACAAAAATATAACAAATATAGGAAAAAGATATAAAAAATCAAAGATAAAAAAATAAAATAAAAGTTAATAAAAAATATAAATAAAAACAAAAAGAAAGTGCGCAAAAAAAGTCTGATAATTTAAAAATGCAAATAAGAAATGAAAGGAAATTTGTGAAAAAAATAAGAAAAGAATAAAAATGAAAAGACAAAAGATTTGGAATAAAAAAAGAAAAAAGAAATGTAAAAAATTTTAAAACAACGAAAAAAATTAAAACAAGTAAAACTGAAAGCATATGAAAAAAAAAAAAAGCAAAAGAAAGAAAATTTCAAAGGGAAAAAGTTATTGAAAAATTAGAACATAGAACAAAAAAAATGAAAATGAAAAAATAAAAAAGATTCAAAAAATAAAAATACGAATAAAAAACAAATAAAAAATAGTAATATAAAAGAAAAAAAAAACCAAAAAATACCAAAAAATGGAAAAAGATAAAAAAAAGTAAGAAAATAAAAAATTAGCAAATGAAAAGAATATAAAAAGACAAAATGAATAAGAATTTGACATATAAAATAGAAAAAAACTTTTAGTTTAAAGAAAAAAATAAAACAAAAACAAAAGGAAGTGCACAAAAAAAGAAGTTTGAGGTTTTAAAATTGTAAAGAAGAAATAAAAAGAAAGTGTGAAAAAAAAGATATAAGAAAAAGCAAGAAAAAAAATAAAAAAAACAAAATATATAAAAAGCAAGAAAAAAATGAAAGTAAATCAACAAATAAGTTAAAAGAAAAAGAAAAAAAGGATTAATGAAAAATTATAAAAATATATACAACAAATAAAGGAAAAAGATATAAAATACGAAAGATGAAAAATAAAATAAAAGTTAATAAAAAATATAAATAAAAATAAAAGAATGTGCACAAAAAAAGAAGTTTGAGGTTTTAAAATTATAAAGAAGAAATAAAAAAAAAAAAAGTGCAAACAAAAAGATTTAAGAAAAAGCAAGAAAAAAATAAAAAATGAAAACACAAAATATATAAAATAAAATTTGAGAAAAAAAATAAAAAATGAAGAGGCAAAAATATGAAATAAAACAAAAAGAAAAAAATTTATAGAAAATTTTAAAACAAAGAAAAAAGTGAAGAAAAAAGAAACGAAAGCACATAAAAAAAAGAAGAAAATTTTGAAAGGAGAAAAAGTTAATGAAAAATTATAAAAATGCAATAAAAAATAACCGAGAATGATAAAATAAAAAAAGAAAAGAAAAAAAGATAGAAAAATAAAAAATGTCAAAACTTAATAAAAATTTATGAAACTATAAAAAAAGAAAGAAAGAAAATTAAAGCAAAAGAAAAAAGATAAATAAAGCACAAAAAAAAACAAGAAATTATAAAAAGTAAGAAAATAAAAAAGGACAAAAATTGAAGAAAAATTTCAAAAATGAAATGGAATGACAAAATGAAAAAAAACTAGTTTAAAAAGGAACAAAAAATTGAAAAACATATAAGACCTAATAATAAAACAATATAAAAAGTGCGACAAAAAATTAAAAAAGAGAAAATTTAATGCAAAATAAAAAAAGTATGAGAATTTAAAAACGCAAATAAGAAATGAAAGGAAATTTGTGAGAAAAGAAAAAAGAATAAAAATGAAAAGACAAAAGATTTGGAAAAAAAAAAACAGAAAAATAAAAATTTTTAAAATAACGAAAAAATTAAAACAAGTAAAAATGAAAGCATATGAAAAAAAAAGTAAAAAGAAGGAAAATTTTGAAGGGAAAAAGTTATTAAAAAATTACAAAGTAGGACAAAAATAGCAAGAAAAATAATAAAATAAAAAAGATTCAAAAAATAAAAATAAAAAATTTTGAACTTTATAAAAATTTTTAAAATATAAATAAAAATAAATGGAAAAATAAATTAAGATAAAATATTAATATGGAAGAAAAAATTAAATAAAATACCAAAAAAGCAAAAAATAAAAAAGTAAGATATTAAAAAATTAGCGAATAAAAAAATACAAAAGACAAAATGAATAAAAATTTCAAATACAAAATAGAAAAAAACTTTTAGTTCAGAATATACAAAGAAAAACAACAAAAATATAACAAATATAGGAAAAAGATATAAAAAATCAAAGATAAAAAAATAAAATAAAAGTTAATAAAAAATATAAATAAAAACAAAAAGAAAGTGCGCAAAAAAAGTCTGATAATTTAAAAATGCAAATAAGAAATGAAAGGAAATTTGTGAAAAAAATAAGAAAAGAATAAAAATGAAAAGACAAAAGATTTGGAATAAAAAAAGAAAAAAGAAATGTAAAAAATTTTAAAACAACGAAAAAAATTAAAACAAGTAAAACTGAAAGCATATGAAAAAAAAAAAAAGCAAAAGAAAGAAAATTTCAAAGGGAAAAAGTTATTGAAAAATTAGAACATAGAACAAAAAAAATGAAAATGAAAAAATAAAAAAGATTCAAAAAATAAAAATACGAATAAAAAACAAATAAAAAATAGTAATATAAAAGAAAAAAAAAACCAAAAAATACCAAAAAATGGAAAAAGATAAAAAAAAGTAAGAAAATAAAAAATTAGCAAATGAAAAGAATATAAAAAGACAAAATGAATAAGAATTTGACATATAAAATAGAAAAAAACTTTTAGTTTAAAGAAAAAAATAAAACAAAAACAAAAGGAAGTGCACAAAAAAAGAAGTTTGAGGTTTTAAAATTGTAAAGAAGAAATAAAAAGAAAGTGTGAAAAAAAAGATATAAGAAAAAGCAAGAAAAAAAATAAAAAAAACAAAATATATAAAAAGCAAGAAAAAAATGAAAGTAAATCAACAAATAAGTTAAAAGAAAAAGAAAAAAAGGATTAATGAAAAATTATAAAAATATATACAACAAATAAAGGAAAAAGATATAAAATACGAAAGATGAAAAATAAAATAAAAGTTAATAAAAAATATAAATAAAAATAAAAGAATGTGCACAAAAAAAGAAGTTTGAGGTTTTAAAATTATAAAGAAGAAATAAAAAAAAAAAAAGTGCAAACAAAAAGATTTAAGAAAAAGCAAGAAAAAAATAAAAAATGAAAACACAAAATATATAAAATAAAATTTGAGAAAAAAAATAAAAAATGAAGAGGCAAAAATATGAAATAAAACAAAAAGAAAAAAATTTATAGAAAATTTTAAAACAAAGAAAAAAGTGAAGAAAAAAGAAACGAAAGCACATAAAAAAAAGAAGAAAATTTTGAAAGGAGAAAAAGTTAATGAAAAATTATAAAAATGCAATAAAAAATAACCGAGAATGATAAAATAAAAAAAGAAAAGAAAAAAAGATAGAAAAATAAAAAATGTCAAAACTTAATAAAAATTTATGAAACTATAAAAAAAGAAAGAAAGAAAATTAAAGCAAAAGAAAAAAGATAAATAAAGCACAAAAAAAAACAAGAAATTATAAAAAGTAAGAAAATAAAAAAGGACAAAAATTGAAGAAAAATTTCAAAAATGAAATGGAATGACAAAATGAAAAAAAACTAGTTTAAAAAGGAACAAAAAATTGAAAAACATATAAGACCTAATAATAAAACAATATAAAAAGTGCGACAAAAAATTAAAAAAGAGAAAATTTAATGCAAAATAAAAAAAGTATGAGAATTTAAAAACGCAAATAAGAAATGAAAGGAAATTTGTGAGAAAAGAAAAAAGAATAAAAATGAAAAGACAAAAGATTTGGAAAAAAAAAAACAGAAAAATAAAAATTTTTAAAATAACGAAAAAATTAAAACAAGTAAAAATGAAAGCATATGAAAAAAAAAGTAAAAAGAAGGAAAATTTTGAAGGGAAAAAGTTATTAAAAAATTACAAAGTAGGACAAAAATAGCAAGAAAAATAATAAAATAAAAAAGATTCAAAAAATAAAAATAAAAAATTTTGAACTTTATAAAAATTTTTAAAATATAAATAAAAATAAATGGAAAAATAAATTAAGATAAAATATTAATATGGAAGAAAAAATTAAATAAAATACCAAAAAAGCAAAAAATAAAAAAGTAAGATATTAAAAAATTAGCGAATAAAAAAATACAAAAGACAAAATGAATAAAAATTTCAAATACAAAATAGAAAAAAACTTTTAGTTCAGAATATACAAAGAAAAACAACAAAAATATAACAAATATAGGAAAAAGATATAAAAAATCAAAGATAAAAAAATAAAATAAAAGTTAATAAAAAATATAAATAAAAACAAAAAGAAAGTGCGCAAAAAAAGTCTGATAATTTAAAAATGCAAATAAGAAATGAAAGGAAATTTGTGAAAAAAATAAGAAAAGAATAAAAATGAAAAGACAAAAGATTTGGAATAAAAAAAGAAAAAAGAAATGTAAAAAATTTTAAAACAACGAAAAAAATTAAAACAAGTAAAACTGAAAGCATATGAAAAAAAAAAAAAGCAAAAGAAAGAAAATTTCAAAGGGAAAAAGTTATTGAAAAATTAGAACATAGAACAAAAAAAATGAAAATGAAAAAATAAAAAAGATTCAAAAAATAAAAATACGAATAAAAAACAAATAAAAAATAGTAATATAAAAGAAAAAAAAAACCAAAAAATACCAAAAAATGGAAAAAGATAAAAAAAAGTAAGAAAATAAAAAATTAGCAAATGAAAAGAATATAAAAAGACAAAATGAATAAGAATTTGACATATAAAATAGAAAAAAACTTTTAGTTTAAAGAAAAAAATAAAACAAAAACAAAAGGAAGTGCACAAAAAAAGAAGTTTGAGGTTTTAAAATTGTAAAGAAGAAATAAAAAGAAAGTGTGAAAAAAAAGATATAAGAAAAAGCAAGAAAAAAAATAAAAAAAACAAAATATATAAAAAGCAAGAAAAAAATGAAAGTAAATCAACAAATAAGTTAAAAGAAAAAGAAAAAAAGGATTAATGAAAAATTATAAAAATATATACAACAAATAAAGGAAAAAGATATAAAATACGAAAGATGAAAAATAAAATAAAAGTTAATAAAAAATATAAATAAAAATAAAAGAATGTGCACAAAAAAAGAAGTTTGAGGTTTTAAAATTATAAAGAAGAAATAAAAAAAAAAAAAGTGCAAACAAAAAGATTTAAGAAAAAGCAAGAAAAAAATAAAAAATGAAAACACAAAATATATAAAATAAAATTTGAGAAAAAAAATAAAAAATGAAGAGGCAAAAATATGAAATAAAACAAAAAGAAAAAAATTTATAGAAAATTTTAAAACAAAGAAAAAAGTGAAGAAAAAAGAAACGAAAGCACATAAAAAAAAGAAGAAAATTTTGAAAGGAGAAAAAGTTAATGAAAAATTATAAAAATGCAATAAAAAATAACCGAGAATGATAAAATAAAAAAAGAAAAGAAAAAAAGATAGAAAAATAAAAAATGTCAAAACTTAATAAAAATTTATGAAACTATAAAAAAAGAAAGAAAGAAAATTAAAGCAAAAGAAAAAAGATAAATAAAGCACAAAAAAAAACAAGAAATTATAAAAAGTAAGAAAATAAAAAAGGACAAAAATTGAAGAAAAATTTCAAAAATGAAATGGAATGACAAAATGAAAAAAAACTAGTTTAAAAAGGAACAAAAAATTGAAAAACATATAAGACCTAATAATAAAACAATATAAAAAGTGCGACAAAAAATTAAAAAAGAGAAAATTTAATGCAAAATAAAAAAAGTATGAGAATTTAAAAACGCAAATAAGAAATGAAAGGAAATTTGTGAGAAAAGAAAAAAGAATAAAAATGAAAAGACAAAAGATTTGGAAAAAAAAAAACAGAAAAATAAAAATTTTTAAAATAACGAAAAAATTAAAACAAGTAAAAATGAAAGCATATGAAAAAAAAAGTAAAAAGAAGGAAAATTTTGAAGGGAAAAAGTTATTAAAAAATTACAAAGTAGGACAAAAATAGCAAGAAAAATAATAAAATAAAAAAGATTCAAAAAATAAAAATAAAAAATTTTGAACTTTATAAAAATTTTTAAAATATAAATAAAAATAAATGGAAAAATAAATTAAGATAAAATATTAATATGGAAGAAAAAATTAAATAAAATACCAAAAAAGCAAAAAATAAAAAAGTAAGATATTAAAAAATTAGCGAATAAAAAAATACAAAAGACAAAATGAATAAAAATTTCAAATACAAAATAGAAAAAAACTTTTAGTTCAGAATATACAAAGAAAAACAACAAAAATATAACAAATATAGGAAAAAGATATAAAAAATCAAAGATAAAAAAATAAAATAAAAGTTAATAAAAAATATAAATAAAAACAAAAAGAAAGTGCGCAAAAAAAGTCTGATAATTTAAAAATGCAAATAAGAAATGAAAGGAAATTTGTGAAAAAAATAAGAAAAGAATAAAAATGAAAAGACAAAAGATTTGGAATAAAAAAAGAAAAAAGAAATGTAAAAAATTTTAAAACAACGAAAAAAATTAAAACAAGTAAAACTGAAAGCATATGAAAAAAAAAAAAAGCAAAAGAAAGAAAATTTCAAAGGGAAAAAGTTATTGAAAAATTAGAACATAGAACAAAAAAAATGAAAATGAAAAAATAAAAAAGATTCAAAAAATAAAAATACGAATAAAAAACAAATAAAAAATAGTAATATAAAAGAAAAAAAAAACCAAAAAATACCAAAAAATGGAAAAAGATAAAAAAAAGTAAGAAAATAAAAAATTAGCAAATGAAAAGAATATAAAAAGACAAAATGAATAAGAATTTGACATATAAAATAGAAAAAAACTTTTAGTTTAAAGAAAAAAATAAAACAAAAACAAAAGGAAGTGCACAAAAAAAGAAGTTTGAGGTTTTAAAATTGTAAAGAAGAAATAAAAAGAAAGTGTGAAAAAAAAGATATAAGAAAAAGCAAGAAAAAAAATAAAAAAAACAAAATATATAAAAAGCAAGAAAAAAATGAAAGTAAATCAACAAATAAGTTAAAAGAAAAAGAAAAAAAGGATTAATGAAAAATTATAAAAATATATACAACAAATAAAGGAAAAAGATATAAAATACGAAAGATGAAAAATAAAATAAAAGTTAATAAAAAATATAAATAAAAATAAAAGAATGTGCACAAAAAAAGAAGTTTGAGGTTTTAAAATTATAAAGAAGAAATAAAAAAAAAAAAAGTGCAAACAAAAAGATTTAAGAAAAAGCAAGAAAAAAATAAAAAATGAAAACACAAAATATATAAAATAAAATTTGAGAAAAAAAATAAAAAATGAAGAGGCAAAAATATGAAATAAAACAAAAAGAAAAAAATTTATAGAAAATTTTAAAACAAAGAAAAAAGTGAAGAAAAAAGAAACGAAAGCACATAAAAAAAAGAAGAAAATTTTGAAAGGAGAAAAAGTTAATGAAAAATTATAAAAATGCAATAAAAAATAACCGAGAATGATAAAATAAAAAAAGAAAAGAAAAAAAGATAGAAAAATAAAAAATGTCAAAACTTAATAAAAATTTATGAAACTATAAAAAAAGAAAGAAAGAAAATTAAAGCAAAAGAAAAAAGATAAATAAAGCACAAAAAAAAACAAGAAATTATAAAAAGTAAGAAAATAAAAAAGGACAAAAATTGAAGAAAAATTTCAAAAATGAAATGGAATGACAAAATGAAAAAAAACTAGTTTAAAAAGGAACAAAAAATTGAAAAACATATAAGACCTAATAATAAAACAATATAAAAAGTGCGACAAAAAATTAAAAAAGAGAAAATTTAATGCAAAATAAAAAAAGTATGAGAATTTAAAAACGCAAATAAGAAATGAAAGGAAATTTGTGAGAAAAGAAAAAAGAATAAAAATGAAAAGACAAAAGATTTGGAAAAAAAAAAACAGAAAAATAAAAATTTTTAAAATAACGAAAAAATTAAAACAAGTAAAAATGAAAGCATATGAAAAAAAAAGTAAAAAGAAGGAAAATTTTGAAGGGAAAAAGTTATTAAAAAATTACAAAGTAGGACAAAAATAGCAAGAAAAATAATAAAATAAAAAAGATTCAAAAAATAAAAATAAAAAATTTTGAACTTTATAAAAATTTTTAAAATATAAATAAAAATAAATGGAAAAATAAATTAAGATAAAATATTAATATGGAAGAAAAAATTAAATAAAATACCAAAAAAGCAAAAAATAAAAAAGTAAGATATTAAAAAATTAGCGAATAAAAAAATACAAAAGACAAAATGAATAAAAATTTCAAATACAAAATAGAAAAAAACTTTTAGTTCAGAATATACAAAGAAAAACAACAAAAATATAACAAATATAGGAAAAAGATATAAAAAATCAAAGATAAAAAAATAAAATAAAAGTTAATAAAAAATATAAATAAAAACAAAAAGAAAGTGCGCAAAAAAAGTCTGATAATTTAAAAATGCAAATAAGAAATGAAAGGAAATTTGTGAAAAAAATAAGAAAAGAATAAAAATGAAAAGACAAAAGATTTGGAATAAAAAAAGAAAAAAGAAATGTAAAAAATTTTAAAACAACGAAAAAAATTAAAACAAGTAAAACTGAAAGCATATGAAAAAAAAAAAAAGCAAAAGAAAGAAAATTTCAAAGGGAAAAAGTTATTGAAAAATTAGAACATAGAACAAAAAAAATGAAAATGAAAAAATAAAAAAGATTCAAAAAATAAAAATACGAATAAAAAACAAATAAAAAATAGTAATATAAAAGAAAAAAAAAACCAAAAAATACCAAAAAATGGAAAAAGATAAAAAAAAGTAAGAAAATAAAAAATTAGCAAATGAAAAGAATATAAAAAGACAAAATGAATAAGAATTTGACATATAAAATAGAAAAAAACTTTTAGTTTAAAGAAAAAAATAAAACAAAAACAAAAGGAAGTGCACAAAAAAAGAAGTTTGAGGTTTTAAAATTGTAAAGAAGAAATAAAAAGAAAGTGTGAAAAAAAAGATATAAGAAAAAGCAAGAAAAAAAATAAAAAAAACAAAATATATAAAAAGCAAGAAAAAAATGAAAGTAAATCAACAAATAAGTTAAAAGAAAAAGAAAAAAAGGATTAATGAAAAATTATAAAAATATATACAACAAATAAAGGAAAAAGATATAAAATACGAAAGATGAAAAATAAAATAAAAGTTAATAAAAAATATAAATAAAAATAAAAGAATGTGCACAAAAAAAGAAGTTTGAGGTTTTAAAATTATAAAGAAGAAATAAAAAAAAAAAAAGTGCAAACAAAAAGATTTAAGAAAAAGCAAGAAAAAAATAAAAAATGAAAACACAAAATATATAAAATAAAATTTGAGAAAAAAAATAAAAAATGAAGAGGCAAAAATATGAAATAAAACAAAAAGAAAAAAATTTATAGAAAATTTTAAAACAAAGAAAAAAGTGAAGAAAAAAGAAACGAAAGCACATAAAAAAAAGAAGAAAATTTTGAAAGGAGAAAAAGTTAATGAAAAATTATAAAAATGCAATAAAAAATAACCGAGAATGATAAAATAAAAAAAGAAAAGAAAAAAAGATAGAAAAATAAAAAATGTCAAAACTTAATAAAAATTTATGAAACTATAAAAAAAGAAAGAAAGAAAATTAAAGCAAAAGAAAAAAGATAAATAAAGCACAAAAAAAAACAAGAAATTATAAAAAGTAAGAAAATAAAAAAGGAAAAAAATTGAAGAAAAATTTCAAAAATGAAATGGAATGACAAAATGAAAAAAAACTAGTTTAAAAAGGAACAAAAAATTGAAAAACATATAAGACCTAATAATAAAACAATATAAAAAGTGCGACAAAAAATTAAAAAAGAGAAAATTTAATGCAAAATAAAAAAAGTATGAGAATTTAAAAACGCAAATAAGAAATGAAAGGAAATTTGTGAGAAAAGAAAAAAGAATAAAAATGAAAAGACAAAAGATTTGGAAAAAAAAAAACAGAAAAATAAAAATTTTTAAAATAACGAAAAAATTAAAACAAGTAAAAATGAAAGCATATGAAAAAAAAGTAAAAAGAAGGAAAATTTTGAAGGGAAAAAGTTATTAAAAAATTACAAAGTAGGACAAAAATAGCAAGAAAAATAATAAAATAAAAAAGATTCAAAAAATAAAAATAAAAAATTTTGAACTTTATAAAAATTTTTAAAATATAAATAAAAATAAATGGAAAAATAAATTAAGATAAAATATTAATATGGAAGAAAAAATTAAATAAAATACCAAAAAAGCAAAAAATAAAAAAGTAAGATATTAAAAAATTAGCGAATAAAAAAATACAAAAGACAAAATGAATAAAAATTTCAAATACAAAATAGAAAAAAACTTTTAGTTCAGAATATACAAAGAAAAACAACAAAAATATAACAAATATAGGAAAAAGATATAAAAAATCAAAGATAAAAAAATAAAATAAAAGTTAATAAAAAATATAAATAAAAACAAAAAGAAAGTGCGCAAAAAAAGTCTGATAATTTAAAAATGCAAATAAGAAATGAAAGGAAATTTGTGAAAAAAATAAGAAAAGAATAAAAATGAAAAGACAAAAGATTTGGAATAAAAAAAGAAAAAAGAAATGTAAAAAATTTTAAAACAACGAAAAAAATTAAAACAAGTAAAACTGAAAGCATATGAAAAAAAAAAAAAGCAAAAGAAAGAAAATTTCAAAGGGAAAAAGTTATTGAAAAATTAGAACATAGAACAAAAAAAATGAAAATGAAAAAATAAAAAAGATTCAAAAAATAAAAATACGAATAAAAAACAAATAAAAAATAGTAATATAAAAGAAAAAAAAAACCAAAAAATACCAAAAAATGGAAAAAGATAAAAAAAAGTAAGAAAATAAAAAATTAGCAAATGAAAAGAATATAAAAAGACAAAATGAATAAGAATTTGACATATAAAATAGAAAAAAACTTTTAGTTTAAAGAAAAAAATAAAACAAAAACAAAAGGAAGTGCACAAAAAAAGAAGTTTGAGGTTTTAAAATTGTAAAGAAGAAATAAAAAGAAAGTGTGAAAAAAAAGATATAAGAAAAAGCAAGAAAAAAAATAAAAAAAACAAAATATATAAAAAGCAAGAAAAAAATGAAAGTAAATCAACAAATAAGTTAAAAGAAAAAGAAAAAAAGGATTAATGAAAAATTATAAAAATATATACAACAAATAAAGGAAAAAGATATAAAATACGAAAGATGAAAAATAAAATAAAAGTTAATAAAAAATATAAATAAAAATAAAAGAATGTGCACAAAAAAAGAAGTTTGAGGTTTTAAAATTATAAAGAAGAAATAAAAAAAAAAAAAGTGCAAACAAAAAGATTTAAGAAAAAGCAAGAAAAAAATAAAAAATGAAAACACAAAATATATAAAATAAAATTTGAGAAAAAAAATAAAAAATGAAGAGGCAAAAATATGAAATAAAACAAAAAGAAAAAAATTTATAGAAAATTTTAAAACAAAGAAAAAAGTGAAGAAAAAAGAAACGAAAGCACATAAAAAAAAGAAGAAAATTTTGAAAGGAGAAAAAGTTAATGAAAAATTATAAAAATGCAATAAAAAATAACCGAGAATGATAAAATAAAAAAAGAAAAGAAAAAAAGATAGAAAAATAAAAAATGTCAAAACTTAATAAAAATTTATGAAACTATAAAAAAAGAAAGAAAGAAAATTAAAGCAAAAGAAAAAAGATAAATAAAGCACAAAAAAAAACAAGAAATTATAAAAAGTAAGAAAATAAAAAAGGACAAAAATTGAAGAAAAATTTCAAAAATGAAATGGAATGACAAAATGAAAAAAAACTAGTTTAAAAAGGAACAAAAAATTGAAAAACATATAAGACCTAATAATAAAACAATATAAAAAGTGCGACAAAAAATTAAAAAAGAGAAAATTTAATGCAAAATAAAAAAAGTATGAGAATTTAAAAACGCAAATAAGAAATGAAAGGAAATTTGTGAGAAAAGAAAAAAGAATAAAAATGAAAAGACAAAAGATTTGGAAAAAAAAAAACAGAAAAATAAAAATTTTTAAAATAACGAAAAAATTAAAACAAGTAAAAATGAAAGCATATGAAAAAAAAGTAAAAAGAAGGAAAATTTTGAAGGGAAAAAGTTATTAAAAAATTACAAAGTAGGACAAAAATAGCAAGAAAAATAATAAAATAAAAAAGATTCAAAAAATAAAAATAAAAAATTTTGAACTTTATAAAAATTTTTAAAATATAAATAAAAATAAATGGAAAAATAAATTAAGATAAAATATTAATATGGAAGAAAAAATTAAATAAAATACCAAAAAAGCAAAAAATAAAAAAGTAAGATATTAAAAAATTAGCGAATAAAAAAATACAAAAGACAAAATGAATAAAAATTTCAAATACAAAATAGAAAAAAACTTTTAGTTCAGAATATACAAAGAAAAACAACAAAAATATAACAAATATAGGAAAAAGATATAAAAAATCAAAGATAAAAAAATAAAATAAAAGTTAATAAAAAATATAAATAAAAACAAAAAGAAAGTGCGCAAAAAAAGTCTGATAATTTAAAAATGCAAATAAGAAATGAAAGGAAATTTGTGAAAAAAATAAGAAAAGAATAAAAATGAAAAGACAAAAGATTTGGAATAAAAAAAGAAAAAAGAAATGTAAAAAATTTTAAAACAACGAAAAAAATTAAAACAAGTAAAACTGAAAGCATATGAAAAAAAAAAAAAGCAAAAGAAAGAAAATTTCAAAGGGAAAAAGTTATTGAAAAATTAGAACATAGAACAAAAAAAATGAAAATGAAAAAATAAAAAAGATTCAAAAAATAAAAATACGAATAAAAAACAAATAAAAAATAGTAATATAAAAGAAAAAAAAAACCAAAAAATACCAAAAAATGGAAAAAGATAAAAAAAAGTAAGAAAATAAAAAATTAGCAAATGAAAAGAATATAAAAAGACAAAATGAATAAGAATTTGACATATAAAATAGAAAAAAACTTTTAGTTTAAAGAAAAAAATAAAACAAAAACAAAAGGAAGTGCACAAAAAAAGAAGTTTGAGGTTTTAAAATTGTAAAGAAGAAATAAAAAGAAAGTGTGAAAAAAAAGATATAAGAAAAAGCAAGAAAAAAAATAAAAAAAACAAAATATATAAAAAGCAAGAAAAAAATGAAAGTAAATCAACAAATAAGTTAAAAGAAAAAGAAAAAAAGGATTAATGAAAAATTATAAAAATATATACAACAAATAAAGGAAAAAGATATAAAATACGAAAGATGAAAAATAAAATAAAAGTTAATAAAAAATATAAATAAAAATAAAAGAATGTGCACAAAAAAAGAAGTTTGAGGTTTTAAAATTATAAAGAAGAAATAAAAAAAAAAAAAGTGCAAACAAAAAGATTTAAGAAAAAGCAAGAAAAAAATAAAAAATGAAAACACAAAATATATAAAATAAAATTTGAGAAAAAAAATAAAAAATGAAGAGGCAAAAATATGAAATAAAACAAAAAGAAAAAAATTTATAGAAAATTTTAAAACAAAGAAAAAAGTGAAGAAAAAAGAAACGAAAGCACATAAAAAAAAGAAGAAAATTTTGAAAGGAGAAAAAGTTAATGAAAAATTATAAAAATGCAATAAAAAATAACCGAGAATGATAAAATAAAAAAAGAAAAGAAAAAAAGATAGAAAAATAAAAAATGTCAAAACTTAATAAAAATTTATGAAACTATAAAAAAAGAAAGAAAGAAAATTAAAGCAAAAGAAAAAAGATAAATAAAGCACAAAAAAAAACAAGAAATTATAAAAAGTAAGAAAATAAAAAAGGAAAAAAATTGAAGAAAAATTTCAAAAATGAAATGGAATGACAAAATGAAAAAAAACTAGTTTAAAAAGGAACAAAAAATTGAAAAACATATAAGACCTAATAATAAAACAATATAAAAAGTGCGACAAAAAATTAAAAAAGAGAAAATTTAATGCAAAATAAAAAAAGTATGAGAATTTAAAAACGCAAATAAGAAATGAAAGGAAATTTGTGAGAAAAGAAAAAAGAATAAAAATGAAAAGACAAAAGATTTGGAAAAAAAAAAACAGAAAAATAAAAATTTTTAAAATAACGAAAAAATTAAAACAAGTAAAAATGAAAGCATATGAAAAAAAAGTAAAAAGAAGGAAAATTTTGAAGGGAAAAAGTTATTAAAAAATTACAAAGTAGGACAAAAATAGCAAGAAAAATAATAAAATAAAAAAGATTCAAAAAATAAAAATAAAAAATTTTGAACTTTATAAAAATTTTTAAAATATAAATAAAAATAAATGGAAAAATAAATTAAGATAAAATATTAATATGGAAGAAAAAATTAAATAAAATACCAAAAAAGCAAAAAATAAAAAAGTAAGATATTAAAAAATTAGCGAATAAAAAAATACAAAAGACAAAATGAATAAAAATTTCAAATACAAAATAGAAAAAAACTTTTAGTTCAGAATATACAAAGAAAAACAACAAAAATATAACAAATATAGGAAAAAGATATAAAAAATCAAAGATAAAAAAATAAAATAAAAGTTAATAAAAAATATAAATAAAAACAAAAAGAAAGTGCGCAAAAAAAGTCTGATAATTTAAAAATGCAAATAAGAAATGAAAGGAAATTTGTGAAAAAAATAAGAAAAGAATAAAAATGAAAAGACAAAAGATTTGGAATAAAAAAAGAAAAAAGAAATGTAAAAAATTTTAAAACAACGAAAAAAATTAAAACAAGTAAAACTGAAAGCATATGAAAAAAAAAAAAAGCAAAAGAAAGAAAATTTCAAAGGGAAAAAGTTATTGAAAAATTAGAACATAGAACAAAAAAAATGAAAATGAAAAAATAAAAAAGATTCAAAAAATAAAAATACGAATAAAAAACAAATAAAAAATAGTAATATAAAAGAAAAAAAAAACCAAAAAATACCAAAAAATGGAAAAAGATAAAAAAAAGTAAGAAAATAAAAAATTAGCAAATGAAAAGAATATAAAAAGACAAAATGAATAAGAATTTGACATATAAAATAGAAAAAAACTTTTAGTTTAAAGAAAAAAATAAAACAAAAACAAAAGGAAGTGCACAAAAAAAGAAGTTTGAGGTTTTAAAATTGTAAAGAAGAAATAAAAAGAAAGTGTGAAAAAAAAGATATAAGAAAAAGCAAGAAAAAAAATAAAAAAAACAAAATATATAAAAAGCAAGAAAAAAATGAAAGTAAATCAACAAATAAGTTAAAAGAAAAAGAAAAAAAGGATTAA
This sequence comes from Durio zibethinus, assembly GCF_047325235.1. Lineage (NCBI taxonomy): Eukaryota > Viridiplantae > Streptophyta > Magnoliopsida > Malvales > Malvaceae > Durio > Durio zibethinus. Next base: position 28,081 of record NW_028322654.1, read on the forward strand.
TGAAAAATTATAAAAATATATACAACAAATAAAGGAAAAAGATATAAAATACGAAAGATGAAAAATAAAATAAAAGTTAATAAAAAATATAAATAAAAATAAAAGAATGTGCACAAAAAAAGAAGTTTGAGGTTTTAAAATTATAAAGAAGAAATAAAAAAAAAAAAAGTGCAAACAAAAAGATTTAAGAAAAAGCAAGAAAAAAATAAAAAATGAAAACACAAAATATATAAAATAAAATTTGAGAAAAAAAATAAAAAATGAAGAGGCAAAAATATGAAATAAAACAAAAAGAAAAAAATTTATAGAAAATTTTAAAACAAAGAAAAAAGTGAAGAAAAAAGAAACGAAAGCACATAAAAAAAAGAAGAAAATTTTGAAAGGAGAAAAAGTTAATGAAAAATTATAAAAATGCAATAAAAAATAACCGAGAATGATAAAATAAAAAAAGAAAAGAAAAAAAGATAGAAAAATAAAAAATGTCAAAACTTAATAAAAATTTATGAAACTATAAAAAAAGAAAGAAAGAAAATTAAAGCAAAAGAAAAAAGATAAATAAAGCACAAAAAAAAACAAGAAATTATAAAAAGTAAGAAAATAAAAAAGGAAAAAAATTGAAGAAAAATTTCAAAAATGAAATGGAATGACAAAATGAAAAAAAACTAGTTTAAAAAGGAACAAAAAATTGAAAAACATATAAGACCTAATAATAAAACAATATAAAAAGTGCGACAAAAAATTAAAAAAGAGAAAATTTAATGCAAAATAAAAAAAGTATGAGAATTTAAAAACGCAAATAAGAAATGAAAGGAAATTTGTGAGAAAAGAAAAAAGAATAAAAATGAAAAGACAAAAGATTTGGAAAAAAAAAAACAGAAAAATAAAAATTTTTAAAATAACGAAAAAATTAAAACAAGTAAAAATGAAAGCATATGAAAAAAAAGTAAAAAGAAGGAAAATTTTGAAGGGAAAAAGTTATTAAAAAATTACAAAGTAGGACAAAAATAGCAAGAAAAATAATAAAATAAAAAAGATTCAAAAAATAAAAATAAAAAATTTTGAACTTTATAAAAATTTTTAAAATATAAATAAAAATAAATGGAAAAATAAATTAAGATAAAATATTAATATGGAAGAAAAAATTAAATAAAATACCAAAAAAGCAAAAAATAAAAAAGTAAGATATTAAAAAATTAGCGAATAAAAAAATACAAAAGACAAAATGAATAAAAATTTCAAATACAAAATAGAAAAAAACTTTTAGTTCAGAATATACAAAGAAAAACAACAAAAATATAACAAATATAGGAAAAAGATATAAAAAATCAAAGATAAAAAAATAAAATAAAAGTTAATAAAAAATATAAATAAAAACAAAAAGAAAGTGCGCAAAAAAAGTCTGATAATTTAAAAATGCAAATAAGAAATGAAAGGAAATTTGTGAAAAAAATAAGAAAAGAATAAAAATGAAAAGACAAAAGATTTGGAATAAAAAAAGAAAAAAGAAATGTAAAAAATTTTAAAACAACGAAAAAAATTAAAACAAGTAAAACTGAAAGCATATGAAAAAAAAAAAAAGCAAAAGAAAGAAAATTTCAAAGGGAAAAAGTTATTGAAAAATTAGAACATAGAACAAAAAAAATGAAAATGAAAAAATAAAAAAGATTCAAAAAATAAAAATACGAATAAAAAACAAATAAAAAATAGTAATATAAAAGAAAAAAAAAACCAAAAAATACCAAAAAATGGAAAAAGATAAAAAAAAGTAAGAAAATAAAAAATTAGCAAATGAAAAGAATATAAAAAGACAAAATGAATAAGAATTTGACATATAAAATAGAAAAAAACTTTTAGTTTAAAGAAAAAAATAAAACAAAAACAAAAGGAAGTGCACAAAAAAAGAAGTTTGAGGTTTTAAAATTGTAAAGAAGAAATAAAAAGAAAGTGTGAAAAAAAAGATATAAGAAAAAGCAAGAAAAAAAATAAAAAAAACAAAATATATAAAAAGCAAGAAAAAAATGAAAGTAAATCAACAAATAAGTTAAAAGAAAAAGAAAAAAAGGATTAATGAAAAAGATATAAAATACGAAAGATGAAAAATAAAATAAAAGTTAATAAAAAATATAAATAAAAATAAAAGAATGTGCACAAAAAAAGAAGTTTGAGGTTTTAAAATTATAAAGAAGAAATAAAAAAAAAAAAAAGTGCAAACAAAAAGATTTAAGAAAAAGCAAGAAAAAAATAAAAAATGAAAACACAAAATATATAAAATAAAATTTGAGAAAAAAAATAAAAAATGAAGAGGCAAAAATATGAAATAAAACAAAAAGAAAAAAATTTATAGAAAATTTTAAAACAAAGAAAAAAGTGAAGAAAAAAGAAACGAAAGCACATAAAAAAAAGAAGAAAATTTTGAAAGGAGAAAAAGTTAATGAAAAATTATAAAAATGCAATAAAAAATAACCGAGAATGATAAAATAAAAAAAGAAAAGAAAAAAAGATAGAAAAATAAAAAATGTCAAAACTTAATAAAAATTTATGAAACTATAAAAAAAGAAAGAAAGAAAATTAAAGCAAAAGAAAAAAGATAAATAAAGCACAAAAAAAAAACAAGAAATTATAAAAAGTAAGAAAATAAAAAAGGAAAAAAATTGAAGAAAAATTTCAAAAATGAAATGGAATGACAAAATGAAAAAAAACTAGTTTAAAAAGGAACAAAAAATTGAAAAACATATAAGACCTAATAATAAAACAATATAAAAAGTGCGACAAAAAATTAAAAAAGAGAAAATTTAATGCAAAATAAAAAAAGTATGAGAATTTAAAAACGCAAATAAGAAATGAAAGGAAATTTGTGAGAAAAGAAAAAAGAATAAAAATGAAAAGACAAAAGATTTGGAAAAAAAAAAACAGAAAAATAAAAATTTTTAAAATAACGAAAAAATTAAAACAAGTAAAAATGAAAGCATATGAAAAAAAAGTAAAAAGAAGGAAAATTTTGAAGGGAAAAAGTTATTAAAAAATTACAAAGTAGGACAAAAATAGCAAGAAAAATAATAAAATAAAAAAGATTCAAAAAATAAAAATAAAAAATTTTGAACTTTATAAAAATTTTTAAAATATAAATAAAAATAAATGGAAAAATAAATTAAGATAAAATATTAATATGGAAGAAAAAATTAAATAAAATACCAAAAAAGCAAAAAATAAAAAAGTAAGATATTAAAAAATTAGCGAATAAAAAAATACAAAAGACAAAATGAATAAAAATTTCAAATACAAAATAGAAAAAAACTTTTAGTTCAGAATATACAAAGAAAAACAACAAAAATATAACAAATATAGGAAAAAGATATAAAAAATCAAAGATAAAAAAATAAAATAAAAGTTAATAAAAAATATAAATAAAAACAAAAAGAAAGTGCGCAAAAAAAGTCTGATAATTTAAAAATGCAAATAAGAAATGAAAGGAAATTTGTGAAAAAAATAAGAAAAGAATAAAAATGAAAAGACAAAAGATTTGGAATAAAAAAAGAAAAAAGAAATGTAAAAAATTTTAAAACAACGAAAAAAATTAAAACAAGTAAAACTGAAAGCATATGAAAAAAAAAAAAAGCAAAAGAAAGAAAATTTCAAAGGGAAAAAGTTATTGAAAAATTAGAACATAGAACAAAAAAAATGAAAATGAAAAAATAAAAAAGATTCAAAAAATAAAAATACGAATAAAAAACAAATAAAAAATAGTAATATAAAAGAAAAAAAAAACCAAAAAATACCAAAAAATGGAAAAAGATAAAAAAAAGTAAGAAAATAAAAAATTAGCAAATGAAAAGAATATAAAAAGACAAAATGAATAAGAATTTGACATATAAAATAGAAAAAAACTTTTAGTTTAAAGAAAAAAATAAAACAAAAACAAAAGGAAGTGCACAAAAAAAGAAGTTTGAGGTTTTAAAATTGTAAAGAAGAAATAAAAAGAAAGTGTGAAAAAAAAGATATAAGAAAAAGCAAGAAAAAAAATAAAAAAAACAAAATATATAAAAAGCAAGAAAAAAATGAAAGTAAATCAACAAATAAGTTAAAAGAAAAAGAAAAAAAGGATTAATGAAAAATTATAAAAATATATACAACAAATAAAGGAAAAAGATATAAAATACGAAAGATGAAAAATAAAATAAAAGTTAATAAAAAATATAAATAAAAATAAAAGAATGTGCACAAAAAAAGAAGTTTGAGGTTTTAAAATTATAAAGAAGAAATAAAAAAAAAAAAAGTGCAAACAAAAAGATTTAAGAAAAAGCAAGAAAAAAATAAAAAATGAAAACACAAAATATATAAAATAAAATTTGAGAAAAAAAATAAAAAATGAAGAGGCAAAAATATGAAATAAAACAAAAAGAAAAAAATTTATAGAAAATTTTAAAACAAAGAAAAAAGTGAAGAAAAAAGAAACGAAAGCACATAAAAAAAAGAAGAAAATTTTGAAAGGAGAAAAAGTTAATGAAAAATTATAAAAATGCAATAAAAAATAACCGAGAATGATAAAATAAAAAAAGAAAAGAAAAAAAGATAGAAAAATAAAAAATGTCAAAACTTAATAAAAATTTATGAAACTATAAAAAAAGAAAGAAAGAAAATTAAAGCAAAAGAAAAAAGATAAATAAAGCACAAAAAAAAACAAGAAATTATAAAAAGTAAGAAAATAAAAAAGGAAAAAAATTGAAGAAAAATTTCAAAAATGAAATGGAATGACAAAATGAAAAAAAACTAGTTTAAAAAGGAACAAAAAATTGAAAAACATATAAGACCTAATAATAAAACAATATAAAAAGTGCGACAAAAAATTAAAAAAGAGAAAATTTAATGCAAAATAAAAAAAGTATGAGAATTTAAAAACGCAAATAAGAAATGAAAGGAAATTTGTGAGAAAAGAAAAAAGAATAAAAATGAAAAGACAAAAGATTTGGAAAAAAAAAAACAGAAAAATAAAAATTTTTAAAATAACGAAAAAATTAAAACAAGTAAAAATGAAAGCATATGAAAAAAAAGTAAAAAGAAGGAAAATTTTGAAGGGAAAAAGTTATTAAAAAATTACAAAGTAGGACAAAAATAGCAAGAAAAATAATAAAATAAAAAAGATTCAAAAAATAAAAATAAAAAATTTTGAACTTTATAAAAATTTTTAAAATATAAATAAAAATAAATGGAAAAATAAATTAAGATAAAATATTAATATGGAAGAAAAAATTAAATAAAATACCAAAAAAGCAAAAAATAAAAAAGTAAGATATTAAAAAATTAGCGAATAAAAAAATACAAAAGACAAAATGAATAAAAATTTCAAATACAAAATAGAAAAAAACTTTTAGTTCAGAATATACAAAGAAAAACAACAAAAATATAACAAATATAGGAAAAAGATATAAAAAATCAAAGATAAAAAAATAAAATAAAAGTTAATAAAAAATATAAATAAAAACAAAAAGAAAGTGCGCAAAAAAAGTCTGATAATTTAAAAATGCAAATAAGAAATGAAAGGAAATTTGTGAAAAAAATAAGAAAAGAATAAAAATGAAAAGACAAAAGATTTGGAATAAAAAAAGAAAAAAGAAATGTAAAAAATTTTAAAACAACGAAAAAAATTAAAACAAGTAAAACTGAAAGCATATGAAAAAAAAAAAAAGCAAAAGAAAGAAAATTTCAAAGGGAAAAAGTTATTGAAAAATTAGAACATAGAACAAAAAAAATGAAAATGAAAAAATAAAAAAGATTCAAAAAATAAAAATACGAATAAAAAACAAATAAAAAATAGTAATATAAAAGAAAAAAAAAACCAAAAAATACCAAAAAATGGAAAAAGATAAAAAAAAGTAAGAAAATAAAAAATTAGCAAATGAAAAGAATATAAAAAGACAAAATGAATAAGAATTTGACATATAAAATAGAAAAAAACTTTTAGTTTAAAGAAAAAAATAAAACAAAAACAAAAGGAAGTGCACAAAAAAAGAAGTTTGAGGTTTTAAAATTGTAAAGAAGAAATAAAAAGAAAGTGTGAAAAAAAAGATATAAGAAAAAGCAAGAAAAAAAATAAAAAAAACAAAATATATAAAAAGCAAGAAAAAAATGAAAGTAAATCAACAAATAAGTTAAAAGAAAAAGAAAAAAAGGATTAATGAAAAATTATAAAAATATATACAACAAATAAAGGAAAAAGATATAAAATACGAAAGATGAAAAATAAAATAAAAGTTAATAAAAAATATAAATAAAAATAAAAGAATGTGCACAAAAAAAGAAGTTTGAGGTTTTAAAATTATAAAGAAGAAATAAAAAAAAAAAAAGTGCAAACAAAAAGATTTAAGAAAAAGCAAGAAAAAAATAAAAAATGAAAACACAAAATATATAAAATAAAATTTGAGAAAAAAAATAAAAAATGAAGAGGCAAAAATATGAAATAAAACAAAAAGAAAAAAATTTATAGAAAATTTTAAAACAAAGAAAAAAGTGAAGAAAAAAGAAACGAAAGCACATAAAAAAAAGAAGAAAATTTTGAAAGGAGAAAAAGTTAATGAAAAATTATAAAAATGCAATAAAAAATAACCGAGAATGATAAAATAAAAAAAGAAAAGAAAAAAAGATAGAAAAATAAAAAATGTCAAAACTTAATAAAAATTTATGAAACTATAAAAAAAGAAAGAAAGAAAATTAAAGCAAAAGAAAAAAGATAAATAAAGCACAAAAAAAAACAAGAAATTATAAAAAGTAAGAAAATAAAAAAGGAAAAAAATTGAAGAAAAATTTCAAAAATGAAATGGAATGACAAAATGAAAAAAAACTAGTTTAAAAAGGAACAAAAAATTGAAAAACATATAAGACCTAATAATAAAACAATATAAAAAGTGCGACAAAAAATTAAAAAAGAGAAAATTTAATGCAAAATAAAAAAAGTATGAGAATTTAAAAACGCAAATAAGAAATGAAAGGAAATTTGTGAGAAAAGAAAAAAGAATAAAAATGAAAAGACAAAAGATTTGGAAAAAAAAAAACAGAAAAATAAAAATTTTTAAAATAACGAAAAAATTAAAACAAGTAAAAATGAAAGCATATGAAAAAAAAGTAAAAAGAAGGAAAATTTTGAAGGGAAAAAGTTATTAAAAAATTACAAAGTAGGACAAAAATAGCAAGAAAAATAATAAAATAAAAAAGATTCAAAAAATAAAAAAAAAAAATTTTGAACTTTATAAAAATTTTTAAAATATAAATAAAAATAAATGGAAAAATAAATTAAGATAAAATATTAATATGGAAGAAAAAATTAAATAAAATACCAAAAAAGCAAAAAATAAAAAAGTAAGATATTAAAAAATTAGCGAATAAAAAAATACAAAAGACAAAATGAATAAAAATTTCAAATACAAAATAGAAAAAAACTTTTAGTTCAGAATATACAAAGAAAAACAACAAAAATATAACAAATATAGGAAAAAGATATAAAAAATCAAAGATAAAAAAATAAAATAAAAGTTAATAAAAAATATAAATAAAAACAAAAAGAAAGTGCGCAAAAAAAGTCTGATAATTTAAAAATGCAAATAAGAAATGAAAGGAAATTTGTGAAAAAAATAAGAAAAGAATAAAAATGAAAAGACAAAAGATTTGGAATAAAAAAAGAAAAAAGAAATGTAAAAAATTTTAAAACAACGAAAAAAATTAAAACAAGTAAAACTGAAAGCATATGAAAAAAAAAAAAAGCAAAAGAAAGAAAATTTCAAAGGGAAAAAGTTATTGAAAAATTAGAACATAGAACAAAAAAAATGAAAATGAAAAAATAAAAAAGATTCAAAAAATAAAAATACGAATAAAAAACAAATAAAAAATAGTAATATAAAAGAAAAAAAAAACCAAAAAATACCAAAAAATGGAAAAAGATAAAAAAAAGTAAGAAAATAAAAAATTAGCAAATGAAAAGAATATAAAAAGACAAAATGAATAAGAATTTGACATATAAAATAGAAAAAAACTTTTAGTTTAAAGAAAAAAATAAAACAAAAACAAAAGGAAGTGCACAAAAAAAGAAGTTTGAGGTTTTAAAATTGTAAAGAAGAAATAAAAAGAAAGTGTGAAAAAAAAGATATAAGAAAAAGCAAGAAAAAAAATAAAAAAAACAAAATATATAAAAAGCAAGAAAAAAATGAAAGTAAATCAACAAATAAGTTAAAAGAAAAAGAAAAAAAGGATTAATGAAAAATTATAAAAATATATACAACAAATAAAGGAAAAAGATATAAAATACGAAAGATGAAAAATAAAATAAAAGTTAATAAAAAATATAAATAAAAATAAAAGAATGTGCACAAAAAAAGAAGTTTGAGGTTTTAAAATTATAAAGAAGAAATAAAAAAAAAAAAAGTGCAAACAAAAAGATTTAAGAAAAAGCAAGAAAAAAATAAAAAATGAAAACACAAAATATATAAAATAAAATTTGAGAAAAAAAATAAAAAATGAAGAGGCAAAAATATGAAATAAAACAAAAAGAAAAAAATTTATAGAAAATTTTAAAACAAAGAAAAAAGTGAAGAAAAAAGAAACGAAAGCACATAAAAAAAAGAAGAAAATTTTGAAAGGAGAAAAAGTTAATGAAAAATTATAAAAATGCAATAAAAAATAACCGAGAATGATAAAATAAAAAAAGAAAAGAAAAAAAGATAGAAAAATAAAAAATGTCAAAACTTAATAAAAATTTATGAAACTATAAAAAAAGAAAGAAAGAAAATTAAAGCAAAAGAAAAAAGATAAATAAAGCACAAAAAAAAAACAAGAAATTATAAAAAGTAAGAAAATAAAAAAGGACAAAAATTGAAGAAAAATTTCAAAAATGAAATGGAATGACAAAATGAAAAAAAACTAGTTTAAAAAGGAACAAAAAATTGAAAAACATATAAGACCTAATAATAAAACAATATAAAAAGTGCGACAAAAAATTAAAAAAGAGAAAATTTAATGCAAAATAAAAAAAGTATGAGAATTTAAAAACGCAAATAAGAAATGAAAGGAAATTTGTGAGAAAAGAAAAAAGAATAAAAATGAAAAGACAAAAGATTTGGAAAAAAAAAAACAGAAAAATAAAAATTTTTAAAATAACGAAAAAATTAAAACAAGTAAAAATGAAAGCATATGAAAAAAAAGTAAAAAGAAGGAAAATTTTGAAGGGAAAAAGTTATTAAAAAATTACAAAGTAGGACAAAAATAGCAAGAAAAATAATAAAATAAAAAAGATTCAAAAAATAAAAATAAAAAATTTTGAACTTTATAAAAATTTTTAAAATATAAATAAAAATAAATGGAAAAATAAATTAAGATAAAATATTAATATGGAAGAAAAAATTAAATAAAATACCAAAAAAGCAAAAAATAAAAAAGTAAGATATTAAAAAATTAGCGAATAAAAAAATACAAAAGACAAAATGAATAAAAATTTCAAATACAAAATAGAAAAAAACTTTTAGTTCAGAATATACAAAGAAAAACAACAAAAATATAACAAATATAGGAAAAAGATATAAAAAATCAAAGATAAAAAAATAAAATAAAAGTTAATAAAAAATATAAATAAAAACAAAAAGAAAGTGCGCAAAAAAAGTCTGATAATTTAAAAATGCAAATAAGAAATGAAAGGAAATTTGTGAAAAAAATAAGAAAAGAATAAAAATGAAAAGACAAAAGATTTGGAATAAAAAAAGAAAAAAGAAATGTAAAAAATTTTAAAACAACGAAAAAAATTAAAACAAGTAAAACTGAAAGCATATGAAAAAAAAAAAAAGCAAAAGAAAGAAAATTTCAAAGGGAAAAAGTTATTGAAAAATTAGAACATAGAACAAAAAAAATGAAAATGAAAAAATAAAAAAGATTCAAAAAATAAAAATACGAATAAAAAACAAATAAAAAATAGTAATATAAAAGAAAAAAAAAACCAAAAAATACCAAAAAATGGAAAAAGATAAAAAAAAGTAAGAAAATAAAAAATTAGCAAATGAAAAGAATATAAAAAGACAAAATGAATAAGAATTTGACATATAAAATAGAAAAAAACTTTTAGTTTAAAGAAAAAAATAAAACAAAAACAAAAGGAAGTGCACAAAAAAAGAAGTTTGAGGTTTTAAAATTGTAAAGAAGAAATAAAAAGAAAGTGTGAAAAAAAAGATATAAGAAAAAGCAAGAAAAAAAATAAAAAAAACAAAATATATAAAAAGCAAGAAAAAAATGAAAGTAAATCAACAAATAAGTTAAAAGAAAAAGAAAAAAAGGATTAATGAAAAATTATAAAAATATATACAACAAATAAAGGAAAAAGATATAAAATACGAAAGATGAAAAATAAAATAAAAGTTAATAAAAAATATAAATAAAAATAAAAGAATGTGCACAAAAAAAGAAGTTTGAGGTTTTAAAATTATAAAGAAGAAATAAAAAAAAAAAAAGTGCAAACAAAAAGATTTAAGAAAAAGCAAGAAAAAAATAAAAAATGAAAACACAAAATATATAAAATAAAATTTGAGAAAAAAAATAAAAAATGAAGAGGCAAAAATATGAAATAAAACAAAAAGAAAAAAATTTATAGAAAATTTTAAAACAAAGAAAAAAGTGAAGAAAAAAGAAACGAAAGCACATAAAAAAAAGAAGAAAATTTTGAAAGGAGAAAAAGTTAATGAAAAATTATAAAAATGCAATAAAAAATAACCGAGAATGATAAAATAAAAAAAGAAAAGAAAAAAAGATAGAAAAATAAAAAATGTCAAAACTTAATAAAAATTTATGAAACTATAAAAAAAGAAAGAAAGAAAATTAAAGCAAAAGAAAAAAGATAAATAAAGCAGAAAAAAAAACAAGAAATTATAAAAAGTAAGAAAATAAAAAAGGACAAAAATTGAAGAAAAATTTCAAAAATGAAATGGAATGACAAAATGAAAAAAAACTAGTTTAAAAAGGAACAAAAAATTGAAAAACATATAAGACCTAATAATAAAACAATATAAAAAGTGCGACAAAAAATTAAAAAAGAGAAAATTTAATGCAAAATAAAAAAAGTATGAGAATTTAAAAACGCAAATAAGAAATGAAAGGAAATTTGTGAGAAAAGAAAAAAGAATAAAAATGAAAAGACAAAAGATTTGGAAAAAAAAAAACAGAAAAATAAAAATTTTTAAAATAACGAAAAAATTAAAACAAGTAAAAATGAAAGCATATGAAAAAAAAGTAAAAAGAAGGAAAATTTTGAAGGGAAAAAGTTATTAAAAAATTACAAAGTAGGACAAAAATAGCAAGAAAAATAATAAAATAAAAAAGATTCAAAAAATAAAAAAAAAAAATTTTGAACTTTATAAAAATTTTTAAAATATAAATAAAAATAAATGGAAAAATAAATTAAGATAAAATATTAATATGGAAGAAAAAATTAAATAAAATACCAAAAAAGCAAAAAATAAAAAAGTAAGATATTAAAAAATTAGCGAATAAAAAAATACAAAAGACAAAATGAATAAAAATTTCAAATACAAAATAGAAAAAAACTTTTAGTTCAGAATATACAAAGAAAAACAACAAAAATATAACAAATATAGGAAAAAGATATAAAAAATCAAAGATAAAAAAATAAAATAAAAGTTAATAAAAAATATAAATAAAAACAAAAAGAAAGTGCGCAAAAAAAGTCTGATAATTTAAAAATGCAAATAAGAAATGAAAGGAAATTTGTGAAAAAAATAAGAAAAGAATAAAAATGAAAAGACAAAAGATTTGGAATAAAAAAAGAAAAAAGAAATGTAAAAAATTTTAAAACAACGAAAAAAATTAAAACAAGTAAAACTGAAAGCATATGAAAAAAAAAAAAAGCAAAAGAAAGAAAATTTCAAAGGGAAAAAGTTATTGAAAAATTAGAACATAGAACAAAAAAAATGAAAATGAAAAAATAAAAAAGATTCAAAAAATAAAAATACGAATAAAAAACAAATAAAAAATAGTAATATAAAAGAAAAAAAAAACCAAAAAATACCAAAAAATGGAAAAAGATAAAAAAAAGTAAGAAAATAAAAAATTAGCAAATGAAAAGAATATAAAAAGACAAAATGAATAAGAATTTGACATATAAAATAGAAAAAAACTTTTAGTTTAAAGAAAAAAATAAAACAAAAACAAAAGGAAGTGCACAAAAAAAGAAGTTTGAGGTTTTAAAATTGTAAAGAAGAAATAAAAAGAAAGTGTGAAAAAAAAGATATAAGAAAAAGCAAGAAAAAAAATAAAAAAAACAAAATATATAAAAAGCAAGAAAAAAATGAAAGTAAATCAACAAATAAGTTAAAAGAAAAAGAAAAAAAGGATTAATGAAAAATTATAAAAATATATACAACAAATAAAGGAAAAAGATATAAAATACGAAAGATGAAAAATAAAATAAAAGTTAATAAAAAATATAAATAAAAATAAAAGAATGTGCACAAAAAAAGAAGTTTGAGGTTTTAAAATTATAAAGAAGAAATAAAAAAAAAAAAAGTGCAAACAAAAAGATTTAAGAAAAAGCAAGAAAAAAATAAAAAATGAAAACACAAAATATATAAAATAAAATTTGAGAAAAAAAATAAAAAATGAAGAGGCAAAAATATGAAATAAAACAAAAAGAAAAAAATTTATAGAAAATTTTAAAACAAAGAAAAAAGTGAAGAAAAAAGAAACGAAAGCACATAAAAAAAAGAAGAAAATTTTGAAAGGAGAAAAAGTTAATGAAAAATTATAAAAATGCAATAAAAAATAACCGAGAATGATAAAATAAAAAAAGAAAAGAAAAAAAGATAGAAAAATAAAAAATGTCAAAACTTAATAAAAATTTATGAAACTATAAAAAAAGAAAGAAAGAAAATTAAAGCAAAAGAAAAAAGATAAATAAAGCACAAAAAAAAACAAGAAATTATAAAAAGTAAGAAAATAAAAAAGGAAAAAAATTGAAGAAAAATTTCAAAAATGAAATGGAATGACAAAATGAAAAAAAACTAGTTTAAAAAGGAACAAAAAATTGAAAAACATATAAGACCTAATAATAAAACAATATAAAAAGTGCGACAAAAAATTAAAAAAGAGAAAATTTAATGCAAAATAAAAAAAGTATGAGAATTTAAAAACGCAAATAAGAAATGAAAGGAAATTTGTGAGAAAAGAAAAAAGAATAAAAATGAAAAGACAAAAGATTTGGAAAAAAAAAAACAGAAAAATAAAAATTTTTAAAATAACGAAAAAATTAAAACAAGTAAAAATGAAAGCATATGAAAAAAAAGTAAAAAGAAGGAAAATTTTGAAGGGAAAAAGTTATTAAAAAATTACAAAGTAGGACAAAAATAGCAAGAAAAATAATAAAATAAAAAAGATTCAAAAAATAAAAATAAAAAATTTTGAACTTTATAAAAATTTTTAAAATATAAATAAAAATAAATGGAAAAATAAATTAAGATAAAATATTAATATGGAAGAAAAAATTAAATAAAATACCAAAAAAGCAAAAAATAAAAAAGTAAGATATTAAAAAATTAGCGAATAAAAAAATACAAAAGACAAAATGAATAAAAATTTCAAATACAAAATAGAAAAAAACTTTTAGTTCAGAATATACAAAGAAAAACAACAAAAATATAACAAATATAGGAAAAAGATATAAAAAATCAAAGATAAAAAAATAAAATAAAAGTTAATAAAAAATATAAATAAAAACAAAAAGAAAGTGCGCAAAAAAAGTCTGATAATTTAAAAATGCAAATAAGAAATGAAAGGAAATTTGTGAAAAAAATAAGAAAAGAATAAAAATGAAAAGACAAAAGATTTGGAATAAAAAAAGAAAAAAGAAATGTAAAAAATTTTAAAACAACGAAAAAAATTAAAACAAGTAAAACTGAAAGCATATGAAAAAAAAAAAAAGCAAAAGAAAGAAAATTTCAAAGGGAAAAAGTTATTGAAAAATTAGAACATAGAACAAAAAAAATGAAAATGAAAAAATAAAAAAGATTCAAAAAATAAAAATACGAATAAAAAACAAATAAAAAATAGTAATATAAAAGAAAAAAAAAACCAAAAAATACCAAAAAATGGAAAAAGATAAAAAAAAGTAAGAAAATAAAAAATTAGCAAATGAAAAGAATATAAAAAGACAAAATGAATAAGAATTTGACATATAAAATAGAAAAAAACTTTTAGTTTAAAGAAAAAAATAAAACAAAAACAAAAGGAAGTGCACAAAAAAAGAAGTTTGAGGTTTTAAAATTGTAAAGAAGAAATAAAAAGAAAGTGTGAAAAAAAAGATATAAGAAAAAGCAAGAAAAAAAATAAAAAAAACAAAATATATAAAAAGCAAGAAAAAAATGAAAGTAAATCAACAAATAAGTTAAAAGAAAAAGAAAAAAAGGATTAATGAAAAATTATAAAAATATATACAACAAATAAAGGAAAAAGATATAAAATACGAAAGATGAAAAATAAAATAAAAGTTAATAAAAAATATAAATAAAAATAAAAGAATGTGCACAAAAAAAGAAGTTTGAGGTTTTAAAATTATAAAGAAGAAATAAAAAAAAAAAAAGTGCAAACAAAAAGATTTAAGAAAAAGCAAGAAAAAAATAAAAAATGAAAACACAAAATATATAAAATAAAATTTGAGAAAAAAAATAAAAAATGAAGAGGCAAAAATATGAAATAAAACAAAAAGAAAAAAATTTATAGAAAATTTTAAAACAAAGAAAAAAGTGAAGAAAAAAGAAACGAAAGCACATAAAAAAAAGAAGAAAATTTTGAAAGGAGAAAAAGTTAATGAAAAATTATAAAAATGCAATAAAAAATAACCGAGAATGATAAAATAAAAAAAGAAAAGAAAAAAAGATAGAAAAATAAAAAATGTCAAAACTTAATAAAAATTTATGAAACTATAAAAAAAGAAAGAAAGAAAATTAAAGCAAAAGAAAAAAGATAAATAAAGCAGAAAAAAAAACAAGAAATTATAAAAAGTAAGAAAATAAAAAAGGACAAAAATTGAAGAAAAATTTCAAAAATGAAATGGAATGACAAAATGAAAAAAAACTAGTTTAAAAAGGAACAAAAAATTGAAAAACATATAAGACCTAATAATAAAACAATATAAAAAGTGCGACAAAAAATTAAAAAAGAGAAAATTTAATGCAAAATAAAAAAAGTATGAGAATTTAAAAACGCAAATAAGAAATGAAAGGAAATTTGTGAGAAAAGAAAAAAGAATAAAAATGAAAAGACAAAAGATTTGGAAAAAAAAAAACAGAAAAATAAAAATTTTTAAAATAACGAAAAAATTAAAACAAGTAAAAATGAAAGCATATGAAAAAAAAGTAAAAAGAAGGAAAATTTTGAAGGGAAAAAGTTATTAAAAAATTACAAAGTAGGACAAAAATAGCAAGAAAAATAATAAAATAAAAAAGATTCAAAAAATAAAAAAAAAAAATTTTGAACTTTATAAAAATTTTTAAAATATAAATAAAAATAAATGGAAAAATAAATTAAGATAAAATATTAATATGGAAGAAAAAATTAAATAAAATACCAAAAAAGCAAAAAATAAAAAAGTAAGATATTAAAAAATTAGCGAATAAAAAAATACAAAAGACAAAATGAATAAAAATTTCAAATACAAAATAGAAAAAAACTTTTAGTTCAGAATATACAAAGAAAAACAACAAAAATATAACAAATATAGGAAAAAGATATAAAAAATCAAAGATAAAAAAATAAAATAAAAGTTAATAAAAAATATAAATAAAAACAAAAAGAAAGTGCGCAAAAAAAGTCTGATAATTTAAAAATGCAAATAAGAAATGAAAGGAAATTTGTGAAAAAAATAAGAAAAGAATAAAAATGAAAAGACAAAAGATTTGGAATAAAAAAAGAAAAAAGAAATGTAAAAAATTTTAAAACAACGAAAAAAATTAAAACAAGTAAAACTGAAAGCATATGAAAAAAAAAAAAAGCAAAAGAAAGAAAATTTCAAAGGGAAAAAGTTATTGAAAAATTAGAACATAGAACAAAAAAAATGAAAATGAAAAAATAAAAAAGATTCAAAAAATAAAAATACGAATAAAAAACAAATAAAAAATAGTAATATAAAAGAAAAAAAAAACCAAAAAATACCAAAAAATGGAAAAAGATAAAAAAAAGTAAGAAAATAAAAAATTAGCAAATGAAAAGAATATAAAAAGACAAAATGAATAAGAATTTGACATATAAAATAGAAAAAAACTTTTAGTTTAAAGAAAAAAATAAAACAAAAACAAAAGGAAGTGCACAAAAAAAGAAGTTTGAGGTTTTAAAATTGTAAAGAAGAAATAAAAAGAAAGTGTGAAAAAAAAGATATAAGAAAAAGCAAGAAAAAAAATAAAAAAAACAAAATATATAAAAAGCAAGAAAAAAATGAAAGTAAATCAACAAATAAGTTAAAAGAAAAAGAAAAAAAGGATTAATGAAAAATTATAAAAATATATACAACAAATAAAGGAAAAAGATATAAAATACGAAAGATGAAAAATAAAATAAAAGTTAATAAAAAATATAAATAAAAATAAAAGAATGTGCACAAAAAAAGAAGTTTGAGGTTTTAAAATTATAAAGAAGAAATAAAAAAAAAAAAAGTGCAAACAAAAAGATTTAAGAAAAAGCAAGAAAAAAATAAAAAATGAAAACACAAAATATATAAAATAAAATTTGAGAAAAAAAATAAAAAATGAAGAGGCAAAAATATGAAATAAAACAAAAAGAAAAAAATTTATAGAAAAATTTAAAACAAAGAAAAAAGTGAAGAAAAAAGAAACGAAAGCACATAAAAAAAAGAAGAAAATTTTGAAAGGAGAAAAAGTTAATGAAAAATTATAAAAATGCAATAAAAAATAACCGAGAATGATAAAATAAAAAAAGAAAAGAAAAAAAGATAGAAAAATAAAAAATGTCAAAACTTAATAAAAATTTATGAAACTATAAAAAAAGAAAGAAAGAAAATTAAAGCAAAAGAAAAAAGATAAATAAAGCAGAAAAAAAAACAAGAAATTATAAAAAGTAAGAAAATAAAAAAGGACAAAAATTGAAGAAAAATTTCAAAAATGAAATGGAATGACAAAATGAAAAAAAACTAGTTTAAAAAGGAACAAAAAATTGAAAAACATATAAGACCTAATAATAAAACAATATAAAAAGTGCGACAAAAAATTAAAAAAGAGAAAATTTAATGCAAAATAAAAAAAGTATGAGAATTTAAAAACGCAAATAAGAAATGAAAGGAAATTTGTGAGAAAAGAAAAAAGAATAAAAATGAAAAGACAAAAGATTTGGAAAAAAAAAAACAGAAAAATAAAAATTTTTAAAATAACGAAAAAATTAAAACAAGTAAAAATGAAAGCATATGAAAAAAAAGTAAAAAGAAGGAAAATTTTGAAGGGAAAAAGTTATTAAAAAATTACAAAGTAGGACAAAAATAGCAAGAAAAATAATAAAATAAAAAAGATTCAAAAAATAAAAAAAAAAAATTTTGAACTTTATAAAAATTTTTAAAATATAAATAAAAATAAATGGAAAAATAAATTAAGATAAAATATTAATATGGAAGAAAAAATTAAATAAAATACCAAAAAAGCAAAAAATAAAAAAGTAAGATATTAAAAAATTAGCGAATAAAAAAATACAAAAGACAAAATGAATAAAAATTTCAAATACAAAATAGAAAAAAACTTTTAGTTCAGAATATACAAAGAAAAACAACAAAAATATAACAAATATAGGAAAAAGATATAAAAAATCAAAGATAAAAAAATAAAATAAAAGTTAATAAAAAATATAAATAAAAACAAAAAGAAAGTGCGCAAAAAAAGTCTGATAATTTAAAAATGCAAATAAGAAATGAAAGGAAATTTGTGAAAAAAATAAGAAAAGAATAAAAATGAAAAGACAAAAGATTTGGAATAAAAAAAGAAAAAAGAAATGTAAAAAATTTTAAAACAACGAAAAAAATTAAAACAAGTAAAACTGAAAGCATATGAAAAAAAAAAAAAGCAAAAGAAAGAAAATTTCAAAGGGAAAAAGTTATTGAAAAATTAGAACATAGAACAAAAAAAATGAAAATGAAAAAATAAAAAAGATTCAAAAAATAAAAATACGAATAAAAAACAAATAAAAAATAGTAATATAAAAGAAAAAAAAAACCAAAAAATACCAAAAAATGGAAAAAGATAAAAAAAAGTAAGAAAATAAAAAATTAGCAAATGAAAAGAATATAAAAAGACAAAATGAATAAGAATTTGACATATAAAATAGAAAAAAACTTTTAGTTTAAAGAAAAAAATAAAACAAAAACAAAAGGAAGTGCACAAAAAAAGAAGTTTGAGGTTTTAAAATTGTAAAGAAGAAATAAAAAGAAAGTGTGAAAAAAAAGATATAAGAAAAAGCAAGAAAAAAAATAAAAAAAACAAAATATATAAAAAGCAAGAAAAAAATGAAAGTAAATCAACAAATAAGTTAAAAGAAAAAGAAAAAAAGGATTAATGAAAAATTATAAAAATATATACAACAAATAAAGGAAAAAGATATAAAATACGAAAGATGAAAAATAAAATAAAAGTTAATAAAAAATATAAATAAAAATAAAAGAATGTGCACAAAAAAAGAAGTTTGAGGTTTTAAAATTATAAAGAAGAAATAAAAAAAAAAAAAGTGCAAACAAAAAGATTTAAGAAAAAGCAAGAAAAAAATAAAAAATGAAAACACAAAATATATAAAATAAAATTTGAGAAAAAAAATAAAAAATGAAGAGGCAAAAATATGAAATAAAACAAAAAGAAAAAAATTTATAGAAAATTTTAAAACAAAGAAAAAAGTGAAGAAAAAAGAAACGAAAGCACATAAAAAAAAGAAGAAAATTTTGAAAGGAGAAAAAGTTAATGAAAAATTATAAAAATGCAATAAAAAATAACCGAGAATGATAAAATAAAAAAAGAAAAGAAAAAAAGATAGAAAAATAAAAAATGTCAAAACTTAATAAAAATTTATGAAACTATAAAAAAAGAAAGAAAGAAAATTAAAGCAAAAGAAAAAAGATAAATAAAGCACAAAAAAAAAACAAGAAATTATAAAAAGTAAGAAAATAAAAAAGGACAAAAATTGAAGAAAAATTTCAAAAATGAAATGGAATGACAAAATGAAAAAAAACTAGTTTAAAAAGGAACAAAAAATTGAAAAACATATAAGACCTAATAATAAAACAATATAAAAAGTGCGACAAAAAATTAAAAAAGAGAAAATTTAATGCAAAATAAAAAAAGTATGAGAATTTAAAAACGCAAATAAGAAATGAAAGGAAATTTGTGAGAAAAGAAAAAAGAATAAAAATGAAAAGACAAAAGATTTGGAAAAAAAAAAACAGAAAAATAAAAATTTTTAAAATAACGAAAAAATTAAAACAAGTAAAAATGAAAGCATATGAAAAAAAAGTAAAAAGAAGGAAAATTTTGAAGGGAAAAAGTTATTAAAAAATTACAAAGTAGGACAAAAATAGCAAGAAAAATAATAAAATAAAAAAGATTCAAAAAATAAAAATAAAAAATTTTGAACTTTATAAAAATTTTTAAAATATAAATAAAAATAAATGGAAAAATAAATTAAGATAAAATATTAATATGGAAGAAAAAATTAAATAAAATACCAAAAAAGCAAAAAATAAAAAAGTAAGATATTAAAAAATTAGCGAATAAAAAAATACAAAAGACAAAATGAATAAAAATTTCAAATACAAAATAGAAAAAAACTTTTAGTTCAGAATATACAAAGAAAAACAACAAAAATATAACAAATATAGGAAAAAGATATAAAAAATCAAAGATAAAAAAATAAAATAAAAGTTAATAAAAAATATAAATAAAAACAAAAAGAAAGTGCGCAAAAAAAGTCTGATAATTTAAAAATGCAAATAAGAAATGAAAGGAAATTTGTGAAAAAAATAAGAAAAGAATAAAAATGAAAAGACAAAAGATTTGGAATAAAAAAAGAAAAAAGAAATGTAAAAAATTTTAAAACAACGAAAAAAATTAAAACAAGTAAAACTGAAAGCATATGAAAAAAAAAAAAAGCAAAAGAAAGAAAATTTCAAAGGGAAAAAGTTATTGAAAAATTAGAACATAGAACAAAAAAAATGAAAATGAAAAAATAAAAAAGATTCAAAAAATAAAAATACGAATAAAAAACAAATAAAAAATAGTAATATAAAAGAAAAAAAAAACCAAAAAATACCAAAAAATGGAAAAAGATAAAAAAAAGTAAGAAAATAAAAAATTAGCAAATGAAAAGAATATAAAAAGACAAAATGAATAAGAATTTGACATATAAAATAGAAAAAAACTTTTAGTTTAAAGAAAAAAATAAAACAAAAACAAAAGGAAGTGCACAAAAAAAGAAGTTTGAGGTTTTAAAATTGTAAAGAAGAAATAAAAAGAAAGTGTGAAAAAAAAGATATAAGAAAAAGCAAGAAAAAAAATAAAAAAAACAAAATATATAAAAAGCAAGAAAAAAATGAAAGTAAATCAACAAATAAGTTAAAAGAAAAAGAAAAAAAGGATTAATGAAAAATTATAAAAATATATACAACAAATAAAGGAAAAAGATATAAAATACGAAAGATGAAAAATAAAATAAAAGTTAATAAAAAATATAAATAAAAATAAAAGAATGTGCACAAAAAAAGAAGTTTGAGGTTTTAAAATTATAAAGAAGAAATAAAAAAAAAAAAAGTGCAAACAAAAAGATTTAAGAAAAAGCAAGAAAAAAATAAAAAATGAAAACACAAAATATATAAAATAAAATTTGAGAAAAAAAATAAAAAATGAAGAGGCAAAAATATGAAATAAAACAAAAAGAAAAAAATTTATAGAAAATTTTAAAACAAAGAAAAAAGTGAAGAAAAAAGAAACGAAAGCACATAAAAAAAAGAAGAAAATTTTGAAAGGAGAAAAAGTTAATGAAAAATTATAAAAATGCAATAAAAAATAACCGAGAATGATAAAATAAAAAAAGAAAAGAAAAAAAGATAGAAAAATAAAAAATGTCAAAACTTAATAAAAATTTATGAAACTATAAAAAAAGAAAGAAAGAAAATTAAAGCAAAAGAAAAAAGATAAATAAAGCACAAAAAAAAAACAAGAAATTATAAAAAGTAAGAAAATAAAAAAGGACAAAAATTGAAGAAAAATTTCAAAAATGAAATGGAATGACAAAATGAAAAAAAACTAGTTTAAAAAGGAACAAAAAATTGAAAAACATATAAGACCTAATAATAAAACAATATAAAAAGTGCGACAAAAAATTAAAAAAGAGAAAATTTAATGCAAAATAAAAAAAGTATGAGAATTTAAAAACGCAAATAAGAAATGAAAGGAAATTTGTGAGAAAAGAAAAAAGAATAAAAATGAAAAGACAAAAGATTTGGAAAAAAAAAAACAGAAAAATAAAAATTTTTAAAATAACGAAAAAATTAAAACAAGTAAAAATGAAAGCATATGAAAAAAAAGTAAAAAGAAGGAAAATTTTGAAGGGAAAAAGTTATTAAAAAATTACAAAGTAGGACAAAAATAGCAAGAAAAATAATAAAATAAAAAAGATTCAAAAAATAAAAATAAAAAATTTTGAACTTTATAAAAATTTTTAAAATATAAATAAAAATAAATGGAAAAATAAATTAAGATAAAATATTAATATGGAAGAAAAAATTAAATAAAATACCAAAAAAGCAAAAAATAAAAAAGTAAGATATTAAAAAATTAGCGAATAAAAAAATACAAAAGACAAAATGAATAAAAATTTCAAATACAAAATAGAAAAAAACTTTTAGTTCAGAATATACAAAGAAAAACAACAAAAATATAACAAATATAGGAAAAAGATATAAAAAATCAAAGATAAAAAAATAAAATAAAAGTTAATAAAAAATATAAATAAAAACAAAAAGAAAGTGCGCAAAAAAAGTCTGATAATTTAAAAATGCAAATAAGAAATGAAAGGAAATTTGTGAAAAAAATAAGAAAAGAATAAAAATGAAAAGACAAAAGATTTGGAATAAAAAAAGAAAAAAGAAATGTAAAAAATTTTAAAACAACGAAAAAAATTAAAACAAGTAAAACTGAAAGCATATGAAAAAAAAAAAAAGCAAAAGAAAGAAAATTTCAAAGGGAAAAAGTTATTGAAAAATTAGAACATAGAACAAAAAAAATGAAAATGAAAAAATAAAAAAGATTCAAAAAATAAAAATACGAATAAAAAACAAATAAAAAATAGTAATATAAAAGAAAAAAAAAACCAAAAAATGGAAAAAGATAAAAAAAAGTAAGAAAATAAAAAATTAGCAAATGAAAAGAATATAAAAAGACAAAATGAATAAGAATTTGACATATAAAATAGAAAAAACTTTTAGTTTAAAGAAAAAAATAAAACAAAAACAAAAGGAAGTGCACAAAAAAAGAAGTTTGAGGTTTTAAAATTGTAAAGAAGAAATAAAAAGAAAGTGTGAAAAAAAAGATATAAGAAAAAGCAAGAAAAAAAATAAAAAAAACAAAATATATAAAAAGCAAGAAAAAAATGAAAGTAAATCAACAAATAAGTTAAAAGAAAAAGAAAAAAAGGATTAATGAAAAATTATAAAAATATATACAACAAATAAAGGAAAAAGATATAAAATACGAAAGATGAAAAATAAAATAAAAGTTAATAAAAAGTATAAATAAAAATAAAAGAATGTGCACAAAAAAAGAAGTTTGAGGTTTTAAAATTATAAAGAAGAAATAAAAAAAAAAAAGTGCAAACAAAAAGATTTAAGAAAAAGCAAGAAAAAAATAAAAAATGAAAACACAAAATATATAAAATAAAATTTGAGAAAAAAAATAAAAAATGAAGAGGCAAAAATATGAAATAAAACAAAAAGAAAAAAATTTATAGAAAATTTTAAAACAAAGAAAAAAGTGAAGAAAAAAGAAACGAAAGCACATAAAAAAAAGAAGAAAATTTTGAAAGGAGAAAAAGTTAATGAAAAATTATAAAAATGCAATAAAAAATAACCGAGAATGATAAAATAAAAAAAGAAAAGAAAAAAAGATAGAAAAATAAAAAATGTCAAAACTTAATAAAAATTTATGAAACTATAAAAAAAGAAAGAAAGAAAATTAAAGCAAAAGAAAAAAGATAAATAAAGCACAAAAAAAAGAAAAAAAAAACAAGAAATTATAAAAAGTAAGAAAATAAAAAAGGACAAAAATTGAAGAAAAATTTCAAAAATGAAATGGAATGACAAAATGAAAAAAAACTAGTTTAAAAAGGAACAAAAAATTGAAAAACATATAAGACCTAATAATAAAACAATATAAAAAGTGCGACAAAAAATTAAAAAAGAGAAAATTTAATGCAAAATAAAAAAAGTATGAGAATTTAAAAACGCAAATAAGAAATGAAAGGAAATTTGTGAGAAAAGAAAAAAGAATAAAAATGAAAAGACAAAAGATTTGGAAAAAAAAAAACAGAAAAATAAAAATTTTTAAAATAACGAAAAAATTAAAACAAGTAAAAATGAAAGCATATGAAAAAAAAGTAAAAAGAAGGAAAATTTTGAAGGGAAAAAGTTATTAAAAAATTACAAAGTAGGACAAAAATAGCAAGAAAAATAATAAAATAAAAAAGATTCAAAAAATAAAAATAAAAAATTTTGAACTTTATAAAAATTTTTAAAATATAAATAAAAATAAATGGAAAAATAAATTAAGATAAAATATTAATATGGAAGAAAAAATTAAATAAAATACCAAAAAAGCAAAAAATAAAAAAGTAAGATATTAAAAAATTAGCGAATAAAAAAATACAAAAGACAAAATGAATAAAAATTTCAAATACAAAATAGAAAAAAACTTTTAGTTCAGAATATACAAAGAAAAACAACAAAAATATAACAAATATAGGAAAAAGATATAAAAAATCAAAGATAAAAAAATAAAATAAAAGTTAATAAAAAATATAAATAAAAACAAAAAGAAAGTGCGCAAAAAAAGTCTGATAATTTAAAAATGCAAATAAGAAATGAAAGGAAATTTGTGAAAAAAATAAGAAAAGAATAAAAATGAAAAGACAAAAGATTTGGAATAAAAAAAGAAAAAAGAAATGTAAAAAATTTTAAAACAACGAAAAAAATTAAAACAAGTAAAACTGAAAGCATATGAAAAAAAAAAAAAGCAAAAGAAAGAAAATTTCAAAGGGAAAAAGTTATTGAAAAATTAGAACATAGAACAAAAAAAATGAAAATGAAAAAATAAAAAAGATTCAAAAAATAAAAATACGAATAAAAAACAAATAAAAAATAGTAATATAAAAGAAAAAAAAAACCAAAAAATGGAAAAAGATAAAAAAAAGTAAGAAAATAAAAAATTAGCAAATGAAAAGAATATAAAAAGACAAAATGAATAAGAATTTGACATATAAAATAGAAAAAACTTTTAGTTTAAAGAAAAAAATAAAACAAAAACAAAAGGAAGTGCACAAAAAAAGAAGTTTGAGGTTTTAAAATTGTAAAGAAGAAATAAAAAGAAAGTGTGAAAAAAAAGATATAAGAAAAAGCAAGAAAAAAAATAAAAAAAACAAAATATATAAAAAGCAAGAAAAAAATGAAAGTAAATCAACAAATAAGTTAAAAGAAAAAGAAAAAAAGGATTAATGAAAAATTATAAAAATATATACAACAAATAAAGGAAAAAGATATAAAATACGAAAGATGAAAAATAAAATAAAAGTTAATAAAAAGTATAAATAAAAATAAAAGAATGTGCACAAAAAAAGAAGTTTGAGGTTTTAAAATTATAAAGAAGAAATAAAAAAAAAAAAGTGCAAACAAAAAGATTTAAGAAAAAGCAAGAAAAAAATAAAAAATGAAAACACAAAATATATAAAATAAAATTTGAGAAAAAAAATAAAAAATGAAGAGGCAAAAATATGAAATAAAACAAAAAGAAAAAAATTTATAGAAAATTTTAAAACAAAGAAAAAAGTGAAGAAAAAAGAAACGAAAGCACATAAAAAAAAGAAGAAAATTTTGAAAGGAGAAAAAGTTAATGAAAAATTATAAAAATGCAATAAAAAATAACCGAGAATGATAAAATAAAAAAAGAAAAGAAAAAAAGATAGAAAAATAAAAAATGTCAAAACTTAATAAAAATTTATGAAACTATAAAAAAAGAAAGAAAGAAAATTAAAGCAAAAGAAAAAAGATAAATAAAGCACAAAAAAAAGAAAAAAAAAAACAAGAAATTATAAAAAGTAAGAAAATAAAAAAGGACAAAAATTGAAGAAAAATTTCAAAAATGAAATGGAATGACAAAATGAAAAAAAACTAGTTTAAAAAGGAACAAAAAATTGAAAAACATATAAGACCTAATAATAAAACAATATAAAAAGTGCGACAAAAAATTAAAAAAGAGAAAATTTAATGCAAAATAAAAAAAGTATGAGAATTTAAAAACGCAAATAAGAAATGAAAGGAAATTTGTGAGAAAAGAAAAAAGAATAAAAATGAAAAGACAAAAGATTTGGAAAAAAAAAAACAGAAAAATAAAAATTTTTAAAATAACGAAAAAATTAAAACAAGTAAAAATGAAAGCATATGAAAAAAAAGTAAAAAGAAGGAAAATTTTGAAGGGAAAAAGTTATTAAAAAATTACAAAGTAGGACAAAAATAGCAAGAAAAATAATAAAATAAAAAAGATTCAAAAAATAAAAATAAAAAATTTTGAACTTTATAAAAATTTTTAAAATATAAATAAAAATAAATGGAAAAATAAATTAAGATAAAATATTAATATGGAAGAAAAAATTAAATAAAATACCAAAAAAGCAAAAAATAAAAAAGTAAGATATTAAAAAATTAGCGAATAAAAAAATACAAAAGACAAAATGAATAAAAATTTCAAATACAAAATAGAAAAAAACTTTTAGTTCAGAATATACAAAGAAAAACAACAAAAATATAACAAATATAGGAAAAAGATATAAAAAATCAAAGATAAAAAAATAAAATAAAAGTTAATAAAAAATATAAATAAAAACAAAAAGAAAGTGCGCAAAAAAAGTCTGATAATTTAAAAATGCAAATAAGAAATGAAAGGAAATTTGTGAAAAAAATAAGAAAAGAATAAAAATGAAAAGACAAAAGATTTGGAATAAAAAAAGAAAAAAGAAATGTAAAAAATTTTAAAACAACGAAAAAAATTAAAACAAGTAAAACTGAAAGCATATGAAAAAAAAAAAAAAAGCAAAAGAAAGAAAATTTCAAAGGGAAAAAGTTATTGAAAAATTAGAACATAGAACAAAAAAAATGAAAATGAAAAAATAAAAAAGATTCAAAAAATAAAAATACGAATAAAAAACAAATAAAAAATAGTAATATAAAAGAAAAAAAAAACCAAAAAATGGAAAAAGATAAAAAAAAGTAAGAAAATAAAAAATTAGCAAATGAAAAGAATATAAAAAGACAAAATGAATAAGAATTTGACATATAAAATAGAAAAAACTTTTAGTTTAAAGAAAAAAATAAAACAAAAACAAAAGGAAGTGCACAAAAAAAGAAGTTTGAGGTTTTAAAATTGTAAAGAAGAAATAAAAAGAAAGTGTGAAAAAAAAGATATAAGAAAAAGCAAGAAAAAAAATAAAAAAAACAAAATATATAAAAAGCAAGAAAAAAATGAAAGTAAATCAACAAATAAGTTAAAAGAAAAAGAAAAAAAGGATTAATGAAAAATTATAAAAATATATACAACAAATAAAGGAAAAAGATATAAAATACGAAAGATGAAAAATAAAATAAAAGTTAATAAAAAGTATAAATAAAAATAAAAGAATGTGCACAAAAAAAGAAGTTTGAGGTTTTAAAATTATAAAGAAGAAATAAAAAAAAAAAAGTGCAAACAAAAAGATTTAAGAAAAAGCAAGAAAAAAATAAAAAATGAAAACACAAAATATATAAAATAAAATTTGAGAAAAAAAATAAAAAATGAAGAGGCAAAAATATGAAATAAAACAAAAAGAAAAAAATTTATAGAAAATTTTAAAACAAAGAAAAAAGTGAAGAAAAAAGAAACGAAAGCACATAAAAAAAAGAAGAAAATTTTGAAAGGAGAAAAAGTTAATGAAAAATTATAAAAATGCAATAAAAAATAACCGAGAATGATAAAATAAAAAAAGAAAAGAAAAAAAGATAGAAAAATAAAAAATGTCAAAACTTAATAAAAATTTATGAAACTATAAAAAAAGAAAGAAAGAAAATTAAAGCAAAAGAAAAAAGATAAATAAAGCACAAAAAAAAGAAAAAAAAACAAGAAATTATAAAAAGTAAGAAAATAAAAAAGGACAAAAATTGAAGAAAAATTTCAAAAATGAAATGGAATGACAAAATGAAAAAAAACTAGTTTAAAAAGGAACAAAAAATTGAAAAACATATAAGACCTAATAA
Organism: Durio zibethinus; assembly: GCF_047325235.1. NCBI lineage: Eukaryota > Viridiplantae > Streptophyta > Magnoliopsida > Malvales > Malvaceae > Durio > Durio zibethinus. The sequence goes on from NW_028322654.1 coordinate 55,643, forward strand.
TAAAACAATATAAAAAGTGCGACAAAAAATTAAAAAAGAGAAAATTTAATGCAAAATAAAAAAAGTATGAGAATTTAAAAACGCAAATAAGAAATGAAAGGAAATTTGTGAGAAAAGAAAAAAGAATAAAAATGAAAAGACAAAAGATTTGGAAAAAAAAAAACAGAAAAATAAAAATTTTTAAAATAACGAAAAAATTAAAACAAGTAAAAATGAAAGCATATGAAAAAAAAGTAAAAAGAAGGAAAATTTTGAAGGGAAAAAGTTATTAAAAAATTACAAAGTAGGACAAAAATAGCAAGAAAAATAATAAAATAAAAAAGATTCAAAAAATAAAAATAAAAAATTTTGAACTTTATAAAAATTTTTAAAATATAAATAAAAATAAATGGAAAAATAAATTAAGATAAAATATTAATATGGAAGAAAAAATTAAATAAAATACCAAAAAAGCAAAAAATAAAAAAGTAAGATATTAAAAAATTAGCGAATAAAAAAATACAAAAGACAAAATGAATAAAAATTTCAAATACAAAATAGAAAAAAACTTTTAGTTCAGAATATACAAAGAAAAACAACAAAAATATAACAAATATAGGAAAAAGATATAAAAAATCAAAGATAAAAAAATAAAATAAAAGTTAATAAAAAATATAAATAAAAACAAAAAGAAAGTGCGCAAAAAAAGTCTGATAATTTAAAAATGCAAATAAGAAATGAAAGGAAATTTGTGAAAAAAATAAGAAAAGAATAAAAATGAAAAGACAAAAGATTTGGAATAAAAAAAGAAAAAAGAAATGTAAAAAATTTTAAAACAACGAAAAAAATTAAAACAAGTAAAACTGAAAGCATATGAAAAAAAAAAAAGCAAAAGAAAGAAAATTTCAAAGGGAAAAAGTTATTGAAAAATTAGAACATAGAACAAAAAAAATGAAAATGAAAAAATAAAAAAGATTCAAAAAATAAAAATACGAATAAAAAACAAATAAAAAATAGTAATATAAAAGAAAAAAAAAACCAAAAAATGGAAAAAGATAAAAAAAAGTAAGAAAATAAAAAATTAGCAAATGAAAAGAATATAAAAAGACAAAATGAATAAGAATTTGACATATAAAATAGAAAAAACTTTTAGTTTAAAGAAAAAAATAAAACAAAAACAAAAGGAAGTGCACAAAAAAAGAAGTTTGAGGTTTTAAAATTGTAAAGAAGAAATAAAAAGAAAGTGTGAAAAAAAAGATATAAGAAAAAGCAAGAAAAAAAATAAAAAAAACAAAATATATAAAAAGCAAGAAAAAAATGAAAGTAAATCAACAAATAAGTTAAAAGAAAAAGAAAAAAAGGATTAATGAAAAATTATAAAAATATATACAACAAATAAAGGAAAAAGATATAAAATACGAAAGATGAAAAATAAAATAAAAGTTAATAAAAAGTATAAATAAAAATAAAAGAATGTGCACAAAAAAAGAAGTTTGAGGTTTTAAAATTATAAAGAAGAAATAAAAAAAAAAAGTGCAAACAAAAAGATTTAAGAAAAAGCAAGAAAAAAATAAAAAATGAAAACACAAAATATATAAAATAAAATTTGAGAAAAAAAATAAAAAATGAAGAGGCAAAAATATGAAATAAAACAAAAAGAAAAAAATTTATAGAAAATTTTAAAACAAAGAAAAAAGTGAAGAAAAAAGAAACGAAAGCACATAAAAAAAAGAAGAAAATTTTGAAAGGAGAAAAAGTTAATGAAAAATTATAAAAATGCAATAAAAAATAACCGAGAATGATAAAATAAAAAAAGAAAAGAAAAAAAGATAGAAAAATAAAAAATGTCAAAACTTAATAAAAATTTATGAAACTATAAAAAAAGAAAGAAAGAAAATTAAAGCAAAAGAAAAAAGATAAATAAAGCACAAAAAAAAGAAAAAAAAACAAGAAATTATAAAAAGTAAGAAAATAAAAAAGGACAAAAATTGAAGAAAAATTTCAAAAATGAAATGGAATGACAAAATGAAAAAAAACTAGTTTAAAAAGGAACAAAAAATTGAAAAACATATAAGACCTAATAATAAAACAATATAAAAAGTGCGACAAAAAATTAAAAAAGAGAAAATTTAATGCAAAATAAAAAAAGTATGAGAATTTAAAAACGCAAATAAGAAATGAAAGGAAATTTGTGAGAAAAGAAAAAAGAATAAAAATGAAAAGACAAAAGATTTGGAAAAAAAAAAACAGAAAAATAAAAATTTTTAAAATAACGAAAAAATTAAAACAAGTAAAAATGAAAGCATATGAAAAAAAAGTAAAAAGAAGGAAAATTTTGAAGGGAAAAAGTTATTAAAAAATTACAAAGTAGGACAAAAATAGCAAGAAAAATAATAAAATAAAAAAGATTCAAAAAATAAAAATAAAAAATTTTGAACTTTATAAAAATTTTTAAAATATAAATAAAAATAAATGGAAAAATAAATTAAGATAAAATATTAATATGGAAGAAAAAATTAAATAAAATACCAAAAAAGCAAAAAATAAAAAAGTAAGATATTAAAAAATTAGCGAATAAAAAAATACAAAAGACAAAATGAATAAAAATTTCAAATACAAAATAGAAAAAAACTTTTAGTTCAGAATATACAAAGAAAAACAACAAAAATATAACAAATATAGGAAAAAGATATAAAAAATCAAAGATAAAAAAATAAAATAAAAGTTAATAAAAAATATAAATAAAAACAAAAAGAAAGTGCGCAAAAAAAGTCTGATAATTTAAAAATGCAAATAAGAAATGAAAGGAAATTTGTGAAAAAAATAAGAAAAGAATAAAAATGAAAAGACAAAAGATTTGGAATAAAAAAAGAAAAAAGAAATGTAAAAAATTTTAAAACAACGAAAAAAATTAAAACAAGTAAAACTGAAAGCATATGAAAAAAAAAAAAGCAAAAGAAAGAAAATTTCAAAGGGAAAAAGTTATTGAAAAATTAGAACATAGAACAAAAAAAATGAAAATGAAAAAATAAAAAAGATTCAAAAAATAAAAATACGAATAAAAAACAAATAAAAAATAGTAATATAAAAGAAAAAAAAAACCAAAAAATACCAAAAAATGGAAAAAGATAAAAAAAAGTAAGAAAATAAAAAATTAGCAAATGAAAAGAATATAAAAAGACAAAATGAATAAGAATTTGACATATAAAATAGAAAAAACTTTTAGTTTAAAGAAAAAAATAAAACAAAAACAAAAGGAAGTGCACAAAAAAAGAAGTTTGAGGTTTTAAAATTGTAAAGAAGAAATAAAAAGAAAGTGTGAAAAAAAAGATATAAGAAAAAGCAAGAAAAAAAATAAAAAAAACAAAAAATATAAAAAGCAAGAAAAAAATGAAAGTAAATCAACAAATAAGTTAAAAGAAAAAGAAAAAAAGGATTAATGAAAAATTATAAAAATATATACAACAAATAAAGGAAAAAGATATAAAATACGAAAGATGAAAAATAAAATAAAAGTTAATAAAAAGTATAAATAAAAATAAAAGAATGTGCACAAAAAAAGAAGTTTGAGGTTTTAAAATTATAAAGAAGAAATAAAAAAAAAAAGTGCAAACAAAAAGATTTAAGAAAAAGCAAGAAAAAAATAAAAAATGAAAACACAAAATATATAAAATAAAATTTGAGAAAAAAAATAAAAAATGAAGAGGCAAAAATATGAAATAAAACAAAAAGAAAAAAATTTATAGAAAATTTTAAAACAAAGAAAAAAGTGAAGAAAAAAGAAACGAAAGCACATAAAAAAAAGAAGAAAATTTTGAAAGGAGAAAAAGTTAATGAAAAATTATAAAAATGCAATAAAAAATAACCGAGAATGATAAAATAAAAAAAGAAAAGAAAAAAAGATAGAAAAATAAAAAATGTCAAAACTTAATAAAAATTTATGAAACTATAAAAAAAGAAAGAAAGAAAATTAAAGCAAAAGAAAAAAGATAAATAAAGCACAAAAAAAAGAAAAAAAAACAAGAAATTATAAAAAGTAAGAAAATAAAAAAGGACAAAAATTGAAGAAAAATTTCAAAAATGAAATGGAATGAGTTTAAAAAGGAACAAAAAATTGAAAAACATATAAGACCTAATAATAAAACAATATAAAAAGTGCGACAAAAAATTAAAAAAGAGAAAATTTAATGCAAAATAAAAAAAGTATGAGAATTTAAAAACGCAAATAAGAAATGAAAGGAAATTTGTGAGAAAAGAAAAAAGAATAAAAATGAAAAGACAAAAGATTTGGAAAAAAAAAAACAGAAAAATAAAAATTTTTAAAATAACGAAAAAATTAAAACAAGTAAAAATGAAAGCATATGAAAAAAAAGTAAAAAGAAGGAAAATTTTGAAGGGAAAAAGTTATTAAAAAATTACAAAGTAGGACAAAAATAGCAAGAAAAATAATAAAATAAAAAAGATTCAAAAAATAAAAATAAAAAATTTTGAACTTTATAAAAATTTTTAAAATATAAATAAAAATAAATGGAAAAATAAATTAAGATAAAATATTAATATGGAAGAAAAAATTAAATAAAATACCAAAAAAGCAAAAAATAAAAAAGTAAGATATTAAAAAATTAGCGAATAAAAAAATACAAAAGACAAAATGAATAAAAATTTCAAATACAAAATAGAAAAAAACTTTTAGTTCAGAATATACAAAGAAAAACAACAAAAATATAACAAATATAGGAAAAAGATATAAAAAATCAAAGATAAAAAAATAAAATAAAAGTTAATAAAAAATATAAATAAAAACAAAAAGAAAGTGCACATAAAAAGTCTGATAATTTAAAAATGCAAATAAGAAATGAAAGGAAATTTGTGAAAAAAATAAGAAAAGAATAAAAATGAAAAGACAAAAGATTTGGAATAAAAAAAGAAAAAAGAAATGTAAAAAATTTTAAAACAACGAAAAAAATTAAAACAAGTAAAACTGAAAGCATATGAAAAAAAAAAAGCAAAAGAAAGAAAATTTCAAAGGGAAAAAGTTATTGAAAAATTAGAACATAGAACAAAAAAAATGAAAATGAAAAAATAAAAAAGATTCAAAAAATAAAAATAAAAAATTTTAAATTTTATAAAATTTTTTAAAAATACGAATAAAAAAAAAATAAAAAATAGTAATATAAAAGAAAAAAAAATAAAAAAAATACCAAAAAATGGAAAAAGATAAAAAAAAAGTAAGAAAATAAAAAATTAGCAAATGAAAAGAATATAAAAAGACAAAATGAATAAGAATTTGACGTATAAAATAGAAAAAACTTTTAGTTTAAAGAAAAAAATAAAATAAAAACAAAAGGAAGTGCACAAAAAAAGAAGTTTGAGGTTTTAAAATTGTAAAGAAGAAATAAAAAGAAAGTGTGAAAAAAAAGATATAAGAAAAAGCAAGAAAAAAAATAAAAAAAACAAAATATATAAAAAGCAAGAAAAAAATGAAAGTAAATCAACAAATAAGTTAAAAGAAAAAGAAAAAAAGGATTAATGAAAAATTATAAAAATATATACAACAAATAAAGGAAAAAGATATAAAATACGAAAGATGAAAAATAAAATAAAAGTTAATAAAAAATATAAATAAAAATAAAAGAATGTGCACAAAAAAAGAAGTTTGAGGTTTTAAAATTATAAAGAAGAAATAAAAAAAAAAAAGTGCAAACAAAAAGATTTAAGAAAAAGCAAGAAAAAAATAAAAAATGAAAACACAAAATATATAAAATAAAATTTGAGAAAAAAAATAAAAAATGAAGAGGCAAAAATATGAAATAAAACAAAAAGAAAAAAATTTATAGAAAATTTTAAAACAAAGAAAAAAGTGAAGAAAAAAGAAACGAAAGCACATAAAAAAAAAGAAGAAAATTTTGAAAGGAGAAAAAGTTAATGAAAAATTATAAAAATGCAATAAAAAATAACCGAGAATGATAAAATAAAAAAAGAAAAGAAAAAAAGATAGAAAAATAAAAAATGTCAAAACTTAATAAAAATTTATGAAACTATAAAAAAAGAAAGAATTTTTTTTTTATTTCTTCTTTATAATTTTAAAACCTCAAACTTCTTTTTTTGTGCACATTCTTTTATTTTTATTTTTATTTTTTATTAACTTTTATTTTATTTTTCATCTTTCGTATTTTATATCTTTTTCCTTTATTTGTTGTATATATTTTTATAATTTTTCATTAATCCTTTTTCTCTTTTTCTTTTAACTTATTTGTTGATTTACTTTCATTTTTTTCTTTCTATTAAAATTCTCTATTTTTCTCTTGCTTTTTCTTATATCTTTTTTTTCACACTTTTTTTTTTTATTTCTTCTTTACAATTTTAAAACCTCAAACTTCTTTTTTTGTGCACTTCCTTTTGTTTTTATTTTATTTTTTTCTTTAAACTAAAAGTTTTTTCTATTTTATATGTCAAATTCTTATTCATTTTGTCTTTTTATGTTCTTTTCATTTGCTAATTTTTTATTTTCTTACTTTTTTGATCTTTTTCCATTTTTTGGTATTTTATTTATTTTTTTTCTTTTATATTACTATTTTTTATTTGTTTTTTATTCATATTTTTAAAAAATTTTATAAAATTTAAAATTTTTTATTTCTATTTTTTGAATCTTTTTTATTTTTTCATTTTCATTTTTTTTTTGTTCTATGTTCTAATTTTTCAATAACTTTTTCCCTTTGAAATTTTCTTTCTTTTGCTTTTTTTTTTTTTTCCTATGCTTTCAGTTTTACTTGTTTTAATTTTTTTCGTTGTTTTAAAATTTTTTACATTTCTTTTTTCTTTTTTTATTCCAAATCTTTTGTCTTTTCATTTTTATTCTTTTCTTATTTTTTCACAAATTTCCTTTCATTTCTTATTTGCATTTTTAAATTATTAGACTTTTTTTGTGCACTTTCTTTTTGTTTTTATTTATATTTTTTATTAACTTTTATTTTATTTTTTTATCTTTGATTTTTTATATCTTTTTCCTATATTTGTTATATTTTTGTTGTTTTTCTTTGTATATTCTCAACTAAAAGTTTTTTCTATTTTGTATTCGAAATTTTTATTCATTTTGTCTTTTGTATTTTTTTATTCGCTAATTTTTTAATATCTTACTTTTTTATTTTTTGCTTTTTTGGTATTTTATTTAATTTTTTCTTCCATATTAATATTTTATCTTAATTTATTTTTCCATTTATTTTTATTTATATTTTACAAATTTTTATCAAGTTCAAAATTTTTTATTTTTATTTTTTGAATCTTTTTTATTTTATTATTTTTCTTGCTATTTTTGTCCTACTTTGTAATTTTTTAATAACTTTTTCCCTTCAAAATTTTCCTTCTTTTTACTTTTTTTTCATATGCTTTCATTTTTACTCGTTTTAATTTTTTCGTTATTTTAAAAATTTTTATTTTTCTGTTTTTTATTCCAAATCTTTTGTCTTTTCATTTTTATTCCTTTTTTTTTTCACAAATTTCCTTTCATTTCTTATTTGCGTTTTTAAATTCTCATACTTTTTTTTATTTTGCATTAAATTTTCTCTTTTTTAATTTTTTGTCGCACTTTTTATATTGTTTTATTATTAGGTCTTATATGTTTTTCAATTTTTTGTTCCTTTTTAAACTAATTTTTTTTCATTTTGTCATTCCATTTCATTTTTGAAATTTTTCTTCAATTTTTGTCCTTTTTTATTTTCTTACTTTTTATATTTTTTGTTTTTTTTTTCTTTTTTTGTGCTTTATTTATCTTTTTTCTTTTGCTTTAATTTTTTTTCTTTTTTTATTTCTTTCTTTTTTTATAGTTTCATAAATTTTTATTAAGTTTTGAAATTTTTTATTTTTCTTTTCTTTTTTTATTTTATCATTCTCGGTTATTTTTTGTTGCATTTTTATAATTTTTCATTAACTTTTTCTCCTTTCAAATTTTTCTTCACTTTTTTCTTCGTTTTAAAATTTTCTATAAATTTTTTTTTCTTCTTGTTTTATTTCATATTTTTGCCTCTTCATTTTTTATTTTTTTTCTTATTTCTCTCATTTTTTTTCTCAATTTTTATTTTATATATTTTGTATTTTCATTTTTTATTTTTTTCTTGCTTTTTCTTAAATCTTTTTGTTTGCACTTTTTTTTTATTTCTTCTTTATAATTTTAAAACCTCAAACTTCTTTTTTTGTGCACATTCTTTTATTTTTATTTATATTTTTTATTAACTTTTATTTTATTTTTCATCTTTCGTATTTTATATCTTTTTCCTTTATTTGTTGTATATATTTTTATAATTTTTCATTAATCCTTTTTCTTTTAACTTATTTGTTGATTTACTTTCATTTTTTTCTTTCTATTAAAATTCTCTATTTTTTTCTTGCTTTTTCTTATATCTTTTTTTTCACACTTTTTTTTTTTATTTCTTCTTTACAATTTTAAAACCTCAAACTTCTTTTTTTGTGCACTTCCTTTTGTTTTTATTTTATTTTTTTCTTTAAACTAAAAGTTTTTTCTATTTTATATGTCAAATTCTTATTCATTTTGTCTTTTTATATTCTTTTCATTTGCTAATTTTTTATTTTCTTACTTTTTTATCTTTTTCCATTTTTTGGTATTTTATTTATTTTTTTTCTTTTATATTACTATTTTTTATTTGTTTTTTATTCATATTTTTAAAAAATTTTATAAAATTTAAAATTTTTTATTTCTATTTTTTGAATCTTTTTTATTTTTTCATTTTCATTTTTTTTTTGTTCTATGTTCTAATTTTTCAATAACTTTTTCCCTTTGAAATTTTCTTTCTTTTGCTTTTTTTTTTTTTTCCTATGCTTTCAGTTTTACTTGTTTCAATTTTTTCGTTGTTTTAAAATTTTTTACATTTCTTTTTTCTTTTTTTATTCCAAATCTTTTGTCTTTTCATTTTTATTCTTTTCTTATTTTTTCACAAATTTCCTTTCATTTCTTATTTGCATTTTTAAATTATTAGACTTTTTTTGTGCACTTTCTTTTTGTTTTTATTTATATTTTTTATTAACTTTTATTTTATTTTTTTTATCTTTGATTTTTTATATCTTTTTCCTATATTTGTTATATTTTTGTTGTTTTTCTTTGTATATTCTCAACTAAAAGTTTTTTCTATTTTGTATTCGAAATTTTTATTCATTTTGTCTTTTGTATTTTTTTATTCGCTAATTTTTTAATATCTTACTTTTTTATTTTTTGCTTTTTTGGTATTTTATTTAATTTTTTCTTCCATATTAATATTTTATCTTAATTTATTTTTCCATTTATTTTTATTTATATTTTACAAATTTTTATCAAGTTCAAAATTTTTTATTTTTATTTTTTGAATCTTTTTTATTTTATTATTTTTCTTGCTATTTTTGTCCTACTTTGTAATTTTTTAATAACTTTTTCCCTTCAAAATTTTCCTTCTTTTTACTTTTTTTTCATATGCTTTCATTTTTACTCGTTTTAATTTTTTCGTTATTTTAAAAATTTTTATTTTTCTGTTTTTTATTCCAAATCTTTTGTCTTTTCATTTTTATTCCTTTTTTTTTTCACAAATTTCCTTTCATTTCTTATTTGCGTTTTTAAATTCTCATACTTTTTTTTATTTTGCATTAAATTTTCTCTTTTTTAATTTTTTGTCGCACTTTTTATATTGTTTTATTATTAGGTCTTATATGTTTTTCAATTTTTTGTTCCTTTTTAAACTAATTTTTTTTCATTTTGTCATTCCATTTCATTTTTGAAATTTTTCTTCAATTTTTGTCCTTTTTTATTTTCTTACTTTTTATATTTTTGTTTTTTTTTTCTTTTTTTTTTTATTTTTTTTTTCTTTCTTTTTTTATAGTTTCATAAATTTTTATTAAGTTTTGAAATTTTTTATTTTTCTTTTCTTTTTTTATTTTATCATTCTCGGTTATTTTTTGTTGCATTTTTATAATTTTTCATTAACTTTTTCTCCTTTCAAATTTTTCTTCACTTTTTTCTTCGTTTTAAAATTTTCTATAAATTTTTTTTTCTTCTTGTTTTATTTCATATTTTTGCCTCTTCATTTTTTATTTTTTTTCTTATTTCTCTCATTTTTTTTCTCAATTTTTATTTTATATATTTTGTATTTTCATTTTTTATTTTTTTCTTGCTTTTTCTTAAATCTTTTTGTTTGCACTTTTTTTTTATTTCTTCTTTATAATTTTAAAACCTCAAACTTCTTTTTTTGTGCACATTCTTTTATTTTTATTTATATTTTTTATTAACTTTTATTTTATTTTTCATCTTTCGTATTTTATATCTTTTTCCTTTATTTGTTGTATATATTTTTATAATTTTTCATTAATCCTTTTTCTTTTAACTTATTTGTTGATTTACTTTCATTTTTTTCTTTCTATTAAAATTCTCTATTTTTTTCTTGCTTTTTCTTATATCTTTTTTTTCACACTTTTTTTTTTTTATTTCTTCTTTACAATTTTAAAACCTCAAACTTCTTTTTTTGTGCACTTCCTTTTGTTTTTATTTTATTTTTTTCTTTAAACTAAAAGTTTTTTCTATTTTATATGTCAAATTCTTATTCATTTTGTCTTTTTATATTCTTTTCATTTGCTAATTTTTTATTTTCTTACTTTTTTATCTTTTTCCATTTTTTGGTATTTTATTTATTTTTTTTCTTTTATATTACTATTTTTTATTTGTTTTTTATTCATATTTTTAAAAAATTTTATAAAATTTAAAATTTTTTATTTCTATTTTTTGAATCTTTTTTATTTTTTCATTTTCATTTTTTTTTTGTTCTATGTTCTAATTTTTCAATAACTTTTTCCCTTTGAAATTTTCTTTCTTTTGCTTTTTTTTTTTTTTCCTATGCTTTCAGTTTTACTTGTTTCAATTTTTTCGTTGTTTTAAAATTTTTTACATTTCTTTTTTCTTTTTTTATTCCAAATCTTTTGTCTTTTCATTTTTATTCTTTTCTTATTTTTTCACAAATTTCCTTTCATTTCTTATTTGCATTTTTAAATTATTAGACTTTTTTTGTGCACTTTCTTTTTGTTTTTATTTATATTTTTTATTAACTTTTATTTTATTTTTTTTATCTTTGATTTTTTATATCTTTTTCCTATATTTGTTATATTTTTGTTGTTTTTCTTTGTATATTCTCAACTAAAAGTTTTTTCTATTTTGTATTCGAAATTTTTATTCATTTTGTCTTTTGTATTTTTTTATTCGCTAATTTTTTAATATCTTACTTTTTTATTTTTTGCTTTTTTGGTATTTTATTTAATTTTTTCTTCCATATTAATATTTTATCTTAATTTATTTTTCCATTTATTTTTATTTATATTTTACAAATTTTTATCAAGTTCAAAATTTTTTATTTTTATTTTTTGAATCTTTTTTATTTTATTATTTTTCTTGCTATTTTTGTCCTACTTTGTAATTTTTTAATAACTTTTTCCCTTCAAAATTTTCCTTCTTTTTACTTTTTTTTCATATGCTTTCATTTTTACTCGTTTTAATTTTTTCGTTATTTTAAAAATTTTTATTTTTCTGTTTTTTATTCCAAATCTTTTGTCTTTTCATTTTTATTCCTTTTTTTTTTCACAAATTTCCTTTCATTTCTTATTTGCGTTTTTAAATTCTCATACTTTTTTTTATTTTGCATTAAATTTTCTCTTTTTTAATTTTTTGTCGCACTTTTTATATTGTTTTATTATTAGGTCTTATATGTTTTTCAATTTTTTGTTCCTTTTTAAACTAATTTTTTTTCATTTTGTCATTCCATTTCATTTTTGAAATTTTTCTTCAATTTTTGTCCTTTTTTATTTTCTTACTTTTTATATTTTTGTTTTTTTTTTCTTTTTTTTTTTATTTTTTTTTTCTTTCTTTTTTTATAGTTTCATAAATTTTTATTAAGTTTTGAAATTTTTTATTTTTCTTTTCTTTTTTTATTTTATCATTCTCGGTTATTTTTTGTTGCATTTTTATAATTTTTCATTAACTTTTTCTCCTTTCAAATTTTTCTTCACTTTTTTCTTCGTTTTAAAATTTTCTATAAATTTTTTTTTCTTCTTGTTTTATTTCATATTTTTGCCTCTTCATTTTTTATTTTTTTTCTTATTTCTCTCATTTTTTTTCTCAATTTTTATTTTATATATTTTGTATTTTCATTTTTTATTTTTTTCTTGCTTTTTCTTAAATCTTTTTGTTTGCACTTTTTTTTTATTTCTTCTTTATAATTTTAAAACCTCAAACTTCTTTTTTTGTGCACATTCTTTTATTTTTATTTATATTTTTTATTAACTTTTATTTTATTTTTCATCTTTCGTATTTTATATCTTTTTCCTTTATTTGTTGTATATATTTTTATAATTTTTCATTAATCCTTTTTCTTTTAACTTATTTGTTGATTTACTTTCATTTTTTTCTTTCTATTAAAATTCTCTATTTTTTTCTTGCTTTTTCTTATATCTTTTTTTTCACACTTTTTTTTTTTTATTTCTTCTTTACAATTTTAAAACCTCAAACTTCTTTTTTTGTGCACTTCCTTTTGTTTTTATTTTATTTTTTTCTTTAAACTAAAAGTTTTTTCTATTTTATATGTCAAATTCTTATTCATTTTGTCTTTTTATATTCTTTTCATTTGCTAATTTTTTATTTTCTTACTTTTTTATCTTTTTCCATTTTTTGGTATTTTATTTATTTTTTTTCTTTTATATTACTATTTTTTATTTGTTTTTTATTCATATTTTTAAAAAATTTTATAAAATTTAAAATTTTTTATTTCTATTTTTTGAATCTTTTTTATTTTTTCATTTTCATTTTTTTTTTGTTCTATGTTCTAATTTTTCAATAACTTTTTCCCTTTGAAATTTTCTTTCTTTTGCTTTTTTTTTTTTTTCCTATGCTTTCAGTTTTACTTGTTTCAATTTTTTCGTTGTTTTAAAATTTTTTACATTTCTTTTTTCTTTTTTTATTCCAAATCTTTTGTCTTTTCATTTTTATTCTTTTCTTATTTTTTCACAAATTTCCTTTCATTTCTTATTTGCATTTTTAAATTATTAGACTTTTTTTGTGCACTTTCTTTTTGTTTTTATTTATATTTTTTATTAACTTTTATTTTATTTTTTTTATCTTTGATTTTTTATATCTTTTTCCTATATTTGTTATATTTTTGTTGTTTTTCTTTGTATATTCTCAACTAAAAGTTTTTTCTATTTTGTATTCGAAATTTTTATTCATTTTGTCTTTTGTATTTTTTTATTCGCTAATTTTTTAATATCTTACTTTTTTATTTTTTGCTTTTTTGGTATTTTATTTAATTTTTTCTTCCATATTAATATTTTATCTTAATTTATTTTTCCATTTATTTTTATTTATATTTTACAAATTTTTATCAAGTTCAAAATTTTTTATTTTTATTTTTTGAATCTTTTTTATTTTATTATTTTTCTTGCTATTTTTGTCCTACTTTGTAATTTTTTAATAACTTTTTCCCTTCAAAATTTTCCTTCTTTTTACTTTTTTTTCATATGCTTTCATTTTTACTCGTTTTAATTTTTTCGTTATTTTAAAAATTTTTATTTTTCTGTTTTTTATTCCAAATCTTTTGTCTTTTCATTTTTATTCCTTTTTTTTTTCACAAATTTCCTTTCATTTCTTATTTGCGTTTTTAAATTCTCATACTTTTTTTTATTTTGCATTAAATTTTCTCTTTTTTAATTTTTTGTCGCACTTTTTATATTGTTTTATTATTAGGTCTTATATGTTTTTCAATTTTTTGTTCCTTTTTAAACTAATTTTTTTTCATTTTGTCATTCCATTTCATTTTTGAAATTTTTCTTCAATTTTTGTCCTTTTTTATTTTCTTACTTTTTATATTTTTGTTTTTTTTTTCTTTTTTTTTTTATTTTTTTTTTCTTTCTTTTTTTATAGTTTCATAAATTTTTATTAAGTTTTGAAATTTTTTATTTTTCTTTTCTTTTTTTATTTTATCATTCTCGGTTATTTTTTGTTGCATTTTTATAATTTTTCATTAACTTTTTCTCCTTTCAAATTTTTCTTCACTTTTTTCTTCGTTTTAAAATTTTCTATAAATTTTTTTTTCTTCTTGTTTTATTTCATATTTTTGCCTCTTCATTTTTTATTTTTTTTCTTATTTCTCTCATTTTTTTTCTCAATTTTTATTTTATATATTTTGTATTTTCATTTTTTATTTTTTTCTTGCTTTTTCTTAAATCTTTTTGTTTGCACTTTTTTTTTATTTCTTCTTTATAATTTTAAAACCTCAAACTTCTTTTTTTGTGCACATTCTTTTATTTTTATTTATATTTTTTATTAACTTTTATTTTATTTTTCATCTTTCGTATTTTATATCTTTTTCCTTTATTTGTTGTATATATTTTTATAATTTTTCATTAATCCTTTTTCTTTTAACTTATTTGTTGATTTACTTTCATTTTTTTCTTTCTATTAAAATTCTCTATTTTTTTCTTGCTTTTTCTTATATCTTTTTTTTCACACTTTTTTTTTTTTATTTCTTCTTTACAATTTTAAAACCTCAAACTTCTTTTTTTGTGCACTTCCTTTTGTTTTTATTTTATTTTTTTCTTTAAACTAAAAGTTTTTTCTATTTTATATGTCAAATTCTTATTCATTTTGTCTTTTTATATTCTTTTCATTTGCTAATTTTTTATTTTCTTACTTTTTTATCTTTTTCCATTTTTTGGTATTTTATTTATTTTTTTTCTTTTATATTACTATTTTTTATTTGTTTTTTATTCATATTTTTAAAAAATTTTATAAAATTTAAAATTTTTTATTTCTATTTTTTGAATCTTTTTTATTTTTTCATTTTCATTTTTTTTTTGTTCTATGTTCTAATTTTTCAATAACTTTTTCCCTTTGAAATTTTCTTTCTTTTGCTTTTTTTTTTTTTTCCTATGCTTTCAGTTTTACTTGTTTCAATTTTTTCGTTGTTTTAAAATTTTTTACATTTCTTTTTTCTTTTTTTATTCCAAATCTTTTGTCTTTTCATTTTTATTCTTTTCTTATTTTTTCACAAATTTCCTTTCATTTCTTATTTGCATTTTTAAATTATTAGACTTTTTTTGTGCACTTTCTTTTTGTTTTTATTTATATTTTTTATTAACTTTTATTTTATTTTTTTTATCTTTGATTTTTTATATCTTTTTCCTATATTTGTTATATTTTTGTTGTTTTTCTTTGTATATTCTCAACTAAAAGTTTTTTCTATTTTGTATTCGAAATTTTTATTCATTTTGTCTTTTGTATTTTTTTATTCGCTAATTTTTTAATATCTTACTTTTTTATTTTTTGCTTTTTTGGTATTTTATTTAATTTTTTCTTCCATATTAATATTTTATCTTAATTTATTTTTCCATTTATTTTTATTTATATTTTACAAATTTTTATCAAGTTCAAAATTTTTTATTTTTATTTTTTGAATCTTTTTTATTTTATTATTTTTCTTGCTATTTTTGTCCTACTTTGTAATTTTTTAATAACTTTTTCCCTTCAAAATTTTCCTTCTTTTTACTTTTTTTTCATATGCTTTCATTTTTACTCGTTTTAATTTTTTCGTTATTTTAAAAATTTTTATTTTTCTGTTTTTTATTCCAAATCTTTTGTCTTTTCATTTTTATTCCTTTTTTTTTTCACAAATTTCCTTTCATTTCTTATTTGCGTTTTTAAATTCTCATACTTTTTTTTATTTTGCATTAAATTTTCTCTTTTTTAATTTTTTGTCGCACTTTTTATATTGTTTTATTATTAGGTCTTATATGTTTTTCAATTTTTTGTTCCTTTTTAAACTAATTTTTTTTCATTTTGTCATTCCATTTCATTTTTGAAATTTTTCTTCAATTTTTGTCCTTTTTTATTTTCTTACTTTTTATATTTTTGTTTTTTTTTTCTTTTTTTTTTTATTTTTTTTTTCTTTCTTTTTTTATAGTTTCATAAATTTTTATTAAGTTTTGAAATTTTTTATTTTTCTTTTCTTTTTTTATTTTATCATTCTCGGTTATTTTTTGTTGCATTTTTATAATTTTTCATTAACTTTTTCTCCTTTCAAATTTTTCTTCACTTTTTTCTTCGTTTTAAAATTTTCTATAAATTTTTTTTTCTTCTTGTTTTATTTCATATTTTTGCCTCTTCATTTTTTATTTTTTTTCTTATTTCTCTCATTTTTTTTCTCAATTTTTATTTTATATATTTTGTATTTTCATTTTTTATTTTTTTCTTGCTTTTTCTTAAATCTTTTTGTTTGCACTTTTTTTTTATTTCTTCTTTATAATTTTAAAACCTCAAACTTCTTTTTTTGTGCACATTCTTTTATTTTTATTTATATTTTTTATTAACTTTTATTTTATTTTTCATCTTTCGTATTTTATATCTTTTTCCTTTATTTGTTGTATATATTTTTATAATTTTTCATTAATCCTTTTTCTTTTAACTTATTTGTTGATTTACTTTCATTTTTTTCTTTCTATTAAAATTCTCTATTTTTTTCTTGCTTTTTCTTATATCTTTTTTTTCACACTTTTTTTTTTTTATTTCTTCTTTACAATTTTAAAACCTCAAACTTCTTTTTTTGTGCACTTCCTTTTGTTTTTATTTTATTTTTTTCTTTAAACTAAAAGTTTTTTCTATTTTATATGTCAAATTCTTATTCATTTTGTCTTTTTATATTCTTTTCATTTGCTAATTTTTTATTTTCTTACTTTTTTATCTTTTTCCATTTTTTGGTATTTTATTTATTTTTTTTCTTTTATATTACTATTTTTTATTTGTTTTTTATTCATATTTTTAAAAAATTTTATAAAATTTAAAATTTTTTATTTCTATTTTTTGAATCTTTTTTATTTTTTCATTTTCATTTTTTTTTTGTTCTATGTTCTAATTTTTCAATAACTTTTTCCCTTTGAAATTTTCTTTCTTTTGCTTTTTTTTTTTTTTCCTATGCTTTCAGTTTTACTTGTTTCAATTTTTTCGTTGTTTTAAAATTTTTTACATTTCTTTTTTCTTTTTTTATTCCAAATCTTTTGTCTTTTCATTTTTATTCTTTTCTTATTTTTTCACAAATTTCCTTTCATTTCTTATTTGCATTTTTAAATTATTAGACTTTTTTTGTGCACTTTCTTTTTGTTTTTATTTATATTTTTTATTAACTTTTATTTTATTTTTTTTATCTTTGATTTTTTATATCTTTTTCCTATATTTGTTATATTTTTGTTGTTTTTCTTTGTATATTCTCAACTAAAAGTTTTTTCTATTTTGTATTCGAAATTTTTATTCATTTTGTCTTTTGTATTTTTTTATTCGCTAATTTTTTAATATCTTACTTTTTTATTTTTTGCTTTTTTGGTATTTTATTTAATTTTTTCTTCCATATTAATATTTTATCTTAATTTATTTTTCCATTTATTTTTATTTATATTTTACAAATTTTTATCAAGTTCAAAATTTTTTATTTTTATTTTTTGAATCTTTTTTATTTTATTATTTTTCTTGCTATTTTTGTCCTACTTTGTAATTTTTTAATAACTTTTTCCCTTCAAAATTTTCCTTCTTTTTACTTTTTTTTCATATGCTTTCATTTTTACTCGTTTTAATTTTTTCGTTATTTTAAAAATTTTTATTTTTCTGTTTTTTATTCCAAATCTTTTGTCTTTTCATTTTTATTCCTTTTTTTTTTCACAAATTTCCTTTCATTTCTTATTTGCGTTTTTAAATTCTCATACTTTTTTTTATTTTGCATTAAATTTTCTCTTTTTTAATTTTTTGTCGCACTTTTTATATTGTTTTATTATTAGGTCTTATATGTTTTTCAATTTTTTGTTCCTTTTTAAACTAATTTTTTTTCATTTTGTCATTCCATTTCATTTTTGAAATTTTTCTTCAATTTTTGTCCTTTTTTATTTTCTTACTTTTTATATTTTTGTTTTTTTTTTCTTTTTTTTTTTATTTTTTTTTTCTTTCTTTTTTTATAGTTTCATAAATTTTTATTAAGTTTTGAAATTTTTTATTTTTCTTTTCTTTTTTTATTTTATCATTCTCGGTTATTTTTTGTTGCATTTTTATAATTTTTCATTAACTTTTTCTCCTTTCAAATTTTTCTTCACTTTTTTCTTCGTTTTAAAATTTTCTATAAATTTTTTTTTCTTCTTGTTTTATTTCATATTTTTGCCTCTTCATTTTTTATTTTTTTTCTTATTTCTCTCATTTTTTTTCTCAATTTTTATTTTATATATTTTGTATTTTCATTTTTTATTTTTTTCTTGCTTTTTCTTAAATCTTTTTGTTTGCACTTTTTTTTTATTTCTTCTTTATAATTTTAAAACCTCAAACTTCTTTTTTTGTGCACATTCTTTTATTTTTATTTATATTTTTTATTAACTTTTATTTTATTTTTCATCTTTCGTATTTTATATCTTTTTCCTTTATTTGTTGTATATATTTTTATAATTTTTCATTAATCCTTTTTCTTTTAACTTATTTGTTGATTTACTTTCATTTTTTTCTTTCTATTAAAATTCTCTATTTTTTTCTTGCTTTTTCTTATATCTTTTTTTTCACACTTTTTTTTTTTTATTTCTTCTTTACAATTTTAAAACCTCAAACTTCTTTTTTTGTGCACTTCCTTTTGTTTTTATTTTATTTTTTTCTTTAAACTAAAAGTTTTTTCTATTTTATATGTCAAATTCTTATTCATTTTGTCTTTTTATATTCTTTTCATTTGCTAATTTTTTATTTTCTTACTTTTTTATCTTTTTCCATTTTTTGGTATTTTATTTATTTTTTTTCTTTTATATTACTATTTTTTATTTGTTTTTTATTCATATTTTTAAAAAATTTTATAAAATTTAAAATTTTTTATTTCTATTTTTTGAATCTTTTTTATTTTTTCATTTTCATTTTTTTTTTGTTCTATGTTCTAATTTTTCAATAACTTTTTCCCTTTGAAATTTTCTTTCTTTTGCTTTTTTTTTTTTTTCCTATGCTTTCAGTTTTACTTGTTTCAATTTTTTCGTTGTTTTAAAATTTTTTACATTTCTTTTTTCTTTTTTTATTCCAAATCTTTTGTCTTTTCATTTTTATTCTTTTCTTATTTTTTCACAAATTTCCTTTCATTTCTTATTTGCATTTTTAAATTATTAGACTTTTTTTGTGCACTTTCTTTTTGTTTTTATTTATATTTTTTATTAACTTTTATTTTATTTTTTTTATCTTTGATTTTTTATATCTTTTTCCTATATTTGTTATATTTTTGTTGTTTTTCTTTGTATATTCTCAACTAAAAGTTTTTTCTATTTTGTATTCGAAATTTTTATTCATTTTGTCTTTTGTATTTTTTTATTCGCTAATTTTTTAATATCTTACTTTTTTATTTTTTGCTTTTTTGGTATTTTATTTAATTTTTTCTTCCATATTAATATTTTATCTTAATTTATTTTTCCATTTATTTTTATTTATATTTTACAAATTTTTATCAAGTTCAAAATTTTTTATTTTTATTTTTTGAATCTTTTTTATTTTATTATTTTTCTTGCTATTTTTGTCCTACTTTGTAATTTTTTAATAACTTTTTCCCTTCAAAATTTTCCTTCTTTTTACTTTTTTTTCATATGCTTTCATTTTTACTCGTTTTAATTTTTTCGTTATTTTAAAAATTTTTATTTTTCTGTTTTTTATTCCAAATCTTTTGTCTTTTCATTTTTATTCCTTTTTTTTTTCACAAATTTCCTTTCATTTCTTATTTGCGTTTTTAAATTCTCATACTTTTTTTTATTTTGCATTAAATTTTCTCTTTTTTAATTTTTTGTCGCACTTTTTATATTGTTTTATTATTAGGTCTTATATGTTTTTCAATTTTTTGTTCCTTTTTAAACTAATTTTTTTTCATTTTGTCATTCCATTTCATTTTTGAAATTTTTCTTCAATTTTTGTCCTTTTTTATTTTCTTACTTTTTATATTTTTGTTTTTTTTTTCTTTTTTTTTTTATTTTTTTTTTCTTTCTTTTTTTATAGTTTCATAAATTTTTATTAAGTTTTGAAATTTTTTATTTTTCTTTTCTTTTTTTATTTTATCATTCTCGGTTATTTTTTGTTGCATTTTTATAATTTTTCATTAACTTTTTCTCCTTTCAAATTTTTCTTCACTTTTTTCTTCGTTTTAAAATTTTCTATAAATTTTTTTTTCTTCTTGTTTTATTTCATATTTTTGCCTCTTCATTTTTTATTTTTTTTCTTATTTCTCTCATTTTTTTTCTCAAT
Source organism: Durio zibethinus (assembly GCF_047325235.1). Taxonomy (NCBI): domain Eukaryota; kingdom Viridiplantae; phylum Streptophyta; class Magnoliopsida; order Malvales; family Malvaceae; genus Durio; species Durio zibethinus. Next base: position 75,918 of record NW_028322654.1, read on the forward strand.
TTTTATTTTATATATTTTGTATTTTCATTTTTTATTTTTTTCTTGCTTTTTCTTAAATCTTTTTGTTTGCACTTTTTTTTTATTTCTTCTTTATAATTTTAAAACCTCAAACTTCTTTTTTTGTGCACATTCTTTTATTTTTATTTATATTTTTTATTAACTTTTATTTTATTTTTCATCTTTCGTATTTTATATCTTTTTCCTTTATTTGTTGTATATATTTTTATAATTTTTCATTAATCCTTTTTCTTTTAACTTATTTGTTGATTTACTTTCATTTTTTTCTTTCTATTAAAATTCTCTATTTTTTTCTTGCTTTTTCTTATATCTTTTTTTTCACACTTTTTTTTTTTTATTTCTTCTTTACAATTTTAAAACCTCAAACTTCTTTTTTTGTGCACTTCCTTTTGTTTTTATTTTATTTTTTTCTTTAAACTAAAAGTTTTTTCTATTTTATATGTCAAATTCTTATTCATTTTGTCTTTTTATATTCTTTTCATTTGCTAATTTTTTATTTTCTTACTTTTTTATCTTTTTCCATTTTTTGGTATTTTATTTATTTTTTTTCTTTTATATTACTATTTTTTATTTGTTTTTTATTCATATTTTTAAAAAATTTTATAAAATTTAAAATTTTTTATTTCTATTTTTTGAATCTTTTTTATTTTTTCATTTTCATTTTTTTTTTGTTCTATGTTCTAATTTTTCAATAACTTTTTCCCTTTGAAATTTTCTTTCTTTTGCTTTTTTTTTTTTTTCCTATGCTTTCAGTTTTACTTGTTTCAATTTTTTCGTTGTTTTAAAATTTTTTACATTTCTTTTTTCTTTTTTTATTCCAAATCTTTTGTCTTTTCATTTTTATTCTTTTCTTATTTTTTCACAAATTTCCTTTCATTTCTTATTTGCATTTTTAAATTATTAGACTTTTTTTGTGCACTTTCTTTTTGTTTTTATTTATATTTTTTATTAACTTTTATTTTATTTTTTTTATCTTTGATTTTTTATATCTTTTTCCTATATTTGTTATATTTTTGTTGTTTTTCTTTGTATATTCTCAACTAAAAGTTTTTTCTATTTTGTATTCGAAATTTTTATTCATTTTGTCTTTTGTATTTTTTTATTCGCTAATTTTTTAATATCTTACTTTTTTATTTTTTGCTTTTTTGGTATTTTATTTAATTTTTTCTTCCATATTAATATTTTATCTTAATTTATTTTTCCATTTATTTTTATTTATATTTTACAAATTTTTATCAAGTTCAAAATTTTTTATTTTTATTTTTTGAATCTTTTTTATTTTATTATTTTTCTTGCTATTTTTGTCCTACTTTGTAATTTTTTAATAACTTTTTCCCTTCAAAATTTTCCTTCTTTTTACTTTTTTTTCATATGCTTTCATTTTTACTCGTTTTAATTTTTTCGTTATTTTAAAAATTTTTATTTTTCTGTTTTTTATTCCAAATCTTTTGTCTTTTCATTTTTATTCCTTTTTTTTTTCACAAATTTCCTTTCATTTCTTATTTGCGTTTTTAAATTCTCATACTTTTTTTTATTTTGCATTAAATTTTCTCTTTTTTAATTTTTTGTCGCACTTTTTATATTGTTTTATTATTAGGTCTTATATGTTTTTCAATTTTTTGTTCCTTTTTAAACTAATTTTTTTTCATTTTGTCATTCCATTTCATTTTTGAAATTTTTCTTCAATTTTTGTCCTTTTTTATTTTCTTACTTTTTATATTTTTGTTTTTTTTTTCTTTTTTTTTTTATTTTTTTTTTCTTTCTTTTTTTATAGTTTCATAAATTTTTATTAAGTTTTGAAATTTTTTATTTTTCTTTTCTTTTTTTATTTTATCATTCTCGGTTATTTTTTGTTGCATTTTTATAATTTTTCATTAACTTTTTCTCCTTTCAAATTTTTCTTCACTTTTTTCTTCGTTTTAAAATTTTCTATAAATTTTTTTTTCTTCTTGTTTTATTTCATATTTTTGCCTCTTCATTTTTTATTTTTTTTCTTATTTCTCTCATTTTTTTTCTCAATTTTTATTTTATATATTTTGTATTTTCATTTTTTATTTTTTTCTTGCTTTTTCTTAAATCTTTTTGTTTGCACTTTTTTTTTATTTCTTCTTTATAATTTTAAAACCTCAAACTTCTTTTTTTGTGCACATTCTTTTATTTTTATTTATATTTTTTATTAACTTTTATTTTATTTTTCATCTTTCGTATTTTATATCTTTTTCCTTTATTTGTTGTATATATTTTTATAATTTTTCATTAATCCTTTTTCTTTTAACTTATTTGTTGATTTACTTTCATTTTTTTCTTTCTATTAAAATTCTCTATTTTTTTCTTGCTTTTTCTTATATCTTTTTTTTCACACTTTTTTTTTTTTATTTCTTCTTTACAATTTTAAAACCTCAAACTTCTTTTTTTGTGCACTTCCTTTTGTTTTTATTTTATTTTTTTCTTTAAACTAAAAGTTTTTTCTATTTTATATGTCAAATTCTTATTCATTTTGTCTTTTTATATTCTTTTCATTTGCTAATTTTTTATTTTCTTACTTTTTTATCTTTTTCCATTTTTTGGTATTTTATTTATTTTTTTTCTTTTATATTACTATTTTTTATTTGTTTTTTATTCATATTTTTAAAAAATTTTATAAAATTTAAAATTTTTTATTTCTATTTTTTGAATCTTTTTTATTTTTTCATTTTCATTTTTTTTTTGTTCTATGTTCTAATTTTTCAATAACTTTTTCCCTTTGAAATTTTCTTTCTTTTGCTTTTTTTTTTTTTTCCTATGCTTTCAGTTTTACTTGTTTCAATTTTTTCGTTGTTTTAAAATTTTTTACATTTCTTTTTTCTTTTTTTATTCCAAATCTTTTGTCTTTTCATTTTTATTCTTTTCTTATTTTTTCACAAATTTCCTTTCATTTCTTATTTGCATTTTTAAATTATTAGACTTTTTTTGTGCACTTTCTTTTTGTTTTTATTTATATTTTTTATTAACTTTTATTTTATTTTTTTTATCTTTGATTTTTTATATCTTTTTCCTATATTTGTTATATTTTTGTTGTTTTTCTTTGTATATTCTCAACTAAAAGTTTTTTCTATTTTGTATTCGAAATTTTTATTCATTTTGTCTTTTGTATTTTTTTATTCGCTAATTTTTTAATATCTTACTTTTTTATTTTTTGCTTTTTTGGTATTTTATTTAATTTTTTCTTCCATATTAATATTTTATCTTAATTTATTTTTCCATTTATTTTTATTTATATTTTACAAATTTTTATCAAGTTCAAAATTTTTTATTTTTATTTTTTGAATCTTTTTTATTTTATTATTTTTCTTGCTATTTTTGTCCTACTTTGTAATTTTTTAATAACTTTTTCCCTTCAAAATTTTCCTTCTTTTTACTTTTTTTTCATATGCTTTCATTTTTACTCGTTTTAATTTTTTCGTTATTTTAAAAATTTTTATTTTTCTGTTTTTTATTCCAAATCTTTTGTCTTTTCATTTTTATTCCTTTTTTTTTTCACAAATTTCCTTTCATTTCTTATTTGCGTTTTTAAATTCTCATACTTTTTTTTATTTTGCATTAAATTTTCTCTTTTTTAATTTTTTGTCGCACTTTTTATATTGTTTTATTATTAGGTCTTATATGTTTTTCAATTTTTTGTTCCTTTTTAAACTAATTTTTTTTCATTTTGTCATTCCATTTCATTTTTGAAATTTTTCTTCAATTTTTGTCCTTTTTTATTTTCTTACTTTTTATATTTTTGTTTTTTTTTTCTTTTTTTTTTAATTTTTTTTTTCTTTCTTTTTTTATAGTTTCATAAATTTTTATTAAGTTTTGAAATTTTTTATTTTTCTTTTCTTTTTTTATTTTATCATTCTCGGTTATTTTTTGTTGCATTTTTATAATTTTTCATTAACTTTTTCTCCTTTCAAATTTTTCTTCACTTTTTTCTTCGTTTTAAAATTTTCTATAAATTTTTTTTTCTTCTTGTTTTATTTCATATTTTTGCCTCTTCATTTTTTATTTTTTTTCTTATTTCTCTCATTTTTTTTCTCAATTTTTATTTTATATATTTTGTATTTTCATTTTTTATTTTTTTCTTGCTTTTTCTTAAATCTTTTTGTTTGCACTTTTTTTTTATTTCTTCTTTATAATTTTAAAACCTCAAACTTCTTTTTTTGTGCACATTCTTTTATTTTTATTTATATTTTTTATTAACTTTTATTTTATTTTTCATCTTTCGTATTTTATATCTTTTTCCTTTATTTGTTGTATATATTTTTATAATTTTTCATTAATCCTTTTTCTTTTAACTTATTTGTTGATTTACTTTCATTTTTTTCTTTCTATTAAAATTCTCTATTTTTTTCTTGCTTTTTCTTATATCTTTTTTTTCACACTTTTTTTTTTTTATTTCTTCTTTACAATTTTAAAACCTCAAACTTCTTTTTTTGTGCACTTCCTTTTGTTTTTATTTTATTTTTTTCTTTAAACTAAAAGTTTTTTCTATTTTATATGTCAAATTCTTATTCATTTTGTCTTTTTATATTCTTTTCATTTGCTAATTTTTTATTTTCTTACTTTTTTATCTTTTTCCATTTTTTGGTATTTTATTTATTTTTTTTCTTTTATATTACTATTTTTTATTTGTTTTTTATTCATATTTTTAAAAAATTTTATAAAATTTAAAATTTTTTATTTCTATTTTTTGAATCTTTTTTATTTTTTCATTTTCATTTTTTTTTTGTTCTATGTTCTAATTTTTCAATAACTTTTTCCCTTTGAAATTTTCTTTCTTTTGCTTTTTTTTTTTTTTTCCTATGCTTTCAGTTTTACTTGTTTTAATTTTTTCGTTGTTTTAAAATTTTTTACATTTCTTTTTTCTTTTTTTATTCCAAATCTTTTGTCTTTTCATTTTTATTCTTTTCTTATTTTTTCACAAATTTCCTTTCATTTCTTATTTGCATTTTTAAATTATTAGACTTTTTTTGTGCACTTTCTTTTTGTTTTTATTTATATTTTTTATTAACTTTTATTTTATTTTTTTTATCTTTGATTTTTTATATCTTTTTCCTATATTTGTTATATTTTTGTTGTTTTTCTTTGTATATTCTCAACTAAAAGTTTTTTCTATTTTGTATTCGAAATTTTTATTCATTTTGTCTTTTGTATTTTTTTATTCGCTAATTTTTTAATATCTTACTTTTTTATTTTTTGCTTTTTTGGTATTTTATTTAATTTTTTCTTCCATATTAATATTTTATCTTAATTTATTTTTCCATTTATTTTTATTTATATTTTACAAATTTTTATAAAGTTCAAAATTTTTTATTTTTATTTTTTGAATCTTTTTTATTTTATTATTTTTCTTGCTATTTTTGTCCTACTTTGTAATTTTTTAATAACTTTTTCCCTTCAAAATTTTCCTTCTTTTTACTTTTTTTTCATATGCTTTCATTTTTACTCGTTTTAATTTTTTCGTTATTTTAAAAATTTTTATTTTTCTGTTTTTTATTCCAAATCTTTTGTCTTTTCATTTTTATTCCTTTTTTTTTTCACAAATTTCCTTTCATTTCTTATTTGCGTTTTTAAATTCTCATACTTTTTTTTATTTTGCATTAAATTTTCTCTTTTTTAATTTTTTGTCGCACTTTTTATATTGTTTTATTATTAGGTCTTATATGTTTTTCAATTTTTTATTCCTTTTTAAACTAATTTTTTTTCATTTTGTCATTCCATTTCATTTTTGAAATTTTTCTTCAATTTTTGTCCTTTTTTATTTTCTTACTTTTTATATTTTTTGTTTTTTTTTTTCTTTTTTTGTGCTTTATTTATCTTTTTTCTTTTGCCTTAATTTTTTTTCTTTTTTTATTTTTATTTTTTTATTTCTTTCTTTTTTTATAGTTTCATAAATTTTTATTAAGTTTTGAAATTTTTTATTTTTCTTTTCTTTTTTTATTTTATCATTCTCGGTTATTTTTTGTTGCATTTTTATAATTTTTCATTAACTTTTTCTCCTTTCAAATTTTTCTTCACTTCTTTCTTCGTTTTAAAATTTTCTATAAATTTTTTTTTCTTCTTGTTTTATTTCATATTTTTGCCTCTTCATTTTTTATTTTTTTTCTTATTTCTCTCATTTTTTTTCGCAATTTTTATTTTATATATTTTGTATTTTCATTTTTTATTTTTTTCTTGCTTTTTCTTAAATCTTTTTGTTTGCACTTTTTTTTTATTTCTTCTTTATAATTTTAAAACCTCAAACTTCTTTTTTTGTGCACATTCTTTTATTTTTATTTATATTTTTTATTAACTTTTATTTTATTTTTCATCTTTCGTATTTTATATCTTTTTCCTTTATTTGTTGTATATATTTTTATAATTTTTCATTAATCCTTTTTCTCTTTTTCTTTTAACTTATTTGTTGATTTACTTTCATTTTTTTCTTTCTATTAAAATTCTCTATTTTTTTCTTGCTTTTTCTTATATCTTTTTTTTCACACTTTTTTTTTTTATTTCTTCTTTACAATTTTAAAACCTCAAACTTCTTTTTTTGTGCACTTCCTTTTGTTTTTATTTTATTTTTTTCTTTAAACTAAAAGTTTTTTCTATTTTATATGTCAAATTCTTATTCATTTTGTCTTTTTATATTCTTTTCATTTGCTAATTTTTTATTTTCTTACTTTTTTATCTTTTTCCATTTTTTGGTATTTTATTTATTTTTTTTCTTTTATATTACTATTTTTTATTTGTTTTTTATTCATATTTTTAAAAAATTTTATAAAATTTAAAATTTTTTATTTCTATTTTTTGAATCTTTTTTATTTTTTCATTTTCATTTTTTTTTTGTTCTATGTTCTAATTTTTCAATAACTTTTTCCCTTTGAAATTTTCTTTCTTTTGCTTTTTTTTTTTTTTCCTATGCTTTCAGTTTTACTTGTTTCAATTTTTTCGTTGTTTTAAAATTTTTTACATTTCTTTTTTCTTTTTTTATTCCAAATCTTTTGTCTTTTCATTTTTATTCTTTTCTTATTTTTTCACAAATTTCCTTTCATTTCTTATTTGCATTTTTAAATTATTAGACTTTTTTTGTGCACTTTCTTTTTGTTTTTATTTATATTTTTTATTAACTTTTATTTTATTTTTTTTATCTTTGATTTTTTATATCTTTTTCCTATATTTGTTATATTTTTGTTGTTTTTCTTTGTATATTCTCAACTAAAAGTTTTTTCTATTTTGTATTCGAAATTTTTATTCATTTTGTCTTTTGTATTTTTTTATTCGCTAATTTTTTAATATCTTACTTTTTTATTTTTTGCTTTTTTGGTATTTTATTTAATTTTTTCTTCCATATTAATATTTTATCTTAATTTATTTTTCCATTTATTTTTATTTATATTTTACAAATTTTTATAAAGTTCAAAATTTTTTATTTTTATTTTTTGAATCTTTTTTATTTTATTATTTTTCTTGCTATTTTTGTCCTACTTTGTAATTTTTTAATAACTTTTTCCCTTCAAAATTTTCCTTCTTTTTACTTTTTTTTCATATGCTTTCATTTTTACTCGTTTTAATTTTTTCGTTATTTTAAAAATTTTTATTTTTCTGTTTTTTATTCCAAATCTTTTGTCTTTTCATTTTTATTCCTTTTTTTTTTCACAAATTTCCTTTCATTTCTTATTTGCGTTTTTAAATTCTCATACTTTTTTTTATTTTGCATTAAATTTTCTCTTTTTTAATTTTTTGTCGCACTTTTTATATTGTTTTATTATTAGGTCTTATATGTTTTTCAATTTTTTGTTCCTTTTTAAACTAATTTTTTTTCATTTTGTCATTCCATTTCATTTTTGAAATTTTTCTTCAATTTTTGTCCTTTTTTATTTTCTTACTTTTTATATTTTTTGTTTTTTCTTTTTCTTTTTTTGTGCTTTATTTATCTTTTTTCTTTTGCCTTAATTTTTTTTCTTTTTTTATTTTTATTTTTTTATTTCTTTCTTTTTTTATAGTTTCATAAATTTTTATTAAGTTTTGAAATTTTTTATTTTTCTTTTCTTTTTTTATTTTATCATTCTCGGTTATTTTTTGTTGCATTTTTATAATTTTTCATTAACTTTTTCTCCTTTCAAATTTTTCTTCACTTTTTTCTTCGTTTTAAAATTTTCTATAAATTTTTTTTTCTTCTTGTTTTATTTCATATTTTTGCCTCTTCATTTTTTATTTTTTTTCTTATTTCTCTCATTTTTTTTCTCAATTTTTATTTTATATATTTTGTATTTTCATTTTTTATTTTTTTCTTGCTTTTTCTTAAATCTTTTTGTTTGCACTTTTTTTTTATTTCTTCTTTATAATTTTGAAACCTCAAACTTCTTTTTTTGTGCACATTCTTTTATTTTTATTTATATTTTTTATTAACTTTTATTTTATTTTTCATCTTTCGTATTTTATATCTTTTTCCTTTATTTGTTGTATATATTTTTATAATTTTTCATTAATCCTTTTTCTTTTAACTTATTTGTTGATTTACTTTCATTTTTTTCTTTCTATTAAAATTCTCTATTTTTTTCTTGCTTTTTCTTATATCTTTTTTTTCACACTTTTTTTTTTTATTTCTTCTTTACAATTTTAAAACCTCAAACTTCTTTTTTTGTGCACTTCCTTTTGTTTTTATTTTATTTTTTTCTTTAAACTAAAAGTTTTTTCTATTTTATATGTCAAATTCTTATTCATTTTGTCTTTTTATATTCTTTTCATTTGCTAATTTTTTATTTTCTTACTTTTTTATCTTTTTCCATTTTTTGGTATTTTATTTATTTTTTTTCTTTATATTACTATTTTTTATTTGTTTTTTATTCATATTTTTAAAAAATTTTATAAAATTTAAAATTTTTTATTTCTATTTTTTGAATCTTTTTTATTTTTTCATTTTCATTTTTTTTTTTGGTTCTATGTTCTAATTTTTCAATAACTTTTTCCCTTTGAAATTTTCTTTCTTTTGCTTTTTTTTTTTTTTCCTATGCTTTCAGTTTTACTTGTTTTAATTTTTTCGTTGTTTTAAAATTTTTTACATTTCTTTTTTCTTTTTTTATTCCAAATCTTTTGTCTTTTCATTTTTATTCTTTTCTTATTTTTTCACAAATTTCCTTTCATTTCTTATTTGCATTTTTAAATTATTAGACTTTTTTTGTGCACTTTCTTTTTGTTTTTATTTATATTTTTTATTAACTTTTATTTTATTTTTTTTATCTTTGATTTTTTATATCTTTTTCCTATATTTGTTATATTTTTGTTGTTTTTCTTTGTATATTCTCAACTAAAAGTTTTTTCTATTTTGTATTCGAAATTTTTATTCATTTTGTCTTTTGTATTTTTTTATTCGCTAATTTTTTAATATCTTACTTTTTTATTTTTTGCTTTTTTGGTATTTTATTTAATTTTTTCTTCCATATTAATATTTTATCTTAATTTATTTTTCCATTTATTTTTATTTATATTTTACAAATTTTTATCAAGTTCAAAATTTTTTATTTTTATTTTTTGAATCTTTTTTATTTTATTATTTTTCTTGCTATTTTTGTCCTACTTTGTAATTTTTTAATAACTTTTTCCCTTCAAAATTTTCCTTCTTTTTACTTTTTTTTCATATGCTTTCATTTTTACTCGTTTTAATTTTTTCGTTATTTTAAAAATTTTTATTTTTCTGTTTTTTATTCCAAATCTTTTGTCTTTTCATTTTTATTCCTTTTTTTTTTCACAAATTTCCTTTCATTTCTTATTTGCGTTTTTAAATTCTCATACTTTTTTTTATTTTGCATTAAATTTTCTCTTTTTTAATTTTTTGTCGCACTTTTTATATTGTTTTATTATTAGGTCTTATATGTTTTTCAATTTTTTGTTCCTTTTTAAACTAATTTTTTTTCATTTTGTCATTCCATTTCATTTTTGAAATTTTTCTTCAATTTTTGTCCTTTTTTATTTTCTTACTTTTTATATTTTTGTTTTTTTTTTCTTTTTTTTTTTATTTTTTTTTTCTTTCTTTTTTTATAGTTTCATAAATTTTTATTAAGTTTTGAAATTTTTTATTTTTCTTTTCTTTTTTTATTTTATCATTCTCGGTTATTTTTTGTTGCATTTTTATAATTTTTCATTAACTTTTTCTCCTTTCAAATTTTTCTTCACTTTTTTCTTCGTTTTAAAATTTTCTATAAATTTTTTTTTCTTCTTGTTTTATTTCATATTTTTGCCTCTTCATTTTTTATTTTTTTTCTTATTTCTCTCATTTTTTTTCTCAATTTTTATTTTATATATTTTGTATTTTCATTTTTTATTTTTTTCTTGCTTTTTCTTAAATCTTTTTGTTTGCACTTTTTTTTTATTTCTTCTTTATAATTTTAAAACCTCAAACTTCTTTTTTTGTGCACATTCTTTTATTTTTATTTATATTTTTTATTAACTTTTATTTTATTTTTCATCTTTCGTATTTTATATCTTTTTCCTTTATTTGTTGTATATATTTTTATAATTTTTCATTAATCCTTTTTCTTTTAACTTATTTGTTGATTTACTTTCATTTTTTTCTTTCTATTAAAATTCTCTATTTTTTTCTTGCTTTTTCTTATATCTTTTTTTTCACACTTTTTTTTTTTTATTTCTTCTTTACAATTTTAAAACCTCAAACTTCTTTTTTTGTGCACTTCCTTTTGTTTTTATTTTATTTTTTTCTTTAAACTAAAAGTTTTTTCTATTTTATATGTCAAATTCTTATTCATTTTGTCTTTTTATATTCTTTTCATTTGCTAATTTTTTATTTTCTTACTTTTTTATCTTTTTCCATTTTTTGGTATTTTATTTATTTTTTTTCTTTTATATTACTATTTTTTATTTGTTTTTTATTCATATTTTTAAAAAATTTTATAAAATTTAAAATTTTTTATTTCTATTTTTTGAATCTTTTTTATTTTTTCATTTTCATTTTTTTTTTGTTCTATGTTCTAATTTTTCAATAACTTTTTCCCTTTGAAATTTTCTTTCTTTTGCTTTTTTTTTTTTTTCCTATGCTTTCAGTTTTACTTGTTTCAATTTTTTCGTTGTTTTAAAATTTTTTACATTTCTTTTTTCTTTTTTTATTCCAAATCTTTTGTCTTTTCATTTTTATTCTTTTCTTATTTTTTCACAAATTTCCTTTCATTTCTTATTTGCATTTTTAAATTATTAGACTTTTTTTGTGCACTTTCTTTTTGTTTTTATTTATATTTTTTATTAACTTTTATTTTATTTTTTTTATCTTTGATTTTTTATATCTTTTTCCTATATTTGTTATATTTTTGTTGTTTTTCTTTGTATATTCTCAACTAAAAGTTTTTTCTATTTTGTATTCGAAATTTTTATTCATTTTGTCTTTTGTATTTTTTTATTCGCTAATTTTTTAATATCTTACTTTTTTATTTTTTGCTTTTTTGGTATTTTATTTAATTTTTTCTTCCATATTAATATTTTATCTTAATTTATTTTTCCATTTATTTTTATTTATATTTTACAAATTTTTATCAAGTTCAAAATTTTTTATTTTTATTTTTTGAATCTTTTTTATTTTATTATTTTTCTTGCTATTTTTGTCCTACTTTGTAATTTTTTAATAACTTTTTCCCTTCAAAATTTTCCTTCTTTTTACTTTTTTTTCATATGCTTTCATTTTTACTCGTTTTAATTTTTTCGTTATTTTAAAAATTTTTATTTTTCTGTTTTTTATTCCAAATCTTTTGTCTTTTCATTTTTATTCCTTTTTTTTTTCACAAATTTCCTTTCATTTCTTATTTGCGTTTTTAAATTCTCATACTTTTTTTTATTTTGCATTAAATTTTCTCTTTTTTAATTTTTTGTCGCACTTTTTATATTGTTTTATTATTAGGTCTTATATGTTTTTCAATTTTTTGTTCCTTTTTAAACTAATTTTTTTTCATTTTGTCATTCCATTTCATTTTTGAAATTTTTCTTCAATTTTTGTCCTTTTTTATTTTCTTACTTTTTATATTTTTGTTTTTTTTTTCTTTTTTTTTTATTTTTTTTTTCTTTCTTTTTTTATAGTTTCATAAATTTTTATTAAGTTTTGAAATTTTTTATTTTTCTTTTCTTTTTTTATTTTATCATTCTCGGTTATTTTTTGTTGCATTTTTATAATTTTTCATTAACTTTTTCTCCTTTCAAATTTTTCTTCACTTTTTTCTTCGTTTTAAAATTTTCTATAAATTTTTTTTTCTTCTTGTTTTATTTCATATTTTTGCCTCTTCATTTTTTATTTTTTTTCTTATTTCTCTCATTTTTTTTCTCAATTTTTATTTTATATATTTTGTATTTTCATTTTTTATTTTTTTCTTGCTTTTTCTTAAATCTTTTTGTTTGCACTTTTTTTTTATTTCTTCTTTATAATTTTAAAACCTCAAACTTCTTTTTTTGTGCACATTCTTTTATTTTTATTTATATTTTTTATTAACTTTTATTTTATTTTTCATCTTTCGTATTTTATATCTTTTTCCTTTATTTGTTGTATATATTTTTATAATTTTTCATTAATCCTTTTTCTTTTAACTTATTTGTTGATTTACTTTCATTTTTTTCTTTCTATTAAAATTCTCTATTTTTTTCTTGCTTTTTCTTATATCTTTTTTTTCACACTTTTTTTTTTTTATTTCTTCTTTACAATTTTAAAACCTCAAACTTCTTTTTTTGTGCACTTCCTTTTGTTTTTATTTTATTTTTTTCTTTAAACTAAAAGTTTTTTCTATTTTATATGTCAAATTCTTATTCATTTTGTCTTTTTATATTCTTTTCATTTGCTAATTTTTTATTTTCTTACTTTTTTATCTTTTTCCATTTTTTGGTATTTTATTTATTTTTTTTCTTTTATATTACTATTTTTTATTTGTTTTTTATTCATATTTTTAAAAAATTTTATAAAATTTAAAATTTTTTATTTCTATTTTTTGAATCTTTTTTATTTTTTCATTTTCATTTTTTTTTTGTTCTATGTTCTAATTTTTCAATAACTTTTTCCCTTTGAAATTTTCTTTCTTTTGCTTTTTTTTTTTTTTTCCTATGCTTTCAGTTTTACTTGTTTTAATTTTTTCGTTGTTTTAAAATTTTTTACATTTCTTTTTTCTTTTTTTATTCCAAATCTTTTGTCTTTTCATTTTTATTCTTTTCTTATTTTTTCACAAATTTCCTTTCATTTCTTATTTGCATTTTTAAATTATTAGACTTTTTTTGTGCACTTTCTTTTTGTTTTTATTTATATTTTTTATTAACTTTTATTTTATTTTTTTTATCTTTGATTTTTTATATCTTTTTCCTATATTTGTTATATTTTTGTTGTTTTTCTTTGTATATTCTCAACTAAAAGTTTTTTCTATTTTGTATTCGAAATTTTTATTCATTTTGTCTTTTGTATTTTTTTATTCGCTAATTTTTTAATATCTTACTTTTTTATTTTTTGCTTTTTTGGTATTTTATTTAATTTTTTCTTCCATATTAATATTTTATCTTAATTTATTTTTCCATTTATTTTTATTTATATTTTACAAATTTTTATAAAGTTCAAAATTTTTTATTTTTATTTTTTGAATCTTTTTTATTTTATTATTTTTCTTGCTATTTTTGTCCTACTTTGTAATTTTTTAATAACTTTTTCCCTTCAAAATTTTCCTTCTTTTTACTTTTTTTTCATATGCTTTCATTTTTACTCGTTTTAATTTTTTCGTTATTTTAAAAATTTTTATTTTTCTGTTTTTTATTCCAAATCTTTTGTCTTTTCATTTTTATTCCTTTTTTTTTTCACAAATTTCCTTTCATTTCTTATTTGCGTTTTTAAATTCTCATACTTTTTTTTATTTTGCATTAAATTTTCTCTTTTTTAATTTTTTGTCGCACTTTTTATATTGTTTTATTATTAGGTCTTATATGTTTTTCAATTTTTTATTCCTTTTTAAACTAATTTTTTTTCATTTTGTCATTCCATTTCATTTTTGAAATTTTTCTTCAATTTTTGTCCTTTTTTATTTTCTTACTTTTTATATTTTTTGTTTTTTTTTTTTCTTTTTTTGTGCTTTATTTATCTTTTTTCTTTTGCCTTAATTTTTTTTCTTTTTTTATTTTTATTTTTTTATTTCTTTCTTTTTTTATAGTTTCATAAATTTTTATTAAGTTTTGAAATTTTTTATTTTTCTTTTCTTTTTTTATTTTATCATTCTCGGTTATTTTTTGTTGCATTTTTATAATTTTTCATTAACTTTTTCTCCTTTCAAATTTTTCTTCACTTCTTTCTTCGTTTTAAAATTTTCTATAAATTTTTTTTTCTTCTTGTTTTATTTCATATTTTTGCCTCTTCATTTTTTATTTTTTTTCTTATTTCTCTCATTTTTTTTCTCAATTTTTATTTTATATATTTTGTATTTTCATTTTTTATTTTTTTCTTGCTTTTTCTTAAATCTTTTTGTTTGCACTTTTTTTTTATTTCTTCTTTATAATTTTAAAACCTCAAACTTCTTTTTTTGTGCACATTCTTTTATTTTTATTTATATTTTTTATTAACTTTTATTTTATTTTTCATCTTTCGTATTTTATATCTTTTTCCTTTATTTGTTGTATATATTTTTATAATTTTTCATTAATCCTTTTTCTCTTTTTCTTTTAACTTATTTGTTGATTTACTTTCATTTTTTTCTTTCTATTAAAATTCTCTATTTTTTTCTTGCTTTTTCTTATATCTTTTTTTTCACACTTTTTTTTTTTTATTTCTTCTTTACAATTTTAAAACCTCAAACTTCTTTTTTTGTGCACTTCCTTTTGTTTTTATTTTATTTTTTTCTTTAAACTAAAAGTTTTTTCTATTTTATATGTCAAATTCTTATTCATTTTGTCTTTTTATATTCTTTTCATTTGCTAATTTTTTATTTTCTTACTTTTTTATCTTTTTCCATTTTTTGGTATTTTATTTATTTTTTTCTTTTATATTACTATTTTTTATTTGTTTTTTATTCATATTTTTAAAAAATTTTATAAAATTTAAAATTTTTTATTTCTATTTTTTGAATCTTTTTTATTTTTTCATTTTCATTTTTTTTTTGTTCTATGTTCTAATTTTTCAATAACTTTTTCCCTTTGAAATTTTCTTTCTTTTGCTTTTTTTTTTTTTTTTTCCTATGCTTTCAGTTTTACTTGTTTTAATTTTTTCGTTGTTTTAAAATTTTTTACATTTCTTTTTTCTTTTTTTATTCCAAATCTTTTGTCTTTTCATTTTTATTCTTTTCTTATTTTTTCACAAATTTCCTTTCATTTCTTATTTGCATTTTTAAATTATTAGACTTTTTTTGTGCACTTTCTTTTTGTTTTTATTTATATTTTTTATTAACTTTTATTTTATTTTTTTTATCTTTGATTTTTTATATCTTTTTCCTATATTTGTTATATTTTTGTTGTTTTTCTTTGTATATTCTCAACTAAAAGTTTTTTCTATTTTGTATTCGAAATTTTTATTCATTTTGTCTTTTGTATTTTTTTATTCGCTAATTTTTTAATATCTTACTTTTTTATTTTTTGCTTTTTTGGTATTTTATTTAATTTTTTCTTCCATATTAATATTTTATCTTAATTTATTTTTCCATTTATTTTTATTTATATTTTACAAATTTTTATCAAGTTCAAAATTTTTTATTTTTATTTTTTGAATCTTTTTTATTTTATTATTTTTCTTGCTATTTTTGTCCTACTTTGTAATTTTTTAATAACTTTTTCCCTTCAAAATTTTCCTTCTTTTTACTTTTTTTTCATATGCTTTCATTTTTACTCGTTTTAATTTTTTCGTTATTTTAAAAATTTTTATTTTTCTGTTTTTTATTCCAAATCTTTTGTCTTTTCATTTTTATTCCTTTTTTTTTTCACAAATTTCCTTTCATTTCTTATTTGCGTTTTTAAATTCTCATACTTTTTTTTATTTTGCATTAAATTTTCTCTTTTTTAATTTTTTGTCGCACTTTTTATATTGTTTTATTATTAGGTCTTATATGTTTTTCAATTTTTTGTTCCTTTTTAAACTAATTTTTTTTCATTTTGTCATTCCATTTCATTTTTGAAATTTTTCTTCAATTTTTGTCCTTTTTTATTTTCTTACTTTTTATATTTTTGTTTTTTTTTTCTTTTTTTTTTTATTTTTTTTTTCTTTCTTTTTTTATAGTTTCATAAATTTTTATTAAGTTTTGAAATTTTTTATTTTTCTTTTCTTTTTTTATTTTATCATTCTCGGTTATTTTTTGTTGCATTTTTATAATTTTTCATTAACTTTTTCTCCTTTCAAATTTTTCTTCACTTTTTTCTTCGTTTTAAAATTTTCTATAAATTTTTTTTTCTTCTTGTTTTATTTCATATTTTTGCCTCTTCATTTTTTATTTTTTTTCTTATTTCTCTCATTTTTTTTCTCAATTTTTATTTTATATATTTTGTATTTTCATTTTTTATTTTTTTCTTGCTTTTTCTTAAATCTTTTTGTTTGCACTTTTTTTTTATTTCTTCTTTATAATTTTAAAACCTCAAACTTCTTTTTTTGTGCACATTCTTTTATTTTTATTTATATTTTTTATTAACTTTTATTTTATTTTTCATCTTTCGTATTTTATATCTTTTTCCTTTATTTGTTGTATATATTTTTATAATTTTTCATTAATCCTTTTTCTTTTAACTTATTTGTTGATTTACTTTCATTTTTTTCTTTCTATTAAAATTCTCTATTTTTTTCTTGCTTTTTCTTATATCTTTTTTTTCACACTTTTTTTTTTTTATTTCTTCTTTACAATTTTAAAACCTCAAACTTCTTTTTTTGTGCACTTCCTTTTGTTTTTATTTTATTTTTTTCTTTAAACTAAAAGTTTTTTCTATTTTATATGTCAAATTCTTATTCATTTTGTCTTTTTATATTCTTTTCATTTGCTAATTTTTTATTTTCTTACTTTTTTATCTTTTTCCATTTTTTGGTATTTTATTTATTTTTTTTCTTTTATATTACTATTTTTTATTTGTTTTTTATTCATATTTTTAAAAAATTTTATAAAATTTAAAATTTTTTATTTCTATTTTTTGAATCTTTTTTATTTTTTCATTTTCATTTTTTTTTTGTTCTATGTTCTAATTTTTCAATAACTTTTTCCCTTTGAAATTTTCTTTCTTTTGCTTTTTTTTTTTTTTCCTATGCTTTCAGTTTTACTTGTTTCAATTTTTTCGTTGTTTTAAAATTTTTTACATTTCTTTTTTCTTTTTTTATTCCAAATCTTTTGTCTTTTCATTTTTATTCTTTTCTTATTTTTTCACAAATTTCCTTTCATTTCTTATTTGCATTTTTAAATTATTAGACTTTTTTTGTGCACTTTCTTTTTGTTTTTATTTATATTTTTTATTAACTTTTATTTTATTTTTTTTATCTTTGATTTTTTATATCTTTTTCCTATATTTGTTATATTTTTGTTGTTTTTCTTTGTATATTCTCAACTAAAAGTTTTTTCTATTTTGTATTCGAAATTTTTATTCATTTTGTCTTTTGTATTTTTTTATTCGCTAATTTTTTAATATCTTACTTTTTTATTTTTTGCTTTTTTGGTATTTTATTTAATTTTTTCTTCCATATTAATATTTTATCTTAATTTATTTTTCCATTTATTTTTATTTATATTTTACAAATTTTTATCAAGTTCAAAATTTTTTATTTTTATTTTTTGAATCTTTTTTATTTTATTATTTTTCTTGCTATTTTTGTCCTACTTTGTAATTTTTTAATAACTTTTTCCCTTCAAAATTTTCCTTCTTTTTACTTTTTTTTCATATGCTTTCATTTTTACTCGTTTTAATTTTTTCGTTATTTTAAAAATTTTTATTTTTCTGTTTTTTATTCCAAATCTTTTGTCTTTTCATTTTTATTCCTTTTTTTTTTCACAAATTTCCTTTCATTTCTTATTTGCGTTTTTAAATTCTCATACTTTTTTTTATTTTGCATTAAATTTTCTCTTTTTTAATTTTTTGTCGCACTTTTTATATTGTTTTATTATTAGGTCTTATATGTTTTTCAATTTTTTGTTCCTTTTTAAACTAATTTTTTTTCATTTTGTCATTCCATTTCATTTTTGAAATTTTTCTTCAATTTTTGTCCTTTTTTATTTTCTTACTTTTTATATTTTTGTTTTTTTTTTCTTTTTTTTTTTATTTTTTTTTTCTTTCTTTTTTTATAGTTTCATAAATTTTTATTAAGTTTTGAAATTTTTTATTTTTCTTTTCTTTTTTTATTTTATCATTCTCGGTTATTTTTTGTTGCATTTTTATAATTTTTCATTAACTTTTTCTCCTTTCAAATTTTTCTTCACTTTTTTCTTCGTTTTAAAATTTTCTATAAATTTTTTTTTCTTCTTGTTTTATTTCATATTTTTGCCTCTTCATTTTTTATTTTTTTTCTTATTTCTCTCATTTTTTTTCTCAATTTTTATTTTATATATTTTGTATTTTCATTTTTTATTTTTTTCTTGCTTTTTCTTAAATCTTTTTGTTTGCACTTTTTTTTTATTTCTTCTTTATAATTTTAAAACCTCAAACTTCTTTTTTTGTGCACATTCTTTTATTTTTATTTATATTTTTTATTAACTTTTATTTTATTTTTCATCTTTCGTATTTTATATCTTTTTCCTTTATTTGTTGTATATATTTTTATAATTTTTCATTAATCCTTTTTCTCTTTTTCTTTTAACTTATTTGTTGATTTACTTTCATTTTTTTCTTTCTATTAAAATTCTCTATTTTTTTCTTGCTTTTTCTTATATCTTTTTTTTCACACTTTTTTTTTTTATTTCTTCTTTACAATTTTAAAACCTCAAACTTCTTTTTTTGTGCACTTCCTTTTGTTTTTATTTTATTTTTTTCTTTAAACTAAAAGTTTTTTCTATTTTATATGTCAAATTCTTATTCATTTTGTCTTTTTATATTCTTTTCATTTGCTAATTTTTTATTTTCTTACTTTTTTATCTTTTTCCATTTTTTGGTATTTTATTTATTTTTTTTCTTTTATATTACTATTTTTTATTTGTTTTTTATTCATATTTTTAAAAAATTTTATAAAATTTAAAATTTTTTATTTCTATTTTTTGAATCTTTTTTATTTTTTCATTTTCATTTTTTTTTTGTTCTATGTTCTAATTTTTCAATAACTTTTTCCCTTTGAAATTTTCTTTCTTTTGCTTTTTTTTTTTTTTCCTATGCTTTCAGTTTTACTTGTTTCAATTTTTTCGTTGTTTTAAAATTTTTTACATTTCTTTTTTCTTTTTTTATTCCAAATCTTTTGTCTTTTCATTTTTATTCTTTTCTTATTTTTTCACAAATTTCCTTTCATTTCTTATTTGCATTTTTAAATTATTAGACTTTTTTTGTGCACTTTCTTTTTGTTTTTATTTATATTTTTTATTAACTTTTATTTTATTTTTTTTATCTTTGATTTTTTATATCTTTTTCCTATATTTGTTATATTTTTGTTGTTTTTCTTTGTATATTCTCAACTAAAAGTTTTTTCTATTTTGTATTCGAAATTTTTATTCATTTTGTCTTTTGTATTTTTTTATTCGCTAATTTTTTAATATCTTACTTTTTTATTTTTTGCTTTTTTGGTATTTTATTTAATTTTTTCTTCCATATTAATATTTTATCTTAATTTATTTTTCCATTTATTTTTATTTATATTTTACAAATTTTTATAAAGTTCAAAATTTTTTATTTTTATTTTTTGAATCTTTTTTATTTTATTATTTTTCTTGCTATTTTTGTCCTACTTTGTAATTTTTTAATAACTTTTTCCCTTCAAAATTTTCCTTCTTTTTACTTTTTTTTCATATGCTTTCATTTTTACTCGTTTTAATTTTTTCGTTATTTTAAAAATTTTTATTTTTCTGTTTTTTATTCCAAATCTTTTGTCTTTTCATTTTTATTCCTTTTTTTTTTCACAAATTTCCTTTCATTTCTTATTTGCGTTTTTAAATTCTCATACTTTTTTTTATTTTGCATTAAATTTTCTCTTTTTTAATTTTTTGTCGCACTTTTTATATTGTTTTATTATTAGGTCTTATATGTTTTTCAATTTTTTGTTCCTTTTTAAACTAATTTTTTTTCATTTTGTCATTCCATTTCATTTTTGAAATTTTTCTTCAATTTTTGTCCTTTTTTATTTTCTTACTTTTTATATTTTTTGTTTTTTCTTTTTCTTTTTTTGTGCTTTATTTATCTTTTTTCTTTTGCCTTAATTTTTTTTCTTTTTTTATTTTTATTTTTTTATTTCTTTCTTTTTTTATAGTTTCATAAATTTTTATTAAGTTTTGAAATTTTTTATTTTTCTTTTCTTTTTTTATTTTATCATTCTCGGTTATTTTTTGTTGCATTTTTATAATTTTTCATTAACTTTTTCTCCTTTCAAATTTTTCTTCACTTTTTTCTTCGTTTTAAAATTTTCTATAAATTTTTTTTTCTTCTTGTTTTATTTCATATTTTTGCCTCTTCATTTTTTATTTTTTTTCTTATTTCTCTCATTTTTTTTCTCAATTTTTATTTTATATATTTTGTATTTTCATTTTTTATTTTTTTCTTGCTTTTTCTTAAATCTTTTTGTTTGCACTTTTTTTTTATTTCTTCTTTATAATTTTAAAACCTCAAACTTCTTTTTTTGTGCACATTCTTTTATTTTTATTTATATTTTTTATTAACTTTTATTTTATTTTTCATCTTTCGTATTTTATATCTTTTTCCTTTATTTGTTGTATATATTTTTATAATTTTTCATTAATCCTTTTTCTTTTAACTTATTTGTTGATTTACTTTCATTTTTTTCTTTCTATTAAAATTCTCTATTTTTTTCTTGCTTTTTCTTATATCTTTTTTTTCACACTTTTTTTTTTTATTTCTTCTTTACAATTTTAAAACCTCAAACTTCTTTTTTTGTGCACTTCCTTTTGTTTTTATTTTATTTTTTTCTTTAAACTAAAAGTTTTTTCTATTTTATATGTCAAATTCTTATTCATTTTGTCTTTTTATATTCTTTTCATTTGCTAATTTTTTATTTTCTTACTTTTTTATCTTTTTCCATTTTTTGGTATTTTATTTATTTTTTTTCTTTATATTACTATTTTTTATTTGTTTTTTATTCATATTTTTAAAAAATTTTATAAAATTTAAAATTTTTTATTTCTATTTTTTGAATCTTTTTTATTTTTTCATTTTCATTTTTTTTTTTGGTTCTATGTTCTAATTTTTCAATAACTTTTTCCCTTTGAAATTTTCTTTCTTTTGCTTTTTTTTTTTTTTCCTATGCTTTCAGTTTTACTTGTTTTAATTTTTTCGTTGTTTTAAAATTTTTTACATTTCTTTTTTCTTTTTTTATTCCAAATCTTTTGTCTTTTCATTTTTATTCTTTTCTTATTTTTTCACAAATTTCCTTTCATTTCTTATTTGCATTTTTAAATTATTAGACTTTTTTTGTGCACTTTCTTTTTGTTTTTATTTATATTTTTTATTAACTTTTATTTTATTTTTTTTATCTTTGATTTTTTATATCTTTTTCCTATATTTGTTATATTTT
This sequence comes from Durio zibethinus, assembly GCF_047325235.1. Lineage (NCBI taxonomy): Eukaryota > Viridiplantae > Streptophyta > Magnoliopsida > Malvales > Malvaceae > Durio > Durio zibethinus. The sequence goes on from NW_028322654.1 coordinate 97,570, forward strand.
TGTTGTTTTTCTTTGTATATTCTCAACTAAAAGTTTTTTCTATTTTGTATTCGAAATTTTTATTCATTTTGTCTTTTGTATTTTTTTATTCGCTAATTTTTTAATATCTTACTTTTTTATTTTTTGCTTTTTTGGTATTTTATTTAATTTTTTCTTCCATATTAATATTTTATCTTAATTTATTTTTCCATTTATTTTTATTTATATTTTACAAATTTTTATAAAGTTCAAAATTTTTTATTTTTATTTTTTGAATCTTTTTTATTTTATTATTTTTCTTGCTATTTTTGTCCTACTTTGTAATTTTTTAATAACTTTTTCCCTTCAAAATTTTCCTTCTTTTTACTTTTTTTTCATATGCTTTCATTTTTACTCGTTTTAATTTTTTCGTTATTTTAAAAATTTTTATTTTTCTGTTTTTTATTCCAAATCTTTTGTCTTTTCATTTTTATTCCTTTTTTTTTTCACAAATTTCCTTTCATTTCTTATTTGCGTTTTTAAATTCTCATACTTTTTTTTATTTTGCATTAAATTTTCTCTTTTTTAATTTTTTGTCGCACTTTTTATATTGTTTTATTATTAGGTCTTATATGTTTTTCAATTTTTTGTTCCTTTTTAAACTAATTTTTTTTCATTTTGTCATTCCATTTCATTTTTGAAATTTTTCTTCAATTTTTGTCCTTTTTTATTTTCTTACTTTTTATATTTTTTGTTTTTTCTTTTTCTTTTTTTGTGCTTTATTTATCTTTTTTCTTTTGCCTTAATTTTTTTTCTTTTTTTATTTTTATTTTTTTATTTCTTTCTTTTTTTATAGTTTCATAAATTTTTATTAAGTTTTGAAATTTTTTATTTTTCTTTTCTTTTTTTATTTTATCATTCTCGGTTATTTTTTGTTGCATTTTTATAATTTTTCATTAACTTTTTCTCCTTTCAAATTTTTCTTCACTTTTTTCTTCGTTTTAAAATTTTCTATAAATTTTTTCTTCTTCTTGTTTTATTTCATATTTTTGCCTCTTCATTTTTTATTTTTTTTCTTATTTCTCTCATTTTTTTTCTCAATTTTTATTTTATATATTTTGTATTTTCATTTTTTATTTTTTTCTTGCTTTTTCTTAAATCTTTTTGTTTGCACTTTTTTTTTATTTCTTCTTTATAATTTTAAAACCTCAAACTTCTTTTTTTGTGCACATTCTTTTATTTTTATTTTATTTTTCATCTTTCGTATTTTATATCTTTTTCCTTTATTTGTTGTATATATTTTTATAATTTTTCATTAATCCTTTTTCTCTTTTTCTTTTAACTTATTTGTTGATTTACTTTCATTTTTTTCTTTCTATTAAAATTCTCTATTTTTTTCTTGCTTTTTCTTATATCTTTTTTTTCACACTTTTTTTTTTTTATTTCTTCTTTACAATTTTAAAACCTCAAACTTCTTTTTTTGTGCACTTCCTTTTGTTTTTATTTTATTTTTTTCTTTAAACTAAAAGTTTTTTCTATTTTATATGTCAAATTCTTATTCATTTTGTCTTTTTATATTCTTTTCATTTGCTAATTTTTTATTTTCTTACTTTTTTATCTTTTTCCATTTTTTGGTATTTTATTTATTTTTTTCTTTTATATTACTATTTTTTATTTGTTTTTTATTCATATTTTTAAAAAATTTTATAAAATTTAAAATTTTTTATTTCTATTTTTTGAATCTTTTTTATTTTTTCATTTTCATTTTTTTTTTGTTCTATGTTCTAATTTTTCAATAACTTTTTCCCTTTGAAATTTTCTTTCTTTTGCTTTTTTTTTTTTTTTCCTATGCTTTCAGTTTTACTTGTTTTAATTTTTTCGTTGTTTTAAAATTTTTTACATTTCTTTTTTCTTTTTTTATTCCAAATCTTTTGTCTTTTCATTTTTATTCTTTTCTTATTTTTTCACAAATTTCCTTTCATTTCTTATTTGCATTTTTAAATTATTAGACTTTTTTTGTGCACTTTCTTTTTGTTTTTATTTATATTTTTTATTAACTTTTATTTTATTTTTTTTATCTTTGATTTTTTATATCTTTTTCCTATATTTGTTATATTTTTGTTGTTTTTCTTTGTATATTCTCAACTAAAAGTTTTTTCTATTTTGTATTCGAAATTTTTATTCATTTTGTCTTTTGTATTTTTTTATTCGCTAATTTTTTAATATCTTACTTTTTTATTTTTTGCTTTTTTGGTATTTTATTTAATTTTTTCTTCCATATTAATATTTTATCTTAATTTATTTTTCCATTTATTTTTATTTATATTTTATAAATTTTTATAAAGTTCAAAATTTTTTATTTTTATTTTTTGAATCTTTTTTATTTTATTATTTTTCTTGCTATTTTTGTCCTACTTTGTAATTTTTTAATAACTTTTTCCCTTCAAAATTTTCCTTCTTTTTACTTTTTTTTTCATATGCTTTCATTTTTACTCGTTTTAATTTTTTCGTTATTTTAAAAATTTTTATTTTTCTGTTTTTTATTCCAAATCTTTTGTCTTTTCATTTTTATTCCTTTTTTTTTTCACAAATTTCCTTTCATTTCTTATTTGCGTTTTTAAATTCTCATACTTTTTTTATTTTGCATTAAATTTTCTCTTTTTTAATTTTTTGTCGCACTTTTTATATTGTTTTATTATTAGGTCTTATATGTTTTTCAATTTTTTGTTCCTTTTTAAACTAATTTTTTTTCATTTTGTCATTCCATTTCATTTTTGAAATTTTTCTTCAATTTCTGTCCTTTTTTATTTTCTTACTTTTTATATTTTTTGTTTTTTTTTTCTTTTTTTGTGCTTTATTTATCTTTTTTCTTTTGCTTTAATTTTTTTTCTTTTTTTATTTCTTTCTTTTTTTATAGTTTCATAAATTTTTATTAAGTTTTGAAATTTTTTATTTTTCTTTTCTTTTTTTATTTTATCATTCTCGGTTATTTTTTGTTGCATTTTTATAATTTTTCATTAACTTTTTCTCCTTTCAAATTTTTCTTCACTTTTTTCTTCGTTTTAAAATTTTCTATAAATTTTTTTTTCTTCTTGTTTTATTTCATATTTTTGCCTCTTCATTTTTTATTTTTTTTCTTATTTCTCTCATTTTTTTTCTCAATTTTTATTTTATATATTTTGTATTTTCATTTTTTATTTTTTTCTTGCTTTTTCTTAAATCTTTTTGTTTGCACTTTTTTTTTATTTCTTCTTTATAATTTTAAAACCTCAAACTTCTTTTTTTGTGCACATTCTTTTATTTTTATTTTATTTTTCATCTTTCGTATTTTATATCTTTTTCCTTTATTTGTTGTATATATTTTTATAATTTTTCATTAATCCTTTTTCTCTTTTTCTTTTAACTTATTTGTTGATTTACTTTCATTTTTTTCTTTCTATTAAAATTCTCTATTTTTTTCTTGCTTTTTCTTATATCTTTTTTTTCACACTTTTTTTTTTTTTATTTCTTCTTTACAATTTTAAAACCTCAAACTTCTTTTTTTGTGCACTTCCTTTTGTTTTTATTTTATTTTTTTCTTTAAACTAAAAGTTTTTTCTATTTTATATGTCAAATTCTTATTCATTTTGTCTTTTTATATTCTTTTCATTTGCTAATTTTTTATTTTCTTACTTTTTTATCTTTTTCCATTTTTTGGTATTTTATTTATTTTTTTCTTTTATATTACTATTTTTTATTTGTTTTTTATTCATATTTTTAAAAAATTTTATAAAATTTAAAATTTTTTATTTCTATTTTTTGAATCTTTTTTATTTTTTCATTTTCATTTTTTTTTTTGTTCTATGTTCTAATTTTTCAATAACTTTTTCCCTTTGAAATTTTCTTTCTTTTGCTTTTTTTTTTTTTTCCTATGCTTTCAGTTTTACTTGTTTTAATTTTTTCGTTGTTTTAAAATTTTTTACATTTCTTTTTTCTTTTTTTATTCCAAATCTTTTGTCTTTTCATTTTTATTCTTTTCTTATTTTTTCACAAATTTCCTTTCATTTCTTATTTGCATTTTTAAATTATTAGACTTTTTTTGTGCACTTTCTTTTTGTTTTTATTTATATTTTTTATTAACTTTTATTTTATTTTTTTTATCTTTGATTTTTTATATCTTTTTCCTATATTTGTTATATTTTTGTTGTTTTTCTTTGTATATTCTCAACTAAAAGTTTTTTCTATTTTGTATTCGAAATTTTTATTCATTTTGTCTTTTGTATTTTTTTATTCGCTAATTTTTTAATATCTTACTTTTTTATTTTTTGCTTTTTTGGTATTTTATTTAATTTTTTCTTCCATATTAATATTTTATCTTAATTTATTTTTCCATTTATTTTTATTTATATTTTACAAATTTTTATAAAGTTCAAAATTTTTTATTTTTATTTTTTGAATCTTTTTTATTTTATTATTTTTCTTGCTATTTTTGTCCTACTTTGTAATTTTTTAATAACTTTTTCCCTTCAAAATTTTCCTTCTTTTTACTTTTTTTTTCATATGCTTTCATTTTTACTCGTTTTAATTTTTTCGTTATTTTAAAAATTTTTATTTTTCTGTTTTTTATTCCAAATCTTTTGTCTTTTCATTTTTATTCCTTTTTTTTTTCACAAATTTCCTTTCATTTCTTATTTGCGTTTTTAAATTCTCATACTTTTTTTATTTTGCATTAAATTTTCTCTTTTTTAATTTTTTGTCGCACTTTTTATATTGTTTTATTATTAGGTCTTATATGTTTTTCAATTTTTTGTTCCTTTTTAAACTAATTTTTTTTCATTTTGTCATTCCATTTCATTTTTGAAATTTTTCTTCAATTTCTGTCCTTTTTTATTTTCTTACTTTTTATATTTTTTGTTTTTTTTTTCTTTTTTTGTGCTTTATTTATCTTTTTTCTTTTGCTTTAATTTTTTTTCTTTTTTTATTTCTTTCTTTTTTTATAGTTTCATAAATTTTTATTAAGTTTTGAAATTTTTTATTTTTCTTTTCTTTTTTTATTTTATCATTCTCGGTTATTTTTTGTTGCATTTTTATAATTTTTCATTAACTTTTTCTCCTTTCAAATTTTTCTTCACTTTTTTCTTCGTTTTAAAATTTTCTATAAATTTTTTTTTCTTCTTGTTTTATTTCATATTTTTGCCTCTTCATTTTTTATTTTTTTTCTTATTTCTCTCATTTTTTTTCTCAATTTTTATTTTATATATTTTGTATTTTCATTTTTTATTTTTTTCTTGCTTTTTCTTAAATCTTTTTGTTTGCACTTTTTTTTTATTTCTTCTTTATAATTTTAAAACCTCAAACTTCTTTTTTTGTGCACATTCTTTTATTTTTATTTTATTTTTCATCTTTCGTATTTTATATCTTTTTCCTTTATTTGTTGTATATATTTTTATAATTTTTCATTAATCCTTTTTCTCTTTTTCTTTTAACTTATTTGTTGATTTACTTTCATTTTTTTCTTTCTATTAAAATTCTCTATTTTTTTCTTGCTTTTTCTTATATCTTTTTTTTCACACTTTTTTTTTTTTATTTCTTCTTTACAATTTTAAAACCTCAAACTTCTTTTTTTGTGCACTTCCTTTTGTTTTTATTTTATTTTTTTCTTTAAACTAAAAGTTTTTTCTATTTTATATGTCAAATTCTTATTCATTTTGTCTTTTTATATTCTTTTCATTTGCTAATTTTTTATTTTCTTACTTTTTTATCTTTTTCCATTTTTTGGTATTTTATTTATTTTTTTCTTTTATATTACTATTTTTTATTTGTTTTTTATTCATATTTTTAAAAAATTTTATAAAATTTAAAATTTTTTATTTCTATTTTTTGAATCTTTTTTATTTTTTCATTTTCATTTTTTTTTTGTTCTATGTTCTAATTTTTCAATAACTTTTTCCCTTTGAAATTTTCTTTCTTTTGCTTTTTTTTTTTTTTTCCTATGCTTTCAGTTTTACTTGTTTTAATTTTTTCGTTGTTTTAAAATTTTTTACATTTCTTTTTTCTTTTCATTTTTATTCTTTTCTTATTTTTTCACAAATTTCCTTTCATTTCTTATTTGCATTTTTAAATTATTAGACTTTTTTTGTGCACTTTCAAGAAGTTTGAGGTTTTAAAATTGTAAAGAAGAAATAAAAAGAAAGTGTGAAAAAAAAGATATAAGAAAAAGCAAGAAAAAAAATAAAAAAAACAAAATATATAAAAAGCAAGAAAAAAATGAAAGTAAATCAACAAATAAGTTAAAAGAAAAAGAAAAAAAGGATTAATGAAAAATTATAAAAATATATACAACAAATAAAGGAAAAAGATATAAAATACGAAAGATGAAAAATAAAATAAAAGTTAATAAAAAATATAAATAAAAATAAAAGAATGTGCACAAAAAAAGAAGTTTGAGGTTTTAAAATTATAAAGAAGAAATAAAAAAAAAAAAGTGCAAACAAAAAGATTTAAGAAAAAGCAAGAAAAAAATAAAAAATGAAAACACAAAATATATAAAATAAAATTTGAGAAAAAAAATAAAAAATGAAGAGGCAAAAATATGAAATAAAACAAAAAGAAAAAAATTTATAGAAAATTTTAAAACAAAGAAAAAAGTGAAGAAAAAAGAAACGAAAGCACATAAAAAAAAAGAAGAAAAATTTGAAAGGAGAAAAAGTTAATGAAAAATTATAAAAATGCAATAAAAAATAACCGAGAATGATAAAATAAAAAAAGAAAAGAAAAAAAGATAGAAAAATAAAAAATGTCAAAACTTAATAAAAATTTATGAAACTATAAAAAAAGAAAGAAAGAAAATTAAAGCAAAAGAAAAAAGATAAATAAAGCACAAAAAAAAGAAAAAAAAAACAAGAAATTATAAAAAGTAAGAAAATAAAAAAGGACAAAAATTGAAGAAAAATTTCAAAAATGAAATGGAATGACAAAATGAAAAAAAAACTAGTCTAAAAAGGAACAAAAAATTGAAAAACATATAAGACCTAATAATAAAACAATATAAAAAGTGCAACAAAAAATTAAAAAAGAGAAAATTTAATGCAAAATAAAAAAAGTATGAGAATTTAAAAACGCAAATAAGAAATGAAAGGAAATTTGTGAAAAAAAAAAATGATAAAAATGAAAAGAAAAAAGATTTGGAAAAAAAAAAACAGAAATATAAAAATTTTTAAAATAACGAAAAAATTAAAACAAGTAAAAATGAAAGCATATGAAAAAAAAGTAAAAAGAAGGAAAATTTTGAAGGGAAAAAGTTATTAAAAAATTACAAAGTAGGACAAAAATAGCAAGAAAAATAATAAAATAAAAAAGATTCAAAAAATAAAAATAAAAAATTTTGAACTTTATAAAAATTTTTAAAATATAAATAAAAATAAATGGAAAAATAAATTAAGATAAAATATTAATATGGAAGAAAAAATTAAATAAAATACCAAAAAAGCAAAAAATAAAAAAGTAAGATATTAAAAAATTAGCGAATAAAAAAATACAAAAGACAAAATGAATAAAAATTTCAAATACAAAATAGAAAAAAACTTTTAGTTCAGAATATACAAAGAAAAACAACAAAAATATAACAAATATAGGAAAAAGATATAAAAAATCAAAGATAAAAAAATAAAATAAAAGTTAATAAAAAATATAAATAAAAACAAAAAGAAAGTGCACAAAAAAAGTCTGATAATTTAAAAATGCAAATAAGAAATGAAAGGAAATTTGTGAAAAAAATAAGAAAAGAATAAAAATGAAAAGACAAAAGATTTGGAATAAAAAAAGAAAAAAGAAATGTAAAAAATTTTAAAACAACGAAAAAAATTAAAACAAGTAAAACTGAAAGCATATGAAAAAAAAAAAGCAAAAGAAAGAAAATTTCAAAGGGAAAAAGTTATTGAAAAATTAGAACATAGAACAAAAAAAATGAAAATGAAAAAATAAAAAAGATTCAAAGAATAAAAATTTTAAATTTTAAATTTTATAAAATTTTTTAAAAATACGAATAAAAAACAAATAAAAAATAGTAATATAAAAGAAAAAAAATAAAAAAAATACCAAAAAATGGAAAAAGATAAAAAAAAAGTAAGAAAATAAAAAATTAGCAAATGAAAAGAATATAAAAAGACAAAATGAATAAGAATTTGACATATAAAATAGAAAAAACTTTTAGTTTAAAGAAAAAAATAAAATAAAAACAAAAGGAAGTGCACAAAAAAAGAAGTTTGAGGTTTTAAAATTGTAAAGAAGAAATAAAAAGAAAGTGTGAAAAAAAAGATATAAGAAAAAGCAAGAAAAAAAATAAAAAAAACAAAATATATAAAAAGCAAGAAAAAAATGAAAGTAAATCAACAAATAAGTTAAAAGAAAAAGAAAAAAAGGATTAATGAAAAATTATAAAAATATATACAACAAATAAAGGAAAAAGATATAAAATACGAAAGATGAAAAATAAAATAAAAGTTAATAAAAAATATAAATAAAAATAAAAGAATGTGCACAAAAAAAGAAGTTTGAGGTTTTAAAATTATAAAGAAGAAATAAAAAAAAAAAGTGCAAACAAAAAGAAAAAAATTTATAGAAAATTTTAAAACAAAGAAAAAAGTGAAGAAAAAAGAAACGAAAGCACATAAAAAAAAAGAAGAAAAATTTGAAAGGAGAAAAAGTTAATGAAAAATTATAAAAATGCAATAAAAAATAACCGAGAATGATAAAATAAAAAAAGAAAAGAAAAAAAGATAGAAAAATAAAAAATGTCAAAACTTAATAAAAATTTATGAAACTATAAAAAAAGAAAGAAAGAAAATTAAAGCAAAAGAAAAAAGATAAATAAAGCACAAAAAAAAGAAAAAAAAACAAGAAAATAAAAAAGGACAAAAATTGAAGAAAAATTTCAAAAATGAAATGGAATGACAAAATGAAAAAAAAAACTAGTTTAAAAAGGAACAAAAAATTGAAAAACATATAAGACCTAATAATAAAACAATATAAAAAGTGCGACAAAAAATTAAAAAAGAGAAAATTTAATGCAAAATAAAAAAAGTATGAGAATTTAAAAACGCAAATAAGAAATGAAAGGAAATTTGTGAAAAAAAAAAAAAGAATAAAAATGAAAAGACAAAAGATTTGGAAAAAAAAAAACAGAAATATAAAAATTTTTAAAATAACGAAAAAATTAAAACAAGTAAAAATGAAAGCATATGAAAAAAAAGTAAAAAGAAGGAAAATTTTGAAGGGAAAAAGTTATTAAAAAATTACAAAGTAGGACAAAAATAGCAAGAAAAATAATAAAATAAAAAAGATTCAAAAAATAAAAATAAAAAATTTTGAACTTTATAAAAATTTTTAAAATATAAATAAAAATAAATGGAAAAATAAATTAAGATAAAATATTAATATGGAAGAAAAAATTAAATAAAATACCAAAAAAGCAAAAAATAAAAAAGTAAGATATTAAAAAATTAGCGAATAAAAAAATACAAAAGACAAAATGAATAAAAATTTCAAATACAAAATAGAAAAAAACTTTTAGTTCAGAATATACAAAGAAAAACAACAAAAATATAACAAATATAGGAAAAAGATATAAAAAATCAAAGATAAAAAAATAAAATAAAAGTTAATAAAAAATATAAATAAAAACAAAAAGAAAGTGCACAAAAAAAGTCTGATAATTTAAAAATGCAAATAAGAAATGAAAGGAAATTTGTGAAAAAAATAAGAAAAGAATAAAAATGAAAAGACAAAAGATTTGGAATAAAAAAAGAAAAAAGAAATGTAAAAAATTTTAAAACAACGAAAAAAATTAAAACAAGTAAAACTGAAAGCATATGAAAAAAAAAAAGCAAAAGAAAGAAAATTTCAAAGGGAAAAAGTTATTGAAAAATTAGAACATAGAACAAAAAAAATGAAAATGAAAAAATAAAAAAGATTCAAAGAATAAAAATTTTAAATTTTAAATTTTATAAAATTTTTTAAAAATACGAATAAAAAACAAATAAAAAATAGTAATATAAAAGAAAAAAAATAAAAAAAATACCAAAAAATGGAAAAAGATAAAAAAAAAGTAAGAAAATAAAAAATTAGCAAATGAAAAGAATATAAAAAGACAAAATGAATAAGAATTTGACATATAAAATAGAAAAAACTTTTAGTTTAAAGAAAAAAATAAAATAAAAACAAAAGGAAGTGCACAAAAAAAGAAGTTTGAGGTTTTAAAATTGTAAAGAAGAAATAAAAAGAAAGTGTGAAAAAAAAGATATAAGAAAAAGCAAGAAAAAAAATAAAAAAAACAAAATATATAAAAAGCAAGAAAAAAATGAAAGTAAATCAACAAATAAGTTAAAAGAAAAAGAAAAAAAGGATTAATGAAAAATTATAAAAATATATACAACAAATAAAGGAAAAAGATATAAAATACGAAAGATGAAAAATAAAATAAAAGTTAATAAAAAATATAAATAAAAATAAAAGAATGTGCACAAAAAAAGAAGTTTGAGGTTTTAAAATTATAAAGAAGAAATAAAAAAAAAAAGTGCAAACAAAAAGAAAAAAATTTATAGAAAATTTTAAAACAAAGAAAAAAGTGAAGAAAAAAGAAACGAAAGCACATAAAAAAAAAGAAGAAAAATTTGAAAGGAGAAAAAGTTAATGAAAAATTATAAAAATGCAATAAAAAATAACCGAGAATGATAAAATAAAAAAAGAAAAGAAAAAAAGATAGAAAAATAAAAAATGTCAAAACTTAATAAAAATTTATGAAACTATAAAAAAAGAAAGAAAGAAAATTAAAGCAAAAGAAAAAAGATAAATAAAGCACAAAAAAAAGAAAAAAAAACAAGAAAATAAAAAAGGACAAAAATTGAAGAAAAATTTCAAAAATGAAATGGAATGACAAAATGAAAAAAAAAACTAGTTTAAAAAGGAACAAAAAATTGAAAAACATATAAGACCTAATAATAAAACAATATAAAAAGTGCGACAAAAAATTAAAAAAGAGAAAATTTAATGCAAAATAAAAAAAGTATGAGAATTTAAAAACGCAAATAAGAAATGAAAGGAAATTTGTGAAAAAAAAAAAAAGAATAAAAATGAAAAGACAAAAGATTTGGAAAAAAAAAAACAGAAATATAAAAATTTTTAAAATAACGAAAAAATTAAAACAAGTAAAAATGAAAGCATATGAAAAAAAAGTAAAAAGAAGGAAAATTTTGAAGGGAAAAAGTTATTAAAAAATTACAAAGTAGGACAAAAATAGCAAGAAAAATAATAAAATAAAAAAGATTCAAAAAATAAAAATAAAAAATTTTGAACTTTATAAAAATTTTTAAAATATAAATAAAAATAAATGGAAAAATAAATTAAGATAAAATATTAATATGGAAGAAAAAATTAAATAAAATACCAAAAAAGCAAAAAATAAAAAAGTAAGATATTAAAAAATTAGCGAATAAAAAAATACAAAAGACAAAATGAATAAAAATTTCAAATACAAAATAGAAAAAAACTTTTAGTTCAGAATATACAAAGAAAAACAACAAAAATATAACAAATATAGGAAAAAGATATAAAAAATCAAAGATAAAAAAATAAAATAAAAGTTAATAAAAAATATAAATAAAAACAAAAAGAAAGTGCACAAAAAAAGTCTGATAATTTAAAAATGCAAATAAGAAATGAAAGGAAATTTGTGAAAAAAATAAGAAAAGAATAAAAATGAAAAGACAAAAGATTTGGAATAAAAAAAGAAAAAAGAAATGTAAAAAATTTTAAAACAACGAAAAAAATTAAAACAAGTAAAACTGAAAGCATATGAAAAAAAAAAAGCAAAAGAAAGAAAATTTCAAAGGGAAAAAGTTATTGAAAAATTAGAACATAGAACAAAAAAAATGAAAATGAAAAAATAAAAAAGATTCAAAGAATAAAAATTTTAAATTTTAAATTTTATAAAATTTTTTAAAAATACGAATAAAAAACAAATAAAAAATAGTAATATAAAAGAAAAAAAATAAAAAAAATACCAAAAAATGGAAAAAGATAAAAAAAAAGTAAGAAAATAAAAAATTAGCAAATGAAAAGAATATAAAAAGACAAAATGAATAAGAATTTGACATATAAAATAGAAAAAACTTTTAGTTTAAAGAAAAAAATAAAATAAAAACAAAAGGAAGTGCACAAAAAAAGAAGTTTGAGGTTTTAAAATTGTAAAGAAGAAATAAAAAGAAAGTGTGAAAAAAAAGATATAAGAAAAAGCAAGAAAAAAAATAAAAAAAACAAAATATATAAAAAGCAAGAAAAAAATGAAAGTAAATCAACAAATAAGTTAAAAGAAAAAGAAAAAAAGGATTAATGAAAAATTATAAAAATATATACAACAAATAAAGGAAAAAGATATAAAATACGAAAGATGAAAAATAAAATAAAAGTTAATAAAAAATATAAATAAAAATAAAAGAATGTGCACAAAAAAAGAAGTTTGAGGTTTTAAAATTATAAAGAAGAAATAAAAAAAAAAAGTGCAAACAAAAAGAAAAAAATTTATAGAAAATTTTAAAACAAAGAAAAAAGTGAAGAAAAAAGAAACGAAAGCACATAAAAAAAAAGAAGAAAAATTTGAAAGGAGAAAAAGTTAATGAAAAATTATAAAAATGCAATAAAAAATAACCGAGAATGATAAAATAAAAAAAGAAAAGAAAAAAAGATAGAAAAATAAAAAATGTCAAAACTTAATAAAAATTTATGAAACTATAAAAAAAGAAAGAAAGAAAATTAAAGCAAAAGAAAAAAGATAAATAAAGCACAAAAAAAAGAAAAAAAAACAAGAAAATAAAAAAGGACAAAAATTGAAGAAAAATTTCAAAAATGAAATGGAATGACAAAATGAAAAAAAAAACTAGTTTAAAAAGGAACAAAAAATTGAAAAACATATAAGACCTAATAATAAAACAATATAAAAAGTGCGACAAAAAATTAAAAAAGAGAAAATTTAATGCAAAATAAAAAAAGTATGAGAATTTAAAAACGCAAATAAGAAATGAAAGGAAATTTGTGAAAAAAAAAAAAAGAATAAAAATGAAAAGACAAAAGATTTGGAAAAAAAAAAACAGAAATATAAAAATTTTTAAAATAACGAAAAAATTAAAACAAGTAAAAATGAAAGCATATGAAAAAAAAGTAAAAAGAAGGAAAATTTTGAAGGGAAAAAGTTATTAAAAAATTACAAAGTAGGACAAAAATAGCAAGAAAAATAATAAAATAAAAAAGATTCAAAAAATAAAAATAAAAAATTTTGAACTTTATAAAAATTTTTAAAATATAAATAAAAATAAATGGAAAAATAAATTAAGATAAAATATTAATATGGAAGAAAAAATTAAATAAAATACCAAAAAAGCAAAAAATAAAAAAGTAAGATATTAAAAAATTAGCGAATAAAAAAATACAAAAGACAAAATGAATAAAAATTTCAAATACAAAATAGAAAAAAACTTTTAGTTCAGAATATACAAAGAAAAACAACAAAAATATAACAAATATAGGAAAAAGATATAAAAAATCAAAGATAAAAAAATAAAATAAAAGTTAATAAAAAATATAAATAAAAACAAAAAGAAAGTGCACAAAAAAAGTCTGATAATTTAAAAATGCAAATAAGAAATGAAAGGAAATTTGTGAAAAAAATAAGAAAAGAATAAAAATGAAAAGACAAAAGATTTGGAATAAAAAAAGAAAAAAGAAATGTAAAAAATTTTAAAACAACGAAAAAAATTAAAACAAGTAAAACTGAAAGCATATGAAAAAAAAAAAGCAAAAGAAAGAAAATTTCAAAGGGAAAAAGTTATTGAAAAATTAGAACATAGAACAAAAAAAATGAAAATGAAAAAATAAAAAAGATTCAAAGAATAAAAATTTTAAATTTTAAATTTTATAAAATTTTTTAAAAATACGAATAAAAAACAAATAAAAAATAGTAATATAAAAGAAAAAAAATAAAAAAAATACCAAAAAATGGAAAAAGATAAAAAAAAAGTAAGAAAATAAAAAATTAGCAAATGAAAAGAATATAAAAAGACAAAATGAATAAGAATTTGACATATAAAATAGAAAAAACTTTTAGTTTAAAGAAAAAAATAAAATAAAAACAAAAGGAAGTGCACAAAAAAAGAAGTTTGAGGTTTTAAAATTGTAAAGAAGAAATAAAAAGAAAGTGTGAAAAAAAAGATATAAGAAAAAGCAAGAAAAAAAATAAAAAAAACAAAATATATAAAAAGCAAGAAAAAAATGAAAGTAAATCAACAAATAAGTTAAAAGAAAAAGAAAAAAAGGATTAATGAAAAATTATAAAAATATATACAACAAATAAAGGAAAAAGATATAAAATACGAAAGATGAAAAATAAAATAAAAGTTAATAAAAAATATAAATAAAAATAAAAGAATGTGCACAAAAAAAGAAGTTTGAGGTTTTAAAATTATAAAGAAGAAATAAAAAAAAAAAGTGCAAACAAAAAGAAAAAAATTTATAGAAAATTTTAAAACAAAGAAAAAAGTGAAGAAAAAAGAAACGAAAGCACATAAAAAAAAAGAAGAAAAATTTGAAAGGAGAAAAAGTTAATGAAAAATTATAAAAATGCAATAAAAAATAACCGAGAATGATAAAATAAAAAAAGAAAAGAAAAAAAGATAGAAAAATAAAAAATGTCAAAACTTAATAAAAATTTATGAAACTATAAAAAAAGAAAGAAAGAAAATTAAAGCAAAAGAAAAAAGATAAATAAAGCACAAAAAAAAGAAAAAAAAACAAGAAAATAAAAAAGGACAAAAATTGAAGAAAAATTTCAAAAATGAAATGGAATGACAAAATGAAAAAAAAAACTAGTTTAAAAAGGAACAAAAAATTGAAAAACATATAAGACCTAATAATAAAACAATATAAAAAGTGCGACAAAAAATTAAAAAAGAGAAAATTTAATGCAAAATAAAAAAAGTATGAGAATTTAAAAACGCAAATAAGAAATGAAAGGAAATTTGTGAAAAAAAAAAAAAGAATAAAAATGAAAAGACAAAAGATTTGGAAAAAAAAAAACAGAAATATAAAAATTTTTAAAATAACGAAAAAATTAAAACAAGTAAAAATGAAAGCATATGAAAAAAAAGTAAAAAGAAGGAAAATTTTGAAGGGAAAAAGTTATTAAAAAATTACAAAGTAGGACAAAAATAGCAAGAAAAATAATAAAATAAAAAAGATTCAAAAAATAAAAATAAATGGAAAAATAAATTAAGATAAAATATTAATATGGAAGAAAAAATTAAATAAAATACCAAAAAAGCAAAAAATAAAAAAGTAAGATATTAAAAAATTAGCGAATAAAAAAATACAAAAGACAAAATGAATAAAAATTTCAAATACAAAATAGAAAAAAACTTTTAGTTCAGAATATACAAAGAAAAACAACAAAAATATAACAAATATAGGAAAAAGATATAAAAAATCAAAGATAAAAAAATAAAATAAAAGTTAATAAAAAATATAAATAAAAACAAAAAGAAAGTGCACAAAAAAAGTCTGATAATTTAAAAATGCAAATAAGAAATGAAAGGAAATTTGTGAAAAAAATAAGAAAAGAATAAAAATGAAAAGACAAAAGATTTGGAATAAAAAAAGAAAAAAGAAATGTAAAAAATTTTAAAACAACGAAAAAAATTAAAACAAGTAAAACTGAAAGCATATGAAAAAAAAAAAGCAAAAGAAAGAAAATTTCAAAGGGAAAAAGTTATTGAAAAATTAGAACATAGAACAAAAAAAATGAAAATGAAAAAATAAAAAAGATTCAAAGAATAAAAATTTTAAATTTTAAATTTTATAAAATTTTTTAAAAATACGAATAAAAAACAAATAAAAAATAGTAATATAAAAGAAAAAAAATAAAAAAAATACCAAAAAATGGAAAAAGATAAAAAAAAAGTAAGAAAATAAAAAATTAGCAAATGAAAAGAATATAAAAAGACAAAATGAATAAGAATTTGACATATAAAATAGAAAAAACTTTTAGTTTAAAGAAAAAAATAAAATAAAAACAAAAGGAAGTGCACAAAAAAAGAAGTTTGAGGTTTTAAAATTGTAAAGAAGAAATAAAAAGAAAGTGTGAAAAAAAAGATATAAGAAAAAGCAAGAAAAAAAATAAAAAAAACAAAATATATAAAAAGCAAGAAAAAAATGAAAGTAAATCAACAAATAAGTTAAAAGAAAAAGAAAAAAAGGATTAATGAAAAATTATAAAAATATATACAACAAATAAAGGAAAAAGATATAAAATACGAAAGATGAAAAATAAAATAAAAGTTAATAAAAAATATAAATAAAAATAAAAGAATGTGCACAAAAAAAGAAGTTTGAGGTTTTAAAATTATAAAGAAGAAATAAAAAAAAAAAGTGCAAACAAAAAGAAAAAAATTTATAGAAAATTTTAAAACAAAGAAAAAAGTGAAGAAAAAAGAAACGAAAGCACATAAAAAAAAAGAAGAAAAATTTGAAAGGAGAAAAAGTTAATGAAAAATTATAAAAATGCAATAAAAAATAACCGAGAATGATAAAATAAAAAAAGAAAAGAAAAAAAGATAGAAAAATAAAAAATGTCAAAACTTAATAAAAATTTATGAAACTATAAAAAAAGAAAGAAAGAAAATTAAAGCAAAAGAAAAAAGATAAATAAAGCACAAAAAAAAGAAAAAAAAACAAGAAAATAAAAAAGGACAAAAATTGAAGAAAAATTTCAAAAATGAAATGGAATGACAAAATGAAAAAAAAAACTAGTTTAAAAAGGAACAAAAAATTGAAAAACATATAAGACCTAATAATAAAACAATATAAAAAGTGCGACAAAAAATTAAAAAAGAGAAAATTTAATGCAAAATAAAAAAAGTATGAGAATTTAAAAACGCAAATAAGAAATGAAAGGAAATTTGTGAAAAAAAAAAAAGAATAAAAATGAAAAGACAAAAGATTTGGAAAAAAAAAAACAGAAATATAAAAATTTTTAAAATAACGAAAAAATTAAAACAAGTAAAAATGAAAGCATATGAAAAAAAAGTAAAAAGAAGGAAAATTTTGAAGGGAAAAAGTTATTAAAAAATTACAAAGTAGGACAAAAATAGCAAGAAAAATAATAAAATAAAAAAGATTCAAAAAATAAAAATAAAAAATTTTGAACTTTATAAAAATTTTTAAAATATAAATAAAAATAAATGGAAAAATAAATTAAGATAAAATATTAATATGGAAGAAAAAATTAAATAAAATACCAAAAAAGCAAAAAATAAAAAAGTAAGATATTAAAAAATTAGCGAATAAAAAAATACAAAAGACAAAATGAATAAAAATTTCAAATACAAAATAGAAAAAAACTTTTAGTTCAGAATATACAAAGAAAAACAACAAAAATATAACAAATATAGGAAAAAGATATAAAAAATCAAAGATAAAAAAATAAAATAAAAGTTAATAAAAAATATAAATAAAAACAAAAAGAAAGTGCACAAAAAAAGTCTGATAATTTAAAAATGCAAATAAGAAATGAAAGGAAATTTGTGAAAAAAATAAGAAAAGAATAAAAATGAAAAGACAAAAGATTTGGAATAAAAAAAGAAAAAAGAAATGTAAAAAATTTTAAAACAACGAAAAAAATTAAAACAAGTAAAACTGAAAGCATATGAAAAAAAAAAAGCAAAAGAAAGAAAATTTCAAAGGGAAAAAGTTATTGAAAAATTAGAACATAGAACAAAAAAAATGAAAATGAAAAAATAAAAAAGATTCAAAAAATAAAAATTTTAAATTTTAAATTTTATAAAATTTTTTAAAAATACGAATAAAAAACAAATAAAAAATAGTAATATAAAAGAAAAAAAATAAAAAAAATACCAAAAAATGGTAAAAGATAAAAAAAAAGTAAGAAAATAAAAAATTAGCAAATGAAAAGAATATAAAAAGACAAAATGAATAAGAATTTGACATATAAAATAGAAAAAACTTTTAGTTTAAAGAAAAAAATAAAATAAAAACAAAAGGAAGTGCACAAAAAAAGAAGTTTGAGGTTTTAAAATTGTAAAGAAGAAATAAAAAGAAAGTGTGAAAAAAAAGATATAAGAAAAAGCAAGAAAAAAAATAAAAAAAAACAAAATATATAAAAAGCAAGAAAAAAATGAAAGTAAATCAACAAATAAGTTAAAAGAAAAAGAAAAAAAGGATTAATGAAAAATTATAAAAATATATACAACAAATAAAGGAAAAAGATATAAAATACGAAAGATGAAAAATAAAATAAAAGTTAATAAAAAATATAAATAAAAATAAAAGAATGTGCACAAAAAAAGAAGTTTGAGGTTTTAAAATTATAAAGAAGAAATAAAAAAAAAAAGTGCAAACAAAAAGAAAAAAATTTATAGAAAATTTTAAAACAAAGAAAAAAGTGAAGAAAAAAGAAACGAAAGCACATAAAAAAAAAGAAGAAAAATTTGAAAGGAGAAAAAGTTAATGAAAAATTATAAAAATGCAATAAAAAATAACCGAGAATGATAAAATAAAAAAAGAAAAGAAAAAAAGATAGAAAAATAAAAAATGTCAAAACTTAATAAAAATTTATGAAACTATAAAAAAAGAAAGAAAGAAAATTAAAGCAAAAGAAAAAAGATAAATAAAGCACAAAAAAAAGAAAAAAAAACAAGAAAATAAAAAAGGACAAAAATTGAAGAAAAATTTCAAAAATGAAATGGAATGACAAAATGAAAAAAAAAACTAGTTTAAAAAGGAACAAAAAATTGAAAAACATATAAGACCTAATAATAAAACAATATAAAAAGTGCGACAAAAAATTAAAAAAGAGAAAATTTAATGCAAAATAAAAAAAGTATGAGAATTTAAAAACGCAAATAAGAAATGAAAGGAAATTTGTGAAAAAAAAAAAAGAATAAAAATGAAAAGACAAAAGATTTGGAAAAAAAAAAACAGAAATATAAAAATTTTTAAAATAACGAAAAAATTAAAACAAGTAAAAATGAAAGCATATGAAAAAAAAGTAAAAAGAAGGAAAATTTTGAAGGGAAAAAGTTATTAAAAAATTACAAAGTAGGACAAAAATAGCAAGAAAAATAATAAAATAAAAAAGATTCAAAAAATAAAAATAAAAAATTTTGAACTTTATAAAAATTTTTAAAATATAAATAAAAATAAATGGAAAAATAAATTAAGATAAAATATTAATATGGAAGAAAAAATTAAATAAAATACCAAAAAAGCAAAAAATAAAAAAGTAAGATATTAAAAAATTAGCGAATAAAAAAATACAAAAGACAAAATGAATAAAAATTTCAAATACAAAATAGAAAAAAACTTTTAGTTCAGAATATACAAAGAAAAACAACAAAAATATAACAAATATAGGAAAAAGATATAAAAAATCAAAGATAAAAAAATAAAATAAAAGCTAATAAAAAATATAAATAAAAACAAAAAGAAAGTGCACAAAAAAAGTCTGATAATTTAAAAATGCAAATAAGAAATGAAAGGAAATTTGTGAAAAAAATAAGAAAAGAATAAAAATGAAAAGACAAAAGATTTGGAATAAAAAAAGAAAAAAGAAATGTAAAAAATTTTAAAACAACGAAAAAAATTAAAACAAGTAAAACTGAAAGCATATGAAAAAAAAAAAGCAAAAGAAAGAAAATTTCAAAGGGAAAAAGTTATTGAAAAATTAGAACATAGAACAAAAAAAATGAAAATGAAAAAATAAAAAAGATTCAAAAAATAAAAATTTTAAATTTTAAATTTTATAAAATTTTTTAAAAATACGAATAAAAAACAAATAAAAAATAGTAATATAAAAGAAAAAAAATAAAAAAAATACCAAAAAATGGTAAAAGATAAAAAAAAAGTAAGAAAATAAAAAATTAGCAAATGAAAAGAATATAAAAAGACAAAATGAATAAGAATTTGACATATAAAATAGAAAAAACTTTTAGTTTAAAGAAAAAAATAAAATAAAAACAAAAGGAAGTGCACAAAAAAAGAAGTTTGAGGTTTTAAAATTGTAAAGAAGAAATAAAAAGAAAGTGTGAAAAAAAAGATATAAGAAAAAGCAAGAAAAAAAATAAAAAAAAACAAAATATATAAAAAGCAAGAAAAAAATGAAAGTAAATCAACAAATAAGTTAAAAGAAAAAGAAAAAAAGGATTAATGAAAAATTATAAAAATATATACAACAAATAAAGGAAAAAGATATAAAATACGAAAGATGAAAAATAAAATAAAAGTTAATAAAAAATATAAATAAAAATAAAAGAATGTGCACAAAAAAAGAAGTTTGAGGTTTTAAAATTATAAAGAAGAAATAAAAAAAAAAAGTGCAAACAAAAAGATTTAAGAAAAAGCAAGAAAAAAATAAAAAATGAAAACACAAAATATATAAAATAAAATTTGAGAAAAAAAATAAAAAATGAAGAGGCAAAAATATGAAATAAAACAAAAAGAAAAAAATTTATAGAAAATTTTAAAACAAAGAAAAAAGTGAAGAAAAAAGAAACGAAAGCACATAAAAAAAAAGAAGAAAAATTTGAAAGGAGAAAAAGTTAATGAAAAATTATAAAAATGCAATAAAAAATAACCGAGAATGATAAAATAAAAAAAGAAAAGAAAAAAAGATAGAAAAATAAAAAATGTCAAAACTTAATAAAAATTTATGAAACTATAAAAAAAGAAAGAAAGAAAATTAAAGCAAAAGAAAAAAGATAAATAAAGCACAAAAAAAAGAAAAAAAAAAACAAGAAATTATAAAAAGTAAGAAAATAAAAAAGGACAAAAATTGAAGAAAAATTTCAAAAATGAAATGGAATGACAAAATGAAAAAAAAACTAGTCTAAAAAGGAACAAAAAATTGAAAAACATATAAGACCTAATAATAAAACAATATAAAAAGTGCGACAAAAAATTAAAAAAGAGAAAATTTAATGCAAAATAAAAAAAGTATGAGAATTTAAAAACGCAAATAAGAAATGAAAGGAAATTTGTGAAAAAAAAAAATGATAAAAATGAAAAGAAAAAAGATTTGGAAAAAAAAAAACAGAAAAATAAAAATTTTTAAAATAACGAAAAAATTAAAACAAGTAAAAATGAAAGCATATGAAAAAAAAGTAAAAAGAAGGAAAATTTTGAAGGGAAAAAGTTATTAAAAAATTACAAAGTAGGACAAAAATAGCAAGAAAAATAATAAAATAAAAAAGATTCAAAAAATAAAAATAAAAAATTTTGAACTTTATAAAAATTTTTAAAATATAAATAAAAATAAATGGAAAAATAAATTAAGATAAAATATTAATATGGAAGAAAAAATTAAATAAAATACCAAAAAAGCAAAAAATAAAAAAGTAAGATATTAAAAAATTAGCGAATAAAAAAATACAAAAGACAAAATGAATAAAAATTTCAAATACAAAATAGAAAAAAACTTTTAGTTCAGAATATACAAAGAAAACAACAAAAATATAACAAATATAGGAAAAAGATATAAAAAATCAAAGATAAAAAAATAAAATAAAAGTTAATAAAAAATATAAATAAAAACAAAAAGAAAGTGCACAAAAAAAGTCTGATAATTTAAAAATGCAAATAAGAAATGAAAGGAAATTTGTGAAAAAAATAAGAAAAGAATAAAAATGAAAAGACAAAAGATTTGGAATAAAAAAAGAAAAAAGAAATGTAAAAAATTTTAAAACAACGAAAAAAATTAAAACAAGTAAAACTGAAAGCATATGAAAAAAAAAAAAGCAAAAGAAAGAAAATTTCAAAGGGAAAAAGTTATTGAAAAATTAGAACATAGAACAAAAAAAATGAAAATGAAAAAATAAAAAAGATTCAAAAAATAAAAATTTTAAATTTTAAATTTTATAAAATTTTTTAAAAATACGAATAAAAAACAAATAAAAAATAGTAATATAAAAGAAAAAAAATAAAAAAATACCAAAAAATGGAAAAAGATAAAAAAAAAGTAAGAAAATAAAAAATTAGCAAATGAAAAGAATATAAAAAGACAAAATGAATAAGAATTTGACATATAAAATAGAAAAAACTTTTAGTTTAAAGAAAAAAATAAAATAAAAACAAAAGGAAGTGCACAAAAAAAGAAGTTTGAGGTTTTAAAATTGTAAAGAAGAAATAAAAAGAAAGTGTGAAAAAAAAGATATAAGAAAAAGCAAGAAAAAAAATAAAAAAAACAAAATATATAAAAAGCAAGAAAAAAATGAAAGTAAATCAACAAATAAGTTAAAAGAAAAAGAAAAAAAGGATTAATGAAAAATTATAAAAATATATACAACAAATAAAGGAAAAAGATATAAAATACGAAAGATGAAAAATAAAATAAAAGTTAATAAAAAATATAAATAAAAATAAAAGAATGTGCACAAAAAAAGAAGTTTGAGGTTTTAAAATTATAAAGAAGAAATAAAAAAAAAAGTGCAAACAAAAAGATTTAAGAAAAAGCAAGAAAAAAATAAAAAATGAAAACACAAAATATATAAAATAAAATTTGAGAAAAAAAATAAAAAATGAAGAGGCAAAAATATGAAATAAAACAAAAAGAAAAAAATTTATAGAAAATTTTAAAACAAAGAAAAAAGTGAAGAAAAAAGAAACGAAAGCACATAAAAAAAAAGAAGAAAATTTTGAAAGGAGAAAAAGTTAATGAAAAATTATAAAAATGCAATAAAAAATAACCGAGAATGATAAAATAAAAAAAGAAAAGAAAAAAAGATAGAAAAATAAAAAATGTCAAAACTTAATAAAAATTTATGAAACTATAAAAAAAGAAAGAAAGAAAATTAAAGCAAAAGAAAAAAGATAAATAAAGCACAAAAAAAAGAAAAAAAAACAAGAAATTATAAAAAGTAAGAAAATAAAAAAGGACAAAAATTGAAGAAAAATTTCAAAAATGAAATGGAATGAGAAAATGAAAAAAAAACTAGTTTAAAAAGGAACAAAAAATTGAAAAACATATAAGACCTAATAATAAAACAATATAAAAAGTGCGACAAAAAATTAAAAAAGAGAAAATTTAATGCAAAATAAAAAAAGTATGAGAATTTAAAAACGCAAATAAGAAATGAAAGGAAATTTGTGAAAAAAAAAAAAAAGAATAAAAATGAAAAGACAAAAGATTTGGAAAAAAAAAAACAGAAAAATAAAAATTTTTAAAATAACGAAAAAATTAAAACAAGTAAAAATGAAAGCATATGAAAAAAAAGTAAAAAGAAGGAAAATTTTGAAGGGAAAAAGTTATTAAAAAATTACAAAGTAGGACAAAAATAGCAAGAAAAATAATAAAATAAAAAAGATTCAAAAAATAAAAATAAAAAATTTTGAACTTTATAAAAATTTTTAAAATATAAATAAAAATAAATGGAAAAATAAATTAAGATAAAATATTAATATGGAAGAAAAAATTAAATAAAATACCAAAAAAGCAAAAAATAAAAAAGTAAGATATTAAAAAATTAGCGAATAAAAAAATACAAAAGACAAAATGAATAAAAATTTCAAATACAAAATAGAAAAAAACTTTTAGTTCAGAATATACAAAGAAAAACAACAAAAATATAACAAATATAGGAAAAAGATATAAAAAATCAAAGATAAAAAAATAAAATAAAAGTTAATAAAAAATATAAATAAAAACAAAAAGAAAGTGCACAAAAAAAGTCTGATAATTAAAAAATGCAAATAAGAAATGAAAGGAAATTTGTGAAAAAAATAAGAAAAGAATAAAAATGAAAAGACAAAAGATTTGGAATAAAAAAAGAAAAAAGAAATGTAAAAAATTTTAAAACAACGAAAAAAATTAAAACAAGTAAAACTGAAAGCATATGAAAAAAAAAAAGCAAAAGAAAGAAAATTTCAAAGGGAAAAAGTTATTGAAAAATTAGAACATAGAACAAAAAAAATGAAAATGAAAAAATAAAAAAGATTCAAAAAATAAAAATTTTAAATTTTAAATTTTATAAAATTTTTTAAAAATACGAATAAAAAACAAATAAAAAATAGTAATATAAAAGAAAAAAAATAAAAAAATACCAAAAAATGGAAAAAGATAAAAAAAAAGTAAGAAAATAAAAAATTAGCAAATGAAAAGAATATAAAAAGACAAAATGAATAAGAATTTGACATATAAAATAGAAAAAACTTTTAGTTTAAAGAAAAAAATAAAATAAAAACAAAAGGAAGTGCACAAAAAAAGAAGTTTGAGGTTTTAAAATTGTAAAGAAGAAATAAAAAGAAAGTGTGAAAAAAAAGATATAAGAAAAAGCAAGAAAAAAAATAAAAAAAACAAAATATATAAAAAGCAAGAAAAAAATGAAAGTAAATCAACAAATAAGTTAAAAGAAAAAGAAAAAAAGGATTAATGAAAAATTATAAAAATATATACAACAAATAAAGGAAAAAGATATAAAATACGAAAGATGAAAAATAAAATAAAAGTTAATAAAAAATATAAATAAAAATAAAAGAATGTGCACAAAAAAAGAAGTTTGAGGTTTTAAAATTATAAAGAAGAAATAAAAAAAAAAAGTGCAAACAAAAAGATTTAAGAAAAAGCAAGAAAAAAATAAAAAATGAAAACACAAAATATATAAAATAAAATTTGAGAAAAAAAATAAAAAATGAAGAGGCAAAAATATGAAATAAAACAAAAAGAAAAAAATTTATAGAAAATTTTAAAACAAAGAAAAAAGTGAAGAAAAAAGAAACGAAAGCACATAAAAAAAAAGAAGAAAAATTTGAAAGGAGAAAAAGTTAATGAAAAATTATAAAAATGCAATAAAAAATAACCGAGAATGATAAAATAAAAAAAGAAAAGAAAAAAAGATAGAAAAATAAAAAATGTCAAAACTTAATAAAAATTTATGAAACTATAAAAAAAGAAAGAAAGAAAATTAAAGCAAAAGAAAAAAGATAAATAAAGCACAAAAAAAAGAAAAAAAAACAAGAAATTATAAAAAGTAAGAAAATAAAAAAGGACAAAAATTGAAGAAAAATTTGAAAAATGAAATGGAATGAGAAAATGAAAAAAAAACTAGTTTAAAAAGGAACAAAAAATTGAAAAACATATAAGACCTAATAATAAAACAATATAAAAAGTGCGACAAAAAATTAAAAAAGAGAAAATTTAATGCAAAATAAAAAAAGTATGAGAATTTAAAAACGCAAATAAGAAATGAAAGGAAATTTGTGAAAAAAAAAAAAAGAATAAAAATGAAAAGACAAAAGATTTGGAAAAAAAAAACAGAAAAATAAAAATTTTTAAAATAACGAAAAAATTAAAACAAGTAAAAATGAAAGCATATGAAAAAAAAGTAAAAAGAAGGAAAATTTTGAAGGGAAAAAGTTATTAAAAAATTACAAAGTAGGACAAAAATAGCAAGAAAAATAATAAAATAAAAAAGATTCAAAAAATAAAAATAAAAAATTTTGAACTTTATAAAAATTTTTAAAATATAAATAAAAATAAATGGAAAAATAAATTAAGATAAAATATTAATATGGAAGAAAAAATTAAATAAAATACCAAAAAAGCAAAAAATAAAAAAGTAAGATATTAAAAAATTAGCGAATAAAAAAATACAAAAGACAAAATGAATAAAAATTTCAAATACAAAATAGAAAAAAACTTTTAGTTCAGAATATACAAAGAAAAACAACAAAAATATAACAAATATAGGAAAAAGATATAAAAAATCAAAGATAAAAAAATAAAATAAAAGTTAATAAAAAATATAAATAAAAACAAAAAGAAAGTGCACAAAAAAAGTCTGATAATTTAAAAATGCAAATAAGAAATGAAAGGAAATTTGTGAAAAAAATAAGAAAAGAATAAAAATGAAAAGACAAAAGATTTGGAATAAAAAAAGAAAAAAGAAATGTAAAAAATTTTAAAACAACGAAAAAAATTAAAACAAGTAAAACTGAAAGCATATGAAAAAAAAAAAGCAAAAGAAAGAAAATTTCAAAGGGAAAAAGTTATTGAAAAATTAGAACATAGAACAAAAAAAATGAAAATGAAAAAATAAAAAAGATTCAAAAAATAAAAATTTTAAATTTTAAATTTTATAAAATTTTTTAAAAATACGAATAAAAAACAAATAAAAAATAGTAATATAAAAGAAAAAAAATAAAAAAATACCAAAAAATGGAAAAAGATAAAAAAAAAGTAAGAAAATAAAAAATTAGCAAATGAAAAGAATATAAAAAGACAAAATGAATAAGAATTTGACATATAAAATAGAAAAAACTTTTAGTTTAAAGAAAAAAATAAAATAAAAACAAAAGGAAGTGCACAAAAAAAGAAGTTTGAGGTTTTAAAATTGTAAAGAAGAAATAAAAAGAAAGTGTGAAAAAAAAGATATAAGAAAAAGCAAGAAAAAAAATAAAAAAAACAAAATATATAAAAAGCAAGAAAAAAATGAAAGTAAATCAACAAATAAGTTAAAAGAAAAAGAAAAAAAGGATTAATGAAAAATTATAAAAATATATACAACAAATAAAGGAAAAAGATATAAAATACGAAAGATGAAAAATAAAATAAAAGTTAATAAAAAATATAAATAAAAATAAAAGAATGTGCACAAAAAAAGAAGTTTGAGGTTTTAAAATTATAAAGAAGAAATAAAAAAAAAAAGTGCAAACAAAAAGATTTAAGAAAAAGCAAGAAAAAAATAAAAAATGAAAACACAAAATATATAAAATAAAATTTGAGAAAAAAAATAAAAAATGAAGAGGCAAAAATATGAAATAAAACAAAAAGAAAAAAATTTATAGAAAATTTTAAAACAAAGAAAAAAGTGAAGAAAAAAGAAACGAAAGCACATAAAAAAAAAGAAGAAAATTTTGAAAGGAGAAAAAGTTAATGAAAAATTATAAAAATGCAATAAAAAATAACCGAGAATGATAAAATAAAAAAAGAAAAGAAAAAAAGATAGAAAAATAAAAAATGTCAAAACTTAATAAAAATTTATGAAACTATAAAAAAAGAAAGAAAGAAAATTAAAGCAAAAGAAAAAAGATAAATAAAGCACAAAAAAAAGAAAAAAAAACAAGAAATTATAAAAAGTAAGAAAATAAAAAAGGACAAAAATTGAAGAAAAATTTCAAAAATGAAATGGAATGAGAAAATGAAAAAAAAACTAGTTTAAAAAGGAACAAAAAATTGAAAAACATATAAGACCTAATAATAAAACAATATAAAAAGTGCGACAAAAAATTAAAAAAGAGAAAATTTAATGCAAAATAAAAAAAGTATGAGAATTTAAAAACGCAAATAAGAAATGAAAGGAAATTTGTGAAAAAAAAAAAAAGAATAAAAATGAAAAGACAAAAGATTTGGAAAAAAAAAACAGAAAAATAAAAATTTTTAAAATAACGAAAAAATTAAAACAAGTAAAAATGAAAGCATATGAAAAAAAAGTAAAAAGAAGGAAAATTTTGAAGGGAAAAAGTTATTAAAAAATTACAAAGTAGGACAAAAATAGCAAGAAAAATAATAAAATAAAAAAGATTCAAAAAATAAAAATAAAAAATTTTGAACTTTATAAAAATTTTTAAAATATAAATAAAAATAAATGGAAAAATAAATTAAGATAAAATATTAATATGGAAGAAAAAATTAAATAAAATACCAAAAAAGCAAAAAATAAAAAAGTAAGATATTAAAAAATTAGCGAATAAAAAAATACAAAAGACAAAATGAATAAAAATTTCAAATACAAAATAGAAAAAAACTTTTAGTTCAGAATATACAAAGAAAAACAACAAAAATATAACAAATATAGGAAAAAGATATAAAAAATCAAAGATAAAAAAATAAAATAAAAGTTAATAAAAAATATAAATAAAAACAAAAAGAAAGTGCACAAAAAAAGTCTGATAATTTAAAAATGCAAATAAGAAATGAAAGGAAATTTGTGAAAAAAATAAGAAAAGAATAAAAATGAAAAGACAAAAGATTTGGAATAAAAAAAGAAAAAAGAAATGTAAAAAATTTTAAAACAACGAAAAAAATTAAAACAAGTAAAACTGAAAGCATATGAAAAAAAAAAAGCAAAAGAAAGAAAATTTCAAAGGGAAAAAGTTATTGAAAAATTAGAACATAGAACAAAAAAAATGAAAATGAAAAAATAAAAAAGATTCAAAAAATAAAAATTTTAAATTTTAAATTTTATAAAATTTTTTAAAAATACGAATAAAAAACAAATAAAAAATAGTAATATAAAAGAAAAAAAATAAAAAAATACCAAAAAATGGAAAAAGATAAAAAAAAAGTAAGAAAATAAAAAATTAGCAAATGAAAAGAATATAAAAAGACAAAATGAATAAGAATTTGACATATAAAATAGAAAAAACTTTTAGTTTAAAGAAAAAAATAAAATAAAAACAAAAGGAAGTGCACAAAAAAAGAAGTTTGAGGTTTTAAAATTGTAAAGAAGAAATAAAAAGAAAGTGTGAAAAAAAAGATATAAGAAAAAGCAAGAAAAAAAATAAAAAAAACAAAATATATAAAAAGCAAGAAAAAAATGAAAGTAAATCAACAAATAAGTTAAAAGAAAAAGAAAAAAAGGATTAATGAAAAATTATAAAAATATATACAACAAATAAAGGAAAAAGATATAAAATACGAAAGATGAAAAATAAAATAAAAGTTAATAAAAAATATAAATAAAAATAAAAGAATGTGCACAAAAAAAGAAGTTTGAGGTTTTAAAATTATAAAGAAGAAATAAAAAAAAAAAGTGCAAACAAAAAGATTTAAGAAAAAGCAAGAAAAAAATAAAAAATGAAAACACAAAATATATAAAATAAAATTTGAGAAAAAAAATAAAAAATGAAGAGGCAAAAATATGAAATAAAACAAAAAGAAAAAAATTTATAGAAAATTTTAAAACAAAGAAAAAAGTGAAGAAAAAAGAAACGAAAGCACATAAAAAAAAAGAAGAAAATTTTGAAAGGAGAAAAAGTTAATGAAAAATTATAAAAATGCAATAAAAAATAACCGAGAATGATAAAATAAAAAAAGAAAAGAAAAAAAGATAGAAAAATAAAAAATGTCAAAACTTAATAAAAATTTATGAAACTATAAAAAAAGAAAGAAAGAAAATTAAAGCAAAAGAAAAAAGATAAATAAAGCACAAAAAAAAGAAAAAAAAACAAGAAATTATAAAAAGTAAGAAAATAAAAAAGGACAAAAATTGAAGAAAAATTTCAAAAATGAAATGGAATGAGAAAATGAAAAAAAAACTAGTTTAAAAAGGAACAAAAAATTGAAAAACATATAAGACCTAATAATAAAACAATATAAAAAGTGCGACAAAAAATTAAAAAAGAGAAAATTTAATGCAAAATAAAAAAAGTATGAGAATTTAAAAACGCAAATAAGAAATGAAAGGAAATTTGTGAAAAAAAAAAAAAAGAATAAAAATGAAAAGACAAAAGATTTGGAAAAAAAAAAACAGAAAAATAAAAATTTTTAAAATAACGAAAAAATTAAAACAAGTAAAAATGAAAGCATATGAAAAAAAAGTAAAAAGAAGGAAAATTTTGAAGGGAAAAAGTTATTAAAAAATTACAAAGTAGGACAAAAATAGCAAGAAAAATAATAAAATAAAAAAGATTCAAAAAATAAAAATAAAAAATTTTGAACTTTATAAAAATTTTTAAAATATAAATAAAAATAAATGGAAAAATAAATTAAGATAAAATATTAATATGGAAGAAAAAATTAAATAAAATACCAAAAAAGCAAAAAATAAAAAAGTAAGATATTAAAAAATTAGCGAATAAAAAAATACAAAATAGAAAAAAACTTTTAGTTCAGAATATACAAAGAAAAACAACAAAAATATAACAAATATAGGAAAAAGATATAAAAAATCAAAGATAAAAAAATAAAATAAAAGTTAATAAAAAATATAAATAAAAACAAAAAGAAAGTGCACAAAAAAAGTCTGATAATTTAAAAATGCAAATAAGAAATGAAAGGAAATTTGTGAAAAAAATAAGAAAAGAATAAAAATGAAAAGACAAAAGATTTGGAATAAAAAAAGAAAAAAGAAATGTAAAAAATTTTAAAACAACGAAAAAAATTAAAACAAGTAAAACTGAAAGCATATGAAAAAAAAAAAAAAAAAAAGCTAAAGAAAGAAAATTTCAAAGGGAAAAAGTTATTGAAAAATTAGAACATAGAACAAAAAAAATGAAAATGAAAAAATAAAAAAGATTCAAAAAATAAAAATAAAAAATTTTAAATTTTATAAAATTTTTTAAAAATACGAATAAAAAACAAATAAAAAATAGTAATATAAAAGAAAAAAAATACCAAAAAATGGAAAAAGATAAAAAAAAAGTAAGAAAATAAAAAATTAGCAAATGAAAAGAATATAAAAAGACAAAATGAATACGAATTTGACATATAAAATAGAAAAAACTTTTAGTTTAAAGAAAAAAATAAAATAAAAACAAAAGGAAGTGCACAAAAAAAGAAGTTTGAGGTTTTAAAATTGTAAAGAAGAAATAAAAAGAAAGTGTGAAAAAAAAGATATAAGAAAAAGCAAGAAAAAAAATAAAAAAAACAAAATATATAAAAAGCAAGAAAAAAATGAAAGTAAATCAACAAATAAGTTAAAAGAAAAAGAAAAAAAGGATTAATGAAAAATTATAAAAATATATACAACAAATAAAGGAAAAAGATATAAAATACGAAAGATGAAAAATAAAATAAAAGTTAATAAAAAATATAAATAAAAATAAAAGAATGTGCACAAAAAAAGAAGTTTGAGGTTTTAAAATTATAAAGAAGAAATAAAAAAAAAAAAGTGCAAACAAAAAGATTTAAGAAAAAGCAAGAAAAAAATAAAAAATGAAAACACAAAATATATAAAATAAAATTTGAGAAAAAAAATAAAAAATGAAGAGGCAAAAATATGAAATAAAACAAAAAGAAAAAAATTTATAGAAAATTTTAAAACAAAGAAAAAAGTGAAGAAAAAAGAAACGAAAGCACATAAAAAAAAAGAAGAAAATTTTGAAAGGAGAAAAAGTTAATGAAAAATTATAAAAATGCAATAAAAAATAACCGAGAATGATAAAATAAAAAAAGAAAAGAAAAAAAGATAGAAAAATAAAAAATTTCAAAACTTAATAAAAATTTATGAAACTATAAAAAAAGAAAGAAAGAAAATTAAAGCAAAAGAAAAAAGATAAATAAAGCACAAAAAAAAGAAAAAAAAACAAGAAATTATAAAAAGTAAGAAAATAAAAAAGGACAAAAATTGAAGAAAAATTTCAAAAATGAAATGGAATGACAAAATGAAAAAAAAACTAGTTTAAAAAGGAACAAAAAATTGAAAAACATATAAGAGCTAATAATAAAACAATATAAAAAGTGCGACAAAAAATTAAAAAAGAAAAAATTTAATGCAAAATAAAAAAAGTATGAGAATTTAAAAACGCAAATAAGAAATGAAAGGAAATTTGTGAAAAAAAAAAAAAGAATAAAAATGAAAAGACAAAAGATTTGGAAAAAAAAAAACAGAAAAATAAAAATTTTTAAAATAACAAAAAAATTAAAACAAGTAAAAATGAAAGCATATGAAAAAAAAGTAAAAAGAAGGAAAATTTTGAAGGGAAAAAGTTATTAAAAAATTACAAAGTAGGACAAAAATAGCAAGAAAAATAATAAAATAAAAAAGAATCAAAAAATAAAAATAAAAAATTTTGAACTTTATAAAAATTTTTAAAATATAAATAAAAATAAATGGAAAAATAAATTAAGATAAAATATTAATATGGAAGAAAAAATTAAATAAAATACCAAAAAAGCAAAAAATAAAAAAGTAAGATATTAAAAAATTAGCGAATAAAAAAATACAAAATAGAAAAAAACTTTTAGTTCAGAATATACAAAGAAAAACAACAAAAATATAACAAATATAGGAAAAAGATATAAAAAATCAAAGATAAAAAAATAAAATAAAAGTTAATAAAAAATATAAATAAAAACAAAAAGAAAGTGCACAAAAAAAGTCTGATAATTTAAAAATGCAAATAAGAAATGAAAGGAAATTTGTGAAAAAAATAAGAAGAGACAAAAGATTTGGAATAAAAAAAGAAAAAAGAAATGTAAAAAATTTTAAAACAACGAAAAAAATTAAAACAAGTAAAACTGAAAGCATATGAAAAAAAAAAAAAAGCAAAAGAAAGAAAATTTCAAAGGGAAAAAGTTATTGAAAAATTAGAACATAGAACAAAAAGAATGAAAATGAAAAAATAAAAAAGATTCAAAAAATAAAAATAAAAAATTTTAAATTTTATAAAATTTTTTAAAAATACGAATAAAAAACAAATAAAAAATAGTAATATAAAAGAAAAAAAATACCAAAAAATGGAAAAAGATAAAAAAAGTAAGAAAATAAAAAATTAGCAAATGAAAAGAATATAAAAAGACAAAATGAATAAGAATTTGACATATAAAATAGAAAAAACTTTTAGTTTAAAGAAAAAAATAAAATAAAAACAAAAGGAAGTGCACAAAAAAAGAAGTTTGAGGTTTTAAAATTATAAAGAAGAAATAAAAAAAAAAAAGTGCAAACAAAAAGATTTAAGAAAAAGCAAGAAAAAAATAAAAAATGAAAACACAAAATATATAAAATAAAATTTGAGAAAAAAAATAAAAAATGAAGAGGCAAAAATATGAAATAAAACAAAAAGAAAAAAATTTATAGAAAATTTTAAAGTGAAGAAAAAAGAAACGAAAGCACATAAAAAAAAGAAGAAAAATTTGAAAGGAGAAAAAGTTAATGAAAAATTATAAAAATGCAATAAAAAATAACCGAGAATGATAAAATAAAAAAAGAAAAGAAAAAAAGATAGAAAAATAAAAAATTTCAAAACTTAATAAAAATTTATGAAACTATAAAAAAAGAAAGAAAAAAAATTAAAGCAAAAGAAAAAAGATAAATAAAGCACAAAAAAAAGAAAAAAAAACAAGAAATTATAAAAAGTAAGAAAATAAAAAAGGACAAAAATTGAAGAAAAATTTCAAAAATGAAATGGAATGACAAAATGAAAAAAAAAACTAGTTTAAAAAGGAACAAAAAATTGAAAAACATATAAGACCTAATAATAAAACAATATAAAAAGTGCGACAAAAAATTAAAAAAGAGAAAATTTAATGCAAAATAAAAAAAGTATGAGAATTTAAAAACGCAAATAAGAAATGAAAGGAAATTTGTGAAAAAAAAAAAAAGAATAAAAATGAAAAGACAAAAGATTTGGAAAAAAAAAAAACAGAAAAATAAAAATTTTTAAAATAACGAAAAAATTAATGCAAGTAAAAATGAAAGCATATGAAAAAAAAGTAAAAAGAAGGAAAATTTTGAAGGGAAAAAGTTATTAAAAAATTACAAAGTAGGACAAAAATAGCGAGAAAAATAAATAAAATAAAAAAGATTCAAAAAATAAAAAAAAAAATTTTGAACTTTATAAAAATTTTTAAAATATAAATAAAAATAAATGGAAAAATAAATTAAGATAAAATATTAATATGGAAGAAAAAATTAAATAAAATACCAAAAAAGCAAAAAATAAAAAAGTAAGATATTAAAAAAATACAAAAGACAAAATGAATAAAAATTTCAAATACAAAATAGAAAAAACTTTTAGTTCAGAATATACAAAGAAAAACAACAAAAATATAACAAATATAGGAAAAAGATATAAAAAATCAAAGATAAAAAAATAAAATAAAAGTTAATAAAAAAATATAAATAAAAACAAAAAGAAAGTGCACAAAAAAAGTCTGATAATTTAAAAATGCAAATAAGAAATGAAAGGAAATTTGTGAAAAAAATAAGAAAAGAATAAAAAAAGAAAAAAGAAATGTAAAAAATTTTAAAACAACGAAAAAAATTAAAACAAGTAAAACTGAAAGCATATGAAAAAAAAAAAAGCAAAAGAAAGAAAATTTCAAAGGGAAAAAGTTATTGAAAAATTAGAACATAGAACAAAAAAAATGAAAATGAAAAAATAAAAAAGATTCAAAAAATTAAAAAAAAAAATTTTAAATTTTATAAAATTTTTTAAAAATACGAATAAAAAACAAATAAAAAATAGTAATATAAAAGAAAAAAAATACCAAAAAATGGAAAAAGATAAAAAAGTAAGAAAATAAAAAATTAGCAAATGAAAAGAATATAAAAAGACAAAATGAATAAGAATTTGACATATAAAATAGAAAAAACTTTTAGTTTAAAGAAAAAAATAAAATAAAAACAAAAGGAAGTGCACAAAAAAAGAAGTTTGAGGTTTTAAAATTGTAAAGAAGAAATAAAAAGAAAGTGTGAAAAAAAAGATATAAGAAAAAGCGAGAAAAAAAATAAAAAAAACAAAATATATAAAAAGCAAGAAAAAAATGAAAGTAAATCAACAAATAAGTTAAAAGAAAAAGAAAAAAAGGATTAATGAAAAATTATAAAAATATATACAACAAATAAAGGAAAAAGATATAAAATACGAAAGATGAAAAATAAAATAAAAGTTAATAAAAAATATAAATAAAAATAAAAGAATGTGCACAAAAAAAGAAGTTTGAGGTTTTAAAATTATAAAGAAGAAATAAAAAAAAAAAAGCGCAAACAAAAAGATTTAAGAAAAAGCAAGAAAAAAATAAAAAATGAAAATACAAAATATATAAAATAAAATTTGAGAAAAAAAATAAAAAATGAAGAGGCAAAAATATGAAATAAAACAAAAAGAAAAAAATTTATAGAAAATTTTAAAACAAAGAAAAAAGTGAAGAAAAAAGAAACGAAAGCACATAAAAAAAAGAAGAAAAATTTGAAAGGAGAAAAAGTTAATGAAAAATTATAAAAATGCAATAAAAAATAACCGAGAATGATAAAATAAAAAAAGAAAAGAAAAAAAGATAGAAAAACAAAAAATTTCAAAACTTAATAAAAATTTATGAAACTATAAAAAAAGAAAGAAAAAAAATTAAAGCAAAAGAAAAAAGATAAATAAAGCACAAAAAAAAGAAAAAAAAACAAGAAATTATAAAAAGTAAGAAAATAAAAAAGGACAAAAATTGAAGAAAAATTTCGAAAATGAAATGGAATGACAAAATGAAAAAAAAAACTAGTTTAAAAAGGAACAAAAAATTGAAAAACATATAAGACCTAATAATAAAACAATATAAAAAGTGCGACAAAAAATTAAAAAAGAGAAAATTTAATGCAAAATAAAAAAAGTATGAGAATTTAAAAACGCAAATAAGAAATGAAAGGAAATTTGTGAAAAAAAAAAAAAAGAATAAAAATGAAAAGACAAAAGATTTGGAAAAAAAAAAACAGAAAAATAAAAATTTTTAAAATAACGAAAAAATTAAAACAAGTAAAAATGAAAGCATATGAAAAAAAAGTAAAAAGAAGGAAAATTTTGAAGGGAAAAAGTTATTAAAAAATTACAAAGTAGGACAAAAATAGCGAGAAAAATAAATAAAATAAAAAAGATTCAAAAAATAAAAAAAAAAATTTTGAACTTTATAAAAATTTTTAAAATATAAATAAAAATAAATGGAAAAATAAATTAAGATAAAATATTAATATGGAAGAAAAAATTAAATAAAATACCAAAAAAGCAAAAAATAAAAAAGTAAGATATTAAAAAAATACAAAAGACAAAATGAATAAAAATTTCAAATACAAAATAGAAAAAACTTTTAGTTCAGAATATACAAAGAAAAACAACAAAAATATAACAAATATAGGAAAAAGATATAAAAAATCAAAGATAAAAAAATAAAATAAAAGTTAATAAAAAAATATAAATAAAAACAAAAAGAAAGTGCACAAAAAAAGTCTGATAATTTAAAAATGCAAATAAGAAATGAAAGGAAATTTGTGAAAAAAATAAGAAAAGAATAAAAAAAGAAAAAAGAAATGTAAAAAATTTTAAAACAACGAAAAAAATTAAAACAAGTAAAACTGAAAGCATATGAAAAAAAAAAAAGCAAAAGAAAGAAAATTTCAAAGGGAAAAAGTTATTGAAAAATTAGAACATAGAACAAAAAAAATGAAAATGAAAAAATAAAAAAGATTCAAAAAATTAAAAAAAAAATTTTAAATTTTATAAAATTTTTTAAAAATACGAATAAAAAACAAATAAAAAATAGTAATATAAAAGAAAAAAAATACCAAAAAATGGAAAAAGATAAAAAAGTAAGAAAATAAAAAATTAGCAAATGAAAAGAATATAAAAAGACAAAATGAATAAGAATTTGACATATAAAATAGAAAAAACTTTTAGTTTAAAGAAAAAAATAAAATAAAAACAAAAGGAAGTGCACAAAAAAAGAAGTTTGAGGTTTTAAAATTGTAAAGAAGAAATAAAAAGAAAGTGTGAAAAAAAAGATATAAGAAAAAGCGAGAAAAAAAATAAAAAAAACAAAATATATAAAAAGCAAGAAAAAAATGAAAGTAAATCAACAAATAAGTTAAAAGAAAAAGAAAAAAAGGATTAATGAAAAATTATAAAAATATATACAACAAATAAAGGAAAAAGATATAAAATACGAAAGATGAAAAATAAAATAAAAGTTAATAAAAAATATAAATAAAAATAAAAGAATGTGCACAAAAAAAGAAGTTTGAGGTTTTAAAATTATAAAGAAGAAATAAAAAAAAAAAAGCGCAAACAAAAAGATTTAAGAAAAAGCAAGAAAAAAATAAAAAATGAAAATACAAAATATATAAAATAAAATTTGAGAAAAAAAATAAAAAATGAAGAGGCAAAAATATGAAATAAAACAAAAAGAAAAAAATTTATAGAAAATTTTAAAACAAAGAAAAAAGTGAAGAAAAAAGAAACGAAAGCACATAAAAAAAAGAAGAAAAATTTGAAAGGAGAAAAAGTTAATGAAAAATTATAAAAATGCAATAAAAAATAACCGAGAATGATA
Organism: Durio zibethinus; assembly: GCF_047325235.1. NCBI lineage: Eukaryota > Viridiplantae > Streptophyta > Magnoliopsida > Malvales > Malvaceae > Durio > Durio zibethinus. The sequence continues at coordinate 134,588 of NW_028322654.1, forward strand.
AAATAAAAAAAGAAAAGAAAAAAAGATAGAAAAACAAAAAATTTCAAAACTTAATAAAAATTTATGAAACTATAAAAAAAGAAAGAAAAAAAATTAAAGCAAAAGAAAAAAAAACAAGAAATTATAAAAAGTAAGAAAATAAAAAAGGACAAAAATTGAAGAAAAATTTCGAAAATGAAATGGAATGACAAAATGAAAAAAAAAACTAGTTTAAAAAGGAACAAAAAATTGAAAAACATATAAGACCTAATAATAAAACAATATAAAAAGTGCGACAAAAAATTAAAAAAGAGAAAATTTAATGCAAAATAAAAAAAGTATGAGAATTTAAAAACGCAAATAAGAAATGAAAGGAAATTTGTGAAAAAAAAAAAAAAGAATAAAAATGAAAAGACAAAAGATTTGGAAAAAAAAAAACAGAAAAATAAAAATTTTTAAAATAACGAAAAAATTAAAACAAGTAAAAATGAAAGCATATGAAAAAAAAGTAAAAAGAAGGAAAATTTTGAAGGGAAAAAGTTATTAAAAAATTACAAAGTAGGACAAAAATAGCGAGAAAAATAAATAAAATAAAAAAGATTCAAAAAATAAAAAAAAAAATTTTGAACTTTATAAAAATTTTTAAAATATAAATAAAAATAAATGGAAAAATAAATTAAGATAAAATATTAATATGGAAGAAAAAATTAAATAAAATACCAAAAAAGCAAAAAATAAAAAAGTAAGATATTAAAAAAATACAAAAGACAAAATGAATAAAAATTTCAAATACAAAATAGAAAAAACTTTTAGTTCAGAATATACAAAGAAAAACAACAAAAATATAACAAATATAGGAAAAAGATATAAAAAATCAAAGATAAAAAAATAAAATAAAAGTTAATAAAAAAATATAAATAAAAACAAAAAGAAAGTGCACAAAAAAAGTCTGATAATTTAAAAATGCAAATAAGAAATGAAAGGAAATTTGTGAAAAAAATAAGAAAAGAATAAAAAAAGAAAAAAGAAATGTAAAAAATTTTAAAACAACGAAAAAAATTAAAACAAGTAAAACTGAAAGCATATGAAAAAAAAAAAAGCAAAAGAAAGAAAATTTCAAAGGGAAAAAGTTATTGAAAAATTAGAACATAGAACAAAAAAAATGAAAATGAAAAAATAAAAAAGATTCAAAAAATTAAAAAAAAAAATTTTAAATTTTATAAAATTTTTTAAAAATACGAATAAAAAACAAATAAAAAATAGTAATATAAAAGAAAAAAAATACCAAAAAATGGAAAAAGATAAAAAAGTAAGAAAATAAAAAATTAGCAAATGAAAAGAATATAAAAAGACAAAATGAATAAGAATTTGACATATAAAATAGAAAAAACTTTTAGTTTAAAGAAAAAAATAAAATAAAAACAAAAGGAAGTGCACAAAAAAAGAAGTTTGAGGTTTTAAAATTGTAAAGAAGAAATAAAAAGAAAGTGTGAAAAAAAAGATATAAGAAAAAGCGAGAAAAAAAATAAAAAAAACAAAATATATAAAAAGCAAGAAAAAAATGAAAGTAAATCAACAAATAAGTTAAAAGAAAAAGAAAAAAAGGATTAATGAAAAATTATAAAAATATATACAACAAATAAAGGAAAAAGATATAAAATACGAAAGATGAAAAATAAAATAAAAGTTAATAAAAAATATAAATAAAAATAAAAGAATGTGCACAAAAAAAGAAGTTTGAGGTTTTAAAATTATAAAGAAGAAATAAAAAAAAAAAAGCGCAAACAAAAAGATTTAAGAAAAAGCAAGAAAAAAATAAAAAATGAAAATACAAAATATATAAAATAAAATTTGAGAAAAAAAATAAAAAATGAAGAGGCAAAAATATGAAATAAAACAAAAAGAAAAAAATTTATAGAAAATTTTAAAACAAAGAAAAAAGTGAAGAAAAAAGAAACGAAAGCACATAAAAAAAAGAAGAAAAATTTGAAAGGAGAAAAAGTTAATGAAAAATTATAAAAATGCAATAAAAAATAACCGAGAATGATAAAATAAAAAAAGAAAAGAAAAAAAGATAGAAAAACAAAAAATTTCAAAACTTAATAAAAATTTATGAAACTATAAAAAAAGAAAGAAAAAAAATTAAAGCAAAAGAAAAAAGATAAATAAAGCACAAAAAAAAGAAAAAAAAACAAGAAATTATAAAAAGTAAGAAAATAAAAAAGGACAAAAATTGAAGAAAAATTTCGAAAATGAAATGGAATGACAAAATGAAAAAAAAAACTAGTTTAAAAAGGAACAAAAAATTGAAAAACATATAAGACCTAATAATAAAACAATATAAAAAGTGCGACAAAAAATTAAAAAAGAGAAAATTTAATGCAAAATAAAAAAAGTATGAGAATTTAAAAACGCAAATAAGAAATGAAAGGAAATTTGTGAAAAAAAAAAAAAAGAATAAAAATGAAAAGACAAAAGATTTGGAAAAAAAAAAACAGAAAAATAAAAATTTTTAAAATAACGAAAAAATTAAAACAAGTAAAAATGAAAGCATATGAAAAAAAAGTAAAAAGAAGGAAAATTTTGAAGGGAAAAAGTTATTAAAAAATTACAAAGTAGGACAAAAATAGCGAGAAAAATAAATAAAATAAAAAAGATTCAAAAAATAAAAAAAAAAATTTTGAACTTTATAAAAATTTTTAAAATATAAATAAAAATAAATGGAAAAATAAATTAAGATAAAATATTAATATGGAAGAAAAAATTAAATAAAATACCAAAAAAGCAAAAAATAAAAAAGTAAGATATTAAAAAAATACAAAAGACAAAATGAATAAAAATTTCAAATACAAAATAGAAAAAACTTTTAGTTCAGAATATACAAAGAAAAACAACAAAAATATAACAAATATAGGAAAAAGATATAAAAAATCAAAGATAAAAAAATAAAATAAAAGTTAATAAAAAAATATAAATAAAAACAAAAAGAAAGTGCACAAAAAAAGTCTGATAATTTAAAAATGCAAATAAGAAATGAAAGGAAATTTGTGAAAAAAATAAGAAAAGAATAAAAAAAGAAAAAAGAAATGTAAAAAATTTTAAAACAACGAAAAAAATTAAAACAAGTAAAACTGAAAGCATATGAAAAAAAAAAAAGCAAAAGAAAGAAAATTTCAAAGGGAAAAAGTTATTGAAAAATTAGAACATAGAACAAAAAAAATGAAAATGAAAAAATAAAAAAGATTCAAAAAATTAAAAAAAAAAATTTTAAATTTTATAAAATTTTTTAAAAATACGAATAAAAAACAAATAAAAAATAGTAATATAAAAGAAAAAAAATACCAAAAAATGGAAAAAGATAAAAAAGTAAGAAAATAAAAAATTAGCAAATGAAAAGAATATAAAAAGACAAAATGAATAAGAATTTGACATATAAAATAGAAAAAACTTTTAGTTTAAAGAAAAAAATAAAATAAAAACAAAAGGAAGTGCACAAAAAAAGAAGTTTGAGGTTTTAAAATTGTAAAGAAGAAATAAAAAGAAAGTGTGAAAAAAAAGATATAAGAAAAAGCGAGAAAAAAAATAAAAAAAACAAAATATATAAAAAGCAAGAAAAAAATGAAAGTAAATCAACAAATAAGTTAAAAGAAAAAGAAAAAAAGGATTAATGAAAAATTATAAAAATATATACAACAAATAAAGGAAAAAGATATAAAATACGAAAGATGAAAAATAAAATAAAAGTTAATAAAAAATATAAATAAAAATAAAAGAATGTGCACAAAAAAAGAAGTTTGAGGTTTTAAAATTATAAAGAAGAAATAAAAAAAAAAAAGCGCAAACAAAAAGATTTAAGAAAAAGCAAGAAAAAAATAAAAAATGAAAATACAAAATATATAAAATAAAATTTGAGAAAAAAAATAAAAAATGAAGAGGCAAAAATATGAAATAAAACAAAAAGAAAAAAATTTATAGAAAATTTTAAAACAAAGAAAAAAGTGAAGAAAAAAGAAACGAAAGCACATAAAAAAAAGAAGAAAAATTTGAAAGGAGAAAAAGTTAATGAAAAATTATAAAAATGCAATAAAAAATAACCGAGAATGATAAAATAAAAAAAGAAAAGAAAAAAAGATAGAAAAACAAAAAATTTCAAAACTTAATAAAAATTTATGAAACTATAAAAAAAGAAAGAAAAAAAATTAAAGCAAAAGAAAAAAGATAAATAAAGCACAAAAAAAAGAAAAAAAAACAAGAAATTATAAAAAGTAAGAAAATAAAAAAGGACAAAAATTGAAGAAAAATTTCGAAAATGAAATGGAATGACAAAATGAAAAAAAAAACTAGTTTAAAAAGGAACAAAAAATTGAAAAACATATAAGACCTAATAATAAAACAATATAAAAAGTGCGACAAAAAATTAAAAAAGAGAAAATTTAATGCAAAATAAAAAAAGTATGAGAATTTAAAAACGCAAATAAGAAATGAAAGGAAATTTGTGAAAAAAAAAAAAAGAATAAAAATGAAAAGACAAAAGATTTGGAAAAAAAAAAACAGAAAAATAAAAATTTTTAAAATAACGAAAAAATTAAAACAAGTAAAAATGAAAGCATATGAAAAAAAAGTAAAAAGAAGGAAAATTTTGAAGGGAAAAAGTTATTAAAAAATTACAAAGTAGGACAAAAATAGCGAGAAAAATAAATAAAATAAAAAAGATTCAAAAAATAAAAAAAAAAATTTTGAACTTTATAAAAATTTTTAAAATATAAATAAAAATAAATGGAAAAATAAATTAAGATAAAATATTAATATGGAAGAAAAAATTAAATAAAATACCAAAAAAGCAAAAAATAAAAAAGTAAGATATTAAAAAAATACAAAAGACAAAATGAATAAAAATTTCAAATACAAAATAGAAAAAACTTTTAGTTCAGAATATACAAAGAAAAACAACAAAAATATAACAAATATAGGAAAAAGATATAAAAAATCAAAGATAAAAAAATAAAATAAAAGTTAATAAAAAAATATAAATAAAAACAAAAAGAAAGTGCACAAAAAAAGTCTGATAATTTAAAAATGCAAATAAGAAATGAAAGGAAATTTGTGAAAAAAATAAGAAAAGAATAAAAAAAGAAAAAAGAAATGTAAAAAATTTTAAAACAACGAAAAAAATTAAAACAAGTAAAACTGAAAGCATATGAAAAAAAAAAAAAGCAAAAGAAAGAAAATTTCAAAGGGAAAAAGTTATTGAAAAATTAGAACATAGAACAAAAAAAATGAAAATGAAAAAATAAAAAAGATTCAAAAAATAAAAAAAAAAAATTTTAAATTTTATAAAATTTTTTAAAAATACGAATAAAAAACAAATAAAAAATAGTAATATAAAAGAAAAAAAATACCAAAAAATGGAAAAAGATAAAAAAGTAAGAAAATAAAAAATTAGCAAATGAAAAGAATATAAAAAGACAAAATGAATAAGAATTTGACATATAAAATAGAAAAAACTTTTAGTTTAAAGAAAAAAATAAAATAAAAACAAAAGGAAGTGCACAAAAAAAGAAGTTTGAGGTTTTAAAATTGTAAAGAAGAAATAAAAAGAAAGTGTGAAAAAAAAGATATAAGAAAAAGCGAGAAAAAAAATAAAAAAAACAAAATATATAAAAAGCAAGAAAAAAATGAAAGTAAATCAACAAATAAGTTAAAAGAAAAAGAAAAAAAGGATTAATGAAAAATTATAAAAATATATACAACAAATAAAGGAAAAAGATATAAAATACGAAAGATGAAAAATAAAATAAAAGTTAATAAAAAATATAAATAAAAATAAAAGAATGTGCACAAAAAAAGAAGTTTGAGGTTTTAAAATTATAAAGAAGAAATAAAAAAAAAAAAGCGCAAACAAAAAGATTTAAGAAAAAGCAAGAAAAAAATAAAAAATGAAAATACAAAATATATAAAATAAAATTTGAGAAAAAAAATAAAAAATGAAGAGGCAAAAATATGAAATAAAACAAAAAGAAAAAAATTTATAGAAAATTTTAAAACAAAGAAAAAAGTGAAGAAAAAAGAAACGAAAGCACATAAAAAAAAGAAGAAAAATTTGAAAGGAGAAAAAGTTAATGAAAAATTATAAAAATGCAATAAAAAATAACCGAGAATGATAAAATAAAAAAAGAAAAGAAAAAAAGATAGAAAAACAAAAAATTTCAAAACTTAATAAAAATTTATGAAACTATAAAAAAAGAAAGAAAAAAAATTAAAGCAAAAGAAAAAAGATAAATAAAGCACAAAAAAAAGAAAAAAAAACAAGAAATTATAAAAAGTAAGAAAATAAAAAAGGACAAAAATTGAAGAAAAATTTCGAAAATGAAATGGAATGACAAAATGAAAAAAAAAACTAGTTTAAAAAGGAACAAAAAATTGAAAAACATATAAGACCTAATAATAAAACAATATAAAAAGTGCGACAAAAAATTAAAAAAGAGAAAATTTAATGCAAAATAAAAAAAGTATGAGAATTTAAAAACGCAAATAAGAAATGAAAGGAAATTTGTGAAAAAAAAAAAAAAGAATAAAAATGAAAAGACAAAAGATTTGGAAAAAAAAAAACAGAAAAATAAAAATTTTTAAAATAACGAAAAAATTAAAACAAGTAAAAATGAAAGCATATGAAAAAAAAGTAAAAAGAAGGAAAATTTTGAAGGGAAAAAGTTATTAAAAAATTACAAAGTAGGACAAAAATAGCGAGAAAAATAAATAAAATAAAAAAGATTCAAAAAATAAAAAAAAAAATTTTGAACTTTATAAAAATTTTTAAAATATAAATAAAAATAAATGGAAAAATAAATTAAGATAAAATATTAATATGGAAGAAAAAATTAAATAAAATACCAAAAAAGCAAAAAATAAAAAAGTAAGATATTAAAAAAATACAAAAGACAAAATGAATAAAAATTTCAAATACAAAATAGAAAAAACTTTTAGTTCAGAATATACAAAGAAAAACAACAAAAATATAACAAATATAGGAAAAAGATATAAAAAATCAAAGATAAAAAAATAAAATAAAAGTTAATAAAAAAATATAAATAAAAACAAAAAGAAAGTGCACAAAAAAAGTCTGATAATTTAAAAATGCAAATAAGAAATGAAAGGAAATTTGTGAAAAAAATAAGAAAAGAATAAAAAAAGAAAAAAGAAATGTAAAAAATTTTAAAACAACGAAAAAAATTAAAACAAGTAAAACTGAAAGCATATGAAAAAAAAAAAAAGCAAAAGAAAGAAAATTTCAAAGGGAAAAAGTTATTGAAAAATTAGAACATAGAACAAAAAAAATGAAAATGAAAAAATAAAAAAGATTCAAAAAATAAAAAAAAAAAATTTTAAATTTTATAAAATTTTTTAAAAATACGAATAAAAAACAAATAAAAAATAGTAATATAAAAGAAAAAAAATACCAAAAAATGGAAAAAGATAAAAAAGTAAGAAAATAAAAAATTAGCAAATGAAAAGAATATAAAAAGACAAAATGAATAAGAATTTGACATATAAAATAGAAAAAACTTTTAGTTTAAAGAAAAAAATAAAATAAAAACAAAAGGAAGTGCACAAAAAAAGAAGTTTGAGGTTTTAAAATTGTAAAGAAGAAATAAAAAGAAAGTGTGAAAAAAAAGATATAAGAAAAAGCGAGAAAAAAAATAAAAAAAACAAAATATATAAAAAGCAAGAAAAAAATGAAAGTAAATCAACAAATAAGTTAAAAGAAAAAGAAAAAAAGGATTAATGAAAAATTATAAAAATATATACAACAAATAAAGGAAAAAGATATAAAATACGAAAGATGAAAAATAAAATAAAAGTTAATAAAAAATATAAATAAAAATAAAAGAATGTGCACAAAAAAAGAAGTTTGAGGTTTTAAAATTATAAAGAAGAAATAAAAAAAAAAAAGCGCAAACAAAAAGATTTAAGAAAAAGCAAGAAAAAAATAAAAAATGAAAATACAAAATATATAAAATAAAATTTGAGAAAAAAAATAAAAAATGAAGAGGCAAAAATATGAAATAAAACAAAAAGAAAAAAATTTATAGAAAATTTTAAAACAAAGAAAAAAGTGAAGAAAAAAGAAACGAAAGCACATAAAAAAAAGAAGAAAAATTTGAAAGGAGAAAAAGTTAATGAAAAATTATAAAAATGCAATAAAAAATAACCGAGAATGATAAAATAAAAAAAGAAAAGAAAAAAAGATAGAAAAACAAAAAATTTCAAAACTTAATAAAAATTTATGAAACTATAAAAAAAGAAAGAAAAAAAATTAAAGCAAAAGAAAAAAGATAAATAAAGCACAAAAAAAAGAAAAAAAAACAAGAAATTATAAAAAGTAAGAAAATAAAAAAGGACAAAAATTGAAGAAAAATTTCGAAAATGAAATGGAATGACAAAATGAAAAAAAAAACTAGTTTAAAAAGGAACAAAAAATTGAAAAACATATAAGACCTAATAATAAAACAATATAAAAAGTGCGACAAAAAATTAAAAAAGAGAAAATTTAATGCAAAATAAAAAAAGTATGAGAATTTAAAAACGCAAATAAGAAATGAAAGGAAATTTGTGAAAAAAAAAAAAAAGAATAAAAATGAAAAGACAAAAGATTTGGAAAAAAAAAAACAGAAAAATAAAAATTTTTAAAATAACGAAAAAATTAAAACAAGTAAAAATGAAAGCATATGAAAAAAAAGTAAAAAGAAGGAAAATTTTGAAGGGAAAAAGTTATTAAAAAATTACAAAGTAGGACAAAAATAGCGAGAAAAATAAATAAAATAAAAAAGATTCAAAAAATAAAAAAAAAAATTTTGAACTTTATAAAAATTTTTAAAATATAAATAAAAATAAATGGAAAAATAAATTAAGATAAAATATTAATATGGAAGAAAAAATTAAATAAAATACCAAAAAAGCAAAAAATAAAAAAGTAAGATATTAAAAAAATACAAAAGACAAAATGAATAAAAATTTCAAATACAAAATAGAAAAAACTTTTAGTTCAGAATATACAAAGAAAAACAACAAAAATATAACAAATATAGGAAAAAGATATAAAAAATCAAAGATAAAAAAATAAAATAAAAGTTAATAAAAAAATATAAATAAAAACAAAAAGAAAGTGCACAAAAAAAGTCTGATAATTTAAAAATGCAAATAAGAAATGAAAGGAAATTTGTGAAAAAAATAAGAAAAGAATAAAAAAAGAAAAAAGAAATGTAAAAAATTTTAAAACAACGAAAAAAATTAAAACAAGTAAAACTGAAAGCATATGAAAAAAAAAAAAAGCAAAAGAAAGAAAATTTCAAAGGGAAAAAGTTATTGAAAAATTAGAACATAGAACAAAAAAAATGAAAATGAAAAAATAAAAAAGATTCAAAAAATTAAAAAAAAAATTTTAAATTTTATAAAATTTTTTAAAAATACGAATAAAAAACAAATAAAAAATAGTAATATAAAAGAAAAAAAATACCAAAAAATGGAAAAAGATAAAAAAGTAAGAAAATAAAAAATTAGCAAATGAAAAGAATATAAAAAGACAAAATGAATAAGAATTTGACATATAAAATAGAAAAAACTTTTAGTTTAAAGAAAAAAATAAAATAAAAACAAAAGGAAGTGCACAAAAAAAGAAGTTTGAGGTTTTAAAATTGTAAAGAAGAAATAAAAAGAAAGTGTGAAAAAAAAGATATAAGAAAAAGCGAGAAAAAAAATAAAAAAAACAAAATATATAAAAAGCAAGAAAAAAATGAAAGTAAATCAACAAATAAGTTAAAAGAAAAAGAAAAGAAGGATTAATGAAAAATTATAAAAATATATACAACAAATAAAGGAAAAAGATATAAAATACGAAAGATGAAAAATAAAATAAAAGTTAATAAAAAATATAAATAAAAATAAAAGAATGTGCACAAAAAAAGAAGTTTGAGGTTTTAAAATTATAAAGAAGAAATAAAAAAAAAAAAGCGCAAACAAAAAGATTTAAGAAAAAGCAAGAAAAAAATAAAAAATGAAAATACAAAATATATAAAATAAAATTTGAGAAAAAAAATAAAAAATGAAGAGGCAAAAATATGAAATAAAACAAAAAGAAAAAAATTTATAGAAAATTTTAAAACAAAGAAAAAAGTGAAGAAAAAAGAAACGAAAGCACATAAAAAAAAGAAGAAAAATTTGAAAGGAGAAAAAGTTAATGAAAAATTATAAAAATGCAATAAAAAATAACCGAGAATGATAAAATAAAAAAAGAAAAGAAAAAAAGATAGAAAAACAAAAAATTTCAAAACTTAATAAAAATTTATGAAACTATAAAAAAAGAAAGAAAAAAAATTAAAGCAAAAGAAAAAAGATAAATAAAGCACAAAAAAAAGAAAAAAAAACAAGAAATTATAAAAAGTAAGAAAATAAAAAAGGACAAAAATTGAAGAAAAATTTCGAAAATGAAATGGAATGACAAAATGAAAAAAAAAACTAGTTTAAAAAGGAACAAAAAATTGAAAAACATATAAGACCTAATAATAAAACAATATAAAAAGTGCGACAAAAAATTAAAAAAGAGAAAATTTAATGCAAAATAAAAAAAGTATGAGAATTTAAAAACGCAAATAAGAAATGAAAGGAAATTTGTGAAAAAAAAAAAAAGAATAAAAATGAAAAGACAAAAGATTTGGAAAAAAAAAAACAGAAAAATAAAAATTTTTAAAATAACGAAAAAATTAAAACAAGTAAAAATGAAAGCATATGAAAAAAAAGTAAAAAGAAGGAAAATTTTGAAGGGAAAAAGTTATTAAAAAATTACAAAGTAGGACAAAAATAGCGAGAAAAATAAATAAAATAAAAAAGATTCAAAAAATAAAAAAAAAAATTTTGAACTTTATAAAAATTTTTAAAATATAAATAAAAATAAATGGAAAAATAAATTAAGATAAAATATTAATATGGAAGAAAAAATTAAATAAAATACCAAAAAAGCAAAAAATAAAAAAGTAAGATATTAAAAAAATACAAAAGACAAAATGAATAAAAATTTCAAATACAAAATAGAAAAAACTTTTAGTTCAGAATATACAAAGAAAAACAACAAAAATATAACAAATATAGGAAAAAGATATAAAAAATCAAAGATAAAAAAATAAAATAAAAGTTAATAAAAAAATATAAATAAAAACAAAAAGAAAGTGCACAAAAAAAGTCTGATAATTTAAAAATGCAAATAAGAAATGAAAGGAAATTTGTGAAAAAAATAAGAAAAGAATAAAAAAAGAAAAAAGAAATGTAAAAAATTTTAAAACAACGAAAAAAATTAAAACAAGTAAAACTGAAAGCATATGAAAAAAAAAAAAGCAAAAGAAAGAAAATTTCAAAGGGAAAAAGTTATTGAAAAATTAGAACATAGAACAAAAAAAATGAAAATGAAAAAATAAAAAAGATTCAAAAAATTAAAAAAAAAAATTTTAAATTTTATAAAATTTTTTAAAAATACGAATAAAAAACAAATAAAAAATAGTAATATAAAAGAAAAAAAATACCAAAAAATGGAAAAAGATAAAAAAGTAAGAAAATAAAAAATTAGCAAATGAAAAGAATATAAAAAGACAAAATGAATAAGAATTTGACATATAAAATAGAAAAAACTTTTAGTTTAAAGAAAAAAATAAAATAAAAACAAAAGGAAGTGCACAAAAAAAGAAGTTTGAGGTTTTAAAATTGTAAAGAAGAAATAAAAAGAAAGTGTGAAAAAAAAGATATAAGAAAAAGCGAGAAAAAAAATAAAAAAAACAAAATATATAAAAAGCAAGAAAAAAATGAAAGTAAATCAACAAATAAGTTAAAAGAAAAAGAAAAAAAGGATTAATGAAAAATTATAAAAATATATACAACAAATAAAGGAAAAAGATATAAAATACGAAAGATGAAAAATAAAATAAAAGTTAATAAAAAATATAAATAAAAATAAAAGAATGTGCACAAAAAAAGAAGTTTGAGGTTTTAAAATTATAAAGAAGAAATAAAAAAAAAAAAGCGCAAACAAAAAGATTTAAGAAAAAGCAAGAAAAAAATAAAAAATGAAAATACAAAATATATAAAATAAAATTTGAGAAAAAAAATAAAAAATGAAGAGGCAAAAATATGAAATAAAACAAAAAGAAAAAAATTTATAGAAAATTTTAAAACAAAGAAAAAAGTGAAGAAAAAAGAAACGAAAGCACATAAAAAAAAGAAGAAAAATTTGAAAGGAGAAAAAGTTAATGAAAAATTATAAAAATGCAATAAAAAATAACCGAGAATGATAAAATAAAAAAAGAAAAGAAAAAAAGATAGAAAAATAAAAAATTTCAAAACTTAATAAAAATTTATGAAACTATAAAAAAAGAAAGAAAAAAAATTAAAGCAAAAGAAAAAAGATAAATAAAGCACAAAAAAAAGAAAAAAAAACAAGAAATTATAAAAAGTAAGAAAATAAAAAAGGACAAAAATTGAAGAAAAATTTCGAAAATGAAATGGAATGACAAAATGAAAAAAAAACTAGTTTAAAAAGGAACAAAAAATTGAAAAACATATAAGACCTAATAATAAAACAATATAAAAAGTGCGACAAAAAATTAAAAAAGAGAAAATTTAATGCAAAATAAAAAAAGTATGAGAATTTAAAAACGCAAATAAGAAATGAAAGGAAATTTGTGAAAAAAAAAAAAAGAATAAAAATGAAAAGACAAAAGATTGGGAAAAAAAAAAACAGAAAAATAAAAATTTTTAAAATAACGAAAAAATTAAAACAAGTAAAAATGAAAGCATATGAAAAAAAAGTAAAAAGAAGGAAAATTTTGAAGGGAAAAAGTTATTAAAAAATTACAAAGTAGGACAAAAATAGCGAGAAAAATAAATAAAATAAAAAAGATTCAAAAAATAAAAAAAAAATTTTGAACTTTATAAAAATTTTTAAAATATAAATAAAAATAAATGGAAAAATAAATTAAGATAAAATATTAATATGGAAGAAAAAATTAAATAAAATACCAAAAAAGCAAAAAATAAAAAAGTAAGATATTAAAAAAATACAAAAGACAAAATGAATAAAAATTTCAAATACAAAATAGAAAAAACTTTTAGTTCAGAATATACAAAGAAAAACAACAAAAATATAACAAATATAGGAAAAAGATATAAAAAATCAAAGATAAAAAAATAAAATAAAAGTTAATAAAAAAATATAAATAAAAACAAAAAGAAAGTGCACAAAAAAAGTCTGATAATTTAAAAATGCAAATAAGAAATGAAAGGAAATTTGTGAAAAAAATAAGAAAAGAATAAAAAAAGAAAAAAGAAATGTAAAAAATTTTAAAACAACGAAAAAAATAAAAACAAGTAAAACTGAAAGCATATGAAAAAAAAAAAAGCAAAAGAAAGAAAATTTCAAAGGGAAAAAGTTATTGAAAAATTAGAACATAGAACAAAAAAAATGAAAATGAAAAAATAAAAAAGATTCAAAAAATAAAAAAAAAAATTTTAAATTTTATAAAATTTTTTAAAAATACGAATAAAAAACAAATAAAAAATAGTAATATAAAAGAAAAAAATACCAAAAAATGGAAAAAGATAAAAAAGTAAGAAAATAAAAAATTAGCAAATGAAAAGAATATAAAAAGACAAAATGAATAAGAATTTGACATATAAAATAGAAAAAACTTTTAGTTTAAAGAAAAAAATAAAATAAAAACAAAAGGAAGTGCACAAAAAAAGAAGTTTGAGGTTTTAAAATTGTAAAGAAGAAATAAAAAGAAAGTGTGAAAAAAAAGATATAAGAAAAAGCGAGAAAAAAAATAAAAAAAACAAAATATATAAAAAGCAAGAAAAAAATGAAAGTAAATCAACAAATAAGTTAAAAGAAAAAGAAAAAAAGGATTAATGAAAAATTATAAAAATATATACAACAAATAAAGGAAAAAGATATAAAATACGAAAGATGAAAAATAAAATAAAAGTTAATAAAAAATATAAATAAAAATAAAAGAATGTGCACAAAAAAAGAAGTTTGAGGTTTTAAAATTATAAAGAAGAAATAAAAAAAAAAAAGCGCAAACAAAAAGATTTAAGAAAAAGCAAGAAAAAAATAAAAAATGAAAATACAAAATATATAAAATAAAATTTGAGAAAAAAAATAAAAAATGAAGAGGCAAAAATATGAAATAAAACAAAAAGAAAAAAATTTATAGAAAATTTTAAAACAAAGAAAAAAGTGAAGAAAAAAGAAACGAAAGCACATAAAAAAAAGAAGAAAAATTTGAAAGGAGAAAAAGTTAATGAAAAATTATAAAAATGCAATAAAAAATAACCGAGAATGATAAAATAAAAAAAGAAAAGAAAAAAAGATAGAAAAACAAAAAATTTCAAAACTTAATAAAAATTTATGAAACTATAAAAAAAGAAAGAAAAAAAATTAAAGCAAAAGAAAAAAGATAAATAAAGCACAAAAAAAAGAAAAAAAAACAAGAAATTATAAAAAGTAAGAAAATAAAAAAGGACAAAAATTGAAGAAAAATTTCGAAAATGAAATGGAATGACAAAATGAAAAAAAAAACTAGTTTAAAAAGGAACAAAAAATTGAAAAACATATAAGACCTAATAATAAAACAATATAAAAAGTGCGACAAAAAATTAAAAAAGAGAAAATTTAATGCAAAATAAAAAAAGTATGAGAATTTAAAAACGCAAATAAGAAATGAAAGGAAATTTGTGAAAAAAAAAAAAAGAATAAAAATGAAAAGACAAAAGATTTGGAAAAAAAAAAACAGAAAAATAAAAATTTTTAAAATAACGAAAAAATTAAAACAAGTAAAAATGAAAGCATATGAAAAAAAAGTAAAAAGAAGGAAAATTTTGAAGGGAAAAAGTTATTAAAAAATTACAAAGTAGGACAAAAATAGCGAGAAAAATAAATAAAATAAAAAAGATTCAAAAAATAAAAAAAAAAATTTTGAACTTTATAAAAATTTTTAAAATATAAATAAAAATAAATGGAAAAATAAATTAAGATAAAATATTAATATGGAAGAAAAAATTAAATAAAATACCAAAAAAGCAAAAAATAAAAAAGTAAGATATTAAAAAAATACAAAAGACAAAATGAATAAAAATTTCAAATACAAAATAGAAAAAACTTTTAGTTCAGAATATACAAAGAAAAACAACAAAAATATAACAAATATAGGAAAAAGATATAAAAAATCAAAGATAAAAAAATAAAATAAAAGTTAATAAAAAAATATAAATAAAAACAAAAAGAAAGTGCACAAAAAAAGTCTGATAATTTAAAAATGCAAATAAGAAATGAAAGGAAATTTGTGAAAAAAATAAGAAAAGAATAAAAAAAGAAAAAAGAAATGTAAAAAATTTTAAAACAACGAAAAAAATTAAAACAAGTAAAACTGAAAGCATATGAAAAAAAAAAAAGCAAAAGAAAGAAAATTTCAAAGGGAAAAAGTTATTGAAAAATTAGAACATAGAACAAAAAAAATGAAAATGAAAAAATAAAAAAGATTCAAAAAATTAAAAAAAAAAATTTTAAATTTTATAAAATTTTTTAAAAATACGAATAAAAAACAAATAAAAAATAGTAATATAAAAGAAAAAAAATACCAAAAAATGGAAAAAGATAAAAAAGTAAGAAAATAAAAAATTAGCAAATGAAAAGAATATAAAAAGACAAAATGAATAAGAATTTGACATATAAAATAGAAAAAACTTTTAGTTTAAAGAAAAAAATAAAATAAAAACAAAAGGAAGTGCACAAAAAAAGAAGTTTGAGGTTTTAAAATTGTAAAGAAGAAATAAAAAGAAAGTGTGAAAAAAAAGATATAAGAAAAAGCGAGAAAAAAAATAAAAAAAACAAAATATATAAAAAGCAAGAAAAAAATGAAAGTAAATCAACAAATAAGTTAAAAGAAAAAGAAAAAAAGGATTAATGAAAAATTATAAAAATATATACAACAAATAAAGGAAAAAGATATAAAATACGAAAGATGAAAAATAAAATAAAAGTTAATAAAAAATATAAATAAAAATAAAAGAATGTGCACAAAAAAAGAAGTTTGAGGTTTTAAAATTATAAAGAAGAAATAAAAAAAAAAAAGCGCAAACAAAAAGATTTAAGAAAAAGCAAGAAAAAAATAAAAAATGAAAATACAAAATATATAAAATAAAATTTGAGAAAAAAAATAAAAAATGAAGAGGCAAAAATATGAAATAAAACAAAAAGAAAAAAATTTATAGAAAATTTTAAAACAAAGAAAAAAGTGAAGAAAAAAGAAACGAAAGCACATAAAAAAAAGAAGAAAAATTTGAAAGGAGAAAAAGTTAATGAAAAATTATAAAAATGCAATAAAAAATAACCGAGAATGATAAAATAAAAAAAGAAAAGAAAAAAAGATAGAAAAATAAAAAATTTCAAAACTTAATAAAAATTTATGAAACTATAAAAAAAGAAAGAAAAAAAATTAAAGCAAAAGAAAAAAGATAAATAAAGCACAAAAAAAAGAAAAAAAAACAAGAAATTATAAAAAGTAAGAAAATAAAAAAGGACAAAAATTGAAGAAAAATTTCGAAAATGAAATGGAATGACAAAATGAAAAAAAAACTAGTTTAAAAAGGAACAAAAAATTGAAAAACATATAAGACCTAATAATAAAACAATATAAAAAGTGCGACAAAAAATTAAAAAAGAGAAAATTTAATGCAAAATAAAAAAAGTATGAGAATTTAAAAACGCAAATAAGAAATGAAAGGAAATTTGTGAAAAAAAAAAAAAGAATAAAAATGAAAAGACAAAAGATTGGGAAAAAAAAAAACAGAAAAATAAAAATTTTTAAAATAACGAAAAAATTAAAACAAGTAAAAATGAAAGCATATGAAAAAAAAGTAAAAAGAAGGAAAATTTTGAAGGGAAAAAGTTATTAAAAAATTACAAAGTAGGACAAAAATAGCGAGAAAAATAAATAAAATAAAAAAGATTCAAAAAATAAAAAAAAAATTTTGAACTTTATAAAAATTTTTAAAATATAAATAAAAATAAATGGAAAAATAAATTAAGATAAAATATTAATATGGAAGAAAAAATTAAATAAAATACCAAAAAAGCAAAAAATAAAAAAGTAAGATATTAAAAAAATACAAAAGACAAAATGAATAAAAATTTCAAATACAAAATAGAAAAAACTTTTAGTTCAGAATATACAAAGAAAAACAACAAAAATATAACAAATATAGGAAAAAGATATAAAAAATCAAAGATAAAAAAATAAAATAAAAGTTAATAAAAAAATATAAATAAAAACAAAAAGAAAGTGCACAAAAAAAGTCTGATAATTTAAAAATGCAAATAAGAAATGAAAGGAAATTTGTGAAAAAAATAAGAAAAGAATAAAAAAAGAAAAAAGAAATGTAAAAAATTTTAAAACAACGAAAAAAATAAAAACAAGTAAAACTGAAAGCATATGAAAAAAAAAAAAGCAAAAGAAAGAAAATTTCAAAGGGAAAAAGTTATTGAAAAATTAGAACATAGAACAAAAAAAATGAAAATGAAAAAATAAAAAAGATTCAAAAAATAAAAAAAAAAATTTTAAATTTTATAAAATTTTTTAAAAATACGAATAAAAAACAAATAAAAAATAGTAATATAAAAGAAAAAAATACCAAAAAATGGAAAAAGATAAAAAAGTAAGAAAATAAAAAATTAGCAAATGAAAAGAATATAAAAAGACAAAATGAATAAGAATTTGACATATAAAATAGAAAAAACTTTTAGTTTAAAGAAAAAAATAAAATAAAAACAAAAGGAAGTGCACAAAAAAAGAAGTTTGAGGTTTTAAAATTGTAAAGAAGAAATAAAAAGAAAGTGTGAAAAAAAAGATATAAGAAAAAGCGAGAAAAAAAATAAAAAAAACAAAATATATAAAAAGCAAGAAAAAAATGAAAGTAAATCAACAAATAAGTTAAAAGAAAAAGAAAAAAAGGATTAATGAAAAATTATAAAAATATATACAACAAATAAAGGAAAAAGATATAAAATACGAAAGATGAAAAATAAAATAAAAGTTAATAAAAAATATAAATAAAAATAAAAGAATGTGCACAAAAAAAGAAGTTTGAGGTTTTAAAATTATAAAGAAGAAATAAAAAAAAAAAAGCGCAAACAAAAAGATTTAAGAAAAAGCAAGAAAAAAATAAAAAATGAAAATACAAAATATATAAAATAAAATTTGAGAAAAAAAATAAAAAATGAAGAGGCAAAAATATGAAATAAAACAAAAAGAAAAAAATTTATAGAAAATTTTAAAACAAAGAAAAAAGTGAAGAAAAAAGAAACGAAAGCACATAAAAAAAAGAAGAAAAATTTGAAAGGAGAAAAAGTTAATGAAAAATTATAAAAATGCAATAAAAAATAACCGAGAATGATAAAATAAAAAAAGAAAAGAAAAAAAGATAGAAAAATAAAAAATTTCAAAACTTAATAAAAATTTATGAAACTATAAAAAAAGAAAGAAAAAAAATTAAAGCAAAAGAAAAAAGATAAATAAAGCACAAAAAAAAGAAAAAAAAACAAGAAATTATAAAAAGTAAGAAAATAAAAAAGGACAAAAATTGAAGAAAAATTTCGAAAATGAAATGGAATGACAAAATGAAAAAAAAACTAGTTTAAAAAGGAACAAAAAATTGAAAAACATATAAGACCTAATAATAAAACAATATAAAAAGTGCGACAAAAAATTAAAAAAGAGAAAATTTAATGCAAAATAAAAAAAGTATGAGAATTTAAAAACGCAAATAAGAAATGAAAGGAAATTTGTGAAAAAAAAAAAAAGAATAAAAATGAAAAGACAAAAGATTGGGAAAAAAAAAAACAGAAAAATAAAAATTTTTAAAATAACGAAAAAATTAAAACAAGTAAAAATGAAAGCATATGAAAAAAAAGTAAAAAGAAGGAAAATTTTGAAGGGAAAAAGTTATTAAAAAATTACAAAGTAGGACAAAAATAGCGAGAAAAATAAATAAAATAAAAAAGATTCAAAAAATAAAAAAAAAATTTTGAACTTTATAAAAATTTTTAAAATATAAATAAAAATAAATGGAAAAATAAATTAAGATAAAATATTAATATGGAAGAAAAAATTAAATAAAATACCAAAAAAGCAAAAAATAAAAAAGTAAGATATTAAAAAAATACAAAAGACAAAATGAATAAAAATTTCAAATACAAAATAGAAAAAACTTTTAGTTCAGAATATACAAAGAAAAACAACAAAAATATAACAAATATAGGAAAAAGATATAAAAAATCAAAGATAAAAAAATAAAATAAAAGTTAATAAAAAAATATAAATAAAAACAAAAAGAAAGTGCACAAAAAAAGTCTGATAATTTAAAAATGCAAATAAGAAATGAAAGGAAATTTGTGAAAAAAATAAGAAAAGAATAAAAAAAGAAAAAAGAAATGTAAAAAATTTTAAAACAACGAAAAAAATAAAAACAAGTAAAACTGAAAGCATATGAAAAAAAAAAAAGCAAAAGAAAGAAAATTTCAAAGGGAAAAAGTTATTGAAAAATTAGAACATAGAACAAAAAAAATGAAAATGAAAAAATAAAAAAGATTCAAAAAATAAAAAAAAAATTTTAAATTTTATAAAATTTTTTAAAAATACGAATAAAAAACAAATAAAAAATAGTAATATAAAAGAAAAAAATACCAAAAAATGGAAAAAGATAAAAAAGTAAGAAAATAAAAAATTAGCAAATGAAAAGAATATAAAAAGACAAAATGAATAAGAATTTGACATATAAAATAGAAAAAACTTTTAGTTTAAAGAAAAAAATAAAATAAAAACAAAAGGAAGTGCACAAAAAAAGAAGTTTGAGGTTTTAAAATTGTAAAGAAGAAATAAAAAGAAAGTGTGAAAAAAAAGATATAAGAAAAAGCGAGAAAAAAAATAAAAAAAACAAAATATATAAAAAGCAAGAAAAAAATGAAAGTAAATCAACAAATAAGTTAAAAGAAAAAGAAAAAAAGGATTAATGAAAAATTATAAAAATATATACAACAAATAAAGGAAAAAGATATAAAATACGAAAGATGAAAAATAAAATAAAAGTTAATAAAAAATATAAATAAAAATAAAAGAATGTGCACAAAAAAAGAAGTTTGAGGTTTTAAAATTATAAAGAAGAAATAAAAAAAAAAAAGCGCAAACAAAAAGATTTAAGAAAAAGCAAGAAAAAAATAAAAAATGAAAATACAAAATATATAAAATAAAATTTGAGAAAAAAAATAAAAAATGAAGAGGCAAAAATATGAAATAAAACAAAAAGAAAAAAATTTATAGAAAATTTTAAAACAAAGAAAAAAGTGAAGAAAAAAGAAACGAAAGCACATAAAAAAAAGAAGAAAAATTTGAAAGGAGAAAAAGTTAATGAAAAATTATAAAAATGCAATAAAAAATAACCGAGAATGATAAAATAAAAAAAGAAAAGAAAAAAAGATAGAAAAATAAAAAATTTCAAAACTTAATAAAAATTTATGAAACTATAAAAAAAGAAAGAAAAAAAATTAAAGCAAAAGAAAAAAGATAAATAAAGCACAAAAAAAAGAAAAAAAAACAAGAAATTATAAAAAGTAAGAAAATAAAAAAGGACAAAAATTGAAGAAAAATTTCGAAAATGAAATGGAATGACAAAATGAAAAAAAAACTAGTTTAAAAAGGAACAAAAAATTGAAAAACATATAAGACCTAATAATAAAACAATATAAAAAGTGCGACAAAAAATTAAAAAAGAGAAAATTTAATGCAAAATAAAAAAAGTATGAGAATTTAAAAACGCAAATAAGAAATGAAAGGAAATTTGTGAAAAAAAAAAAAAGAATAAAAATGAAAAGACAAAAGATTGGGAAAAAAAAAAACAGAAAAATAAAAATTTTTAAAATAACGAAAAAATTAAAACAAGTAAAAATGAAAGCATATGAAAAAAAAGTAAAAAGAAGGAAAATTTTGAAGGGAAAAAGTTATTAAAAAATTACAAAGTAGGACAAAAATAGCGAGAAAAATAAATAAAATAAAAAAGATTCAAAAAATAAAAAAAAAATTTTGAACTTTATAAAAATTTTTAAAATATAAATAAAAATAAATGGAAAAATAAATTAAGATAAAATATTAATATGGAAGAAAAAATTAAATAAAATACCAAAAAAGCAAAAAATAAAAAAGTAAGATATTAAAAAAATACAAAAGACAAAATGAATAAAAATTTCAAATACAAAATAGAAAAAACTTTTAGTTCAGAATATACAAAGAAAAACAACAAAAATATAACAAATATAGGAAAAAGATATAAAAAATCAAAGATAAAAAAATAAAATAAAAGTTAATAAAAAAATATAAATAAAAACAAAAAGAAAGTGCACAAAAAAAGTCTGATAATTTAAAAATGCAAATAAGAAATGAAAGGAAATTTGTGAAAAAAATAAGAAAAGAATAAAAAAAGAAAAAAGAAATGTAAAAAATTTTAAAACAACGAAAAAAATAAAAACAAGTAAAACTGAAAGCATATGAAAAAAAAAAAAGCAAAAGAAAGAAAATTTCAAAGGGAAAAAGTTATTGAAAAATTAGAACATAGAACAAAAAAAATGAAAATGAAAAAATAAAAAAGATTCAAAAAATAAAAAAAAAAATTTTAAATTTTATAAAATTTTTTAAAAATACGAATAAAAAACAAATAAAAAATAGTAATATAAAAGAAAAAAATACCAAAAAATGGAAAAAGATAAAAAAGTAAGAAAATAAAAAATTAGCAAATGAAAAGAATATAAAAAGACAAAATGAATAAGAATTTGACATATAAAATAGAAAAAACTTTTAGTTTAAAGAAAAAAATAAAATAAAAACAAAAGGAAGTGCACAAAAAAAGAAGTTTGAGGTTTTAAAATTGTAAAGAAGAAATAAAAAGAAAGTGTGAAAAAAAAGATATAAGAAAAAGCGAGAAAAAAAATAAAAAAAACAAAATATATAAAAAGCAAGAAAAAAATGAAAGTAAATCAACAAATAAGTTAAAAGAAAAAGAAAAAAAGGATTAATGAAAAATTATAAAAATATATACAACAAATAAAGGAAAAAGATATAAAATACGAAAGATGAAAAATAAAATAAAAGTTAATAAAAAATATAAATAAAAATAAAAGAATGTGCACAAAAAAAGAAGTTTGAGGTTTTAAAATTATAAAGAAGAAATAAAAAAAAAAAAGCGCAAACAAAAAGATTTAAGAAAAAGCAAGAAAAAAATAAAAAATGAAAATACAAAATATATAAAATAAAATTTGAGAAAAAAAATAAAAAATGAAGAGGCAAAAATATGAAATAAAACAAAAAGAAAAAAATTTATAGAAAATTTTAAAACAAAGAAAAAAGTGAAGAAAAAAGAAACGAAAGCACATAAAAAAAAGAAGAAAAATTTGAAAGGAGAAAAAGTTAATGAAAAATTATAAAAATGCAATAAAAAATAACCGAGAATGATAAAATAAAAAAAGAAAAGAAAAAAAGATAGAAAAATAAAAAATTTCAAAACTTAATAAAAATTTATGAAACTATAAAAAAAGAAAGAAAAAAAATTAAAGCAAAAGAAAAAAGATAAATAAAGCACAAAAAAAAGAAAAAAAAACAAGAAATTATAAAAAGTAAGAAAATAAAAAAGGACAAAAATTGAAGAAAAATTTCGAAAATGAAATGGAATGACAAAATGAAAAAAAAAACTAGTTTAAAAAGGAACAAAAGATTGAAAAACATATAAGACCTAATAATAAAACAATATAAAAAGTGCGACAAAAAATTAATTTTTAAAATAACGAAAAAATTAAAACAAGTAAAAATGAAAGCATATGAAAAAAAAGTAAAAAGAAGGAAAATTTTGAAGGGAAAAAGTTATTAAAAAATTACAAAGTAGGACAAAAATAGCAAGAAAAATAAATAAAATAAAAAAGATTCAAAAAATAAAAAAAAAAATTTTGAACTTTATAAAAATTTTTAAAATATAAATAAAAATAAATGGAAAAATAAATTAAGATAAAATATTAATATGGAAGAAAAAATTAAATAAAATACCAAAAAAGCAAAAAATAAAAAAGTAAGATATTAAAAAATTAGCGAATAAAAAAATACAAAAGGCAAAATGATTAAAAATTTCAAATACAAAATAGAAAAAACTTTTAGTTCAGAATATACAAAGAAAAACAACAAAAATATAACAAATATAGGAAAAAGATATAAAAAATCAAAGATAAAAAAATAAAATAAAAGTTAATAAAAAAATATAAATAAAAACAAAAAGAAAGTGCACAAAAAAAGTCTGATAATTTAAAAATGCAAATAAGAAATGAAAGGAAATTTGTGAAAAAAATAAGAAAAGAATAAAAAAAGAAAAAAGAAATGTAAAAAATTTTAAAACAACGAGAAAAATTAAAACAAGTAAAACTGAAAGCATATGAAAAAAAAAAAAAGCAAAAGAAAGAAAATTTCAAAGGGAAAAAGTTATTGAAAAATTAGAACATAGAACAAAAAAAATGAAAATGAAAAAATAAAAAAGATTCAAAAACTAAAAAAAAAAAATTTAAATTTTATAAAATTTTTTAAAAATACGAATAAAAAACAAATAAAAAATAGTAATATAAAAGAAAAAAAATACCAAAAAATGGAAAAAGATAAAAAAGTAAGAAAATAAAAAATTAGCAAATGAAAAGAATATAAAAAGACAAAATGAATAAGAATTTGACATATAAAATAGAAAAAACTTTTAGTTTAAAGAAAAAAATAAAATAAAAACAAAAGGAAGTGCACAAAAAAAGAAGTTTGAGGTTTTAAAATTGTAAAGAAGAAATAAAAAGAAAGTGTGAAAAAAAAGATATAAGAAAAAGCGAGAAAAAAAATAAAAAAAACAAAATATATAAAAAGCAAGAAAAAAATGAAAGTAAATCAACAAATAAGTTAAAAGAAAAAGAAAAAAAG
This sequence comes from Durio zibethinus, assembly GCF_047325235.1. NCBI lineage: Eukaryota > Viridiplantae > Streptophyta > Magnoliopsida > Malvales > Malvaceae > Durio > Durio zibethinus. The sequence goes on from NW_028322654.1 coordinate 158,647, forward strand.
GATTAATGAAAAATTATAAAAATATATACAACAAATAAAGGAAAAAGATATAAAATACGAAAGATGAAAAATAAAATAAAAGTTAATAAAAAATATAAATAAAAATAAAAGAATGTGCACAAAAAAAGAAGTTTGAGGTTTTAAAATTATAAAGAAGAAATAAAAAAAAAAGCGCAAACAAAAAGATTTAAGAAAAAGCAAGAAAAAAATAAAAAATGAAAATACAAAATATATAAAATAAAATTTGAGAAAAAAAATAAAAAATGAAGAGGCAAAAATATGAAATAAAACAAAAAGAAAAAAATTTATAGAAAATTTTAAAACAAAGAAAAAAGTGAAGAAAAAAGAAACGAAAGCACATAAAAAAAAGAAGAAAAATTTGAAAGGAGAAAAAGTTAATGAAAAATTATAAAAATGCAATAAAAAATAACCGAGAATGATAAAATAAAAAAAGAAAAGAAAAAAAGATAGAAAAATAAAAAATTTCAAAACTTAATAAAAATTTATGAAACTATAAAAAAAGAAAGAAAAAAAATTAAAGCAAAAGAAAAAAGATAAATAAAGCACAAAAAAAAGAAAAAAAAACAAGAAATTATAAAAAGTAAGAAAATAAAAAAGGACAAAAATTGAAGAAAAATTTCGAAAATGAAATGGAATGACAAAATGAAAAAAAAACTAGTTTAAAAAGGAACAAAAAATTGAAAAACATATAAGACCTAATAATAAAACAATATAAAAAGTGCGACAAAAAATTAAAAAAGAGAAAATTTAATGCAAAATAAAAAAAGTATGAGAATTTAAAAACGCAAATAAGAAATGAAAGGAAATTTGTGAAAAAAAAAAAAAGAATAAAAATGAAAAGACAAAAGATTGGGAAAAAAAAAAACAGAAAAATAAAAATTTTTAAAATAACGAAAAAATTAAAACAAGTAAAAATGAAAGCATATGAAAAAAAAGTAAAAAGAAGGAAAATTTTGAAGGGAAAAAGTTATTAAAAAATTACAAAGTAGGACAAAAATAGCGAGAAAAATAAATAAAATAAAAAAGATTCAAAAAATAAAAAAAAAATTTTGAACTTTATAAAAATTTTTAAAATATAAATAAAAATAAATGGAAAAATAAATTAAGATAAAATATTAATATGGAAGAAAAAATTAAATAAAATACCAAAAAAGCAAAAAATAAAAAAGTAAGATATTAAAAAAATACAAAAGACAAAATGAATAAAAATTTCAAATACAAAATAGAAAAAACTTTTAGTTCAGAATATACAAAGAAAAACAACAAAAATATAACAAATATAGGAAAAAGATATAAAAAATCAAAGATAAAAAAATAAAATAAAAGTTAATAAAAAAATATAAATAAAAACAAAAAGAAAGTGCACAAAAAAAGTCTGATAATTTAAAAATGCAAATAAGAAATGAAAGGAAATTTGTGAAAAAAATAAGAAAAGAATAAAAAAAGAAAAAAGAAATGTAAAAAATTTTAAAACAACGAAAAAAATTAAAACAAGTAAAACTGAAAGCATATGAAAAAAAAAAAAGCAAAAGAAAGAAAATTTCAAAGGGAAAAAGTTATTGAAAAATTAGAACATAGAACAAAAAAAATGAAAATGAAAAAATAAAAAAGATTCAAAAAATAAAAAAAAAAAATTTTAAATTTTATAAAATTTTTTAAAAATACGAATAAAAAACAAATAAAAAATAGTAATATAAAAGAAAAAAATACCAAAAAATGGAAAAAGATAAAAAAGTAAGAAAATAAAAAATTAGCAAATGAAAAGAATATAAAAAGACAAAATGAATAAGAATTTGACATATAAAATAGAAAAAACTTTTAGTTTAAAGAAAAAAATAAAATAAAAACAAAAGGAAGTGCACAAAAAAAGAAGTTTGAGGTTTTAAAATTGTAAAGAAGAAATAAAAAGAAAGTGTGAAAAAAAAGATATAAGAAAAAGCGAGAAAAAAAATAAAAAAAACAAAATATATAAAAAGCAAGAAAAAAATGAAAGTAAATCAACAAATAAGTTAAAAGAAAAAGAAAAAAAGGATTAATGAAAAATTATAAAAATATATACAACAAATAAAGGAAAAAGATATAAAATACGAAAGATGAAAAATAAAATAAAAGTTAATAAAAAATATAAATAAAAATAAAAGAATGTGCACAAAAAAAGAAGTTTGAGGTTTTAAAATTATAAAGAAGAAATAAAAAAAAAAAAGCGCAAACAAAAAGATTTAAGAAAAAGCAAGAAAAAAATAAAAAATGAAAATACAAAATATATAAAATAAAATTTGAGAAAAAAAATAAAAAATGAAGAGGCAAAAATATGAAATAAAACAAAAAGAAAAAAATTTATAGAAAATTTTAAAACAAAGAAAAAAGTGAAGAAAAAAGAAACGAAAGCACATAAAAAAAAGAAGAAAAATTTGAAAGGAGAAAAAGTTAATGAAAAATTATAAAAATGCAATAAAAAATAACCGAGAATGATAAAATAAAAAAAGAAAAGAAAAAAAGATAGAAAAATAAAAAATTTCAAAACTTAATAAAAATTTATGAAACTATAAAAAAAGAAAGAAAAAAAATTAAAGCAAAAGAAAAAAGATAAATAAAGCACAAAAAAAAGAAAAAAAAAACAAGAAATTATAAAAAGTAAGAAAATAAAAAAGGACAAAAATTGAAGAAAAATTTCGAAAATGAAATGAATGACAAAATGAAAAAAAAAACTAGTTTAAAAAGGAACAAAAAATTGAAAAACATATAAGACCTAATAATAAAACAATATAAAAAGTGCGACAAAAAATTAAAAAAGAGAAAATTTAATGCAAAATAAAAAAAGTATGAGAATTTAAAAACGCAAATAAGAAATGAAAGGAAATTTGTGAAAAAAAAAAAAAAGAATAAAAATGAAAAGACAAAAGATTTGGAAAAAAAAAACAGAAAAATAAAAATTTTTAAAATAACGAAAAAATTAAAACAAGTAAAAATGAAAGCATATGAAAAAAAAGTAAAAAGAAGGAAAATTTTGAAGGGAAAAAGTTATTAAAAAATTACAAAGTAGGACAAAAATAGCGAGAAAAATAAATAAAATAAAAAAGATTCAAAAAATAAAAAAAAAAATTTTGAACTTTATAAAAATTTTTAAAATATAAATAAAAATAAATGGAAAAATAAATTAAGATAAAATATTAATATGGAAGAAAAAATTAAATAAAATACCAAAAAAGCAAAAAATAAAAAAGTAAGATATTAAAAAAATACAAAAGACAAAATGAATAAAAATTTCAAATACAAAATAGAAAAAACTTTTAGTTCAGAATATACAAAGAAAAACAACAAAAATATAACAAATATAGGAAAAAGATATAAAAAATCAAAGATAAAAAAATAAAATAAAAGTTAATAAAAAAATATAAATAAAAACAAAAAGAAAGTGCACAAAAAAAGTCTGATAATTTAAAAATGCAAATAAGAAATGAAAGGAAATTTGTGAAAAAAATAAGAAAAGAATAAAAAAAGAAAAAAGAAATGTAAAAAATTTTAAAACAACGAAAAAAATTAAAACAAGTAAAACTGAAAGCATATGAAAAAAAAAAAAGCAAAAGAAAGAAAATTTCAAAGGGAAAAAGTTATTGAAAAATTAGAACATAGAACAAAAAAAATGAAAATGAAAAAATAAAAAAGATTCAAAAAATAAAAAAAAAAAAATTTTAAATTTTATAAAATTTTTTAAAAATACGAATAAAAAACAAATAAAAAATAGTAATATAAAAGAAAAAAAATACCAAAAAATGGAAAAAGATAAAAAAGTAAGAAAATAAAAAATTAGCAAATGAAAAGAATATAAAAAGACAAAATGAATAAGAATTTGACATATAAAATAGAAAAAACTTTTAGTTTAAAGAAAAAAATAAAATAAAAACAAAAGGAAGTGCACAAAAAAAGAAGTTTGAGGTTTTAAAATTGTAAAGAAGAAATAAAAAGAAAGTGTGAAAAAAAAGATATAAGAAAAAGCGAGAAAAAAAAAAAAAAAACAAAATATATAAAAAGCAAGAAAAAAATGAAAGTAAATCAACAAATAAGTTAAAAGAAAAAGAAAAAAAGGATTAATGAAAAATTATAAAAATATATACAACAAATAAAGGAAAAAGATATAAAATACGAAAGATGAAAAATAAAATAAAAGTTAATAAAAAATATAAATAAAAATAAAAGAATGTGCACAAAAAAAGAAGTTTGAGGTTTTAAAATTATAAAGAAGAAATAAAAAAAAAAAAGCGCAAACAAAAAGATTTAAGAAAAAGCAAGAAAAAAATAAAAAATGAAAATACAAAATATATAAAATAAAATTTGAGAAAAAAAATAAAAAATGAAGAGGCAAAAATATGAAATAAAACAAAAAGAAAAAAATTTATAGAAAATTCTAAAACAAAGAAAAAAGTGAAGAAAAAAGAAACGAAAGCACATAAAAAAAAGAAGAAAAATTTGAAAGGAGAAAAAGTTAATGAAAAATTATAAAAATGCAATAAAAAATAACCGAGAATGATAAAATAAAAAAAGAAAAGAAAAAAAGATAGAAAAATAAAAAATTTCAAAACTTAATAAAAATTTATGAAACTATAAAAAAAGAAAGAAAAAAAATTAAAGCAAAAGAAAAAAGATAAATAAAGCACAAAAAAAAGAAAAAAAAACAAGAAATTATAAAAAGTAAGAAAATAAAAAAGGACAAAAATTGAAGAAAAATTTCGAAAATGAAATGAATGACAAAATGAAAAAAAAAAACTAGTTTAAAAAGGAACAAAAAATTGAAAAACATATAAGACCTAATAATAAAACAATATAAAAAGTGCGACAAAAAATTAAAAAAGAGAAAATTTAATGCAAAATAAAAAAAGTATGAGAATTTAAAAACGCAAATAAGAAATGAAAGGAAATTTGTGAAAAAAAAAAAAAAAGAATAAAAATGAAAAGACAAAAGATTTGGAAAAAAAAAACAGAAAAATAAAAATTTTTAAAATAACGAAAAAATTAAAACAAGTAAAAATGAAAGCATATGAAAAAAAAGTAAAAAGAAGGAAAATTTTGAAGGGAAAAAGTTATTAAAAAATTACAAAGTAGGACAAAAATAGCGAGAAAAATAAATAAAATAAAAAAGATTCAAAAAATAAAAAAAAAAATTTTGAACTTTATAAAAATTTTTAAAATATAAATAAAAATAAATGGAAAAATAAATTAAGATAAAATATTAATATGGAAGAAAAAATTAAATAAAATACGAAAAAAGCAAAAAATAAAAAAGTAAGATATTAAAAAAATACAAAAGACAAAATGAATAAAAATTTCAAATACAAAATAGAAAAAACTTTTAGTTCAGAATATACAAAGAAAAACAACAAAAATATAACAAATATAGGAAAAAGATATAAAAAATCAAAGATAAAAAAATAAAATAAAAGTTAATAAAAAAATATAAATAAAAACAAAAAGAAAGTGCACAAAAAAAGTCTGATAATTTAAAAATGCAAATAAGAAATGAAAGGAAATTTGTGAAAAAAATAAGAAAAGAATAAAAAAAGAAAAAAGAAATGTAAAAAATTTTAAAACAACGAAAAAAATTAAAACAAGTAAAACTGAAAGCATATGAAAAAAAAAAAAGCAAAAGAAAGAAAATTTCAAAGGGAAAAAGTTATTGAAAAATTAGAACATAGAACAAAAAAAATGAAAATGAAAAAATAAAAAAGATTCAAAAAATAAAAATAAAAAAATTTTAAATTTTATAAAATTTTTTAAAAATACGAATAAAAAACAAATAAAAAATAGTAATATAAAAGAAAAAAAATACCAAAAAATGGAAAAAGATAAAAAAGTAAGAAAATAAAAAATTAGCAAATGAAAAGAATATAAAAAGACAAAATGAATAAGAATTTGACATATAAAATAGAAAAAACTTTTAGTTTAAAGAAAAAAATAAAATAAAAACAAAAGGAAGTGCACAAAAAAAGAAGTTTGAGGTTTTAAAATTGTAAAGAAGAAATAAAAAGAAAGTGTGAAAAAAAAGATATAAGAAAAAGCGAGAAAAAAAATAAAAAAAACAAAATATATAAAAAGCAAGAAAAAAATGAAAGTAAATCAACAAATAAGTTAAAAGAAAAAGAAAAAAAGGATTAATGAAAAATTATAAAAATATATACAACAAATAAAGGAAAAAGATATAAAATACGAAAGATGAAAAATAAAATAAAAGTTAATAAAAAATATAAATAAAAATAAAAGAATGTGCACAAAAAAAGAAGTTTGAGGTTTTAAAATTATAAAGAAGAAATAAAAAAAAAAAAGCGCAAACAAAAAGATTTAAGAAAAAGCAAGAAAAAAATAAAAAATGAAAATACAAAATATATAAAATAAAATTTGAGAAAAAAAATAAAAAATGAAGAGGCAAAAATATGAAATAAAACAAAAAGAAAAAAATTTATAGAAAATTTTAAAACAAAGAAAAAAGTGAAGAAAAAAGAAACGAAAGCACATAAAAAAAAGAAGAAAAATTTGAAAGGAGAAAAAGTTAATGAAAAATTATAAAAATGCAATAAAAAATAACCGAGAATGATAAAATAAAAAAAGAAAAGAAAAAAAGATAGAAAAATAAAAAATTTCAAAACTTAATAAAAATTTATGAAACTATAAAAAAAGAAAGAAAAAAAATTAAAGCAAAAGAAAAAAGATAAATAAAGCACAAAAAAAAGAAAAAAAAAACAAGAAATTATAAAAAGTAAGAAAATAAAAAAGGACAAAAATTGAAGAAAAATTTCGAAAATGAAATGGAATGACAAAATGAAAAAAAAAACTAGTTTAAAAAGGAACAAAAAATTGAAAAACATATAAGACCTAATAATAAAACAATATAAAAAGTGCGACAAAAAATTAAAAAAGAGAAAATTTAATGCAAAATAAAAAAAGTATGAGAATTTAAAAACGCAAATAAGAAATGAAAGGAAATTTGTGAAAAAAAAAAAAGAATAAAAATGAAAAGACAAAAGATTTGGAAAAAAAAAACAGAAAAATAAAAATTTTTAAAATAACGAAAAAATTAAAACAAGTAAAAATGAAAGCATATGAAAAAAAAGTAAAAAGAAGGAAAATTTTGAAGGGAAAAAGTTATTAAAAAATTACAAAGTAGGACAAAAATAGCGAGAAAAATAAATAAAATAAAAAAGATTCAAAAAATAAAAAAAAAAATTTTGAACTTTATAAAAATTTTTAAAATATAAATAAAAATAAATGGAAAAATAAATTAAGATAAAATATTAATATGGAAGAAAAAATTAAATAAAATACCAAAAAAGCAAAAAATAAAAAAGTAAGATATTAAAAAAATACAAAAGACAAAATGAATAAAAATTTCAAATACAAAATAGAAAAAACTTTTAGTTCAGAATATACAAAGAAAAACAACAAAAATATAACAAATATAGGAAAAAGATATAAAAAATCAAAGATAAAAAAATAAAATAAAAGTTAATAAAAAAATATAAATAAAAACAAAAAGAAAGTGCACAAAAAAAGTCTGATAATTTAAAAATGCAAATAAGAAATGAAAGGAAATTTGTGAAAAAAATAAGAAAAGAATAAAAAAAGAAAAAAGAAATGTAAAAAATTTTAAAACAACGAAAAAAATTAAAACAAGTAAAACTGAAAGCATATGAAAAAAAAAAAAGCAAAAGAAAGAAAATTTCAAAGGGAAAAAGTTATTGAAAAATTAGAACATAGAACAAAAAAAATGAAAATGAAAAAATAAAAAAGATTCAAAAAATAAAAAAAAAAAAATTTTAAATTTTATAAAATTTTTTAAAAATACGAATAAAAAACAAATAAAAAATAGTAATATAAAAGAAAAAAAATACCAAAAAATGGAAAAAGATAAAAAAGTAAGAAAATAAAAAATTAGCAAATGAAAAGAATATAAAAAGACAAAATGAATAAGAATTTGACATATAAAATAGAAAAAACTTTTAGTTTAAAGAAAAAAATAAAATAAAAACAAAAGGAAGTGCACAAAAAAAGAAGTTTGAGGTTTTAAAATTGTAAAGAAGAAATAAAAAGAAAGTGTGAAAAAAAAGATATAAGAAAAAGCGAGAAAAAAAAAAAAAAAACAAAATATATAAAAAGCAAGAAAAAAATGAAAGTAAATCAACAAATAAGTTAAAAGAAAAAGAAAAAAAGGATTAATGAAAAATTATAAAAATATATACAACAAATAAAGGAAAAAGATATAAAATACGAAAGATGAAAAATAAAATAAAAGTTAATAAAAAATATAAATAAAAATAAAAGAATGTGCACAAAAAAAGAAGTTTGAGGTTTTAAAATTATAAAGAAGAAATAAAAAAAAAAAAGCGCAAACAAAAAGATTTAAGAAAAAGCAAGAAAAAAATAAAAAATGAAAATACAAAATATATAAAATAAAATTTGAGAAAAAAAATAAAAAATGAAGAGGCAAAAATATGAAATAAAACAAAAAGAAAAAAATTTATAGAAAATTCTAAAACAAAGAAAAAAGTGAAGAAAAAAGAAACGAAAGCACATAAAAAAAAGAAGAAAAATTTGAAAGGAGAAAAAGTTAATGAAAAATTATAAAAATGCAATAAAAAATAACCGAGAATGATAAAATAAAAAAAGAAAAGAAAAAAAGATAGAAAAATAAAAAATTTCAAAACTTAATAAAAATTTATGAAACTATAAAAAAAGAAAGAAAAAAAATTAAAGCAAAAGAAAAAAGATAAATAAAGCACAAAAAAAAGAAAAAAAAACAAGAAATTATAAAAAGTAAGAAAATAAAAAAGGACAAAAATTGAAGAAAAATTTCGAAAATGAAATGAATGACAAAATGAAAAAAAAAAACTAGTTTAAAAAGGAACAAAAAATTGAAAAACATATAAGACCTAATAATAAAACAATATAAAAAGTGCGACAAAAAATTAAAAAAGAGAAAATTTAATGCAAAATAAAAAAAGTATGAGAATTTAAAAACGCAAATAAGAAATGAAAGGAAATTTGTGAAAAAAAAAAAAAAAGAATAAAAATGAAAAGACAAAAGATTTGGAAAAAAAAAACAGAAAAATAAAAATTTTTAAAATAACGAAAAAATTAAAACAAGTAAAAATGAAAGCATATGAAAAAAAAGTAAAAAGAAGGAAAATTTTGAAGGGAAAAAGTTATTAAAAAATTACAAAGTAGGACAAAAATAGCGAGAAAAATAAATAAAATAAAAAAGATTCAAAAAATAAAAAAAAAAATTTTGAACTTTATAAAAATTTTTAAAATATAAATAAAAATAAATGGAAAAATAAATTAAGATAAAATATTAATATGGAAGAAAAAATTAAATAAAATACGAAAAAAGCAAAAAATAAAAAAGTAAGATATTAAAAAAATACAAAAGACAAAATGAATAAAAATTTCAAATACAAAATAGAAAAAACTTTTAGTTCAGAATATACAAAGAAAAACAACAAAAATATAACAAATATAGGAAAAAGATATAAAAAATCAAAGATAAAAAAATAAAATAAAAGTTAATAAAAAAATATAAATAAAAACAAAAAGAAAGTGCACAAAAAAAGTCTGATAATTTAAAAATGCAAATAAGAAATGAAAGGAAATTTGTGAAAAAAATAAGAAAAGAATAAAAAAAGAAAAAAGAAATGTAAAAAATTTTAAAACAACGAAAAAAATTAAAACAAGTAAAACTGAAAGCATATGAAAAAAAAAAAAGCAAAAGAAAGAAAATTTCAAAGGGAAAAAGTTATTGAAAAATTAGAACATAGAACAAAAAAAATGAAAATGAAAAAATAAAAAAGATTCAAAAAATAAAAATAAAAAAATTTTAAATTTTATAAAATTTTTTAAAAATACGAATAAAAAACAAATAAAAAATAGTAATATAAAAGAAAAAAAATACCAAAAAATGGAAAAAGATAAAAAAGTAAGAAAATAAAAAATTAGCAAATGAAAAGAATATAAAAAGACAAAATGAATAAGAATTTGACATATAAAATAGAAAAAACTTTTAGTTTAAAGAAAAAAATAAAATAAAAACAAAAGGAAGTGCACAAAAAAAGAAGTTTGAGGTTTTAAAATTGTAAAGAAGAAATAAAAAGAAAGTGTGAAAAAAAAGATATAAGAAAAAGCGAGAAAAAAAATAAAAAAAACAAAATATATAAAAAGCAAGAAAAAAATGAAAGTAAATCAACAAATAAGTTAAAAGAAAAAGAAAAAAAGGATTAATGAAAAATTATAAAAATATATACAACAAATAAAGGAAAAAGATATAAAATACGAAAGATGAAAAATAAAATAAAAGTTAATAAAAAATATAAATAAAAATAAAAGAATGTGCACAAAAAAAGAAGTTTGAGGTTTTAAAATTATAAAGAAGAAATAAAAAAAAAAAAGCGCAAACAAAAAGATTTAAGAAAAAGCAAGAAAAAAATAAAAAATGAAAATACAAAATATATAAAATAAAATTTGAGAAAAAAAATAAAAAATGAAGAGGCAAAAATATGAAATAAAACAAAAAGAAAAAAATTTATAGAAAATTTTAAAACAAAGAAAAAAGTGAAGAAAAAAGAAACGAAAGCACATAAAAAAAAGAAGAAAAATTTGAAAGGAGAAAAAGTTAATGAAAAATTATAAAAATGCAATAAAAAATAACCGAGAATGATAAAATAAAAAAAGAAAAGAAAAAAAGATAGAAAAATAAAAAATTTCAAAACTTAATAAAAATTTATGAAACTATAAAAAAAGAAAGAAAAAAAATTAAAGCAAAAGAAAAAAGATAAATAAAGCACAAAAAAAAGAAAAAAAAAACAAGAAATTATAAAAAGTAAGAAAATAAAAAAGGACAAAAATTGAAGAAAAATTTCGAAAATGAAATGGAATGACAAAATGAAAAAAAAAACTAGTTTAAAAAGGAACAAAAAATTGAAAAACATATAAGACCTAATAATAAAACAATATAAAAAGTGCGACAAAAAATTAAAAAAGAGAAAATTTAATGCAAAATAAAAAAAGTATGAGAATTTAAAAACGCAAATAAGAAATGAAAGGAAATTTGTGAAAAAAAAAAAAGAATAAAAATGAAAAGACAAAAGATTTGGAAAAAAAAAACAGAAAAATAAAAATTTTTAAAATAACGAAAAAATTAAAACAAGTAAAAATGAAAGCATATGAAAAAAAAGTAAAAAGAAGGAAAATTTTGAAGGGAAAAAGTTATTAAAAAATTACAAAGTAGGACAAAAATAGCGAGAAAAATAAATAAAATAAAAAAGATTCAAAAAATAAAAAAAAAAATTTTGAACTTTATAAAAATTTTTAAAATATAAATAAAAATAAATGGAAAAATAAATTAAGATAAAATATTAATATGGAAGAAAAAATTAAATAAAATACCAAAAAAGCAAAAAATAAAAAAGTAAGATATTAAAAAAATACAAAAGACAAAATGAATAAAAATTTCAAATACAAAATAGAAAAAACTTTTAGTTCAGAATATACAAAGAAAAACAACAAAAATATAACAAATATAGGAAAAAGATATAAAAAATCAAAGATAAAAAAATAAAATAAAAGTTAATAAAAAAATATAAATAAAAACAAAAAGAAAGTGCACAAAAAAAGTCTGATAATTTAAAAATGCAAATAAGAAATGAAAGGAAATTTGTGAAAAAAATAAGAAAAGAATAAAAAAAGAAAAAAGAAATGTAAAAAATTTTAAAACAACGAAAAAAATTAAAACAAGTAAAACTGAAAGCATATGAAAAAAAAAAAAGCAAAAGAAAGAAAATTTCAAAGGGAAAAAGTTATTGAAAAATTAGAACATAGAACAAAAAAAATGAAAATGAAAAAATAAAAAAGATTCAAAAAATAAAAAAAAAAAAATTTTAAATTTTATAAAATTTTTTAAAAATACGAATAAAAAACAAATAAAAAATAGTAATATAAAAGAAAAAAAATACCAAAAAATGGAAAAAGATAAAAAAGTAAGAAAATAAAAAATTAGCAAATGAAAAGAATATAAAAAGACAAAATGAATAAGAATTTGACATATAAAATAGAAAAAACTTTTAGTTTAAAGAAAAAAATAAAATAAAAACAAAAGGAAGTGCACAAAAAAAGAAGTTTGAGGTTTTAAAATTGTAAAGAAGAAATAAAAAGAAAGTGTGAAAAAAAAGATATAAGAAAAAGCGAGAAAAAAAAAAAAAAAACAAAATATATAAAAAGCAAGAAAAAAATGAAAGTAAATCAACAAATAAGTTAAAAGAAAAAGAAAAAAAGGATTAATGAAAAATTATAAAAATATATACAACAAATAAAGGAAAAAGATATAAAATACGAAAGATGAAAAATAAAATAAAAGTTAATAAAAAATATAAATAAAAATAAAAGAATGTGCACAAAAAAAGAAGTTTGAGGTTTTAAAATTATAAAGAAGAAATAAAAAAAAAAAAGCGCAAACAAAAAGATTTAAGAAAAAGCAAGAAAAAAATAAAAAATGAAAATACAAAATATATAAAATAAAATTTGAGAAAAAAAATAAAAAATGAAGAGGCAAAAATATGAAATAAAACAAAAAGAAAAAAATTTATAGAAAATTCTAAAACAAAGAAAAAAGTGAAGAAAAAAGAAACGAAAGCACATAAAAAAAAGAAGAAAAATTTGAAAGGAGAAAAAGTTAATGAAAAATTATAAAAATGCAATAAAAAATAACCGAGAATGATAAAATAAAAAAAGAAAAGAAAAAAAGATAGAAAAATAAAAAATTTCAAAACTTAATAAAAATTTATGAAACTATAAAAAAAGAAAGAAAAAAAATTAAAGCAAAAGAAAAAAGATAAATAAAGCACAAAAAAAAGAAAAAAAAACAAGAAATTATAAAAAGTAAGAAAATAAAAAAGGACAAAAATTGAAGAAAAATTTCGAAAATGAAATGAATGACAAAATGAAAAAAAAAAACTAGTTTAAAAAGGAACAAAAAATTGAAAAACATATAAGACCTAATAATAAAACAATATAAAAAGTGCGACAAAAAATTAAAAAAGAGAAAATTTAATGCAAAATAAAAAAAGTATGAGAATTTAAAAACGCAAATAAGAAATGAAAGGAAATTTGTGAAAAAAAAAAAAAAAGAATAAAAATGAAAAGACAAAAGATTTGGAAAAAAAAAACAGAAAAATAAAAATTTTTAAAATAACGAAAAAATTAAAACAAGTAAAAATGAAAGCATATGAAAAAAAAGTAAAAAGAAGGAAAATTTTGAAGGGAAAAAGTTATTAAAAAATTACAAAGTAGGACAAAAATAGCGAGAAAAATAAATAAAATAAAAAAGATTCAAAAAATAAAAAAAAAATTTTGAACTTTATAAAAATTTTTAAAATATAAATAAAAATAAATGGAAAAATAAATTAAGATAAAATATTAATATGGAAGAAAAAATTAAATAAAATACGAAAAAAGCAAAAAATAAAAAAGTAAGATATTAAAAAAATACAAAAGACAAAATGAATAAAAATTTCAAATACAAAATAGAAAAAACTTTTAGTTCAGAATATACAAAGAAAAACAACAAAAATATAACAAATATAGGAAAAAGATATAAAAAATCAAAGATAAAAAAATAAAATAAAAGTTAATAAAAAAATATAAATAAAAACAAAAAGAAAGTGCACAAAAAAAGTCTGATAATTTAAAAATGCAAATAAGAAATGAAAGGAAATTTGTGAAAAAAATAAGAAAAGAATAAAAAAAGAAAAAAGAAATGTAAAAAATTTTAAAACAACGAAAAAAATTAAAACAAGTAAAACTGAAAGCATATGAAAAAAAAAAAAGCAAAAGAAAGAAAATTTCAAAGGGAAAAAGTTATTGAAAAATTAGAACATAGAACAAAAAAAATGAAAATGAAAAAATAAAAAAGATTCAAAAAATAAAAAAAAAAAAATTTTAAATTTTATAAAATTTTTTAAAAATACGAATAAAAAACAAATAAAAAATAGTAATATAAAAGAAAAAAAATACCAAAAAATGGAAAAAGATAAAAAAGTAAGAAAATAAAAAATTAGCAAATGAAAAGAATATAAAAAGACAAAATGAATAAGAATTTGACATATAAAATAGAAAAAACTTTTAGTTTAAAGAAAAAAATAAAATAAAAACAAAAGGAAGTGCACAAAAAAAGAAGTTTGAGGTTTTAAAATTGTAAAGAAGAAATAAAAAGAAAGTGTGAAAAAAAAGATATAAGAAAAAGCGAGAAAAAAAATAAAAAAAACAAAATATATAAAAAGCAAGAAAAAAATGAAAGTAAATCAACAAATAAGTTAAAAGAAAAAGAAAAAAAGGATTAATGAAAAATTATAAAAATATATACAACAAATAAAGGAAAAAGATATAAAATACGAAAGATGAAAAATAAAATAAAAGTTAATAAAAAATATAAATAAAAATAAAAGAATGTGCACAAAAAAAGAAGTTTGAGGTTTTAAAATTATAAAGAAGAAATAAAAAAAAAAAAGCGCAAACAAAAAGATTTAAGAAAAAGCAAGAAAAAAATAAAAAATGAAAATACAAAATATATAAAATAAAATTTGAGAAAAAAAATAAAAAATGAAGAGGCAAAAATATGAAATAAAACAAAAAGAAAAAAATTTATAGAAAATTTTAAAACAAAGAAAAAAGTGAAGAAAAAAGAAACGAAAGCACATAAAAAAAAGAAGAAAAATTTGAAAGGAGAAAAAGTTAATGAAAAATTATAAAAATGCAATAAAAAATAACCGAGAATGATAAAATAAAAAAAGAAAAGAAAAAAAGATAGAAAAATAAAAAATTTCAAAACTTAATAAAAATTTATGAAACTATAAAAAAAGAAAGAAAAAAAATTAAAGCAAAAGAAAAAAGATAAATAAAGCACAAAAAAAAGAAAAAAAAAACAAGAAATTATAAAAAGTAAGAAAATAAAAAAGGACAAAAATTGAAGAAAAATTTCGAAAATGAAATGGAATGACAAAATGAAAAAAAAAACTAGTTTAAAAAGGAACAAAAAATTGAAAAACATATAAGACCTAATAATAAAACAATATAAAAAGTGCGACAAAAAATTAAAAAAGAGAAAATTTAATGCAAAATAAAAAAAGTATGAGAATTTAAAAACGCAAATAAGAAATGAAAGGAAATTTGTGAAAAAAAAAAAAGAATAAAAATGAAAAGACAAAAGATTTGGAAAAAAAAAACAGAAAAATAAAAATTTTTAAAATAACGAAAAAATTAAAACAAGTAAAAATGAAAGCATATGAAAAAAAAGTAAAAAGAAGGAAAATTTTGAAGGGAAAAAGTTATTAAAAAATTACAAAGTAGGACAAAAATAGCGAGAAAAATAAATAAAATAAAAAAGATTCAAAAAATAAAAAAAAAAATTTTGAACTTTATAAAAATTTTTAAAATAAAAATAAAAATAAATGGAAAAATAAATTAAGATAAAATATTAATATGGAAGAAAAAATTAAATAAAATACCAAAAAAGCAAAAAATAAAAAAGTAAGATATTAAAAAAATACAAAAGACAAAATGAATAAAAATTTCAAATACAAAATAGAAAAAACTTTTAGTTCAGAATATACAAAGAAAAACAACAAAAATATAACAAATATAGGAAAAAGATATAAAAAATCAAAGATAAAAAAATAAAATAAAAGTTAATAAAAAAATATAAATAAAAACAAAAAGAAAGTGCACAAAAAAAGTCTGATAATTTAAAAATGCAAATAAGAAATGAAAGGAAATTTGTGAAAAAAATAAGAAAAGAATAAAAAAAGAAAAAAGAAATGTAAAAAATTTTAAAACAACGAAAAAAATTAAAACAAGTAAAACTGAAAGCATATGAAAAAAAAAAAAGCAAAAGAAAGAAAATTTCAAAGGGAAAAAGTTATTGAAAAATTAGAACATAGAACAAAAAAAATGAAAATGAAAAAATAAAAAAGATTCAAAAAATAAAAAAAAAAAAATTTTAAATTTTATAAAATTTTTTAAAAATACGAATAAAAAACAAATAAAAAATAGTAATATAAAAGAAAAAAAATACCAAAAAATGGAAAAAGATAAAAAAGTAAGAAAATAAAAAATTAGCAAATGAAAAGAATATAAAAAGACAAAATGAATAAGAATTTGACATATAAAATAGAAAAAACTTTTAGTTTAAAGAAAAAAATAAAATAAAAACAAAAGGAAGTGCACAAAAAAAGAAGTTTGAGGTTTTAAAATTGTAAAGAAGAAATAAAAAGAAAGTGTGAAAAAAAAGATATAAGAAAAAGCGAGAAAAAAAAAAAAAAAACAAAATATATAAAAAGCAAGAAAAAAATGAAAGTAAATCAACAAATAAGTTAAAAGAAAAAGAAAAAAAGGATTAATGAAAAATTATAAAAATATATACAACAAATAAAGGAAAAAGATATAAAATACGAAAGATGAAAAATAAAATAAAAGTTAATAAAAAATATAAATAAAAATAAAAGAATGTGCACAAAAAAAGAAGTTTGAGGTTTTAAAATTATAAAGAAGAAATAAAAAAAAAAAAGCGCAAACAAAAAGATTTAAGAAAAAGCAAGAAAAAAATAAAAAATGAAAATACAAAATATATAAAATAAAATTTGAGAAAAAAAATAAAAAATGAAGAGGCAAAAATATGAAATAAAACAAAAAGAAAAAAATTTATAGAAAATTCTAAAACAAAGAAAAAAGTGAAGAAAAAAGAAACGAAAGCACATAAAAAAAAGAAGAAAAATTTGAAAGGAGAAAAAGTTAATGAAAAATTATAAAAATGCAATAAAAAATAACCGAGAATGATAAAATAAAAAAAGAAAAGAAAAAAAGATAGAAAAATAAAAAATTTCAAAACTTAATAAAAATTTATGAAACTATAAAAAAAGAAAGAAAAAAAATTAAAGCAAAAGAAAAAAGATAAATAAAGCACAAAAAAAAGAAAAAAAAACAAGAAATTATAAAAAGTAAGAAAATAAAAAAGGACAAAAATTGAAGAAAAATTTCGAAAATGAAATGAATGACAAAATGAAAAAAAAAAACTAGTTTAAAAAGGAACAAAAAATTGAAAAACATATAAGACCTAATAATAAAACAATATAAAAAGTGCGACAAAAAATTAAAAAAGAGAAAATTTAATGCAAAATAAAAAAAGTATGAGAATTTAAAAACGCAAATAAGAAATGAAAGGAAATTTGTGAAAAAAAAAAAAAAAGAATAAAAATGAAAAGACAAAAGATTTGGAAAAAAAAAACAGAAAAATAAAAATTTTTAAAATAACGAAAAAATTAAAACAAGTAAAAATGAAAGCATATGAAAAAAAAGTAAAAAGAAGGAAAATTTTGAAGGGAAAAAGTTATTAAAAAATTACAAAGTAGGACAAAAATAGCGAGAAAAATAAATAAAATAAAAAAGATTCAAAAAATAAAAAAAAAAATTTTGAACTTTATAAAAATTTTTAAAATATAAATAAAAATAAATGGAAAAATAAATTAAGATAAAATATTAATATGGAAGAAAAAATTAAATAAAATACGAAAAAAGCAAAAAATAAAAAAGTAAGATATTAAAAAAATACAAAAGACAAAATGAATAAAAATTTCAAATACAAAATAGAAAAAACTTTTAGTTCAGAATATACAAAGAAAAACAACAAAAATATAACAAATATAGGAAAAAGATATAAAAAATCAAAGATAAAAAAATAAAATAAAAGTTAATAAAAAAATATAAATAAAAACAAAAAGAAAGTGCACAAAAAAAGTCTGATAATTTAAAAATGCAAATAAGAAATGAAAGGAAATTTGTGAAAAAAATAAGAAAAGAATAAAAAAAGAAAAAAGAAATGTAAAAAATTTTAAAACAACGAAAAAAATTAAAACAAGTAAAACTGAAAGCATATGAAAAAAAAAAAAGCAAAAGAAAGAAAATTTCAAAGGGAAAAAGTTATTGAAAAATTAGAACATAGAACAAAAAAAATGAAAATGAAAAAATAAAAAAGATTCAAAAAATAAAAAAAAAAAATTTTAAATTTTATAAAATTTTTTAAAAATACGAATAAAAAACAAATAAAAAATAGTAATATAAAAGAAAAAAAATACCAAAAAATGGAAAAAGATAAAAAAGTAAGAAAATAAAAAATTAGCAAATGAAAAGAATATAAAAAGACAAAATGAATAAGAATTTGACATATAAAATAGAAAAAACTTTTAGTTTAAAGAAAAAAATAAAATAAAAACAAAAGGAAGTGCACAAAAAAAGAAGTTTGAGGTTTTAAAATTGTAAAGAAGAAATAAAAAGAAAGTGTGAAAAAAAAGATATAAGAAAAAGCGAGAAAAAAAATAAAAAAAACAAAATATATAAAAAGCAAGAAAAAAATGAAAGTAAATCAACAAATAAGTTAAAAGAAAAAGAAAAAAAGGATTAATGAAAAATTATAAAAATATATACAACAAATAAAGGAAAAAGATATAAAATACGAAAGATGAAAAATAAAATAAAAGTTAATAAAAAATATAAATAAAAATAAAAGAATGTGCACAAAAAAAGAAGTTTGAGGTTTTAAAATTATAAAGAAGAAATAAAAAAAAAAAAGCGCAAACAAAAAGATTTAAGAAAAAGCAAGAAAAAAATAAAAAATGAAAATACAAAATATATAAAATAAAATTTGAGAAAAAAAATAAAAAATGAAGAGGCAAAAATATGAAATAAAACAAAAAGAAAAAAATTTATAGAAAATTTTAAAACAAAGAAAAAAGTGAAGAAAAAAGAAACGAAAGCACATAAAAAAAAGAAGAAAAATTTGAAAGGAGAAAAAGTTAATGAAAAATTATAAAAATGCAATAAAAAATAACCGAGAATGATAAAATAAAAAAAGAAAAGAAAAAAAGATAGAAAAATAAAAAATTTCAAAACTTAATAAAAATTTATGAAACTATAAAAAAAGAAAGAAAAAAAATTAAAGCAAAAGAAAAAAGATAAATAAAGCACAAAAAAAAGAAAAAAAAAACAAGAAATTATAAAAAGTAAGAAAATAAAAAAGGACAAAAATTGAAGAAAAATTTCGAAAATGAAATGGAATGACAAAATGAAAAAAAAAACTAGTTTAAAAAGGAACAAAAAATTGAAAAACATATAAGACCTAATAATAAAACAATATAAAAAGTGCGACAAAAAATTAAAAAAGAGAAAATTTAATGCAAAATAAAAAAAGTATGAGAATTTAAAAACGCAAATAAGAAATGAAAGGAAATTTGTGAAAAAAAAAAAAGAATAAAAATGAAAAGACAAAAGATTTGGAAAAAAAAAACAGAAAAATAAAAATTTTTAAAATAACGAAAAAATTAAAACAAGTAAAAATGAAAGCATATGAAAAAAAAGTAAAAAGAAGGAAAATTTTGAAGGGAAAAAGTTATTAAAAAATTACAAAGTAGGACAAAAATAGCGAGAAAAATAAATAAAATAAAAAAGATTCAAAAAATAAAAAAAAAAATTTTGAACTTTATAAAAATTTTTAAAATATAAATAAAAATAAATGGAAAAATAAATTAAGATAAAATATTAATATGGAAGAAAAAATTAAATAAAATACCAAAAAAGCAAAAAATAAAAAAGTAAGATATTAAAAAAATACAAAAGACAAAATGAATAAAAATTTCAAATACAAAATAGAAAAAACTTTTAGTTCAGAATATACAAAGAAAAACAACAAAAATATAACAAATATAGGAAAAAGATATAAAAAATCAAAGATAAAAAAATAAAATAAAAGTTAATAAAAAAATATAAATAAAAACAAAAAGAAAGTGCACAAAAAAAGTCTGATAATTTAAAAATGCAAATAAGAAATGAAAGGAAATTTGTGAAAAAAATAAGAAAAGAATAAAAAAAGAAAAAAGAAATGTAAAAAATTTTAAAACAACGAAAAAAATTAAAACAAGTAAAACTGAAAGCATATGAAAAAAAAAAAAGCAAAAGAAAGAAAATTTCAAAGGGAAAAAGTTATTGAAAAATTAGAACATAGAACAAAAAAAATGAAAATGAAAAAATAAAAAAGATTCAAAAAATAAAAAAAAAAAATTTTAAATTTTATAAAATTTTTTAAAAATACGAATAAAAAACAAATAAAAAATAGTAATATAAAAGAAAAAAAATACCAAAAAATGGAAAAAGATAAAAAAGTAAGAAAATAAAAAATTTGCAAATGAAAAGAATATAAAAAGACAAAATGAATAAGAATTTGACATATAAAATAGAAAAAACTTTTAGTTTAAAGAAAAAAATAAAATAAAAACAAAAGGAAGTGCACAAAAAAAGAAGTTTGAGGTTTTAAAATTGTAAAGAAGAAATAAAAAGAAAGTGTGAAAAAAAAGATATAAGAAAAAGCGAGAAAAAAAAAAAAAAAACAAAATATATAAAAAGCAAGAAAAAAATGAAAGTAAATCAACAAATAAGTTAAAAGAAAAAGAAAAAAAGGATTAATGAAAAATTATAAAAATATATACAACAAATAAAGGAAAAAGATATAAAATACGAAAGATGAAAAATAAAATAAAAGTTAATAAAAAATATAAATAAAAATAAAAGAATGTGCACAAAAAAAGAAGTTTGAGGTTTTAAAATTATAAAGAAGAAATAAAAAAAAAAAGCGCAAACAAAAAGATTTAAGAAAAAGCAAGAAAAAAATAAAAAATGAAAATACAAAATATATAAAATAAAATTTGAGAAAAAAAATAAAAAATGAAGAGGCAAAAATATGAAATAAAACAAAAAGAAAAAAATTTATAGAAAATTTTAAAACAAAGAAAAAAGTGAAGAAAAAAGAAACGAAAGCACATAAAAAAAAGAAGAAAAATTTGAAAGGAGAAAAAGTTAATGAAAAATTATAAAAATGCAATAAAAAATAACCGAGAATGATAAAATAAAAAAAGAAAAGAAAAAAAGATAGAAAAACAAAAAATTTCAAAACTTAATAAAAATTTATGAAACTATAAAAAAAGAAAGAAAAAAAATTAAAGCAAAAGAAAAAAGATAAATAAAGCACAAAAAAAAGAAAAAAAAACAAGAAATTATAAAAAGTAAGAAAATAAAAAAGGACAAAAATTGAAGAAAAATTTCGAAAATGAAATGGAATGACAAAATGAAAAAAAAAACTAGTTTAAAAAGGAACAAAAAATTGAAAAACATATAAGACCTAATAATAAAACAATATAAAAAGTGCGACAAAAAATTAAAAAAGAGAAAATTTAATGCAAAATAAAAAAAGTATGAGAATTTAAAAACGCAAATAAGAAATGAAAGGAAATTTGTGAAAAAAAAAAAAGAATAAAAATGAAAAGACAAAAGATTTGGAAAAAAAAAACAGAAAAATAAAAATTTTAAAAATAACGAAAAAATTAAAACAAGTAAAAATGAAAGCATATGAAAAAAAAGTAAAAAGAAGGAAAATTTTGAAGGGAAAAAGTTATTAAAAAATTACAAAGTAGGACAAAAATAGCGAGAAAAATAAATAAAATAAAAAAGATTCAAAAAATAAAAAAAAAATTTTGAACTTTATAAAAATTTTTAAAATATAAATAAAAATAAATGGAAAAATAAATTAAGATAAAATATTAATATGGAAGAAAAAATTAAATAAAATACCAAAAAAGCAAAAAATAAAAAAGTAAGATATTAAAAAAATACAAAAGACAAAATGAATAAAAATTTCAAATACAAAATAGAAAAAACTTTTAGTTCAGAATATACAAAGAAAAACAACAAAAATATAACAAATATTAGAAAAAGATATAAAAAATCAAAGATAAAAAAATAAAATAAAAGTTAATAAAAAAATATAAATAAAAACAAAAAGAAAGTGCACAAAAAAAGTCTGATAATTTAAAAATGCAAATAAGAAATGAAAGGAAATTTGTGAAAAAAATAAGAAAAGAATAAAAAAAGAAAAAAGAAATGTAAAAAATTTTAAAACAACGAGAAAAATTAAAACAAGTAAAACTGAAAGCATATGAAAAAAAAAAAAGCAAAAGAAAGAAAATTTCAAAGGGAAAAAGTTATTGAAAAATTAGAACATAGAACAAAAAAAATGAAAATGAAAAAATAAAAAAGATTCAAAAAATAAAAAAAAAAATTTTAAATTTTATAAAATTTTTTAAAAATACGAATAAAAAACAAATAAAAAACAGTAATATAAAAGAAAAAAAATACCAAAAAATGGAAAAAGATAAAAAAGTAAGAAAATAAAAAATTAGCAAATGAAAAGAATATAAAAAGACAAAATGAATAAGAATTTGACATATAAAATAGAAAAAACTTTTAGTTTAAAGAAAAAAATAAAATAAAAACAAAAGGAAGTGCACAAAAAAAGAAGTTTGAGGTTTTAAAATTGTAAAGAAGAAATAAAAAGAAAGTGTGAAAAAAAAGATATAAGAAAAAGCGAGAAAAAAAAAAAAAAAACAAAATATATAAAAAGCAAGAAAAAAATGAAAGTAAATCAACAAATAAGTTAAAAGAAAAAGAAAAAAAGGATTAATGAAAAATTATAAAAATATATACAACAAATAAAGGAAAAAGATATAAAATACGAAAGATGAAAAATAAAATAAAAGTTAATAAAAAATATAAATAAAAATAAAAGAATGTGCACAAAAAAAGAAGTTTGAGGTTTTAAAATTATAAAGAAGAAATAAAAAAAAAAAAGCGCAAACAAAAAGATTTAAGAAAAAGCAAGAAAAAAATAAAAAATGAAAATACAAAATATATAAAATAAAATTTGAGAAAAAAAATAAAAAATGAAGAGGCAAAAATATGAAATAAAACAAAAAGAAAAAAATTTATAGAAAATTTTAAAACAAAGAAAAAAGTGAAGAAAAAAGAAACGAAAGCACATAAAAAAAAGAAGAAAAATTTGAAAGGAGAAAAAGTTAATGAAAAATTATAAAAATGCAATAAAAAATAACCGAGAATGATAAAATAAAAAAAGAAAAGAAAAAAAGATAGAAAAATAAAAAATTTCAAAACTTAATAAAAATTTATGAAACTATAAAAAAAGAAAGAAAAAAAATTAAAGCAAAAGAAAAAAGATAAATAAAGCACAAAAAAAAGAAAAAAAAAACAAGAAATTATAAAAAGTAAGAAAATAAAAAAGGACAAAAATTGAAGAAAAATTTCGAAAATGAAATGGAATGACAAAATGAAAAAAAAAACTAGTTTAAAAAGGAACAAAAAATTGAAAAACATATAAGACCTAATAATAAAACAATATAAAAAGTGCGACAAAAAATTAAAAAAGAGAAAATTTAATGCAAAATAAAAAAAGTATGAGAATTTAAAAACGCAAATAAGAAATGAAAGGAAATTTGTGAAAAAAAAAAAGAATAAAAATGAAAAGACAAAAGATTTGGAAAAAAAAAACAGAAAAATAAAAATTTTTAAAATAACGAAAAAATTAAAACAAGTAAAAATGAAAGCATATGAAAAAAAAGTAAAAAGAAGGAAAATTTTGAAGGGAAAAAGTTATTAAAAAATTACAAAGTAGGACAAAAATAGCGAGAAAAATAAATAAAATAAAAAAGATTCAAAAAATAAAAAAAAAAATTTTGAACTTTATAAAAATTTTTAAAATATAAATAAAAATAAATGGAAAAATAAATTAAGATAAAATATTAATATGGAAGAAAAAATTAAATAAAATACCAAAAAAGCAAAAAATAAAAAAGTAAGATATTAAAAAAATACAAAAGACAAAATGAATAAAAATTTCAAATACAAAATAGAAAAAACTTTTAGTTCAGAATATACAAAGAAAAACAACAAAAATATAACAAATATAGGAAAAAGATATAAAAAATCAAAGATAAAAAAATAAAATAAAAGTTAATAAAAAAATATAAATAAAAACAAAAAGAAAGTGCACAAAAAAAGTCTGATAATTTAAAAATGCAAATAAGAAATGAAAGGAAATTTGTGAAAAAAATAAGAAAAGAATAAAAAAAGAAAAAAGAAATGTAAAAAATTTTAAAACAACGAAAAAAATTAAAACAAGTAAAACTGAAAGCATATGAAAAAAAAAAAAGCAAAAGAAAGAAAATTTCAAAGGGAAAAAGTTATTGAAAAATTAGAACATAGAACAAAAAAAATGAAAATGAAAAAATAAAAAAGATTCAAAAAATAAAATAAAAAAATTTTAAATTTTATAAAATTTTTTAAAAATACGAATAAAAAACAAATAAAAAATAGTAATATAAAAGAAAAAAAATACCAAAAAATGGAAAAAGATAAAAAAGTAAGAAAATAAAAAATTTGCAAATGAAAAGAATATAAAAAGACAAAATGAATAAGAATTTGACATATAAAATAGAAAAAACTTTTAGTTTAAAGAAAAAAATAAAATAAAAACAAAAGGAAGTGCACAAAAAAAGAAGTTTGAGGTTTTAAAATTGTAAAGAAGAAATAAAAAGAAAGTGTGAAAAAAAAGATATAAGAAAAAGCGAGAAAAAAAAAAAAAAAACAAAATATATAAAAAGCAAGAAAAAAATGAAAGTAAATCAACAAATAAGTTAAAAGAAAAAGAAAAAAAGGATTAATGAAAAATTATAAAAATATATACAACAAATAAAGGAAAAAGATATAAAATACGAAAGATGAAAAATAAAATAAAAGTTAATAAAAAATATAAATAAAAATAAAAGAATGTGCACAAAAAAAGAAGTTTGAGGTTTTAAAATTATAAAGAAGAAATAAAAAAAAAAAAGCGCAAACAAAAAGATTTAAGAAAAAGCAAGAAAAAAATAAAAAATGAAAATACAAAATATATAAAATAAAATTTGAGAAAAAAAATAAAAAATGAAGAGGCAAAAATATGAAATAAAACAAAAAGAAAAAAATTTATAGAAAATTTTAAAACAAAGAAAAAAGTGAAGAAAAAAGAAACGAAAGCACATAAAAAAAAGAAGAAAAATTTGAAAGGAGAAAAAGTTAATGAAAAATTATAAAAATGCAATAAAAAATAACCGAGAATGATAAAATAAAAAAAGAAAAGAAAAAAAGATAGAAAAACAAAAAATTTCAAAACTTAATAAAAATTTATGAAACTATAAAAAAAGAAAGAAAAAAAATTAAAGCAAAAGAAAAAAGATAAATAAAGCACAAAAAAAAGAAAAAAAAACAAGAAATTATAAAAAGTAAGAAAATAAAAAAGGACAAAAATTGAAGAAAAATTTCGAAAATGAAATGGAATGACAAAATGAAAAAAAAAACTAGTTTAAAAAGGAACAAAAAATTGAAAAACATATAAGACCTAATAATAAAACAATATAAAAAGTGCGACAAAAAATTAAAAAAGAGAAAATTTAATGCAAAATAAAAAAAGTATGAGAATTTAAAAACGCAAATAAGAAATGAAAGGAAATTTGTGAAAAAAAAAAAAGAATAAAAATGAAAAGACAAAAGATTTGGAAAAAAAAAACAGAAAAATAAAAATTTTAAAAATAACGAAAAAATTAAAACAAGTAAAAATGAAAGCATATGAAAAAAAAGTAAAAAGAAGGAAAATTTTGAAGGGAAAAAGTTATTAAAAAATTACAAAGTAGGACAAAAATAGCGAGAAAAATAAATAAAATAAAAAAGATTCAAAAAATAAAAAAAAAATTTTGAACTTTATAAAAATTTTTAAAATATAAATAAAAATAAATGGAAAAATAAATTAAGATAAAATATTAATATGGAAGAAAAAATTAAATAAAATACCAAAAAAGCAAAAAATAAAAAAGTAAGATATTAAAAAAATACAAAAGACAAAATGAATAAAAATTTCAAATACAAAATAGAAAAAACTTTTAGTTCAGAATATACAAAGAAAAACAACAAAAATATAACAAATATTAGAAAAAGATATAAAAAATCAAAGATAAAAAAATAAAATAAAAGTTAATAAAAAAATATAAATAAAAACAAAAAGAAAGTGCACAAAAAAAGTCTGATAATTTAAAAATGCAAATAAGAAATGAAAGGAAATTTGTGAAAAAAATAAGAAAAGAATAAAAAAAGAAAAAAGAAATGTAAAAAATTTTAAAACAACGAGAAAAATTAAAACAAGTAAAACTGAAAGCATATGAAAAAAAAAAAAGCAAAAGAAAGAAAATTTCAAAGGGAAAAAGTTATTGAAAAATTAGAACATAGAACAAAAAAAATGAAAATGAAAAAATAAAAAAGATTCAAAAAATAAAAAAAAAAATTTTAAATTTTATAAAATTTTTTAAAAATACGAATAAAAAACAAATAAAAAACAGTAATATAAAAGAAAAAAAATACCAAAAAATGGAAAAAGATAAAAAAGTAAGAAAATAAAAAATTAGCAAATGAAAAGAATATAAAAAGACAAAATGAATAAGAATTTGACATATAAAATAGAAAAAACTTTTAGTTTAAAGAAAAAAATAAAATAAAAACAAAAGGAAGTGCACAAAAAAAGAAGTTTGAGGTTTTAAAATTGTAAAGAAGAAATAAAAAGAAAGTGTGAAAAAAAAGATATAAGAAAAAGCGAGAAAAAAAAAAAAAAAACAAAATATATAAAAAGCAAGAAAAAAATGAAAGTAAATCAACAAATAAGTTAAAAGAAAAAGAAAAAAAGGATTAATGAAAAATTATAAAAATATATACAACAAATAAAGGAAAAAGATATAAAATACGAAAGATGAAAAATAAAATAAAAGTTAATAAAAAATATAAATAAAAATAAAAGAATGTGCACAAAAAAAGAAGTTTGAGGTTTTAAAATTATAAAGAAGAAATAAAAAAAAAAAGCGCAAACAAAAAGATTTAAGAAAAAGCAAGAAAAAAATAAAAAATGAAAATACAAAATATATAAAATAAAATTTGAGAAAAAAAATAAAAAATGAAGAGGCAAAAATATGAAATAAAACAAAAAGAAAAAAATTTATAGAAAATTTTAAAACAAAGAAAAAAGTGAAGAAAAAAGAAACGAAAGCACATAAAAAAAAGAAGAAAAATTTGAAAGGAGAAAAAGTTAATGAAAAATTATAAAAATGCAATAAAAAATAACCGAGAATGATAAAATAAAAAAAGAAAAGAAAAAAAGATAGAAAAATAAAAAATTTCAAAACTTAATAAAAATTTATGAAACTATAAAAAAAGAAAGAAAAAAAATTAAAGCAAAAGAAAAAAGATAAATAAAGCACAAAAAAAAGAAAAAAAAACAAGAAATTATAAAAAGTAAGAAAATAAAAAAGGACAAAAATTGAAGAAAAATTTCGAAAATGAAATGGAATGACAAAATGAAAAAAAAACTAGTTTAAAAAGGAACAAAAGATTGAAAAACATATAAGACCTAATAATAAAACAATATAAAAAGTGCGACAAAAAATTAAAAAAGAGAAAATTTAATGCAAAAAAAAAAAAGTATGAGAATTTAAAAACGCAAATAAGAAATGAAAGGAAATTTGTGAAAAAAAAAAAAAGAATAAAAATGAAAAGACAAAAGATTTGGAAAAAAAAAAACAGAAAAATAAAAATTTTTAAAATAACGAAAAAATTAAAACAAGTAAAAATGAAAGCATATGAAAAAAAAGTAAAAAGAAGGAAAATTTTGAAGGGAAAAAGTTATTAAAAAATTACAAAGTAGGACAAAAATAGCAAGAAAAATAAATAAAATAAAAAAGATTCAAAAAATAAAAAAAAAAATTTTGAACTTTATAAAAATTTTTAAAATATAAATAAAAATAAATGGAAAAATAAATTAAGATAAAATATTAATATGGAAGAAAAAATTAAATAAAATACCAAAAAAGCAAAAAATAAAAAAGTAAGATATTAAAAAAATACAAAAGACAAAATGAATAAAAATTTCAAATACAAAATAGAAAAAACTTTTAGTTCAGAATATACAAAGAAAAACAACAAAAATATAACAAATATAGGAAAAAGATATAAAAAATCAAAGATAAAAAAATAAAATAAAAGTTAATAAAAAAATATAAATAAAAACAAAAAGAAAGTGCACAAAAAAAGTCTGATAATTTAAAAATGCAAATAAGAAATGAAAGGAAATTTGTGAAAAAAATAAGAAAAGAATAAAAAAAGAAAAAAGAAATGTAAAAAATTTTAAAACAACGAGAAAAATTAAAACAAGTAAAACTGAAAGCATATGAAAAAAAAAAAAAGCAAAAGAAAGAAAATTTCAAAGGGAAAAAGTTATTGAAAAATTAGAACATAGAACAAAAAAAATGAAAATGAAAAAATAAAAAAGATTCAAAAAATAAAAAAAAAAATTTTAAATTTTATAAAATTTTTTAAAAATACGAATAAAAAACAAATAAAAAATAGTAATATAAAAGAAAAAAAATACCAAAAAATGGAAAAAGATAAAAAAGTAAGAAAATAAAAAATTAGCAAATGAAAAGAATATAAAAAGACAAAATGAATAAGAATTTGACATATAAAATAGAAAAAACTTTTAGTTTAAAGAAAAAAATAAAATAAAAACAAAAGGAAGTGCACAAAAAAAGAAGTTTGAGGTTTTAAAATTGTAAAGAAGAAATAAAAAGAAAGTGTGAAAAAAAAGATATAAGAAAAAGCGAGAAAAAAAAAAAAAAAACAAAATATATAAAAAGCAAGAAAAAAATGAAAGTAAATCAACAAATAAGTTAAAAGAAAAAGAAAAAAAGGATTAATGAAAAATTATAAAAATATATACAACAAATAAAGGAAAAAGATATAAAATACGAAAGATGAAAAATAAAATAAAAGTTAATAAAAAATATAAATAAAAATAAAAGAATGTGCACAAAAAAAGAAGTTTGAGGTTTTAAAATTATAAAGAAGAAATAAAAAAAAAAAAAAGCGCAAACAAAAAGATTTAAGAAAAAGCAAGAAAAAAATAAAAAATGAAAATACAAAATATATAAAATAAAATTTGAGAAAAAAAATAAAAAATGAAGAGGCAAAAATATGAAATAAAACAAAAAGAAAAAAATTTATAGAAAATTTTAAAACAAAGAAAAAAGTGAAGAAAAAAGAAACGAAAGCACATAAAAAAAAGAAGAAAAATTTGAAAGGAGAAAAAGTTAATGAAAAATTATAAAAATGCAATAAAAAATAACCGAGAATGATAAAATAAAAAAAGAAAAGAAAAAAAGATAGAAAAATAAAAAATTTCAAAACTTAATAAAAATTTATGAAACTATAAAAAAAGAAAGAAAAAAAATTAAAGCAAAAGAAAAAAGATAAATAAAGCACAAAAAAAAGAAAAAAAAACAAGAAATTATAAAAAGTAAGAAAATAAAAAAGGACAAAAATTGAAGAAAAATTTCGAAAATGAAATGGAATGACAAAATGAAAAAAAAACTAGTTTAAAAAGGAACAAAAGATTGAAAAACATATAAGACCTAATAATAAAACAATATAAAAAGTGCGACAAAAAATTAAAAAAGAGAAAATTTAATGCAAAAAAAAAAAAGTATGAGAATTTAAAAACGCAAATAAGAAATGAAAGGAAATTTGTGAAAAAAAAAAAAGAATAAAAATGAAAAGACAAAAGATTTGGAAAAAAAAAAACAGAAAAATAAAAATTTTTAAAATAACGAAAAAATTAAAACAAGTAAAAATGAAAGCATATGAAAAAAAAGTAAAAAGAAGGAAAATTTTGAAGGGAAAAAGTTATTAAAAAATTACAAAGTAGGACAAAAATAGCAAGAAAAATAAATAAAATAAAAAAGATTCAAAAAATAAAAAAAAAAAATTTTGAACTTTATAAAAATTTTTAAAATATAAATAAAAATAAATGGAAAAATAAATTAAGATAAAATATTAATATGGAAGAAAAAATTAAATAAAATACCAAAAAAGCAAAAAATAAAAAAGTAAGATATTAAAAAATTAGCGAATAAAAAAATACAAAAGACAAAATGAATAAAAATTTCAAATACAAAATAGAAAAAACTTTTAGTTCAGAATATACAAAGAAAAACAACAAAAATATAACAAATATAGGAAAAAGATATAAAAAATCAAAGATAAAAAAATAAAATAAAAGTTAATAAAAAAATATAAATAAAAACAAAAAGAAAGTGCACAAAAAAAGTCTGATAATTTAAAAATGCAAATAAGAAATGAAAGGAAATTTGTGAAAAAAATAAGAAAAGAATAAAAAAAGAAAAAAGAAATGTAAAAAATTTTAAAACAACGAGAAAAATTAAAACAAGTAAAACTGAAAGCATATGAAAAAAAAAAAAGCAAAAGAAAGAAAATTTCAAAGGGAAAAAGTTATTGAAAAATTAGAACATAGAACAAAAAAAATGAAAATGAAAAAATAAAAAAGATTCAAAAAATAAAAAATAAAAATTTTAAATTTTATAAAATTTTTTAAAAATACGAATAAAAAACAAATAAAAAATAGTAATATAAAAGAAAAAAAATACCAAAAAATGGAAAAAGATAAAAAAGTAAGAAAATAAAAAATTAGCAAATGAAAAGAATATAAAAAGACAAAATGAATAAGAATTTGACATATAAAATAGAAAAAACTTTTAGTTTAAAGAAAAAAATAAAATAAAAACAAAAGGAAGTGCACAAAAAAAGAAGTTTGAGGTTTTAAAATTGTAAAGAAGAAATAAAAAGAAAGTGTGAAAAAAAAGATATAAGAAAAAGCGAGAAAAAAAATAAAAAAAACAAAATATATAAAAAGCAAGAAAAAAATGAAAGTAAATCAACAAATAAGTTAAAAGAAAAAGAAAAAAAGGATTAATGAAAAATTATAAAAATATATACAACAAATAAAGGAAAAAGATATAAAATACGAAAGATGAAAAATAAAATAAAAGTTAATAAAAAATATAAATAAAAATAAAAGAATGTGCACAAAAAAAGAAGTTTGAGGTTTTAAAATTATAAAGAAGAAATAAAAAAAAAAAAAGCGCAAACAAAAAGATTTAAGAAAAAGCAAGAAAAAAATAAAAAATGAAAATACAAAATATATAAAATAAAATTTGAGAAAAAAAATAAAAAATGAAGAGGCAAAAATATGAAATAAAACAAAAAGAAAAAAATTTATAGAAAATTTTAAAACAAAGAAAAAAGTGAAGAAAAAAGAAACGAAAGCACATAAAAAAAAGAAGAAAAATTTGAAAGAAGAAAAATTTGAAAGGAGAAAAAGTTAATGAAAAATTATAAAAATGCAATAAAAAATAACCGAGAATGATAAAATAAAAAAAGAAAAGAAAAAAAGATAGAAAAATAAAAAATTTCAAAACTTAATAAAAATTTATGAAACTATAAAAAAAGAAAGAAAAAAAATTAAAGCAAAAGAAAAAAGATAAATAAAGCACAAAAAAAAGAAAAAAAAACAAGAAATTATAAAAAGTAAGAAAATAAAAAAGGACAAAAATTGAAGAAAAATTTCGAAAATGAAATGGAATGACAAAATGAAAAAAAAACTAGTTTAAAAAGGAACAAAAGATTGAAAAACATATAAGACCTAATAATAAAACAATATAAAAAGTGCGACAAAAAATTAAAAAAGAGAAAATTTAATGCAAAAAAAAAAAAGTATGAGAATTTAAAAACGCAAATAAGAAATGAAAGGAAATTTGTGAAAAAAAAAAAAGAATAAAAATGAAAAGACAAAAGATTTGGAAAAAAAAAAACAGAAAAATAAAAATTTTTAAAATAACGAAAAAATTAAAACAAGTAAAAATGAAAGCATATGAAAAAAAAGTAAAAAGAAGGAAAATTTTGAAGGGAAAAAGTTATTAAAAAATTACAAAGTAGGACAAAAATAGCAAGAAAAATAAATAAAATAAAAAAGATTCAAAAAATAAAAAAAAAAATTTTGAACTTTATAAACATTTTTAAAATATAAATAAAAATAAATGGAAAAATAAATTAAGATAAAATATTAATATGGAAGAAAAAATTAAATAAAATACCAAAAAAGCAAAAAATAAAAAAGTAAGATATTAAAAAATTAGCGAATAAAAAAATACAAAAGACAAAATGAATAAAAATTTCAAATACAAAATAGAAAAAACTTTTAGTTCAGAATATACAAAGAAAAACAACAAAAATATAACAAATATAGGAAAAAGATATAAAAAATCAAAGATAAAAAAATAAAATAAAAGTTAATAAAAAAATATAAATAAAAACAAAAAGAAAGTGCACAAAAAAAGTCTGATAATTTAAAAATGCAAATAAGAAATGAAAGGAAATTTGTGAAAAAAATAAGAAAAGAATAAAAAAAGAAAAAAGAAATGTAAAAAATTTTAAAACAACGAGAAAAATTAAAACAAGTAAAACTGAAAGCATATGAAAAAAAAAAAAAGAAAAAGAAAGAAAATTTCAAAGGGAAAAAGTTATTGAAAAATTAGAACATAGAACAAAAAAAATGAAAATGAAAAAATAAAAAAGATTCAAAAAAAAAAAAAAAAAATTTTTAATTTTATAAAATTTTTTAAAAATACGAATAAAAAACAAATAAAAAATAGTAATATAAAAGAAAAAAAATACCAAAAAATGGAAAAAGATAAAAAAGTAAGAAAATAAAAAATTAGCAAATGAAAAGAATATAAAAAGACAAAATGAATAAGAATTTGACATATAAAATAGAAAAAACTTTTAGTTTAAAGAAAAAAATAAAATAAAAACAAAAGGAAGTGCACAAAAAAAGAAGTTTGAGGTTTTAAAATTGTAAAGAAGAAATAAAAAGAAAGTGTGAAAAAAAAGATATAAGAAAAAGCGAGAAAAAAAATAAAAAAAACAAAATATATAAAAAGCAAGAAAAAAATGAAAGTAAATCAACAAATAAGTTAAAAGAAAAAGAAAAAAAGGATTAATGAAAAATTATAAAAATATATACAACAAATAAAGGAAAAAGATATAAAATACGAAAGATGAAAAATAAAATAAAAGTTAATAAAAAATATAAATAAAAATAAAAGAATGTGCACAAAAAAAGAAGTTTGAGGTTTTAAAATTATAAAGAAGAAATAAAAAAAAAAAGCGCAAACAAAAAGATTTAAGAAAAAGCAAGAAAAAAATAAAAAATGAAAATACAAAATATATAAAATAAAATTTGAGAAAAAAAATAAAAAATGAAGAGGCAAAAATATGAAATAAAACAAAAAGAAAAAAATTTATAGAAAATTTTAAAACAAAGAAAAAAGTGAAGAAAAAAGAAACGAAAGCACATAAAAAAAAGAAGAAAAATTTGAAAGGAGAAAAAGTTAATGAAAAATTATAAAAATGCAATAAAAAATAACCGAGAATGATAAAATAAAAAAAGAAAAGAAAAAAAGATAGAAAAATAAGAAATTTCAAAACTTAATAAAAATTTATGAAACTATAAAAAAAGAAAGAAAAAAAATTAAAGCAAAAGAAAAAAGATAAATAAAGCACAAAAAAAAGAAAAAAAAACAAGAAATTATAAAAAGTAAGAAAATAAAAAAGGACAAAAATTGAAGAAAAATTTCGAAAATGAAATGGAATGACAAAATGAAAAAAAAAACTAGTTTAAAAAGGAACAAAAAATTGAAAAACATATAAGACCTAATAATAAAACAATATAAAAAGTGCGACAAAAAATTAAAAAAGAGAAAATTTAATGCAAAAAAAAAAAAGTATGAGAATTTAAAAACGCAAATAAGAAATGAAAGGAAATTTGTGAAAAAAAAAAAAGAATAAAAATGAAAAGACAAAAGATTTGGAAAAAAAAAAACAGAAAAATAAAAATTTTTAAAATAACGAAAAAATTAAAACAAGTAAAAATGAAAGCATATGAAAAAAAAGTAAAAAGAAGGAAAATTTTGAAGGGAAAAAGTTATTAAAAAATTACAAAGTAGGACAAAAATAGCAAGAAAAATAAATAAAATAAAAAAGATTCAAAAAATAAAAAAAAAAAATTTTGAACTTTATAAAAATTTTTAAAATATAAATGAAAATAAATGGAAAAATAAATTAAGATAAAATATTAATATGGAAGAAAAAATTAAATAAAATACCAAAAAAGCAAAAAATAAAAAAGTAAGATATTAAAAAATTAGCGAATAAAAAAATACAAAAGACAAAATGAATAAAAATTTCAAATACAAAATAGAAAAAACTTTTAGTTCAGAATATACAAAGAAAAACAACAAAAATATAACAAATATAGGAAAAAGATATAAAAAATCAAAGATAAAAAAATATAAATAAAAACAAAAAGAAAGTGCACAAAAAAAGTCTGATAATTTAAAAATGCAAATAAGAAATGAAAGGAAATTTGTGAAAAAAATAAGAAGAGAATAAAAAAAGAAAAAAGAAACGTAAAAAATTTTAAAACAACGAGAAAAATTAAAACAAGTAAAACTGAAAGCATATGAAAAAAAAAAAAAAGCAAAAGAAAGAAAATTTCAAAGGGAAAAAGTTATTGAAAAATTAGAACATAGAACAAAAAAAATGAAAATGAAAAAATAAAAAAGATTCAAAAAATAAAAATTTTAAATTTTAAATTTTATAAAATTTTTTAAAAATACGAATAAAAAACAAATAAAAAATAGTAATATAAAAGAAAAAAAATACCAAAAAATGGAAAAAGATAAAAAAGTAAGAAAATAAAAAATTAGCAAATGAAAAGAATATAAAAAGACAAAATGAATAAGAATTTGACATATAAAATAGAAAAAACTTTTAGTTTAAAGAAAAAAATAAAATAAAAACAAAAGGAAGTGCACAAAAAAAGAAGTTTGAGGTTTTAAAATTGTAAAGAAGAAATAAAAAGAAAGTGTGAAAAAAAAGATATAAGAAAAAGCGAGAAAAAAAATAAAAAAAACAAAATATATAAAAAGCAAGAAAAAAATGAAAGTAAATCAACAAATAAGTTAAAAGAAAAAGAAAAAAAGGATTAATGAAAAATTATAAAAATATATACAACAAATAAAGGAAAAAGATATAAAATACGAAAGATGAAAAATAAAATAAAAGTTAATAAAAAATATAAATAAAAATAAAAGAATGTGCACAAAAAAAGAAGTTTGAGGTTTTAAAATTATAAAGAAGAAATAAAAAAAAAAAGCGCAAACAAAAAGATTTAAGAAAAAGCAAGAAAAAAATAAAAAATGAAAATACAAAATATATAAAATAAAATTTGAGAAAAAAAATAAAAAATGAAGAGGCAAAAATATGAAATAAAACAAAAAGAAAAAAATTTATAGAAAATTTTAAAACAAAGAAAAAAGTGAAGAAAAAAGAAACGAAAGCACATAAAAAAAAGAAGAAAAATTTGAAAGGAGAAAAAGTTAATGAAAAATTATAAAAATGCAATAAAAAATAACCGAGAATGATAAAATAAAAAAAGAAAAGAAAAAAAGATAGAAAAATAAGAAATTTCAAAACTTAATAAAAATTTATGAAACTATAAAAAAAGAAAGAAAGAAAATTAAAGCAAAAGAAAAAAGATAAATAAAGCACAAAAAAAAGAAAAAAAAACAAGAAATTATAAAAAGTAAGAAAATAAAAAAGGACAAAAATTGAAGAAAAATTTCGAAAATGAAATGGAATGACAAAATGAAAAAAAAAACTAGTTTAAAAAGGAACAAAAAATTGAAAAACATATAAGACCTAATAATAAAACAATATAAAAAGTGCGACAAAAAATTAAAAAAGAGAAAATTTAATGCAAAAAAAAAAAAGTATGAGAATTTAAAAACGCAAATAAGAAATGAAAGGAAATTTGTGAAAAAAAAAAAAGAATAAAAATGAAAAGACAAAAGATTTGGAAAAAAAAAAACAGAAAAATAAAAATTTTTAAAATAACGAAAAAATTAAAACAAGTAAAAATGAAAGCATATGAAAAAAAAGTAAAAAGAAGGAAAATTTTGAAGGGAAAAAGTTATTAAAAAATTACAAAGTAGGACAAAAATAGCAAGAAAAATAAATAAAATAAAAAAGATTCAAAAAATAAAAAAAAAAAATTTTGAACTTTATAAAAATTTTTAAAATATAAATGAAAATAAATGGAAAAATAAATTAAGATAAAATATTAATATGGAAGAAAAAATTAAATAAAATACCAAAAAAGCAAAAAATAAAAAAGTAAGATATTAAAAAATTAGCGAATAAAAAAATACAAAAGACAAAATGAATAAAAATTTCAAATACAAAATAGAAAAAACTTTTAGTTCAGAATATACAAAGAAAAACAACAAAAATATAACAAATATAGGAAAAAGATATAAAAAATCAAAGATAAAAAAATATAAATAAAAACAAAAAGAAAGTGCACAAAAAAAGTCTGATAATTTAAAAATGCAAATAAGAAATGAAAGGAAATTTGTGAAAAAAATAAGAAGAGAATAAAAAAAGAAAAAAGAAACGTAAAAAATTTTAAAACAACGAGAAAAATTAAAACAAGTAAAACTGAAAGCATATGAAAAAAAAAAAAAAAGCAAAAGAAAGAAAATTTCAAAGGGAAAAAGTTATTGAAAAATTAGAACATAGAACAAAAAAAATGAAAATGAAAAAATAAAAAAGATTCAAAAAATAAAAATTTTAAATTTTAAATTTTATAAAATTTTTTAAAAATACGAATAAAAAACAAATAAAAAATAGTAATATAAAAGAAAAAAAATACCAAAAAATGGAAAAAGATAAAAAAGTAAGAAAATAAAAAATTAGCAAATGAAAAGAATATAAAAAGACAAAATGAATAAGAATTTGACATATAAAATAGAAAAAACTTTTAGTTTAAAGAAAAAAATAAAATAAAAACAAAAGGAAGTGCACAAAAAAAGAAGTTTGAGGTTTTAAAATTGTAAAGAAGAAATAAAAAGAAAGTGTGAAAAAAAAGATATAAGAAAAAGCGAGAAAAAAAATAAAAAAAACAAAATATATAAAAAGCAAGAAAAAAATGAAAGTAAATCAACAAATAAGTTAAAAGAAAAAGAAAAAAAGGATTAATGAAAAATTATAAAAATATATACAACAAATAAAGGAAAAAGATATAAAATACGAAAGATGAAAAATAAAATAAAAGTTAATAAAAAATATAAATAAAAATAAAAGAATGTGCACAAAAAAAGAAGTTTGAGGTTTTAAAATTATAAAGAAGAAATAAAAAAAAAAAGCGCAAACAAAAAGATTTAAGAAAAAGCAAGAAAAAAATAAAAAATGAAAATACAAAATATATAAAATAAAATTTGAGAAAAAAAATAAAAAAATGAAGAGGCAAAAATATGAAATAAAACAAAAAGAAAAAAATTTATAGAAAATTTTAAAACAAAGAAAAAAGTGAAGAAAAAAGAAACGAAAGCACATAAAAAAAAGAAGAAAAATTTGAAAGGAGAAAAAGTTAATGAAAAATTATAAAAATGCAATAAAAAATAACCGAGAATGATAAAATAAAAAAAGAAAAGAAAAAAAGATAGAAAAATAAAAAATTTCAAAACTTAATAAAAATTTATGAAACTATAAAAAAAGAAAGAAAGAAAATTAAAGCAAAAGAAAAAAGATAAATAAAGCACAAAAAAAAGAAAAAAAAACAAGAAATTATAAAAAGTAAGAAAATAAAAAAGGACAAAAATTGAAGAAAAATTTCGAAAATGAAATGGAATGACAAAATGAAAAAAAAAACTAGTTTAAAAAGGAACAAAAAATTGAAAAACATATAAGACCTAATAATAAAACAATATAAAAAGTGCGACAAAAAATTAAAAAAGAGAAAATTTAATGCAAAAAAAAAAAAGTATGAGAATTTAAAAACGCAAATAAGAAATGAAAGGAAATTTGTGAAAAAAAAAAAAGAATAAAAATGAAAAGACAAAAGATTTGGAAAAAAAAAAACAGAAAAATAAAAATTTTTAAAATAACGAAAAAATTAAAACAAGTAAAAATGAAAGCATATGAAAAAAAAGTAAAAAGAAGGAAAATTTTGAAGGGAAAAAGTTATTAAAAAATTACAAAGTAGGACAAAAATAGCAAGAAAAATAAATAAAATAAAAAAGATTCAAAAAATAAAAAAAAAAAATTTTGAACTTTATAAAAATTTTTAAAATATAAATGAAAATAAATGGAAAAATAAATTAAGATAAAATATTAATATGGAAGAAAAAATTAAATAAAATACCAAAAAAGCAAAAAATAAAAAAGTAAGATATTAAAAAATTAGCGAATAAAAAAATACAAAAGACAAAATGAATAAAAATTTCAAATACAAAATAGAAAAAACTTTTAGTTCAGAATATACAAAGAAAAACAACAAAAATATAACAAATATAGGAAAAAGATATAAAAAATCAAAGATAAAAAAATATAAATAAAAACAAAAAGAAAGTGCACAAAAAAAGTCTGATAATTTAAAAATGCAAATAAGAAATGAAAGGAAATTTGTGAAAAAAATAAGAAGAGAATAAAAAAAGAAAAAAGAAACGTAAAAAATTTTAAAACAACGAGAAAAATTAAAACAAGTAAAACTGAAAGCATATGAAAAAAAAAAAAAAAGCAAAAGAAAGAAAATTTCAAAGGGAAAAAGTTATTGAAAAATTAGAACATAGAACAAAAAAAATGAAAATGAAAAAATAAAAAAGATTCAAAAAATAAAAATTTTAAATTTTAAATTTTATAAAATTTTTTAAAAATACGAATAAAAAACAAATAAAAAATAGTAATATAAAAGAAAAAAAATACCAAAAAATGGAAAAAGATAAAAAAGTAAGAAAATAAAAAATTAGCAAATGAAAAGAATATAAAAAGACAAAATGAATAAGAATTTGACATATAAAATAGAAAAAACTTTTAGTTTAAAGAAAAAAATAAAATAAAAACAAAAGGAAGTGCACAAAAAAAGAAGTTTGAGGTTTTAAAATTGTAAAGAAGAAATAAAAAGAAAGTGTGAAAAAAAAGATATAAGAAAAAGCGAGAAAAAAAATAAAAAAAACAAAATATATAAAAAGCAAGAAAAAAATGAAAGTAAATCAACAAATAAGTTAAAAGAAAAAGAAAAAAAGGATTAATGAAAAATTATAAAAATATATACAACAAATAAAGGAAAAAGATATAAAATACGAAAGATGAAAAATAAAATAAAAGTTAATAAAAAATATAAATAAAAATAAAAGAATGTGCACAAAAAAAGAAGTTTGAGGTTTTAAAATTATAAAGAAGAAATAAAAAAAAAAAGCGCAAACAAAAAGATTTAAGAAAAAGCAAGAAAAAAATAAAAAATGAAAATACAAAATATATAAAATAAAATTTGAGAAAAAAAATAAAAAATGAAGAGGCAAAAATATGAAATAAAACAAAAAGAAAAAAATTTATAGAAAATTTTAAAACAAAGAAAAAAGTGAAGAAAAAAGAAACGAAAGCACATAAAAAAAAGAAGAAAAATTTGAAAGGAGAAAAAGTTAATGAAAAATTATAAAAATGCAATAAAAAATAACCGAGAATGATAAAATAAAAAAAGAAAAGAAAAAAAGATAGAAAAATAAGAAATTTCAAAACTTAATAAAAATTTATGAAACTATAAAAAAAGAAAGAAAGAAAATTAAAGCAAAAGAAAAAAGATAAATAAAGCACAAAAAAAAGAAAAAAAAACAAGAAATTATAAAAAGTAAGAAAATAAAAAAGGACAAAAATTGAAGAAAAATTTCGAAAATGAAATGGAATGACAAAATGAAAAAAAAAACTAGTTTAAAAAGGAACAAAAAATTGAAAAACATATAAGACCTAATAATAAAACAATATAAAAAGTGCGACAAAAAATTAAAAAAGAGAAAATTTAATGCAAAAAAAAAAAAGTATGAGAATTTAAAAACGCAAATAAGAAATGAAAGGAAATTTGTGAAAAAAAAAAAAGAATAAAAATGAAAAGACAAAAGATTTGGAAAAAAAAAAACAGAAAAATAAAAATTTTTAAAATAACGAAAAAATTAAAACAAGTAAAAATGAAAGCATATGAAAAAAAAGTAAAAAGAAGGAAAATTTTGAAGGGAAAAAGTTATTAAAAAATTACAAAGTAGGACAAAAATAGCAAGAAAAATAAATAAAATAAAAAAGATTCAAAAAATAAAAAAAAAAAATTTTGAACTTTATAAAAATTTTTAAAATATAAATGAAAATAAATGGAAAAATAAATTAAGATAAAATATTAATATGGAAGAAAAAATTAAATAAAATACCAAAAAAGCAAAAAATAAAAAAGTAAGATATTAAAAAATTAGCGAATAAAAAAATACAAAAGACAAAATGAATAAAAATTTCAAATACAAAATAGAAAAAACTTTTAGTTCAGAATATACAAAGAAAAACAACAAAAATATAACAAATATAGGAAAAAGATATAAAAAATCAAAGATAAAAAAATATAAATAAAAACAAAAAGAAAGTGCACAAAAAAAGTCTGATAATTTAAAAATGCAAATAAGAAATGAAAGGAAATTTGTGAAAAAAATAAGAAGAGAATAAAAAAAGAAAAAAGAAACGTAAAAAATTTTAAAACAACGAGAAAAATTAAAACAAGTAAAACTGAAAGCATATGAAAAAAAAAAAAAAAGCAAAAGAAAGAAAATTTCAAAGGGAAAAAGTTATTGAAAAATTAGAACATAGAACAAAAAAAATGAAAATGAAAAAATAAAAAAGATTCAAAAAATAAAAATTTTAAATTTTAAATTTTATAAAATTTTTTAAAAATACGAATAAAAAACAAATAAAAAATAGTAATATAAAAGAAAAAAAATACCAAAAAATGGAAAAAGATAAAAAAGTAAGAAAATAAAAAATTAGCAAATGAAAAGAATATAAAAAGACAAAATGAATAAGAATTTGACATATAAAATAGAAAAAACTTTTAGTTTAAAGAAAAAAATAAAATAAAAACAAAAGGAAGTGCACAAAAAAAGAAGTTTGAGGTTTTAAAATTGTAAAGAAGAAATAAAAAGAAAGTGTGAAAAAAAAGATATAAGAAAAAGCGAGAAAAAAAATAAAAAAAACAAAATATATAAAAAGCAAGAAAAAAATGAAAGTAAATCAACAAATAAGTTAAAAGAAAAAGAAAAAAAGGATTAATGAAAAATTATAAAAATATATACAACAAATAAAGGAAAAAGATATAAAATACGAAAGATGAAAAATAAAATAAAAGTTAATAAAAAATATAAATAAAAATAAAAGAATGTGCACAAAAAAAGAAGTTTGAGGTTTTAAAATTATAAAGAAGAAATAAAAAAAAAAAGCGCAAACAAAAAGATTTAAGAAAAAGCAAGAAAAAAATAAAAAATGAAAATACAAAATATATAAAATAAAATTTGAGAAAAAAAATAAAAAATGAAGAGGCAAAAATATGAAATAAAACAAAAAGAAAAAAATTTATAGAAAATTTTAAAACAAAGAAAAAAGTGAAGAAAAAAGAAACGAAAGCACATAAAAAAAAGAAGAAAAATTTGAAAGGAGAAAAAGTTAATGAAAAATTATAAAAATGCAATAAAAAATAACCGAGAATGATAAAATAAAAAAAGAAAAGAAAAAAAGATAGAAAAATAAAAAATTTCAAAACTTAATAAAAATTTATGAAACTATAAAAAAAGAAAGAAAGAAAATTAAAGCAAAAGAAAAAAGATAAATAAAGCACAAAAAAAAGAAAAAAAAACAAGAAATTATAAAAAGTAAGAAAATAAAAAAGGACAAAAATTGAAGAAAAATTTCGAAAATGAAATGGAATGACAAAATGAAAAAAAAAACTAGTTTAAAAAGGAACAAAAAATTGAAAAACATATAAGACCTAATAATAAAACAATATAAAAAGTGCGACAAAAAATTAAAAAAGAGAAAATTTAATGCAAAAAAAAAAAGTATGAGAATTTAAAAACGCAAATAAGAAATGAAAGGAAATTTGTGAAAAAAAAAAAAAGAATAAAAATGAAAAGACAAAAGATTTGGAAAAAAAAAAACAGAAAAATAAAAATTTTTAAAATAACGAAAAAATTAAAACAAGTAAAAATGAAAGCATATGAAAAAAAAGTAAAAAGAAGGAAAATTTTGAAGGGAAAAAGTTATTAAAAAATTACAAAGTAGGACAAAAATAGCAAGAAAAATAAATAAAATAAAAAAGATTCAAAAAATAAAAAAAAAAAAATTTTGAACTTCATAAAAATTTTTAAAATATAAATAAAAATAAATGGAAAAATAAATTAAGATAAAATATTAATATGGAAGAAAAAATTAAATAAAATACCAAAAAAGCAAAAAATAAAAAAGTAAGATATTAAAAAATTAGCGAATAAAAAAATACAAAAGACAAAATGAATAAAAATTTCAAATACAAAATAGAAAAAACTTTTAGTTCAGAATATACAAAGAAAAACAACAAAAATATAACAAATATAGGAAAAAGATATAAAAAATCAAAGATAAAAAAATATAAATAAAAACAAAAAGAAAGTGCACAAAAAAAGTCTGATAATTTAAAAATGCAAATAAGAAATGAAAGGAAATTTGTGAAAAAAATAAGAAGAGAATAAAAAAAGAAAAAAGAAACGTAAAAAATTTTAAAACAACGAGAAAAATTAAAACAAGTAAAACTGAAAGCATATGAAAAAAAAAAAAAAGCAAAAGAAAGAAAATTTCAAAGGGAAAAAGTTATTGAAAAATTAGAACATAGAACAAAAAAAATGAAAATGAAAAAATAAAAAAGATTCAAAAAATAAAAATTTTAAATTTTAAATTTTATAAAATTTTTTAAAAATACGAATAAAAAACAAATAAAAAATAGTAATATAAAAGAAAAAAAATACCAAAAAATGGAAAAAGATAAAAAAGTAAGAAAATAAAAAATTAGCAAATGAAAAGAATATAAAAAGACAAAATGAATAAGAATTTGACATATAAAATAGAAAAAACTTTTAGTTTAAAGAAAAAAATAAAATAAAAACAAAAGGAAGTGCACAAAAAAAGAAGTTTGAGGTTTTAAAATTGTAAAGAAGAAATAAAAAGAAAGTGTGAAAAAAAAGATATAAGAAAAAGCGAGAAAAAAAATAAAAAAAACAAAATATATAAAAAGCAAGAAAAAAATGAAAGTAAATCAACAAATAAGTTAAAAGAAAAAGAAAAAAAGGATTAATGAAAAATTATAAAAATATATACAACAAATAAAGGAAAAAGATATAAAATACGAAAGATGAAAAATAAAATAAAAGTTAATAAAAAATATAAATAAAAATAAAAGAATGTGCACAAAAAAAGAAGTTTGAGGTTTTAAAATTATAAAGAAGAAATAAAAAAAAAAAGCGCAAACAAAAAGATTTAAGAAAAAGCAAGAAAAAAATAAAAAATGAAAATACAAAATATATAAAATAAAATTTGAGAAAAAAAATAAAAAATGAAGAGGCAAAAATATGAAATAAAACAAAAAGAAAAAAATTTATAGAAAATTTTAAAACAAAGAAAAAAGTGAAGAAAAAAGAAACGAAAGCACATAAAAAAAAGAAGAAAAATTTGAAAGGAGAAAAAGTTAATGAAAAATTATAAAAATGCAATAAAAAATAACCGAGAATGATAAAATAAAAAAAGAAAAGAAAAAAAGATAGAAAAATAAAAAATTTCAAAACTTAATAAAAATTTATGAAACTATAAAAAAAGAAAGAAAGAAAATTAAAGCAAAAGAAAAAAGATAAATAAAGCACAAAAAAAAGAAAAAAAAACAAGAAATTATAAAAAGTAAGAAAATAAAAAAGGACAAAAATTGAAGAAAAATTTCGAAAATGAAATGGAATGACAAAATGAAAAAAAAAACTAGTTTAAAAAGGAACAAAAAATTGAAAAACATATAAGACCTAATAATAAAACAATATAAAAAGTGCGACAAAAAATTAAAAAAGAGAAAATTTAATGCAAAAAAAAAAAAGTATGAGAATTTAAAAACGCAAATAAGAAATGAAAGGAAATTTGTGAAA
Organism: Durio zibethinus; assembly: GCF_047325235.1. NCBI lineage: Eukaryota > Viridiplantae > Streptophyta > Magnoliopsida > Malvales > Malvaceae > Durio > Durio zibethinus. Next base: position 202,656 of record NW_028322654.1, read on the forward strand.
AAAAAAAAAGAATAAAAATGAAAAGACAAAAGATTTGGAAAAAAAAAAACAGAAAAATAAAAATTTTTAAAATAACGAAAAAATTAAAACAAGTAAAAATGAAAGCATATGAAAAAAAAGTAAAAAGAAGGAAAATTTTGAAGGGAAAAAGTTATTAAAAAATTACAAAGTAGGACAAAAATAGCAAGAAAAATAAATAAAATAAAAAAGATTCAAAAAATAAAAAAAAAAAATTTTGAACTTTATAAAAATTTTTAAAATATAAATGAAAATAAATGGAAAAATAAATTAAGATAAAATATTAATATGGAAGAAAAAATTAAATAAAATACCAAAAAAGCAAAAAATAAAAAAGTAAGATATTAAAAAATTAGCGAATAAAAAAATACAAAAGACAAAATGAATAAAAATTTCAAATACAAAATAGAAAAAACTTTTAGTTCAGAATATACAAAGAAAAACAACAAAAATATAACAAATATAGGAAAAAGATATAAAAAATCAAAGATAAAAAAATATAAATAAAAACAAAAAGAAAGTGCACAAAAAAAGTCTGATAATTTAAAAATGCAAATAAGAAATGAAAGGAAATTTGTGAAAAAAATAAGAAGAGAATAAAAAAAGAAAAAAGAAACGTAAAAAATTTTAAAACAACGAGAAAAATTAAAACAAGTAAAACTGAAAGCATATGAAAAAAAAAAAAAAAGCAAAAGAAAGAAAATTTCAAAGGGAAAAAGTTATTGAAAAATTAGAACATAGAACAAAAAAAATGAAAATGAAAAAATAAAAAAGATTCAAAAAATAAAAATTTTAAATTTTAAATTTTATAAAATTTTTTAAAAATACGAATAAAAAACAAATAAAAAATAGTAATATAAAAGAAAAAAAATACCAAAAAATGGAAAAAGATAAAAAAGTAAGAAAATAAAAAATTAGCAAATGAAAAGAATATAAAAAGACAAAATGAATAAGAATTTGACATATAAAATAGAAAAAACTTTTAGTTTAAAGAAAAAAATAAAATAAAAACAAAAGGAAGTGCACAAAAAAAGAAGTTTGAGGTTTTAAAATTGTAAAGAAGAAATAAAAAGAAAGTGTGAAAAAAAAGATATAAGAAAAAGCGAGAAAAAAAATAAAAAAAACAAAATATATAAAAAGCAAGAAAAAAATGAAAGTAAATCAACAAATAAGTTAAAAGAAAAAGAAAAAAAGGATTAATGAAAAATTATAAAAATATATACAACAAATAAAGGAAAAAGATATAAAATACGAAAGATGAAAAATAAAATAAAAGTTAATAAAAAATATAAATAAAAATAAAAGAATGTGCACAAAAAAAGAAGTTTGAGGTTTTAAAATTATAAAGAAGAAATAAAAAAAAAAAGCGCAAACAAAAAGATTTAAGAAAAAGCAAGAAAAAAATAAAAAATGAAAATACAAAATATATAAAATAAAATTTGAGAAAAAAAATAAAAAATGAAGAGGCAAAAATATGAAATAAAACAAAAAGAAAAAAATTTATAGAAAATTTTAAAACAAAGAAAAAAGTGAAGAAAAAAGAAACGAAAGCACATAAAAAAAAGAAGAAAAATTTGAAAGGAGAAAAAGTTAATGAAAAATTATAAAAATGCAATAAAAAATAACCGAGAATGATAAAATAAAAAAAGAAAAGAAAAAAAGATAGAAAAATAAAAAATTTCAAAACTTAATAAAAATTTATGAAACTATAAAAAAAGAAAGAAAGAAAATTAAAGCAAAAGAAAAAAGATAAATAAAGCACAAAAAAAAGAAAAAAAAACAAGAAATTATAAAAAGTAAGAAAATAAAAAAGGACAAAAATTGAAGAAAAATTTCGAAAATGAAATGGAATGACAAAATGAAAAAAAAAACTAGTTTAAAAAGGAACAAAAAATTGAAAAACATATAAGACCTAATAATAAAACAATATAAAAAGTGCGACAAAAAATTAAAAAAGAGAAAATTTAATGCAAAAAAAAAAAGTATGAGAATTTAAAAACGCAAATAAGAAATGAAAGGAAATTTGTGAAAAAAAAAAAAAGAATAAAAATGAAAAGACAAAAGATTTGGAAAAAAAAAAACAGAAAAATAAAAATTTTTAAAATAACGAAAAAATTAAAACAAGTAAAAATGAAAGCATATGAAAAAAAAGTAAAAAGAAGGAAAATTTTGAAGGGAAAAAGTTATTAAAAAATTACAAAGTAGGACAAAAATAGCAAGAAAAATAAATAAAATAAAAAAGATTCAAAAAATAAAAAAAAAAAAATTTTGAACTTTATAAAAATTTTTAAAATATAAATAAAAATAAATGGAAAAATAAATTAAGATAAAATATTAATATGGAAGAAAAAATTAAATAAAATACCAAAAAAGCAAAAAATAAAAAAGTAAGATATTAAAAAATTAGCGAATAAAAAAATACAAAAGACAAAATGAATAAAAATTTCAAATACAAAATAGAAAAAACTTTTAGTTCAGAATATACAAAGAAAAACAACAAAAATATAACAAATATAGGAAAAAGATATAAAAAATCAAAGATAAAAAAATATAAATAAAAACAAAAAGAAAGTGCACAAAAAAAGTCTGATAATTTAAAAATGCAAATAAGAAATGAAAGGAAATTTGTGAAAAAAATAAGAAGAGAATAAAAAAAGAAAAAAGAAACGTAAAAAATTTTAAAACAACGAGAAAAATTAAAACAAGTAAAACTGAAAGCATATGAAAAAAAAAAAAAAGCAAAAGAAAGAAAATTTCAAAGGGAAAAAGTTATTGAAAAATTAGAACATAGAACAAAAAAAATGAAAATGAAAAAATAAAAAAGATTCAAAAAATAAAAATTTTAAATTTTAAATTTTATAAAATTTTTTAAAAATACGAATAAAAAACAAATAAAAAATAGTAATATAAAAGAAAAAAAATACCAAAAAATGGAAAAAGATAAAAAAGTAAGAAAATAAAAAATTAGCAAATGAAAAGAATATAAAAAGACAAAATGAATAAGAATTTGACATATAAAATAGAAAAAACTTTTAGTTTAAAGAAAAAAATAAAATAAAAACAAAAGGAAGTGCACAAAAAAAGAAGTTTGAGGTTTTAAAATTGTAAAGAAGAAATAAAAAGAAAGTGTGAAAAAAAAGATATAAGAAAAAGCGAGAAAAAAAATAAAAAAAACAAAATATATAAAAAGCAAGAAAAAAATGAAAGTAAATCAACAAATAAGTTAAAAGAAAAAGAAAAAAAGGATTAATGAAAAATTATAAAAATATATACAACAAATAAAGGAAAAAGATATAAAATACGAAAGATGAAAAATAAAATAAAAGTTAATAAAAAATATAAATAAAAATAAAAGAATGTGCACAAAAAAAGAAGTTTGAGGTTTTAAAATTATAAAGAAGAAATAAAAAAAAAAAGCGCAAACAAAAAGATTTAAGAAAAAGCAAGAAAAAAATAAAAAATGAAAATACAAAATATATAAAATAAAATTTGAGAAAAAAAATAAAAAATGAAGAGGCAAAAATATGAAATAAAACAAAAAGAAAAAAATTTATAGAAAATTTTAAAACAAAGAAAAAAGTGAAGAAAAAAGAAACGAAAGCACATAAAAAAAAGAAGAAAAATTTGAAAGGAGAAAAAGTTAATGAAAAATTATAAAAATGCAATAAAAAATAACCGAGAATGATAAAATAAAAAAAGAAAAGAAAAAAAGATAGAAAAATAAAAAATTTCAAAACTTAATAAAAATTTATGAAACTATAAAAAAAGAAAGAAAGAAAATTAAAGCAAAAGAAAAAAGATAAATAAAGCACAAAAAAAAGAAAAAAAAACAAGAAATTATAAAAAGTAAGAAAATAAAAAAGGACAAAAATTGAAGAAAAATTTCGAAAATGAAATGGAATGACAAAATGAAAAAAAAAACTAGTTTAAAAAGGAACAAAAAATTGAAAAACATATAAGACCTAATAATAAAACAATATAAAAAGTGCGACAAAAAATTAAAAAAGAGAAAATTTAATGCAAAAAAAAAAAAGTATGAGAATTTAAAAACGCAAATAAGAAATGAAAGGAAATTTGTGAAAAAAAAAAAAGAATAAAAATGAAAAGACAAAAGATTTGGAAAAAAAAAAACAGAAAAATAAAAATTTTTAAAATAACGAAAAAATTAAAACAAGTAAAAATGAAAGCATATGAAAAAAAAGTAAAAAGAAGGAAAATTTTGAAGGGAAAAAGTTATTAAAAAATTACAAAGTAGGACAAAAATAGCAAGAAAAATAAATAAAATAAAAAAGATTCAAAAAATAAAAAAAAAAAATTTTGAACTTTATAAAAATTTTTAAAATATAAATGAAAATAAATGGAAAAATAAATTAAGATAAAATATTAATATGGAAGAAAAAATTAAATAAAATACCAAAAAAGCAAAAAATAAAAAAGTAAGATATTAAAAAATTAGCGAATAAAAAAATACAAAAGACAAAATGAATAAAAATTTCAAATACAAAATAGAAAAAACTTTTAGTTCAGAATATACAAAGAAAAACAACAAAAATATAACAAATATAGGAAAAAGATATAAAAAATCAAAGATAAAAAAATATAAATAAAAACAAAAAGAAAGTGCACAAAAAAAGTCTGATAATTTAAAAATGCAAATAAGAAATGAAAGGAAATTTGTGAAAAAAATAAGAAGAGAATAAAAAAAGAAAAAAGAAACGTAAAAAATTTTAAAACAACGAGAAAAATTAAAACAAGTAAAACTGAAAGCATATGAAAAAAAAAAAAAAAGCAAAAGAAAGAAAATTTCAAAGGGAAAAAGTTATTGAAAAATTAGAACATAGAACAAAAAAAATGAAAATGAAAAAATAAAAAAGATTCAAAAAATAAAAATTTTAAATTTTAAATTTTATAAAATTTTTTAAAAATACGAATAAAAAACAAATAAAAAATAGTAATATAAAAGAAAAAAAATACCAAAAAATGGAAAAAGATAAAAAAGTAAGAAAATAAAAAATTAGCAAATGAAAAGAATATAAAAAGACAAAATGAATAAGAATTTGACATATAAAATAGAAAAAACTTTTAGTTTAAAGAAAAAAATAAAATAAAAACAAAAGGAAGTGCACAAAAAAAGAAGTTTGAGGTTTTAAAATTGTAAAGAAGAAATAAAAAGAAAGTGTGAAAAAAAAGATATAAGAAAAAGCGAGAAAAAAAATAAAAAAAACAAAATATATAAAAAGCAAGAAAAAAATGAAAGTAAATCAACAAATAAGTTAAAAGAAAAAGAAAAAAAGGATTAATGAAAAATTATAAAAATATATACAACAAATAAAGGAAAAAGATATAAAATACGAAAGATGAAAAATAAAATAAAAGTTAATAAAAAATATAAATAAAAATAAAAGAATGTGCACAAAAAAAGAAGTTTGAGGTTTTAAAATTATAAAGAAGAAATAAAAAAAAAAAGCGCAAACAAAAAGATTTAAGAAAAAGCAAGAAAAAAATAAAAAATGAAAATACAAAATATATAAAATAAAATTTGAGAAAAAAAATAAAAAATGAAGAGGCAAAAATATGAAATAAAACAAAAAGAAAAAAATTTATAGAAAATTTTAAAACAAAGAAAAAAGTGAAGAAAAAAGAAACGAAAGCACATAAAAAAAAGAAGAAAAATTTGAAAGGAGAAAAAGTTAATGAAAAATTATAAAAATGCAATAAAAAATAACCGAGAATGATAAAATAAAAAAAGAAAAGAAAAAAAGATAGAAAAATAAAAAATTTCAAAACTTAATAAAAATTTATGAAACTATAAAAAAAGAAAGAAAGAAAATTAAAGCAAAAGAAAAAAGATAAATAAAGCACAAAAAAAAGAAAAAAAAACAAGAAATTATAAAAAGTAAGAAAATAAAAAAGGACAAAAATTGAAGAAAAATTTCGAAAATGAAATGGAATGACAAAATGAAAAAAAAAACTAGTTTAAAAAGGAACAAAAAATTGAAAAACATATAAGACCTAATAATAAAACAATATAAAAAGTGCGACAAAAAATTAAAAAAGAGAAAATTTAATGCAAAAAAAAAAAAGTATGAGAATTTAAAAACGCAAATAAGAAATGAAAGGAAATTTGTGAAAAAAAAAAAAAGAATAAAAATGAAAAGACAAAAGATTTGGAAAAAAAAAAACAGAAAAATAAAAATTTTTAAAATAACGAAAAAATTAAAACAAGTAAAAATGAAAGCATATGAAAAAAAAGTAAAAAGAAGGAAAATTTTGAAGGGAAAAAGTTATTAAAAAATTACAAAGTAGGACAAAAATAGCAAGAAAAATAAATAAAATAAAAAAGATTCAAAAAATAAAAAAAAAAAAATTTTGAACTTTATAAAAATTTTTAAAATATAAATAAAAATAAATGGAAAAATAAATTAAGATAAAATATTAATATGGAAGAAAAAATTAAATAAAATACCAAAAAAGCAAAAAATAAAAAAGTAAGATATTAAAAAATTAGCGAATAAAAAAATACAAAAGACAAAATGAATAAAAATTTCAAATACAAAATAGAAAAAACTTTTAGTTCAGAATATACAAAGAAAAACAACAAAAATATAACAAATATAGGAAAAAGATATAAAAAATCAAAGATAAAAAAATATAAATAAAAACAAAAAGAAAGTGCACAAAAAAAGTCTGATAATTTAAAAATGCAAATAAGAAATGAAAGGAAATTTGTGAAAAAAATAAGAAGAGAATAAAAAAAGAAAAAAGAAACGTAAAAAATTTTAAAACAACGAGAAAAATTAAAACAAGTAAAACTGAAAGCATATGAAAAAAAAAAAAAAAGCAAAAGAAAGAAAATTTCAAAGGGAAAAAGTTATTGAAAAATTAGAACATAGAACAAAAAAAATGAAAATGAAAAAATAAAAAAGATTCAAAAAATAAAAATTTTAAATTTTAAATTTTATAAAATTTTTTAAAAATACGAATAAAAAACAAATAAAAAATAGTAATATAAAAGAAAAAAAATACCAAAAAATGGAAAAAGATAAAAAAGTAAGAAAATAAAAAATTAGCAAATGAAAAGAATATAAAAAGACAAAATGAATAAGAATTTGACATATAAAATAGAAAAAACTTTTAGTTTAAAGAAAAAAATAAAATAAAAACAAAAGGAAGTGCACAAAAAAAGAAGTTTGAGGTTTTAAAATTGTAAAGAAGAAATAAAAAGAAAGTGTGAAAAAAAAGATATAAGAAAAAGCGAGAAAAAAAATAAAAAAAACAAAATATATAAAAAGCAAGAAAAAAATGAAAGTAAATCAACAAATAAGTTAAAAGAAAAAGAAAAAAAGGATTAATGAAAAATTATAAAAATATATACAACAAATAAAGGAAAAAGATATAAAATACGAAAGATGAAAAATAAAATAAAAGTTAATAAAAAATATAAATAAAAATAAAAGAATGTGCACAAAAAAAGAAGTTTGAGGTTTTAAAATTATAAAGAAGAAATAAAAAAAAAAAGCGCAAACAAAAAGATTTAAGAAAAAGCAAGAAAAAAATAAAAAATGAAAATACAAAATATATAAAATAAAATTTGAGAAAAAAAATAAAAAATGAAGAGGCAAAAATATGAAATAAAACAAAAAGAAAAAAATTTATAGAAAATTTTAAAACAAAGAAAAAAGTGAAGAAAAAAGAAACGAAAGCACATAAAAAAAAGAAGAAAAATTTGAAAGGAGAAAAAGTTAATGAAAAATTATAAAAATGCAATAAAAAATAACCGAGAATGATAAAATAAAAAAAGAAAAGAAAAAAAGATAGAAAAATAAAAAATTTCAAAACTTAATAAAAATTTATGAAACTATAAAAAAAGAAAGAAAGAAAATTAAAGCAAAAGAAAAAAGATAAATAAAGCACAAAAAAAAGAAAAAAAAACAAGAAATTATAAAAAGTAAGAAAATAAAAAAGGACAAAAATTGAAGAAAAATTTCGAAAATGAAATGGAATGACAAAATGAAAAAAAAAACTAGTTTAAAAAGGAACAAAAAATTGAAAAACATATAAGACCTAATAATAAAACAATATAAAAAGTGCGACAAAAAATTAAAAAAGAGAAAATTTAATGCAAAAAAAAAAAAGTATGAGAATTTAAAAACGCAAATAAGAAATGAAAGGAAATTTGTGAAAAAAAAAAAAAGAATAAAAATGAAAAGACAAAAGATTTGGAAAAAAAAAAACAGAAAAATAAAAATTTTTAAAATAACGAAAAAATTAAAACAAGTAAAAATGAAAGCATATGAAAAAAAAGTAAAAAGAAGGAAAATTTTGAAGGGAAAAAATTATTAAAAAATTACAAAGTAGGACAAAAATAGCAAGAAAAATAAATAAAATAAAAAAGATTCAAAAAATAAAAAAAAAAAAATTTTGAACTTTATAAAAATTTTTAAAATATAAATAAAAATAAATGGAAAAATAAATTAAGATAAAATATTAATATGGAAGAAAAAATTAAATAAAATACCAAAAAAGCAAAAAATAAAAAAGTAAGATATTAAAAAATTAGCGAATAAAAAAATACAAAAGACAAAATGAATAAAAATTTCAAATACAAAATAGAAAAAACTTTTAGTTCAGAATATACAAAGAAAAACAACAAAAATATAACAAATATAGGAAAAAGATATAAAAAATCAAAGATAAAAAAATATAAATAAAAACAAAAAGAAAGTGCACAAAAAAAGTCTGATAATTTAAAAATGCAAATAAGAAATGAAAGGAAATTTGTGAAAAAAATAAGAAGAGAATAAAAAAAGAAAAAAGAAACGTAAAAAATTTTAAAACAACGAGAAAAATTAAAACAAGTAAAACTGAAAGCATATGAAAAAAAAAAAAAAAGCAAAAGAAAGAAAATTTCAAAGGGAAAAAGTTATTGAAAAATTAGAACATAGAACAAAAAAAATGAAAATGAAAAAATAAAAAAGATTCAAAAAATAAAAATTTTAAATTTTAAATTTTATAAAATTTTTTAAAAATACGAATAAAAAACAAATAAAAAATAGTAATATAAAAGAAAAAAAATACCAAAAAATGGAAAAAGATAAAAAAGTAAGAAAATAAAAAATTAGCAAATGAAAAGAATATAAAAAGACAAAATGAATAAGAATTTGACATATAAAATAGAAAAAACTTTTAGTTTAAAGAAAAAAATAAAATAAAAACAAAAGGAAGTGCACAAAAAAAGAAGTTTGAGGTTTTAAAATTGTAAAGAAGAAATAAAAAGAAAGTGTGAAAAAAAAGATATAAGAAAAAGCGAGAAAAAAAATAAAAAAAACAAAATATATAAAAAGCAAGAAAAAAATGAAAGTAAATCAACAAATAAGTTAAAAGAAAAAGAAAAAAAGGATTAATGAAAAATTATAAAAATATATACAACAAATAAAGGAAAAAGATATAAAATACGAAAGATGAAAAATAAAATAAAAGTTAATAAAAAATATAAATAAAAATAAAAGAATGTGCACAAAAAAAGAAGTTTGAGGTTTTAAAATTATAAAGAAGAAATAAAAAAAAAAAGCGCAAACAAAAAGATTTAAGAAAAAGCAAGAAAAAAATAAAAAATGAAAATACAAAATATATAAAATAAAATTTGAGAAAAAAAATAAAAAATGAAGAGGCAAAAATATGAAATAAAACAAAAAGAAAAAAATTTATAGAAAATTTTAAAACAAAGAAAAAAGTGAAGAAAAAAGAAACGAAAGCACATAAAAAAAAGAAGAAAAATTTGAAAGGAGAAAAAGTTAATGAAAAATTATAAAAATGCAATAAAAAATAACCGAGAATGATAAAATAAAAAAAGAAAAGAAAAAAAGATAGAAAAATAAGAAATTTCAAAACTTAATAAAAATTTATGAAACTATAAAAAAAGAAAGAAAGAAAATTAAAGCAAAAGAAAAAAGATAAATAAAGCACAAAAAAAAGAAAAAAAAACAAGAAATTATAAAAAGTAAGAAAATAAAAAAGGACAAAAATTGAAGAAAAATTTCGAAAATGAAATGGAATGACAAAATGAAAAAAAAAACTAGTTTAAAAAGGAACAAAAAATTGAAAAACATATAAGACCTAATAATAAAACAATATAAAAAGTGCGACAAAAAATTAAAAAAGAGAAAATTTAATGCAAAAAAAAAAAAGTATGAGAATTTAAAAACGCAAATAAGAAATGAAAGGAAATTTGTGAAAAAAAAAAAAGAATAAAAATGAAAAGACAAAAGATTTGGAAAAAAAAAAACAGAAAAATAAAAATTTTTAAAATAACGAAAAAATTAAAACAAGTAAAAATGAAAGCATATGAAAAAAAAGTAAAAAGAAGGAAAATTTTGAAGGGAAAAAGTTATTAAAAAATTACAAAGTAGGACAAAAATAGCAAGAAAAATAAATAAAATAAAAAAGATTCAAAAAATAAAAAAAAAAAATTTTGAACTTTATAAAAATTTTTAAAATATAAATGAAAATAAATGGAAAAATAAATTAAGATAAAATATTAATATGGAAGAAAAAATTAAATAAAATACCAAAAAAGCAAAAAATAAAAAAGTAAGATATTAAAAAATTAGCGAATAAAAAAATACAAAAGACAAAATGAATAAAAATTTCAAATACAAAATAGAAAAAACTTTTAGTTCAGAATATACAAAGAAAAACAACAAAAATATAACAAATATAGGAAAAAGATATAAAAAATCAAAGATAAAAAAATATAAATAAAAACAAAAAGAAAGTGCACAAAAAAAGTCTGATAATTTAAAAATGCAAATAAGAAATGAAAGGAAATTTGTGAAAAAAATAAGAAGAGAATAAAAAAAGAAAAAAGAAACGTAAAAAATTTTAAAACAACGAGAAAAATTAAAACAAGTAAAACTGAAAGCATATGAAAAAAAAAAAAAAAAGCAAAAGAAAGAAAATTTCAAAGGGAAAAAGTTATTGAAAAATTAGAACATAGAACAAAAAAAATGAAAATGAAAAAATAAAAAAGATTCAAAAAATAAAAATTTTAAATTTTAAATTTTATAAAATTTTTTAAAAATACGAATAAAAAACAAATAAAAAATAGTAATATAAAAGAAAAAAAATACCAAAAAATGGAAAAAGATAAAAAAGTAAGAAAATAAAAAATTAGCAAATGAAAAGAATATAAAAAGACAAAATGAATAAGAATTTGACATATAAAATAGAAAAAACTTTTAGTTTAAAGAAAAAAATAAAATAAAAACAAAAGGAAGTGCACAAAAAAAGAAGTTTGAGGTTTTAAAATTGTAAAGAAGAAATAAAAAGAAAGTGTGAAAAAAAAGATATAAGAAAAAGCGAGAAAAAAAATAAAAAAAACAAAATATATAAAAAGCAAGAAAAAAATGAAAGTAAATCAACAAATAAGTTAAAAGAAAAAGAAAAAAAGGATTAATGAAAAATTATAAAAATATATACAACAAATAAAGGAAAAAGATATAAAATACGAAAGATGAAAAATAAAATAAAAGTTAATAAAAAATATAAATAAAAATAAAAGAATGTGCACAAAAAAAGAAGTTTGAGGTTTTAAAATTATAAAGAAGAAATAAAAAAAAAAAGCGCAAACAAAAAGATTTAAGAAAAAGCAAGAAAAAAATAAAAAATGAAAATACAAAATATATAAAATAAAATTTGAGAAAAAAAATAAAAAATGAAGAGGCAAAAATATGAAATAAAACAAAAAGAAAAAAATTTATAGAAAATTTTAAAACAAAGAAAAAAGTGAAGAAAAAAGAAACGAAAGCACATAAAAAAAAGAAGAAAAATTTGAAAGGAGAAAAAGTTAATGAAAAATTATAAAAATGCAATAAAAAATAACCGAGAATGATAAAATAAAAAAAGAAAAGAAAAAAAGATAGAAAAATAAAAAATTTCAAAACTTAATAAAAATTTATGAAACTATAAAAAAAGAAAGAAAGAAAATTAAAGCAAAAGAAAAAAGATAAATAAAGCACAAAAAAAAGAAAAAAAAACAAGAAATTATAAAAAGTAAGAAAATAAAAAAGGACAAAAATTGAAGAAAAATTTCGAAAATGAAATGGAATGACAAAATGAAAAAAAAAACTAGTTTAAAAAGGAACAAAAAATTGAAAAACATATAAGACCTAATAATAAAACAATATAAAAAGTGCGACAAAAAATTAAAAAAGAGAAAATTTAATGCAAAAAAAAAAAAGTATGAGAATTTAAAAACGCAAATAAGAAATGAAAGGAAATTTGTGAAAAAAAAAAAAGAATAAAAATGAAAAGACAAAAGATTTGGAAAAAAAAAAACAGAAAAATAAAAATTTTTAAAATAACGAAAAAATTAAAACAAGTAAAAATGAAAGCATATGAAAAAAAAGTAAAAAGAAGGAAAATTTTGAAGGGAAAAAGTTATTAAAAAATTACAAAGTAGGACAAAAATAGCAAGAAAAATAAATAAAATAAAAAAGATTCAAAAAATAAAAAAAAAAAATTTTGAACTTTATAAAAATTTTTAAAATATAAATGAAAATAAATGGAAAAATAAATTAAGATAAAATATTAATATGGAAGAAAAAATTAAATAAAATACCAAAAAAGCAAAAAATAAAAAAGTAAGATATTAAAAAATTAGCGAATAAAAAAATACAAAAGACAAAATGAATAAAAATTTCAAATACAAAATAGAAAAAACTTTTAGTTCAGAATATACAAAGAAAAACAACAAAAATATAACAAATATAGGAAAAAGATATAAAAAATCAAAGATAAAAAAATATAAATAAAAACAAAAAGAAAGTGCACAAAAAAAGTCTGATAATTTAAAAATGCAAATAAGAAATGAAAGGAAATTTGTGAAAAAAATAAGAAGAGAATAAAAAAAGAAAAAAGAAACGTAAAAAATTTTAAAACAACGAGAAAAATTAAAACAAGTAAAACTGAAAGCATATGAAAAAAAAAAAAAAAGCAAAAGAAAGAAAATTTCAAAGGGAAAAAGTTATTGAAAAATTAGAACATAGAACAAAAAAAATGAAAATGAAAAAATAAAAAAGATTCAAAAAATAAAAATTTTAAATTTTAAATTTTATAAAATTTTTTAAAAATACGAATAAAAAACAAATAAAAAATAGTAATATAAAAGAAAAAAAATACCAAAAAATGGAAAAAGATAAAAAAGTAAGAAAATAAAAAATTAGCAAATGAAAAGAATATAAAAAGACAAAATGAATAAGAATTTGACATATAAAATAGAAAAAACTTTTAGTTTAAAGAAAAAAATAAAATAAAAACAAAAGGAAGTGCACAAAAAAAGAAGTTTGAGGTTTTAAAATTGTAAAGAAGAAATAAAAAGAAAGTGTGAAAAAAAAGATATAAGAAAAAGCGAGAAAAAAAATAAAAAAAACAAAATATATAAAAAGCAAGAAAAAAATGAAAGTAAATCAACAAATAAGTTAAAAGAAAAAGAAAAAAAGGATTAATGAAAAATTATAAAAATATATACAACAAATAAAGGAAAAAGATATAAAATACGAAAGATGAAAAATAAAATAAAAGTTAATAAAAAATATAAATAAAAATAAAAGAATGTGCACAAAAAAAGAAGTTTGAGGTTTTAAAATTATAAAGAAGAAATAAAAAAAAAAAGCGCAAACAAAAAGATTTAAGAATAAGCAAGAAAAAAATAAAAAATGAAAATACAAAATATATAAAATAAAATTTGAGAAAAAAAATAAAAAATGAAGAGGCAAAAATATGAAATAAAACAAAAAGAAAAAAATTTATAGAAAATTTTAAAACAAAGAAAAAAGTGAAGAAAAAAGAAACGAAAGCACATAAAAAAAAGAAGAAAAATTTGAAAGGAGAAAAAGTTAATGAAAAATTATAAAAATGCAATAAAAAATAACCGAGAATGATAAAATAAAAAAAGAAAAGAAAAAAAGATAGAAAAATAAAAAATTTCAAAACTTAATAAAAATTTATGAAACTATAAAAAAAGAAAGAAAGAAAATTAAAGCAAAAGAAAAAAGATAAATAAAGCACAAAAAAAAGAAAAAAAAACAAGAAATTATAAAAAGTAAGAAAATAAAAAAGGACAAAAATTGAAGAAAAATTTCGAAAATGAAATGGAATGACAAAACGAAAAAAAAAACTAGTTTAAAAAGGAACAAAAAATTGAAAAACATATAAGACCTAATAATAAAACAATATAAAAAGTGCGACAAAAAATTAAAAAAGAGAAAATTTAATGCAAAAAAAAAAAAGTATGAGAATTTAAAAACGCAAATAAGAAATGAAAGGAAATTTGTGAAAAAAAAAAAAGAATAAAAATGAAAAGACAAAAGATTTGGAAAAAAAAAAACCGAAAAATAAAAATTTTTAAAATAACGAAAAAATTAAAACAAGTAAAAATGAAAGCATATGAAAAAAAAGTAAAAAGAAGGAAAATTTTGAAGGGAAAAAGTTATTAAAAAATTACAAAGTAGGACAAAAATAGCAAGAAAAATAAATAAAATAAAAAAGATTCAAAAAATAAAAAAAAAAATTTTGAACTTTATAAAAATTTTTAAAATATAAATGAAAATAAATGGAAAAATAAATTAAGATAAAATATTAATATGGAAGAAAAAATTAAATAAAATACCAAAAAAGCAAAAAATAAAAAAGTAAGATATTAAAAAATTAGCGAATAAAAAAATACAAAAGACAAAATGAATAAAAATTTCAAATACAAAATAGAAAAAACTTTTAGTTCAGAATATACAAAGAAAAACAACAAAAATATAACAAATATAGGAAAAAGATATAAAAAATCAAAGATAAAAAAATATAAATAAAAACAAAAAGAAAGTGCACAAAAAAAGTCTGATAATTTAAAAATGCAAATAAGAAATGAAAGGAAATTTGTGAAAAAAATAAGAAGAGAATAAAAAAAGAAAAAAGAAACGTAAAAAATTTTAAAACAACGAGAAAAATTAAAACAAGTAAAACTGAAAGCATATGAAAAAAAAAAAAAAAGCAAAAGAAAGAAAATTTCAAAGGGAAAAAGTTATTGAAAAATTAGAACATAGAACAAAAAAAATGAAAATGAAAAAATAAAAAAGATTCAAAAAATAAAAATAAAAAATTTTAAATTTTATAAAATTTTTTAAAAATACGAATAAAAAGCAAATAAAAAATAGTAATATAAAAGAAAAAAAATACCAAAAAATGGAAAAAGATAAAAAAGTAAGAAAATAAAAAATTAGCAAATGAAAAGAATATAAAAAGACAAAATGAATAAGAATTTGACATATAAAATAGAAAAAACTTTTAGTTTAAAGAAAAAAATAAAATAAAAACAAAAGGAAGTGCACAAAAAAAGAAGTTTGAGGTTTTAAAATTGTAAAGAAGAAATAAAAAGAAAGTGTGAAAAAAAAGATATAAGAAAAAGCGAGAAAAAAAATAAAAAAAACAAAATATATAAAAAGCAAGAAAAAAATGAAAGTAAATCAACAAATAAGTTAAAAGAAAAAGAAAAAAAGGATTAATGAAAAATTATAAAAATATATACAACAAATAAAGGAAAAAGATATAAAATACGAAAGATGAAAAATAAAATAAAAGTTAATAAAAAATATAAATAAAAATAAAAGAATGTGCACAAAAAAAGAAGTTTGAGGTTTTAAAATTATAAAGAAGAAATAAAAAAAAAAAGCGCAAACAAAAAGATTTAAGAAAAAGCAAGAAAAAAATAAAAAATGAAAATACAAAATATATAAAATAAAATTTGAGAAAAAAAATAAAAAATGAAGAGGCAAAAATATGAAATAAAACAAAAAGAAAAAAATTTATAGAAAATTTTAAAACAAAGAAAAAAGTGAAGAAAAAAGAAACGAAAGCACATAAAAAAAAGAAGAAAAATTTGAAAGGAGAAAAAGTTAATGAAAAATTATAAAAATGCAATAAAAAATAACCGAGAATGATAAAATAAAAAAAGAAAAGAAAAAAAGATAGAAAAATAAAAAATTTCAAAACTTAATAAAAATTTATGAAACTATAAAAAAAGAAAGAAAGAAAATTAAAGCAAAAGAAAAAAGATAAATAAAGCACAAAAAAAAGAAAAAAAAACAAGAAATTATAAAAAGTAAGAAAATAAAAAAGGACAAAAATTGAAGAAAAATTTCGAAAATGAAATGGAATGACAAAACGAAAAAAAAAACTAGTTTAAAAAGGAACAAAAAATTGAAAAACATATAAGACCTAATAATAAAACAATATAAAAAGTGCGACAAAAAATTAAAAAAGAGAAAATTTAATGCAAAAAAAAAAAAGTATGAGAATTTAAAAACGCAAATAAGAAATGAAAGGAAATTTGTGAAAAAAAAAAAAGAATAAAAATGAAAAGACAAAAGATTTGGAAAAAAAAAAACAGAAAAATAAAAATTTTTAAAATAACGAAAAAATTAAAACAAGTAAAAATGAAAGCATATGAAAAAAAAGTAAAAAGAAGGAAAATTTTGAAGGGAAAAAGTTATTAAAAAATTACAAAGTAGGACAAAAATAGCAAGAAAAATAAATAAAATAAAAAAGATTCAAAAAATAAAAAAAAAAAAATTTTGAACTTTATAAAAATTTTTAAAATATAAATAAAAATAAATGGAAAAATAAATTAAGATAAAATATTAATATGGAAGAAAAAATTAAATAAAATACCAAAAAAGCAAAAAATAAAAAAGTAAGATATTAAAAAATTAGCGAATAAAAAAATACAAAAGACAAAATGAATAAAAATTTCAAATACAAAATAGAAAAAACTTTTAGTTCAGAATATACAAAGAAAAACAACAAAAATATAACAAATATAGGAAAAAGATATAAAAAATCAAAGATAAAAAAATATAAATAAAAACAAAAAGAAAGTGCACAAAAAAAGTCTGATAATTTAAAAATGCAAATAAGAAATGAAAGGAAATTTGTGAAAAAAAATAAGAAGAGAATAAAAAAAGAAAAAAGAAATGTAAAAAATTTTAAAACAACGAGAAAAATTAAAACAAGTAAAACTGAAAGCATATGAAAAAAAAAAAAAAGCAAAAGAAAGAAAATTTCAAAGGGAAAAAGTTATTGAAAAATTAGAACATAGAACAAAAAAAATGAAAATGAAAAAATAAAAAAGATTCAAAAAATAAAAATTTTAAATTTTAAATTTTATAAAATTTTTTAAAAATACGAATAAAAAACAAATAAAAAATAGTAATATAAAAGAAAAAAAAATACCAAAAAATGGAAAAAGATAAAAAAGTAAGAAAATAAAAAATTAGCAAATGAAAAGAATATAAAAAGACAAAATGAATAAGAATTTGACATATAAAATAGAAAAAACTTTTAGTTTAAAGAAAAAAATAAAATAAAAACAAAAGGAAGTGCACAAAAAAAGAAGTTTGAGGTTTTAAAATTGTAAAGAAGAAATAAAAAGAAAGTGTGAAAAAAAAGATATAAGAAAAAGCGAGAAAAAAAATAAAAAAAACAAAATATATAAAAAGCAAGAAAAAAATGAAAGTAAATCAACAAATAAGTTAAAAGAAAAAGAAAAAAAGGATTAATGAAAAATTATAAAAATATATACAACAAATAAAGGAAAAAGATATAAAATACGAAAGATGAAAAATAAAATAAAAGTTAATAAAAAATATAAATAAAAATAAAAGAATGTGCACAAAAAAAGAAGTTTGAGGTTTTAAAATTATAAAGAAGAAATAAAAAAAAAAAGCGCAAACAAAAAGATTTAAGAAAAAGCAAGAAAAAAATAAAAAATGAAAATACAAAATATATAAAATAAAATTTGAGAAAAAAAATAAAAAATGAAGAGGCAAAAATATGAAATAAAACAAAAAGAAAAAAATTTATAGAAAATTTTAAAACAAAGAAAAAAGTGAAGAAAAAAGAAACGAAAGCACATAAAAAAAAGAAGAAAAATTTGAAAGGAGAAAAAGTTAATGAAAAATTATAAAAATGCAATAAAAAATAACCGAGAATGATAAAATAAAAAAAGAAAAGAAAAAAAGATAGAAAAATAAAAAATTTCAAAACTTAATAAAAATTTATGAAACTATAAAAAAAGAAAGAAAGAAAATTAAAGCAAAAGAAAAAAGATAAATAAAGCACAAAAAAAAGAAAAAAAAACAAGAAATTATAAAAAGTAAGAAAATAAAAAAGGACAAAAATTGAAGAAAAATTTCGAAAATGAAATGGAATGACAAAATGAAAAAAAAAACTAGTTTAAAAAGGAACAAAAAATTGAAAAACATATAAGACCTAATAATAAAACAATATAAAAAGTGCGACAAAAAATTAAAAAAGAGAAAATTTAATGCAAAAAAAAAAAAGTATGAGAATTTAAAAACGCAAATAAGAAATGAAAGGAAATTTGTGAAAAAAAAAAAAGAATAAAAATGAAAAGACAAAAGATTTGGAAAAAAAAAAACAGAAAAATAAAAATTTTTAAAATAACGAAAAAATTAAAACAAGTAAAAATGAAAGCATATGAAAAAAAAGTAAAAAGAAGGAAAATTTTGAAGGGAAAAAGTTATTAAAAAATTACAAAGTAGGACAAAAATAGCAAGAAAAATAAATAAAATAAAAAAGATTCAAAAAATAAAAAAAAAAAATTTTGAACTTTATAAAAATTTTTAAAATATAAATGAAAATAAATGGAAAAATAAATTAAGATAAAATATTAATATGGAAGAAAAAATTAAATAAAATACCAAAAAAGCAAAAAATAAAAAAGTAAGATATTAAAAAATTAGCGAATAAAAAAATACAAAAGACAAAATGAATAAAAATTTCAAATACAAAATAGAAAAAACTTTTAGTTCAGAATATACAAAGAAAAACAACAAAAATATAACAAATATAGGAAAAAGATATAAAAAATCAAAGATAAAAAAATATAAATAAAAACAAAAAGAAAGTGCACAAAAAAAGTCTGATAATTTAAAAATGCAAATAAGAAATGAAAGGAAATTTGTGAAAAAAATAAGAAGAGAATAAAAAAAGAAAAAAGAAACGTAAAAAATTTTAAAACAACGAGAAAAATTAAAACAAGTAAAACTGAAAGCATATGAAAAAAAAAAAAAAAGCAAAAGAAAGAAAATTTCAAAGGGAAAAAGTTATTGAAAAATTAGAACATAGAACAAAAAAAATGAAAATGAAAAAATAAAAAAGATTCAAAAAATAAAAATTTTAAATTTTAAATTTTATAAAATTTTTTAAAAATACGAATAAAAAACAAATAAAAAATAGTAATATAAAAGAAAAAAAATACCAAAAAATGGAAAAAGATAAAAAAGTAAGAAAATAAAAAATTAGCAAATGAAAAGAATATAAAAAGACAAAATGAATAAGAATTTGACATATAAAATAGAAAAAACTTTTAGTTTAAAGAAAAAAATAAAATAAAAACAAAAGGAAGTGCACAAAAAAAGAAGTTTGAGGTTTTAAAATTGTAAAGAAGAAATAAAAAGAAAGTGTGAAAAAAAAGATATAAGAAAAAGCGAGAAAAAAAATAAAAAAAACAAAATATATAAAAAGCAAGAAAAAAATGAAAGTAAATCAACAAATAAGTTAAAAGAAAAAGAAAAAAAGGATTAATGAAAAATTATAAAAATATATACAACAAATAAAGGAAAAAGATATAAAATACGAAAGATGAAAAATAAAATAAAAGTTAATAAAAAATATAAATAAAAATAAAAGAATGTGCACAAAAAAAGAAGTTTGAGGTTTTAAAATTATAAAGAAGAAATAAAAAAAAAAAGCGCAAACAAAAAGATTTAAGAAAAAGCAAGAAAAAAATAAAAAATGAAAATACAAAATATATAAAATAAAATTTGAGAAAAAAAATAAAAAATGAAGAGGCAAAAATATGAAATAAAACAAAAAGAAAAAAATTTATAGAAAATTTTAAAACAAAGAAAAAAGTGAAGAAAAAAGAAACGAAAGCACATAAAAAAAAGAAGAAAAATTTGAAAGGAGAAAAAGTTAATGAAAAATTATAAAAATGCAATAAAAAATAACCGAGAATGATAAAATAAAAAAAGAAAAGAAAAAAAGATAGAAAAATAAAAAATTTCAAAACTTAATAAAAATTTATGAAACTATAAAAAAAGAAAGAAAGAAAATTAAAGCAAAAGAAAAAAGATAAATAAAGCACAAAAAAAAGAAAAAAAAACAAGAAATTATAAAAAGTAAGAAAATAAAAAAGGACAAAAATTGAAGAAAAATTTCGAAAATGAAATGGAATGACAAAACGAAAAAAAAAACTAGTTTAAAAAGGAACAAAAAATTGAAAAACATATAAGACCTAATAATAAAACAATATAAAAAGTGCGACAAAAAATTAAAAAAGAGAAAATTTAATGCAAAAAAAAAAAAGTATGAGAATTTAAAAACGCAAATAAGAAATGAAAGGAAATTTGTGAAAAAAAAAAAAGAATAAAAATGAAAAGACAAAAGATTTGGAAAAAAAAAAACAGAAAAATAAAAATTTTTAAAATAACGAAAAAATTAAAACAAGTAAAAATGAAAGCATATGAAAAAAAAGTAAAAAGAAGGAAAATTTTGAAGGGAAAAAGTTATTAAAAAATTACAAAGTAGGACAAAAATAGCAAGAAAAATAAATAAAATAAAAAAGATTCAAAAAATAAAAAAAAAAATTTTGAACTTTATAAAAATTTTTAAAATATAAATGAAAATAAATGGAAAAATAAATTAAGATAAAATATTAATATGGAAGAAAAAATTAAATAAAATACCAAAAAAGCAAAAAATAAAAAAGTAAGATATTAAAAAATTAGCGAATAAAAAAATACAAAAGACAAAATGAATAAAAATTTCAAATACAAAATAGAAAAAACTTTTAGTTCAGAATATACAAAGAAAAACAACAAAAATATAACAAATATAGGAAAAAGATATAAAAAATCAAAGATAAAAAAATATAAATAAAAACAAAAAGAAAGTGCACAAAAAAAGTCTGATAATTTAAAAATGCAAATAAGAAATGAAAGGAAATTTGTGAAAAAAATAAGAAGAGAATAAAAAAAGAAAAAAGAAACGTAAAAAATTTTAAAACAACGAGAAAAATTAAAACAAGTAAAACTGAAAGCATATGAAAAAAAAAAAAAAAGCAAAAGAAAGAAAATTTCAAAGGGAAAAAGTTATTGAAAAATTAGAACATAGAACAAAAAAAATGAAAATGAAAAAATAAAAAAGATTCAAAAAATAAAAATAAAAAATTTTAAATTTTATAAAATTTTTTAAAAATACGAATAAAAAGCAAATAAAAAATAGTAATATAAAAGAAAAAAAATACCAAAAAATGGAAAAAGATAAAAAAGTAAGAAAATAAAAAATTAGCAAATGAAAAGAATATAAAAAGACAAAATGAATAAGAATTTGACATATAAAATAGAAAAAACTTTTAGTTTAAAGAAAAAAATAAAATAAAAACAAAAGGAAGTGCACAAAAAAAGAAGTTTGAGGTTTTAAAATTGTAAAGAAGAAATAAAAAGAAAGTGTGAAAAAAAAGATATAAGAAAAAGCGAGAAAAAAAATAAAAAAAACAAAATATATAAAAAGCAAGAAAAAAATGAAAGTAAATCAACAAATAAGTTAAAAGAAAAAGAAAAAAAGGATTAATGAAAAATTATAAAAATATATACAACAAATAAAGGAAAAAGATATAAAATACGAAAGATGAAAAATAAAATAAAAGTTAATAAAAAATATAAATAAAAATAAAAGAATGTGCACAAAAAAAGAAGTTTGAGGTTTTAAAATTATAAAGAAGAAATAAAAAAAAAAAGCGCAAACAAAAAGATTTAAGAAAAAGCAAGAAAAAAATAAAAAATGAAAATACAAAATATATAAAATAAAATTTGAGAAAAAAAATAAAAAATGAAGAGGCAAAAATATGAAATAAAACAAAAAGAAAAAAATTTATAGAAAATTTTAAAACAAAGAAAAAAGTGAAGAAAAAAGAAACGAAAGCACATAAAAAAAAGAAGAAAAATTTGAAAGGAGAAAAAGTTAATGAAAAATTATAAAAATGCAATAAAAAATAACCGAGAATGATAAAATAAAAAAAGAAAAGAAAAAAAGATAGAAAAATAAAAAATTTCAAAACTTAATAAAAATTTATGAAACTATAAAAAAAGAAAGAAAGAAAATTAAAGCAAAAGAAAAAAGATAAATAAAGCACAAAAAAAAGAAAAAAAAACAAGAAATTATAAAAAGTAAGAAAATAAAAAAGGACAAAAATTGAAGAAAAATTTCGAAAATGAAATGGAATGACAAAACGAAAAAAAAAACTAGTTTAAAAAGGAACAAAAAATTGAAAAACATATAAGACCTAATAATAAAACAATATAAAAAGTGCGACAAAAAATTAAAAAAGAGAAAATTTAATGCAAAAAAAAAAAAGTATGAGAATTTAAAAACGCAAATAAGAAATGAAAGGAAATTTGTGAAAAAAAAAAAAGAATAAAAATGAAAAGACAAAAGATTTGGAAAAAAAAAAACAGAAAAATAAAAATTTTTAAAATAACGAAAAAATTAAAACAAGTAAAAATGAAAGCATATGAAAAAAAAGTAAAAAGAAGGAAAATTTTGAAGGGAAAAAGTTATTAAAAAATTACAAAGTAGGACAAAAATAGCAAGAAAAATAAATAAAATAAAAAAGATTCAAAAAATAAAAAAAAAAAAATTTTGAACTTTATAAAAATTTTTAAAATATAAATAAAAATAAATGGAAAAATAAATTAAGATAAAATATTAATATGGAAGAAAAAATTAAATAAAATACCAAAAAAGCAAAAAATAAAAAAGTAAGATATTAAAAAATTAGCGAATAAAAAAATACAAAAGACAAAATGAATAAAAATTTCAAATACAAAATAGAAAAAACTTTTAGTTCAGAATATACAAAGAAAAACAACAAAAATATAACAAATATAGGAAAAAGATATAAAAAATCAAAGATAAAAAAATATAAATAAAAACAAAAAGAAAGTGCACAAAAAAAGTCTGATAATTTAAAAATGCAAATAAGAAATGAAAGGAAATTTGTGAAAAAAAATAAGAAGAGAATAAAAAAAGAAAAAAGAAATGTAAAAAATTTTAAAACAACGAGAAAAATTAAAACAAGTAAAACTGAAAGCATATGAAAAAAAAAAAAAAGCAAAAGAAAGAAAATTTCAAAGGGAAAAAGTTATTGAAAAATTAGAACATAGAACAAAAAAAATGAAAATGAAAAAATAAAAAAGATTCAAAAAATAAAAATAAAAAATTTTAAATTTTATAAAATTTTTTAAAAATACGAATAAAAAGCAAATAAAAAATAGTAATATAAAAGAAAAAAAATACCAAAAAATGGAAAAAGATAAAAAAGTAAGAAAATAAAAAATTAGCAAATGAAAAGAATATAAAAAGACAAAATGAATAAGAATTTGACATATAAAATAGAAAAAACTTTTAGTTTAAAGAAAAAAATAAAATAAAAACAAAAGGAAGTGCACAAAAAAAGAAGTTTGAGGTTTTAAAATTGTAAAGAAGAAATAAAAAGAAAGTGTGAAAAAAAAGATATAAGAAAAAGCGAGAAAAAAAATAAAAAAAACAAAATATATAAAAAGCAAGAAAAAAATGAAAGTAAATCAACAAATAAGTTAAAAGAAAAAGAAAAAAAGGATTAATGAAAAATTATAAAAATATATACAACAAATAAAGGAAAAAGATATAAAATACGAAAGATGAAAAATAAAATAAAAGTTAATAAAAAATATAAATAAAAATAAAAGAATGTGCACAAAAAAAGAAGTTTGAGGTTTTAAAATTATAAAGAAGAAATAAAAAAAAAAAGCGCAAACAAAAAGATTTAAGAAAAAGCAAGAAAAAAATAAAAAATGAAAATACAAAATATATAAAATAAAATTTGAGAAAAAAAATAAAAAATGAAGAGGCAAAAATATGAAATAAAACAAAAAGAAAAAAATTTATAGAAAATTTTAAAACAAAGAAAAAAGTGAAGAAAAAAGAAACGAAAGCACATAAAAAAAAGAAGAAAAATTTGAAAGGAGAAAAAGTTAATGAAAAATTATAAAAATGCAATAAAAAATAACCGAGAATGATAAAATAAAAAAAGAAAAGAAAAAAAGATAGAAAAATAAAAAATTTCAAAACTTAATAAAAATTTATGAAACTATAAAAAAAGAAAGAAAGAAAATTAAAGCAAAAGAAAAAAGATAAATAAAGCACAAAAAAAAGAAAAAAAAACAAGAAATTATAAAAAGTAAGAAAATAAAAAAGGACAAAAATTGAAGAAAAATTTCGAAAATGAAATGGAATGACAAAACGAAAAAAAAAACTAGTTTAAAAAGGAACAAAAAATTGAAAAACATATAAGACCTAATAATAAAACAATATAAAAAGTGCGACAAAAAATTAAAAAAGAGAAAATTTAATGCAAAAAAAAAAAAGTATGAGAATTTAAAAACGCAAATAAGAAATGAAAGGAAATTTGTGAAAAAAAAAAAAGAATAAAAATGAAAAGACAAAAGATTTGGAAAAAAAAAAACAGAAAAATAAAAATTTTTAAAATAACGAAAAAATTAAAACAAGTAAAAATGAAAGCATATGAAAAAAAAGTAAAAAGAAGGAAAATTTTGAAGGGAAAAAGTTATTAAAAAATTACAAAGTAGGACAAAAATAGCAAGAAAAATAAATAAAATAAAAAAGATTCAAAAAATAAAAAAAAAAAAATTTTGAACTTTATAAAAATTTTTAAAATATAAATAAAAATAAATGGAAAAATAAATTAAGATAAAATATTAATATGGAAGAAAAAATTAAATAAAATACCAAAAAAGCAAAAAATAAAAAAGTAAGATATTAAAAAATTAGCGAATAAAAAAATACAAAAGACAAAATGAATAAAAATTTCAAATACAAAATAGAAAAAACTTTTAGTTCAGAATATACAAAGAAAAACAACAAAAATATAACAAATATAGGAAAAAGATATAAAAAATCAAAGATAAAAAAATATAAATAAAAACAAAAAGAAAGTGCACAAAAAAAGTCTGATAATTTAAAAATGCAAATAAGAAATGAAAGGAAATTTGTGAAAAAAAATAAGAAGAGAATAAAAAAAGAAAAAAGAAATGTAAAAAATTTTAAAACAACGAGAAAAATTAAAACAAGTAAAACTGAAAGCATATGAAAAAAAAAAAAAAGCAAAAGAAAGAAAATTTCAAAGGGAAAAAGTTATTGAAAAATTAGAACATAGAACAAAAAAAATGAAAATGAAAAAATAAAAAAGATTCAAAAAATAAAAATTTTAAATTTTAAATTTTATAAAATTTTTTAAAAATACGAATAAAAAACAAATAAAAAATAGTAATATAAAAGAAAAAAAAATACCAAAAAATGGAAAAAGATAAAAAAGTAAGAAAATAAAAAATTAGCAAATGAAAAGAATATAAAAAGACAAAATGAATAAGAATTTGACATATAAAATAGAAAAAACTTTTAGTTTAAAGAAAAAAATAAAATAAAAACAAAAGGAAGTGCACAAAAAAAGAAGTTTGAGGTTTTAAAATTGTAAAGAAGAAATAAAAAGAAAGTGTGAAAAAAAAGATATAAGAAAAAGCGAGAAAAAAAATAAAAAAAACAAAATATATAAAAAGCAAGAAAAAAATGAAAGTAAATCAACAAATAAGTTAAAAGAAAAAGAAAAAAAGGATTAATGAAAAATTATAAAAATATATACAACAAATAAAGGAAAAAGATATAAAATACGAAAGATGAAAAATAAAATAAAAGTTAATAAAAAATATAAATAAAAATAAAAGAATGTGCACAAAAAAAGAAGTTTGAGGTTTTAAAATTATAAAGAAGAAATAAAAAAAAAAAGCGCAAACAAAAAGATTTAAGAAAAAGCAAGAAAAAAATAAAAAATGAAAATACAAAATATATAAAATAAAATTTGAGAAAAAAAATAAAAAATGAAGAGGCAAAAATATGAAATAAAACAAAAAGAAAAAAATTTATAGAAAATTTTAAAACAAAGAAAAAAGTGAAGAAAAAAGAAACGAAAGCACATAAAAAAAAGAAGAAAAATTTGAAAGGAGAAAAAGTTAATGAAAAATTATAAAAATGCAATAAAAAATAACCGAGAATGATAAAATAAAAAAAGAAAAGAAAAAAAGATAGAAAAATAAAAAATTTCAAAACTTAATAAAAATTTATGAAACTATAAAAAAAGAAAGAAAGAAAATTAAAGCAAAAGAAAAAAGATAAATAAAGCACAAAAAAAAGAAAAAAAAACAAGAAATTATAAAAAGTAAGAAAATAAAAAAGGACAAAAATTGAAGAAAAATTTCGAAAATGAAATGGAATGACAAAACGAAAAAAAAAACTAGTTTAAAAAGGAACAAAAAATTGAAAAACATATAAGACCTAATAATAAAACAATATAAAAAGTGCGACAAAAAATTAAAAAAGAGAAAATTTAATGCAAAAAAAAAAAAGTATGAGAATTTAAAAACGTAAATAAGAAATGAAAGGAAATTTGTGAAAAAAAAAAAAGAATAAAAATGAAAAGACAAAAGATTTGGAAAAAAAAAAACTGAAAAATAAAAATTTTTAAAATAACGAAAAAATTAAAACAAGTAAAAATGAAAGCATATGAAAAAAAAGTAAAAAGAAGGAAAATTTTGAAGGGAAAAAGTTATTAAAAAATTACAAAGTAGGACAAAAATAGCAAGAAAAATAAATAAAATAAAAAAGATTCAAAAAATAAAAAAAAAAAAATTTTGAACTTTATAAAAATTTTTAAAATATAAATAAAAATAAATGGAAAAATAAATTAAGATAAAATATTAATATGGAAGAAAAAATTAAATAAAATACCAAAAAAGCAAAAAATAAAAAAGTAAGATATTAAAAAATTAGCGAATAAAAAAATACAAAAGACAAAATGAATAAAAATTTCAAATACAAAATAGAAAAAACTTTTAGTTCAGAATATACAAAGAAAAACAACAAAAATATAACAAATATAGGAAAAAGATATAAAAAATCAAAGATAAAAAAATATAAATAAAAACAAAAAGAAAGTGCACAAAAAAAGTCTGATAATTTAAAAATGCAAATAAGAAATGAAAGGAAATTTGTGAAAAAAAATAAGAAGAGAATAAAAAAAGAAAAAAGAAATGTAAAAAATTTTAAAACAACGAGAAAAATTAAAACAAGTAAAACTGAAAGCATATGAAAAAAAAAAAAAAGCAAAAGAAAGAAAATTTCAAAGGGAAAAAGTTATTGAAAAATTAGAACATAGAACAAAAAAAATGAAAATGAAAAAATAAAAAAGATTCAAAAAATAAAAATAAAAAATTTTAAATTTTATAAAATTTTTTAAAAATACGAATAAAAAGCAAATAAAAAATAGTAATATAAAAGAAAAAAAATACCAAAAAATGGAAAAAGATAAAAAAGTAAGAAAATAAAAAATTAGCAAATGAAAAGAATATAAAAAGACAAAATGAATAAGAATTTGACATATAAAATAGAAAAAACTTTTAGTTTAAAGAAAAAAATAAAATAAAAACAAAAGGAAGTGCACAAAAAAAGAAGTTTGAGGTTTTAAAATTGTAAAGAAGAAATAAAAAGAAAGTGTGAAAAAAAAGATATAAGAAAAAGCGAGAAAAAAAATAAAAAAAACAAAATATATAAAAAGCAAGAAAAAAATGAAAGTAAATCAACAAATAAGTTAAAAGAAAAAGAAAAAAAGGATTAATGAAAAATTATAAAAATATATACAACAAATAAAGGAAAAAGATATAAAATACGAAAGATGAAAAATAAAATAAAAGTTAATAAAAAATATAAATAAAAATAAAAGAATGTGCACAAAAAAAGAAGTTTGAGGTTTTAAAATTATAAAGAAGAAATAAAAAAAAAAAGCGCAAACAAAAAGATTTAAGAAAAAGCAAGAAAAAAATAAAAAATGAAAATACAAAATATATAAAATAAAATTTGAGAAAAAAAATAAAAAATGAAGAGGCAAAAATATGAAATAAAACAAAAAGAAAAAAATTTATAGAAAATTTTAAAACAAAGAAAAAAGTGAAGAAAAAAGAAACGAAAGCACATAAAAAAAAGAAGAAAAATTTGAAAGGAGAAAAAGTTAATGAAAAATTATAAAAATGCAATAAAAAATAACCGAGAATGATAAAATAAAAAAAGAAAAGAAAAAAAGATAGAAAAATAAAAAATTTCAAAACTTAATAAAAATTTATGAAACTATAAAAAAAGAAAGAAAGAAAATTAAAGCAAAAGAAAAAAGATAAATAAAGCACAAAAAAAAGAAAAAAAAACAAGAAATTATAAAAAGTAAGAAAATAAAAAAGGACAAAAATTGAAGAAAAATTTCGAAAATGAAATGGAATGACAAAACGAAAAAAAAAACTAGTTTAAAAAGGAACAAAAAATTGAAAAACATATAAGACCTAATAATAAAACAATATAAAAAGTGCGACAAAAAATTAAAAAAGAGAAAATTTAATGCAAAAAAAAAAAAGTATGAGAATTTAAAAACGCAAATAAGAAATGAAAGGAAATTTGTGAAAAAAAAAAAAGAATAAAAATGAAAAGACAAAAGATTTGGAAAAAAAAAAACAGAAAAATAAAAATTTTTAAAATAACGAAAAAATTAAAACAAGTAAAAATGAAAGCATATGAAAAAAAAGTAAAAAGAAGGAAAATTTTGAAGGGAAAAAGTTATTAAAAAATTACAAAGTAGGACAAAAATAGCAAGAAAAATAAATAAAATAAAAAAGATTCAAAAAATAAAAATAAAAAAATTTTGAACTTTATAAAAATTTTTAAAATATAAATAAAAATAAATGGAAAAATAAATTAAGATAAAATATTAATATGGAAGAAAAAATTAAATAAAATACCAAAAAAGCAAAAAATAAAAAAGTAAGATATTAAAAAATTAGCGAATAAAAAAATACAAAAGACAAAATGAATAAAAATTTCAAATACAAAATAGAAAAAACTTTTAGTTCAGAATATACAAAGAAAAACAACAAAAATATAACAAATATAGGAAAAAGATATAAAAAATCAAAGATAAAAAAATATAAATAAAAACAAAAAGAAAGTGCACAAAAAAAGTCTGATAATTTAAAAATGCAAATAAGAAATGAAAGGAAATTTGTGAAAAAAAATAAGAAGAGAATAAAAAAAGAAAAAAGAAATGTAAAAAATTTTAAAACAACGAGAAAAATTAAAACAAGTAAAACTGAAAGCATATGAAAAAAAAAAAAAAGCAAAAGAAAGAAAATTTCAAAGGGAAAAAGTTATTGAAAAATTAGAACATAGAACAAAAAAAATGAAAATGAAAAAATAAAAAAGATTCAAAAAATAAAAATAAAAAATTTTAAATTTTATAAAATTTTTTAAAAATACGAATAAAAAGCAAATAAAAAATAGTAATATAAAAGAAAAAAAATACCAAAAAATGGAAAAAGATAAAAAAGTAAGAAAATAAAAAATTAGCAAATGAAAAGAATATAAAAAGACAAAATGAATAAGAATTTGACATATAAAATAGAAAAAACTTTTAGTTTAAAGAAAAAAATAAAATAAAAACAAAAGGAAGTGCACAAAAAAAGAAGTTTGAGGTTTTAAAATTGTAAAGAAGAAATAAAAAGAAAGTGTGAAAAAAAAGATATAAGAAAAAGCGAGAAAAAAAATAAAAAAAACAAAATATATAAAAAGCAAGAAAAAAATGAAAGTAAATCAACAAATAAGTTAAAAGAAAAAGAAAAAAAGGATTAATGAAAAATTATAAAAATATATACAACAAATAAAGGAAAAAGATATAAAATACGAAAGATGAAAAATAAAATAAAAGTTAATAAAAAATATAAATAAAAATAAAAGAATGTGCACAAAAAAAGAAGTTTGAGGTTTTAAAATTATAAAGAAGAAATAAAAAAAAAAAGCGCAAACAAAAAGATTTAAGAAAAAGCAAGAAAAAAATAAAAAATGAAAATACAAAATATATAAAATAAAATTTGAGAAAAAAAATAAAAAATGAAGAGGCAAAAATATGAAATAAAACAAAAAGAAAAAAATTTATAGAAAATTTTAAAACAAAGAAAAAAGTGAAGAAAAAAGAAACGAAAGCACATAAAAAAAAGAAGAAAAATTTGAAAGGAGAAAAAGTTAATGAAAAATTATAAAAATGCAATAAAAAATAACCGAGAATGATAAAATAAAAAAAGAAAAGAAAAAAAGATAGAAAAATAAAAAATTTCAAAACTTAATAAAAATTTATGAAACTATAAAAAAAGAAAGAAAGAAAATTAAAGCAAAAGAAAAAAGATAAATAAAGCACAAAAAAAAGAAAAAAAAACAAGAAATTATAAAAAGTAAGAAAATAAAAAAGGACAAAAATTGAAGAAAAATTTCGAAAATGAAATGGAATGACAAAACGAAAAAAAAAACTAGTTTAAAAAGGAACAAAAAATTGAAAAACATATAAGACCTAATAATAAAACAATATAAAAAGTGCGACAAAAAATTAAAAAAGAGAAAATTTAATGCAAAAAAAAAAAAGTATGAGAATTTAAAAACGCAAATAAGAAATGAAAGGAAATTTGTGAAAAAAAAAAAAGAATAAAAATGAAAAGACAAAAGATTTGGAAAAAAAAAAACAGAAAAATAAAAATTTTTAAAATAACGAAAAAATTAAAACAAGTAAAAATGAAAGCATATGAAAAAAAAGTAAAAAGAAGGAAAATTTTGAAGGGAAAAAGTTATTAAAAAATTACAAAGTAGGACAAAAATAGCAAGAAAAATAAATAAAATAAAAAAGATTCAAAAAATAAAAAAAAAAAAATTTTGAACTTTATAAAAATTTTTAAAATATAAATAAAAATAAATGGAAAAATAAATTAAGATAAAATATTAATATGGAAGAAAAAATTAAATAAAATACCAAAAAAGCAAAAAATAAAAAAGTAAGATATTAAAAAATTAGCGAATAAAAAAATACAAAAGACAAAATGAATAAAAATTTCAAATACAAAATAGAAAAAACTTTTAGTTCAGAATATACAAAGAAAAACAACAAAAATATAACAAATATAGGAAAAAGATATAAAAAATCAAAGATAAAAAAATATAAATAAAAACAAAAAGAAAGTGCACAAAAAAAGTCTGATAATTTAAAAATGCAAATAAGAAATGAAAGGAAATTTGTGAAAAAAAATAAGAAGAGAATAAAAAAAGAAAAAAGAAATGTAAAAAATTTTAAAACAACGAGAAAAATTAAAACAAGTAAAACTGAAAGCATATGAAAAAAAAAAAAAAGCAAAAGAAAGAAAATTTCAAAGGGAAAAAGTTATTGAAAAATTAGAACATAGAACAAAAAAAATGAAAATGAAAAAATAAAAAAGATTCAAAAAATAAAAATAAAAAATTTTAAATTTTATAAAATTTTTTAAAAATACGAATAAAAAGCAAATAAAAAATAGTAATATAAAAGAAAAAAAATACCAAAAAATGGAAAAAGATAAAAAAGTAAGAAAATAAAAAATTAGCAAATGAAAAGAATATAAAAAGACAAAATGAATAAGAATTTGACATATAAAATAGAAAAAACTTTTAGTTTAAAGAAAAAAATAAAATAAAAACAAAAGGAAGTGCACAAAAAAAGAAGTTTGAGGTTTTAAAATTGTAAAGAAGAAATAAAAAGAAAGTGTGAAAAAAAAGATATAAGAAAAAGCGAGAAAAAAAATAAAAAAAACAAAATATATAAAAAGCAAGAAAAAAATGAAAGTAAATCAACAAATAAGTTAAAAGAAAAAGAAAAAAAGGATTAATGAAAAATTATAAAAATATATACAACAAATAAAGGAAAAAGATATAAAATACGAAAGATGAAAAATAAAATAAAAGTTAATAAAAAATATAAATAAAAATAAAAGAATGTGCACAAAAAAAGAAGTTTGAGGTTTTAAAATTATAAAGAAGAAATAAAAAAAAAAAGCGCAAACAAAAAGATTTAAGAAAAAGCAAGAAAAAAATAAAAAATGAAAATACAAAATATATAAAATAAAATTTGAGAAAAAAAATAAAAAATGAAGAGGCAAAAATATGAAATAAAACAAAAAGAAAAAAATTTATAGAAAATTTTAAAACAAAGAAAAAAGTGAAGAAAAAAGAAACGAAAGCACATAAAAAAAAGAAGAAAAATTTGAAAGGAGAAAAAGTTAATGAAAAATTATAAAAATGCAATAAAAAATAACCGAGAATGATAAAATAAAAAAAGAAAAGAAAAAAAGATAGAAAAATAAAAAATTTCAAAACTTAATAAAAATTTATGAAACTATAAAAAAAGAAAGAAAGAAAATTAAAGCAAAAGAAAAAAGATAAATAAAGCACAAAAAAAAGAAAAAAAAACAAGAAATTATAAAAAGTAAGAAAATAAAAAAGGACAAAAATTGAAGAAAAATTTCGAAAATGAAATGGAATGACAAAACGAAAAAAAAAACTAGTTTAAAAAGGAACAAAAAATTGAAAAACATATAAGACCTAATAATAAAACAATATAAAAAGTGCGACAAAAAATTAAAAAAGAGAAAATTTAATGCAAAAAAAAAAAAGTATGAGAATTTAAAAACGCAAATAAGAAATGAAAGGAAATTTGTGAAAAAAAAAAAAGAATAAAAATGAAAAGACAAAAGATTTGGAAAAAAAAAAACAGAAAAATAAAAATTTTTAAAATAACGAAAAAATTAAAACAAGTAAAAATGAAAGCATATGAAAAAAAAGTAAAAAGAAGGAAAATTTTGAAGGGAAAAAGTTATTAAAAAATTACAAAGTAGGACAAAAATAGCAAGAAAAATAAATAAAATAAAAAAGATTCAAAAAATAAAAAAAAAAAAATTTTGAACTTTATAAAAATTTTTAAAATATAAATAAAAATAAATGGAAAAATAAATTAAGATAAAATATTAATATGGAAGAAAAAATTAAATAAAATACCAAAAAAGCAAAAAATAAAAAAGTAAGATATTAAAAAATTAGCGAATAAAAAAATACAAAAGACAAAATGAATAAAAATTTCAAATACAAAATAGAAAAAACTTTTAGTTCAGAATATACAAAGAAAAACAACAAAAATATAACAAATATAGGAAAAAGATATAAAAAATCAAAGATAAAAAAATATAAATAAAAACAAAAAGAAAGTGCACAAAAAAAGTCTGATAATTTAAAAATGCAAATAAGAAATGAAAGGAAATTTGTGAAAAAAAATAAGAAGAGAATAAAAAAAGAAAAAAGAAATGTAAAAAATTTTAAAACAACGAGAAAAATTAAAACAAGTAAAACTGAAAGCATATGAAAAAAAAAAAAAAGCAAAAGAAAGAAAATTTCAAAGGGAAAAAGTTATTGAAAAATTAGAACATAGAACAAAAAAAATGAAAATGAAAAAATAAAAAAGATTCAAAAAATAAAAATAAAAAATTTTAAATTTTATAAAATTTTTTAAAAATACGAATAAAAAGCAAATAAAAAATAGTAATATAAAAGAAAAAAAATACCAAAAAATGGAAAAAGATAAAAAAGTAAGAAAATAAAAAATTAGCAAATGAAAAGAATATAAAAAGACAAAATGAATAAGAATTTGACATATAAAATAGAAAAAACTTTTAGTTTAAAGAAAAAAATAAAATAAAAACAAAAGGAAGTGCACAAAAAAAGAAGTTTGAGGTTTTAAAATTGTAAAGAAGAAATAAAAAGAAAGTGTGAAAAAAAAGATATAAGAAAAAGCGAGAAAAAAAATAAAAAAAACAAAATATATAAAAAGCAAGAAAAAAATGAAAGTAAATCAACAAATAAGTTAAAAGAAAAAGAAAAAAAGGATTAATGAAAAATTATAAAAATATATACAACAAATAAAGGAAAAAGATATAAAATACGAAAGATGAAAAATAAAATAAAAGTTAATAAAAAATATAAATAAAAATAAAAGAATGTGCACAAAAAAAGAAGTTTGAGGTTTTAAAATTATAAAGAAGAAATAAAAAAAAAAGCGCAAACAAAAAGATTTAAGAAAAAGCAAGAAAAAAATAAAAAATGAAAATACAAAATATATAAAATAAAATTTGAGAAAAAAAATAAAAAATGAAGAGGCAAAAATATGAAATAAAACAAAAAGAAAAAAATTTATAGAAAATTTTAAAACAAAGAAAAAAGTGAAGAAAAAAGAAACGAAAGCACATAAAAAAAAGAAGAAAAATTTGAAAGGAGAAAAAGTTAATGAAAAATTATAAAAATGCAATAAAAAATAACCGAGAATGATAAAATAAAAAAAGAAAAGAAAAAAAGATAGAAAAATAAAAAATTTCAAAACTTAATAAAAATTTATGAAACTATAAAAAAAGAAAGAAAGAAAATTAAAGCAAAAGAAAAAAGATAAATAAAGCACAAAAAAAAGAAAAAAAAACAAGAAATTATAAAAAGTAAGAAAATAAAAAAGGACAAAAATTGAAGAAAAATTTCGAAAATGAAATGGAATGACAAAACGAAAAAAAAAACTAGTTTAAAAAGGAACAAAAAATTGAAAAACATATAAGACCTAATAATAAAACAATATAAAAAGTGCGACAAAAAATTAAAAAAGAGAAAATTTAATGCAAAAAAAAAAAAGTATGAGAATTTAAAAACGCAAATAAGAAATGAAAGGAAATTTGTGAAAAAAAAAAAAGAATAAAAATGAAAAGACAAAAGATTTGGAAAAAAAAAAACAGAAAAATAAAAATTTTTAAAATAACGAAAAAATTAAAACAAGTAAAAATGAAAGCATATGAAAAAAAAGTAAAAAGAAGGAAAATTTTGAAGGGAAAAAGTTATTAAAAAATTACAAAGTAGGACAAAAATAGCAAGAAAAATAAATAAAATAAAAAAGATTCAAAAAATAAAAAAAAAAAATTTTGAACTTTATAAAAATTTTTAAAATATAAATAAAAATAAATGGAAAAATAAATTAAGATAAAATATTAATATGGAAGAAAAAATTAAATAAAATACCAAAAAAGCAAAAAATAAAAAAGTAAGATATTAAAAAATTAGCGAATAAAAAAATACAAAAGACAAAATGAATAAAAATTTCAAATACAAAATAGAAAAAACTTTTAGTTCAGAATATACAAAGAAAAACAACAAAAATATAACAAATATAGGAAAAAGATATAAAAAATCAAAGATAAAAAAATATAAATAAAAACAAAAAGAAAGTGCACAAAAAAAGTCTGATAATTTAAAAATGCAAATAAGAAATGAAAGGAAATTTGTGAAAAAAAATAAGAAGAGAATAAAAAAAGAAAAAAGAAATGTAAAAAATTTTAAAACAACGAGAAAAATTAAAACAAGTAAAACTGAAAGCATATGAAAAAAAAAAAAAAGCAAAAGAAAGAAAATTTCAAAGGGAAAAAGTTATTGAAAAATTAGAACATAGAACAAAAAAAATGAAAATGAAAAAATAAAAAAGATTCAAAAAATAAAAATAAAAAATTTTAAATTTTATAAAATTTTTTAAAAATACGAATAAAAAGCAAATAAAAAATAGTAATATAAAAGAAAAAAAATACCAAAAAATGGAAAAAGATAAAAAAGTAAGAAAATAAAAAATTAGCAAATGAAAAGAATATAAAAAGACAAAATGAATAAGAATTTGACATATAAAATAGAAAAAACTTTTAGTTTAAAGAAAAAAATAAAATAAAAACAAAAGGAAGTGCACAAAAAAAGAAGTTTGAGGTTTTAAAATTGTAAAGAAGAAATAAAAAGAAAGTGTGAAAAAAAAGATATAAGAAAAAGCGAGAAAAAAAATAAAAAAAACAAAATATATAAAAAGCAAGAAAAAAATGAAAGTAAATCAACAAATAAGTTAAAAGAAAAAGAAAAAAAGGATTAATGAAAAATTATAAAAATATATACAACAAATAAAGGAAAAAGATATAAAATACGAAAGATGAAAAATAAAATAAAAGTTAATAAAAAATATAAATAAAAATAAAAGAATGTGCACAAAAAAAGAAGTTTGAGGTTTTAAAATTATAAAGAAGAAATAAAAAAAAAAAGCGCAAACAAAAAGATTTAAGAAAAAGCAAGAAAAAAATAAAAAATGAAAATACAAAATATATAAAATAAAATTTGAGAAAAAAAATAAAAAATGAAGAGGCAAAAATATGAAATAAAACAAAAAGAAAAAAATTTATAGAAAATTTTAAAACAAAGAAAAAAGTGAAGAAAAAAGAAACGAAAGCACATAAAAAAAAGAAGAAAAATTTGAAAGGAGAAAAAGTTAATGAAAAATTATAAAAATGCAATAAAAAATAACCGAGAATGATAAAATAAAAAAGGAAAAGAAAAAAAGATAGAAAAATAAAAAATTTCAAAACTTAATAAAAATTTATGAAACTATAAAAAAAGAAAGAAAGAAAATTAAAGCAAAAGAAAAAAGATAAATAAAGCACAAAAAAAAGAAAAAAAAACAAGAAATTATAAAAAGTAAGAAAATAAAAAAGGACAAAAATTGAAGAAAAATTTCGAAAATGAAATGGAATGACAAAACGAAAAAAAAAACTAGTTTAAAAAGGAACAAAAAATTGAAAAACATATAAGACCTAATAATAAAACAATATAAAAAGTGCGACAAAAAATTAAAAAAGAGAAAATTTAATGCAAAAAAAAAAAAGTATGAGAATTTAAAAACGCAAATAAGAAATGAAAGGAAATTTGTGAAAAAAAAAAAAGAATAAAAATGAAAAGACAAAAGATTTGGAAAAAAAAAAACAGAAAAATAAAAATTTTTAAAATAACGAAAAAATTAAAACAAGTAAAAATGAAAGCATATGAAAAAAAAGTAAAAAGAAGGAAAATTTTGAAGGGAAAAAGTTATTAAAAAATTACAAAGTAGGACAAAAATAGCAAGAAAAATAAATAAAATAAAAAAGATTCAAAAAATAAAAAAAAAAAAATTTTGAACTTTATAAAAATTTTTAAAATATAAATAAAAATAAATGGAAAAATAAATTAAGATAAAATATTAATATGGAAGAAAAAATTAAATAAAATACCAAAAAAGCAAAAAATAAAAAAGTAAGATATTAAAAAATTAGCGAATAAAAAAATACAAAAGACAAAATGAATAAAAATTTCAAATACAAAATAGAAAAAACTTTTAGTTCAGAATATACAAAGAAAAACAACAAAAATATAACAAATATAGGAAAAAGATATAAAAAATCAAAGATAAAAAAATATAAATAAAAACAAAAAGAAAGTGCACAAAAAAAGTCTGATAATTTAAAAATGCAAATAAGAAATGAAAGGAAATTTGTGAAAAAAAATAAGAAGAGAATAAAAAAAGAAAAAAGAAATGTAAAAAATTTTAAAACAACGAGAAAAATTAAAACAAGTAAAACTGAAAGCATATGAAAAAAAAAAAAAAGCAAAAGAAAGAAAATTTCAAAGGGAAAAAGTTATTGAAAAATTAGAACATAGAACAAAAAAAATGAAAATGAAAAAATAAAAAAGATTCAAAAAATAAAAATAAAAAATTTTAAATTTTATAAAATTTTTTAAAAATACGAATAAAAAGCAAATAAAAAATAGTAATATAAAAGAAAAAAAATACCAAAAAATGGAAAAAGATAAAAAAGTAAGAAAATAAAAAATTAGCAAATGAAAAGAATATAAAAAGACAAAATGAATAAGAATTTGACATATAAAATAGAAAAAACTTTTAGTTTAAAGAAAAAAATAAAATAAAAACAAAAGGAAGTGCACAAAAAAAGAAGTTTGAGGTTTTAAAATTGTAAAGAAGAAATAAAAAGAAAGTGTGAAAAAAAAGATATAAGAAAAAGCGAGAAAAAAAATAAAAAAAACAAAATATATAAAAAGCAAGAAAAAAATGAAAGTAAATCAACAAATAAGTTAAAAGAAAAAGAAAAAAAGGATTAATGAAAAATTATAAAAATATATACAACAAATAAAGGAAAAAGATATAAAATACGAAAGATGAAAAATAAAATAAAAGTTAATAAAAAATATAAATAAAAATAAAAGAATGTGCACAAAAAAAGAAGTTTGAGGTTTTAAAATTATAAAGAAGAAATAAAAAAAAAAAGCGCAAACAAAAAGATTTAAGAAAAAGCAAGAAAAAAATAAAAAATGAAAATACAAAATATATAAAATAAAATTTGAGAAAAAAAATAAAAAATGAAGAGGCAAAAATATGAAATAAAACAAAAAGAAAAAAATTTATAGAAAATTTTAAAACAAAGAAAAAAGTGAAGAAAAAAGAAACGAAAGCACATAAAAAAAAGAAGAAAAATTTGAAAGGAGAAAAAGTTAATGAAAAATTATAAAAATGCAATAAAAAATAACCGAGAATGATAAAATAAAAAAAGAAAAGAAAAAAAGATAGAAAAATAAAAAATTTCAAAACTTAATAAAAATTTATGAAACTATAAAAAAAGAAAGAAAGAAAATTAAAGCAAAAGAAAAAAGATAAATAAAGCACAAAAAAAAGAAAAAAAAACAAGAAATTATAAAAAGTAAGAAAATAAAAAAGGACAAAAATTGAAGAAAAATTTCGAAAATGAAATGGAATGACAAAACGAAAAAAAAAACTAGTTTAAAAAGGAACAAAAAATTGAAAAACATATAAGACCTAATAATAAAACAATATAAAAAGTGCGACAAAAAATTAAAAAAGAGAAAATTTAATGCAAAAAAAAAAAAGTATGAGAATTTAAAAACGCAAATAAGAAATGAAAGGAAATTTGTGAAAAAAAAAAAAGAATAAAAATGAAAAGACAAAAGATTTGGAAAAAAAAAAACAGAAAAATAAAAATTTTTAAAATAACGAAAAAATTAAAACAAGTAAAAATGAAAGCATATGAAAAAAAAGTAAAAAGAAGGAAAATTTTGAAGGGAAAAAGTTATTAAAAAATTACAAAGTAGGACAAAAATAGCAAGAAAAATAAATAAAATAAAAAAGATTCAAAAAATAAAAAAAAAAAAATTTTGAACTTTATAAAAATTTTTAAAATATAAATAAAAATAAATGGAAAAATAAATTAAGATAAAATATTAATATGGAAGAAAAAATTAAATAAAATACCAAAAAAGCAAAAAATAAAAAAGTAAGATATTAAAAAATTAGCGAATAAAAAAATACAAAAGACAAAATGAATAAAAATTTCAAATACAAAATAGAAAAAACTTTTAGTTCAGAATATACAAAGAAAAACAACAAAAATATAACAAATATAGGAAAAAGATATAAAAAATCAAAGATAAAAAAATATAAATAAAAACAAAAAGAAAGTGCACAAAAAAAGTCTGATAATTTAAAAATGCAAATAAGAAATGAAAGGAAATTTGTGAAAAAAAATAAGAAGAGAATAAAAAAAGAAAAAAGAAATGTAAAAAATTTTAAAACAACGAGAAAAATTAAAACAAGTAAAACTGAAAGCATATGAAAAAAAAAAAAAAGCAAAAGAAAGAAAATTTCAAAGGGAAAAAGTTATTGAAAAATTAGAACATAGAACAAAAAAAATGAAAATGAAAAAATAAAAAAGATTCAAAAAATAAAAATAAAAAATTTTAAATTTTATAAAATTTTTTAAAAATACGAATAAAAAGCAAATAAAAAATAGTAATATAAAAGAAAAAAAATACCAAAAAATGGAAAAAGATAAAAAAGTAAGAAAATAAAAAATTAGCAAATGAAAAGAATATAAAAAGACAAAATGAATAAGAATTTGACATATAAAATAGAAAAAACTTTTAGTTTAAAGAAAAAAATAAAATAAAAACAAAAGGAAGTGCACAAAAAAAGAAGTTTGAGGTTTTAAAATTGTAAAGAAGAAATAAAAAGAAAGTGTGAAAAAAAAGATATAAGAAAAAGCGAGAAAAAAAATAAAAAAAACAAAATATATAAAAAGCAAGAAAAAAATGAAAGTAAATCAACAAATAAGTTAAAAGAAAAAGAAAAAAAGGATTAATGAAAAATTATAAAAATATATACAACAAATAAAGGAAAAAGATATAAAATACGAAAGATGAAAAATAAAATAAAAGTTAATAAAAAATATAAATAAAAATAAAAGAATGTGCACAAAAAAAGAAGTTTGAGGTTTTAAAATTATAAAGAAGAAATAAAAAAAAAAAGCGCAAACAAAAAGATTTAAGAAAAAGCAAGAAAAAAATAAAAAATGAAAATACAAAATATATAAAATAAAATTTGAGAAAAAAAATAAAAAATGAAGAGGCAAAAATATGAAATAAAACAAAAAGAAAAAAATTTATAGAAAATTTTAAAACAAAGAAAAAAGTGAAGAAAAAAGAAACGAAAGCACATAAAAAAAAGAAGAAAAATTTGAAAGGAGAAAAAGTTAATGAAAAATTATAAAAATGCAATAAAAAATAACCGAGAATGATAAAATAAAAAAGGAAAAGAAAAAAAGATAGAAAAATAAAAAATTTCAAAACTTAATAAAAATTTATGAAACTATAAAAAAAGAAAGAAAGAAAATTAAAGCAAAAGAAAAAAGATAAATAAAGCACAAAAAAAAGAAAAAAAAACAAGAAATTATAAAAAGTAAGAAAATAAAAAAGGACAAAAATTGAAGAAAAATTTCGAAAATGAAATGGAATGACAAAACGAAAAAAAAAACTAGTTTAAAAAGGAACAAAAAATTGAAAAACATATAAGACCTAATAATAAAACAATATAAAAAGTGCGACAAAAAATTAAAAAAGAGAAAATTTAATGCAAAAAAAAAAAAGTATGAGAATTTAAAAACGCAAATAAGAAATGAAAGGAAATTTGTGAAAAAAAAAAAAGAATAAAAATGAAAAGACAAAAGATTTGGAAAAAAAAAAAACAGAAAAATAAAAATTTTTAAAATAACGAAAAAATTAAAACAAGTAAAAATGAAAGCATATGAAAAAAAAGTAAAAAGAAGGAAAATTTTGAAGGGAAAAAGTTATTAAAAAATTACAAAGTAGGACAAAAATAGCAAGAAAAATAAATAAAATAAAAAAGATTCAAAAAATAAAAAAAAAAATTTTGAACTTTATAAAAATTTTTAAAATATAAATAAAAATAAATGGAAAAATAAATTAAGATAAAATATTAATATGGAAGAAAAAATTAAATAAAATACCAAAAAAGCAAAAAATAAAAAAGTAAGATATTAAAAAATTAGCGAATAAAAAAATACAAAAGACAAAATGAATAAAAATTTCAAATACAAAATAGAAAAAACTTTTAGTTCA
Source organism: Durio zibethinus (assembly GCF_047325235.1). Classification (NCBI taxonomy): domain Eukaryota; kingdom Viridiplantae; phylum Streptophyta; class Magnoliopsida; order Malvales; family Malvaceae; genus Durio; species Durio zibethinus. Next base: position 244,113 of record NW_028322654.1, read on the forward strand.
GAATATACAAAGAAAAACAACAAAAATATAACAAATATAGGAAAAAGATATAAAAAATCAAAGATAAAAAAATATAAATAAAAACAAAAAGAAAGTGCACAAAAAAAGTCTGATAATTTAAAAATGCAAATAAGAAATGAAAGGAAATTTGTGAAAAAAAATAAGAAGAGAATAAAAAAAGAAAAAAGAAATGTAAAAAATTTTAAAACAACGAGAAAAATTAAAACAAGTAAAACTGAAAGCATATGAAAAAAAAAAAAAAAGCAAAAGAAAGAAAATTTCAAAGGGAAAAAGTTATTGAAAAATTAGAACATAGAACAAAAAAAATGAAAATGAAAAAATAAAAAAGATTCAAAAAATAAAAATAAAAAATTTTAAATTTTATAAAATTTTTTAAAAATACGAATAAAAAGCAAATAAAAAATAGTAATATAAAAGAAAAAAAATACCAAAAAATGGAAAAAGATAAAAAAGTAAGAAAATAAAAAATTAGCAAATGAAAAGAATATAAAAAGACAAAATGAATAAGAATTTGACATATAAAATAGAAAAAACTTTTAGTTTAAAGAAAAAAATAAAATAAAAACAAAAGGAAGTGCACAAAAAAAGAAGTTTGAGGTTTTAAAATTGTAAAGAAGAAATAAAAAGAAAGTGTGAAAAAAAAGATATAAGAAAAAGCGAGAAAAAAAATAAAAAAAACAAAATATATAAAAAGCAAGAAAAAAATGAAAGTAAATCAACAAATAAGTTAAAAGAAAAAGAAAAAAAGGATTAATGAAAAATTATAAAAATATATACAACAAATAAAGGAAAAAGATATAAAATACGAAAGATGAAAAATAAAATAAAAGTTAATAAAAAATATAAATAAAAATAAAAGAATGTGCACAAAAAAAGAAGTTTGAGGTTTTAAAATTATAAAGAAGAAATAAAAAAAAAAAGCGCAAACAAAAAGATTTAAGAAAAAGCAAGAAAAAAATAAAAAATGAAAATACAAAATATATAAAATAAAATTTGAGAAAAAAAATAAAAAATGAAGAGGCAAAAATATGAAATAAAACAAAAAGAAAAAAATTTATAGAAAATTTTAAAACAAAGAAAAAAGTGAAGAAAAAAGAAACGAAAGCACATAAAAAAAAGAAGAAAAATTTGAAAGGAGAAAAAGTTAATGAAAAATTATAAAAATGCAATAAAAAATAACCGAGAATGATAAAATAAAAAAAGAAAAGAAAAAAAGATAGAAAAATAAAAAATTTCAAAACTTAATAAAAATTTATGAAACTATAAAAAAAGAAAGAAAGAAAATTAAAGCAAAAGAAAAAAGATAAATAAAGCACAAAAAAAAGAAAAAAAAACAAGAAATTATAAAAAGTAAGAAAATAAAAAAGGACAAAAATTGAAGAAAAATTTCGAAAATGAAATGGAATGACAAAACGAAAAAAAAAACTAGTTTAAAAAGGAACAAAAAATTGAAAAACATATAAGACCTAATAATAAAACAATATAAAAAGTGCGACAAAAAATTAAAAAAGAGAAAATTTAATGCAAAAAAAAAAAAGTATGAGAATTTAAAAACGCAAATAAGAAATGAAAGGAAATTTGTGAAAAAAAAAAAAGAATAAAAATGAAAAGACAAAAGATTTGGAAAAAAAAAAACAGAAAAATAAAAATTTTTAAAATAACGAAAAAATTAAAACAAGTAAAAATGAAAGCATATGAAAAAAAAGTAAAAAGAAGGAAAATTTTGAAGGGAAAAAGTTATTAAAAAATTACAAAGTAGGACAAAAATAGCAAGAAAAATAAATAAAATAAAAAAGATTCAAAAAATAAAAAAAAAAAATTTTGAACTTTATAAAAATTTTTAAAATATAAATAAAAATAAATGGAAAAATAAATTAAGATAAAATATTAATATGGAAGAAAAAATTAAATAAAATACCAAAAAAGCAAAAAATAAAAAAGTAAGATATTAAAAAATTAGCGAATAAAAAAATACAAAAGACAAAATGAATAAAAATTTCAAATACAAAATAGAAAAAACTTTTAGTTCAGAATATACAAAGAAAAACAACAAAAATATAACAAATATAGGAAAAAGATATAAAAAATCAAAGATAAAAAAATATAAATAAAAACAAAAAGAAAGTGCACAAAAAAAGTCTGATAATTTAAAAATGCAAATAAGAAATGAAAGGAAATTTGTGAAAAAAAATAAGAAGAGAATAAAAAAAGAAAAAAGAAATGTAAAAAATTTTAAAACAACGAGAAAAATTAAAACAAGTAAAACTGAAAGCATATGAAAAAAAAAAAAAAGCAAAAGAAAGAAAATTTCAAAGGGAAAAAGTTATTGAAAAATTAGAACATAGAACAAAAAAAATGAAAATGAAAAAATAAAAAAGATTCAAAAAATAAAAATAAAAAATTTTAAATTTTATAAAATTTTTTAAAAATACGAATAAAAAGCAAATAAAAAATAGTAATATAAAAGAAAAAAAATACCAAAAAATGGAAAAAGATAAAAAAGTAAGAAAATAAAAAATTAGCAAATGAAAAGAATATAAAAAGACAAAATGAATAAGAATTTGACATATAAAATAGAAAAAACTTTTAGTTTAAAGAAAAAAATAAAATAAAAACAAAAGGAAGTGCACAAAAAAAGAAGTTTGAGGTTTTAAAATTGTAAAGAAGAAATAAAAAGAAAGTGTGAAAAAAAAGATATAAGAAAAAGCGAGAAAAAAAATAAAAAAAACAAAATATATAAAAAGCAAGAAAAAAATGAAAGTAAATCAACAAATAAGTTAAAAGAAAAAGAAAAAAAGGATTAATGAAAAATTATAAAAATATATACAACAAATAAAGGAAAAAGATATAAAATACGAAAGATGAAAAATAAAATAAAAGTTAATAAAAAATATAAATAAAAATAAAAGAATGTGCACAAAAAAAGAAGTTTGAGGTTTTAAAATTATAAAGAAGAAATAAAAAAAAAAAGCGCAAACAAAAAGATTTAAGAAAAAGCAAGAAAAAAATAAAAAATGAAAATACAAAATATATAAAATAAAATTTGAGAAAAAAAATAAAAAATGAAGAGGCAAAAATATGAAATAAAACAAAAAGAAAAAAATTTATAGAAAATTTTAAAACAAAGAAAAAAGTGAAGAAAAAAGAAACGAAAGCACATAAAAAAAAGAAGAAAAATTTGAAAGGAGAAAAAGTTAATGAAAAATTATAAAAATGCAATAAAAAATAACCGAGAATGATAAAATAAAAAAGGAAAAGAAAAAAAGATAGAAAAATAAAAAATTTCAAAACTTAATAAAAATTTATGAAACTATAAAAAAAGAAAGAAAGAAAATTAAAGCAAAAGAAAAAAGATAAATAAAGCACAAAAAAAAGAAAAAAAAACAAGAAATTATAAAAAGTAAGAAAATAAAAAAGGACAAAAATTGAAGAAAAATTTCGAAAATGAAATGGAATGACAAAACGAAAAAAAAAACTAGTTTAAAAAGGAACAAAAAATTGAAAAACATATAAGACCTAATAATAAAACAATATAAAAAGTGCGACAAAAAATTAAAAAAGAGAAAATTTAATGCAAAAAAAAAAAAGTATGAGAATTTAAAAACGCAAATAAGAAATGAAAGGAAATTTGTGAAAAAAAAAAAAGAATAAAAATGAAAAGACAAAAGATTTGGAAAAAAAAAAAACAGAAAAATAAAAATTTTTAAAATAACGAAAAAATTAAAACAAGTAAAAATGAAAGCATATGAAAAAAAAGTAAAAAGAAGGAAAATTTTGAAGGGAAAAAGTTATTAAAAAATTACAAAGTAGGACAAAAATAGCAAGAAAAATAAATAAAATAAAAAAGATTCAAAAAATAAAAAAAAAAATTTTGAACTTTATAAAAATTTTTAAAATATAAATAAAAATAAATGGAAAAATAAATTAAGATAAAATATTAATATGGAAGAAAAAATTAAATAAAATACCAAAAAAGCAAAAAATAAAAAAGTAAGATATTAAAAAATTAGCGAATAAAAAAATACAAAAGACAAAATGAATAAAAATTTCAAATACAAAATAGAAAAAACTTTTAGTTCAGAATATACAAAGAAAAACAACAAAAATATAACAAATATAGGAAAAAGATATAAAAAATCAAAGATAAAAAAATATAAATAAAAACAAAAAGAAAGTGCACAAAAAAAGTCTGATAATTTAAAAATGCAAATAAGAAATGAAAGGAAATTTGTGAAAAAAAATAAGAAGAGAATAAAAAAAGAAAAAAGAAATGTAAAAAATTTTAAAACAACGAGAAAAATTAAAACAAGTAAAACTGAAAGCATATGAAAAAAAAAAAAAAAGCAAAAGAAAGAAAATTTCAAAGGGAAAAAGTTATTGAAAAATTAGAACATAGAACAAAAAAAATGAAAATGAAAAAATAAAAAAGATTCAAAAAATAAAAATAAAAAATTTTAAATTTTATAAAATTTTTTAAAAATACGAATAAAAAGCAAATAAAAAATAGTAATATAAAAGAAAAAAAATACCAAAAAATGGAAAAAGATAAAAAAGTAAGAAAATAAAAAATTAGCAAATGAAAAGAATATAAAAAGACAAAATGAATAAGAATTTGACATATAAAATAGAAAAAACTTTTAGTTTAAAGAAAAAAATAAAATAAAAACAAAAGGAAGTGCACAAAAAAAGAAGTTTGAGGTTTTAAAATTGTAAAGAAGAAATAAAAAGAAAGTGTGAAAAAAAAGATATAAGAAAAAGCGAGAAAAAAAATAAAAAAAACAAAATATATAAAAAGCAAGAAAAAAATGAAAGTAAATCAACAAATAAGTTAAAAGAAAAAGAAAAAAAGGATTAATGAAAAATTATAAAAATATATACAACAAATAAAGGAAAAAGATATAAAATACGAAAGATGAAAAATAAAATAAAAGTTAATAAAAAATATAAATAAAAATAAAAGAATGTGCACAAAAAAAGAAGTTTGAGGTTTTAAAATTATAAAGAAGAAATAAAAAAAAAAAGCGCAAACAAAAAGATTTAAGAAAAAGCAAGAAAAAAATAAAAAATGAAAATACAAAATATATAAAATAAAATTTGAGAAAAAAAATAAAAAATGAAGAGGCAAAAATATGAAATAAAACAAAAAGAAAAAAATTTATAGAAAATTTTAAAACAAAGAAAAAAGAAACGAAAGCACATAAAAAAAAGAAGAAAAATTTGAAAGGAGAAAAAGTTAATGAAAAATTATAAAAATGCAATAAAAAATAACCGAGAATGATAAAATAAAAAAAGAAAAGAAAAAAAGATAGAAAAATAAAAAATTTCAAAACTTAATAAAAATTTATGAAACTATAAAAAAAGAAAGAAAGAAAATTAAAGCAAAAGAAAAAAGATAAATAAAGCACAAAAAAAAGAAAAAAAAACAAGAAATTATAAAAAGTAAGAAAATAAAAAAGGACAAAAATTGAAGAAAAATTTCGAAAATGAAATGGAATGACAAAATGAAAAAAAAAACTAGTTTAAAAAGGAACAAAAAATTGAAAAACATATAAGACCTAATAATAAAACAATATAAAAAGTGCGACAAAAAATTAAAAAAGAGAAAATTTAATGCAAAAAAAAAAAAGTATGAGAATTTAAAAACGCAAATAAGAAATGAAAGGAAATTTGTGAAAAAAAAAAAAGAATAAAAATGAAAAGACAAAAGATTTGGAAAAAAAAAAACAGAAAAATAAAAATTTTTAAAATAACGAAAAAATTAAAACAAGTAAAAATGAAAGCATATGAAAAAAAAGTAAAAAGAAGGAAAATTTTGAAGGGAAAAAGTTATTAAAAAATTACAAAGTAGGACAAAAATAGCAAGAAAAATAAATAAAATAAAAAAGATTCAAAAAATAAAAAAAAAAAAATTTTGAACTTTATAAAAATTTTTAAAATATAAATAAAAATAAATGGAAAAATAAATTAAGATAAAATATTAATATGGAAGAAAAAATTAAATAAAATACCAAAAAAGCAAAAAATAAAAAAGTAAGATATTAAAAAATTAGCGAATAAAAAAATACAAAAGACAAAATGAATAAAAATTTCAAATACAAAATAGAAAAAACTTTTAGTTCAGAATATACAAAGAAAAACAACAAAAATATAACAAATATAGGAAAAAGATATAAAAAATCAAAGATAAAAAAATATAAATAAAAACAAAAAGAAAGTGCACAAAAAAAGTCTGATAATTTAAAAATGCAAATAAGAAATGAAAGGAAATTTGTGAAAAAAATAAGAAGAGAATAAAAAAAGAAAAAAGAAATGTAAAAAATTTTAAAACAACGAGAAAGATTAAAACAAGTAAAACTGAAAGCATATGAAAAAAAAAAAAAGCAAAAGAAAGAAAATTTCAAAGGGAAAAAGTTATTGAAAAATTAGAACATAGAACAAAAAAAATGAAAATGAAAAAATAAAAAAGATTCAAAAAATAAAAATTTTAAATTTTAAATTTTATAAAATTTTTTAAAAATACGAATAAAAAACAAATAAAAAATAGTAATATAAAAGAAAAAAAATACCAAAAAATGGAAAAAGATAAAAAAGTAAGAAAATAAAAAATTAGCAAATGAAAAGAATATAAAAAGACAAAATGAATAAGAATTTGACATATAAAATAGAAAAAACTTTTAGTTTAAAGAAAAAAATAAAATAAAAACAAAAGGAAGTGCACAAAAAAAGAAGTTTGAGGTTTTAAAATTGTAAAGAAGAAATAAAAAGAAAGTGTGAAAAAAAAGATATAAGAAAAAGCGAGAAAAAAAATAAAAAAAACAAAATATATAAAAAGCAAGAAAAAAATGAAAGTAAATCAACAAATAAGTTAAAAGAAAAAGAAAAAAAGGATTAATGAAAAATTATAAAAATATATACAACAAATAAAGGAAAAAGATATAAAATACGAAAGATGAAAAATAAAATAAAAGTTAATAAAAAATATAAATAAAAATAAAAGAATGTGCACAAAAAAAGAAGTTTGAGGTTTTAAAATTATAAAGAAGAAATAAAAAAAAAAAGCGCAAACAAAAAGATTTAAGAAAAAGCAAGAAAAAAATAAAAAATGAAAATACAAAATATATAAAATAAAATTTGAGAAAAAAAATAAAAAATGAAGAGGCAAAAATATGAAATAAAACAAAAAGAAAAAAATTTATAGAAAATTTTAAAACAAAGAAAAAAGAAACGAAAGCACATAAAAAAAAGAAGAAAAATTTGAAAGGAGAAAAAGTTAATGAAAAATTATAAAAATGCAATAAAAAATAACCGAGAATGATAAAATAAAAAAAGAAAAGAAAAAAAGATAGAAAAATAAAAAATTTCAAAACTTAATAAAAATTTATGAAACTATAAAAAAAGAAAGAAAGAAAATTAAAGCAAAAGAAAAAAGATAAATAAAGCACAAAAAAAAGAAAAAAAAACAAGAAATTATAAAAAGTAAGAAAATAAAAAAGGACAAAAATTGAAGAAAAATTTCGAAAATGAAATGGAATGACAAAATGAAAAAAAAAACTAGTTTAAAAAGGAACAAAAAATTGAAAAACATATAAGACCTAATAATAAAACAATATAAAAAGTGCGACAAAAAATTAAAAAAGAGAAAATTTAATGCAAAAAAAAAAAAGTATGAGAATTTAAAAACGCAAATAAGAAATGAAAGGAAATTTGTGAAAAAAAAAAAAGAATAAAAATGAAAAGACAAAAGATTTGGAAAAAAAAAAACAGAAAAATAAAAATTTTTAAAATAACGAAAAAATTAAAACAAGTAAAAATGAAAGCATATGAAAAAAAAGTAAAAAGAAGGAAAATTTTGAAGGGAAAAAGTTATTAAAAAATTACAAAGTAGGACAAAAATAGCAAGAAAAATAAATAAAATAAAAAAGATTCAAAAAATAAAAAAAAAAAAATTTTGAACTTTATAAAAATTTTTAAAATATAAATAAAAATAAATGGAAAAATAAATTAAGATAAAATATTAATATGGAAGAAAAAATTAAATAAAATACCAAAAAAGCAAAAAATAAAAAAGTAAGATATTAAAAAATTAGCGAATAAAAAAATACAAAAGACAAAATGAATAAAAATTTCAAATACAAAATAGAAAAAACTTTTAGTTCAGAATATACAAAGAAAAACAACAAAAATATAACAAATATAGGAAAAAGATATAAAAAATCAAAGATAAAAAAATATAAATAAAAACAAAAAGAAAGTGCACAAAAAAAGTCTGATAATTTAAAAATGCAAATAAGAAATGAAAGGAAATTTGTGAAAAAAATAAGAAGAGAATAAAAAAAGAAAAAAGAAATGTAAAAAATTTTAAAACAACGAGAAAGATTAAAACAAGTAAAACTGAAAGCATATGAAAAAAAAAAAAAGCAAAAGAAAGAAAATTTCAAAGGGAAAAAGTTATTGAAAAATTAGAACATAGAACAAAAAAAATGAAAATGAAAAAATAAAAAAGATTCAAAAAATAAAAATTTTAAATTTTAAATTTTATAAAATTTTTTAAAAATACGAATAAAAAACAAATAAAAAATAGTAATATAAAAGAAAAAAAATACCAAAAAATGGAAAAAGATAAAAAAGTAAGAAAATAAAAAATTAGCAAATGAAAAGAATATAAAAAGACAAAATGAATAAGAATTTGACATATAAAATAGAAAAAACTTTTAGTTTAAAGAAAAAAATAAAATAAAAACAAAAGGAAGTGCACAAAAAAAGAAGTTTGAGGTTTTAAAATTGTAAAGAAGAAATAAAAAGAAAGTGTGAAAAAAAAGATATAAGAAAAAGCGAGAAAAAAAATAAAAAAAACAAAATATATAAAAAGCAAGAAAAAAATGAAAGTAAATCAACAAATAAGTTAAAAGAAAAAGAAAAAAAGGATTAATGAAAAATTATAAAAATATATACAACAAATAAAGGAAAAAGATATAAAATACGAAAGATGAAAAATAAAATAAAAGTTAATAAAAAATATAAATAAAAATAAAAGAATGTGCACAAAAAAAGAAGTTTGAGGTTTTAAAATTATAAAGAAGAAATAAAAAAAAAAAGCGCAAACAAAAAGATTTAAGAAAAAGCAAGAAAAAAATAAAAAATGAAAATACAAAATATATAAAATAAAATTTGAGAAAAAAAATAAAAAATGAAGAGGCAAAAATATGAAATAAAACAAAAAGAAAAAAATTTATAGAAAATTTTAAAACAAAGAAAAAAGAAACGAAAGCACATAAAAAAAAGAAGAAAAATTTGAAAGGAGAAAAAGTTAATGAAAAATTATAAAAATGCAATAAAAAATAACCGAGAATGATAAAATAAAAAAAGAAAAGAAAAAAAGATAGAAAAATAAAAAATTTCAAAACTTAATAAAAATTTATGAAACTATAAAAAAAGAAAGAAAGAAAATTAAAGCAAAAGAAAAAAGATAAATAAAGCACAAAAAAAAGAAAAAAAAACAAGAAATTATAAAAAGTAAGAAAATAAAAAAGGACAAAAATTGAAGAAAAATTTCGAAAATGAAATGGAATGACAAAATGAAAAAAAAAACTAGTTTAAAAAGGAACAAAAAATTGAAAAACATATAAGACCTAATAATAAAACAATATAAAAAGTGCGACAAAAAATTAAAAAAGAGAAAATTTAATGCAAAAAAAAAAAAGTATGAGAATTTAAAAACGCAAATAAGAAATGAAAGGAAATTTGTGAAAAAAAAAAAAGAATAAAAATGAAAAGACAAAAGATTTGGAAAAAAAAAAACAGAAAAATAAAAATTTTTAAAATAACGAAAAAATTAAAACAAGTAAAAATGAAAGCATATGAAAAAAAAGTAAAAAGAAGGAAAATTTTGAAGGGAAAAAGTTATTAAAAAATTACAAAGTAGGACAAAAATAGCAAGAAAAATAAATAAAATAAAAAAGATTCAAAAAAAAAAAAAAAAAAAATTTTGAACTTTATAAAAATTTTTAAAATATAAATAAAAATAAATGGAAAAATAAATTAAGATAAAATATTAATATGGAAGAAAAAATTAAATAAAATACCAAAAAAGCAAAAAATAAAAAAGTAAGATATTAAAAAATTAGCGAATAAAAAAATACAAAAGACAAAATGAATAAAAATTTCAAATACAAAATAGAAAAAACTTTTAGTTCAGAATATACAAAGAAAAACAACAAAAATATAACAAATATAGGAAAAAGATATAAAAAATCAAAGATAAAAAAATATAAATAAAAACAAAAAGAAAGTGCACAAAAAAAGTCTGATAATTTAAAAATGCAAATAAGAAATGAAAGGAAATTTGTGAAAAAAATAAGAAGAGAATAAAAAAAGAAAAAAGAAATGTAAAAAATTTTAAAACAACGAGAAAGATTAAAACAAGTAAAACTGAAAGCATATGAAAAAAAAAAAAAGCAAAAGAAAGAAAATTTCAAAGGGAAAAAGTTATTGAAAAATTAGAACATAGAACAAAAAAAATGAAAATGAAAAAATAAAAAAGATTCAAAAAATAAAAATTTTAAATTTTAAATTTTATAAAATTTTTTAAAAATACGAATAAAAAACAAATAAAAAATAGTAATATAAAAGAAAAAAAATACCAAAAAATGGAAAAAGATAAAAAAGTAAGAAAATAAAAAATTAGCAAATGAAAAGAATATAAAAAGACAAAATGAATAAGAATTTGACATATAAAATAGAAAAAACTTTTAGTTTAAAGAAAAAAATAAAATAAAAACAAAAGGAAGTGCACAAAAAAAGAAGTTTGAGGTTTTAAAATTGTAAAGAAGAAATAAAAAGAAAGTGTGAAAAAAAAGATATAAGAAAAAGCGAGAAAAAAAATAAAAAAAACAAAATATATAAAAAGCAAGAAAAAAATGAAAGTAAATCAACAAATAAGTTAAAAGAAAAAGAAAAAAAGGATTAATGAAAAATTATAAAAATATATACAACAAATAAAGGAAAAAGATATAAAATACGAAAGATGAAAAATAAAATAAAAGTTAATAAAAAATATAAATAAAAATAAAAGAATGTGCACAAAAAAAGAAGTTTGAGGTTTTAAAATTATAAAGAAGAAATAAAAAAAAAAAGCGCAAACAAAAAGATTTAAGAAAAAGCAAGAAAAAAATAAAAAATGAAAATACAAAATATATAAAATAAAATTTGAGAAAAAAAATAAAAAATGAAGAGGCAAAAATATGAAATAAAACAAAAAGAAAAAAATTTATAGAAAATTTTAAAACAAAGAAAAAAGAAACGAAAGCACATAAAAAAAAGAAGAAAAATTTGAAAGGAGAAAAAGTTAATGAAAAATTATAAAAATGCAATAAAAAATAACCGAGAATGATAAAATAAAAAAAGAAAAGAAAAAAAGATAGAAAAATAAAAAATTTCAAAACTTAATAAAAATTTATGAAACTATAAAAAAAGAAAGAAAGAAAATTAAAGCAAAAGAAAAAAGATAAATAAAGCACAAAAAAAAGAAAAAAAAACAAGAAATTATAAAAAGTAAGAAAATAAAAAAGGACAAAAATTGAAGAAAAATTTCGAAAATGAAATGGAATGACAAAATGAAAAAAAAAACTAGTTTAAAAAGGAACAAAAAATTGAAAAACATATAAGACCTAATAATAAAACAATATAAAAAGTGCGACAAAAAATTAAAAAAGAGAAAATTTAATGCAAAAAAAAAAAAGTATGAGAATTTAAAAACGCAAATAAGAAATGAAAGGAAATTTGTGAAAAAAAAAAAAGAATAAAAATGAAAAGACAAAAGATTTGGAAAAAAAAAAACAGAAAAATAAAAATTTTTAAAATAACGAAAAAATTAAAACAAGTAAAAATGAAAGCATATGAAAAAAAAGTAAAAAGAAGGAAAATTTTGAAGGGAAAAAGTTATTAAAAAATTACAAAGTAGGACAAAAATAGCAAGAAAAATAAATAAAATAAAAAAGATTCAAAAAAAAAAAAAAAAAAATTTTGAACTTTATAAAAATTTTTAAAATATAAATAAAAATAAATGAAAAATAAATTAAGATAAAATATTAATATGGAAGAAAAAATTAAATAAAATACCAAAAAAGCAAAAAATAAAAAAGTAAGATATTAAAAAATTAGCGAATAAAAAAATACAAAAGACAAAATGAATAAAAATTTCAAATACAAAATAGAAAAAACTTTTAGTTCAGAATATACAAAGAAAAACAACAAAAATATAACAAATATAGGAAAAAGATATAAAAAATCAAAGATAAAAAAATATAAATAAAAACAAAAAGAAAGTGCACAAAAAAAGTCTGATAATTTAAAAATGCAAATAAGAAATGAAAGGAAATTTGTGAAAAAAATAAGAAGAGAATAAAAAAAGAAAAAAGAAATGTAAAAAATTTTAAAACAACGAGAAAGATTAAAACAAGTAAAACTGAAAGCATATGAAAAAAAAAAAAAGCAAAAGAAAGAAAATTTCAAAGGGAAAAAGTTATTGAAAAATTAGAACATAGAACAAAAAAAATGAAAATGAAAAAATAAAAAAGATTCAAAAAATAAAAATTTTAAATTTTAAATTTTATAAAATTTTTTAAAAATACGAATAAAAAACAAATAAAAAATAGTAATATAAAAGAAAAAAAATACCAAAAAATGGAAAAAGATAAAAAAGTAAGAAAATAAAAAATTAGCAAATGAAAAGAATATAAAAAGACAAAATGAATAAGAATTTGACATATAAAATAGAAAAAACTTTTAGTTTAAAGAAAAAAATAAAATAAAAACAAAAGGAAGTGCACAAAAAAAGAAGTTTGAGGTTTTAAAATTGTAAAGAAGAAATAAAAAGAAAGTGTGAAAAAAAAGATATAAGAAAAAGCGAGAAAAAAAATAAAAAAAACAAAATATATAAAAAGCAAGAAAAAAATGAAAGTAAATCAACAAATAAGTTAAAAGAAAAAGAAAAAAAGGATTAATGAAAAATTATAAAAATATATACAACAAATAAAGGAAAAAGATATAAAATACGAAAGATGAAAAATAAAATAAAAGTTAATAAAAAATATAAATAAAAATAAAAGAATGTGCACAAAAAAAGAAGTTTGAGGTTTTAAAATTATAAAGAAGAAATAAAAAAAAAAGCGCAAACAAAAACATTTAAGAAAAAGCAAGAAAAAAATAAAAAATGAAAATACAAAATATATAAAATAAAATTTGAGAAAAAAAATAAAAAATGAAGAGGCAAAAATATGAAATAAAACAAAAAGAAAAAAATTTATAGAAAATTTTAAGACAAAGAAAAAAGAAACGAAAGCACATAAAAAAAAGAAGAAAAATTTGAAAGGAGAAAAAGTTAATGAAAAATTATAAAAATGCAATAAAAAATAACCGAGAATGATAAAATAAAAAAAGAAAAGAAAAAAAGATAGAAAAATAAAAAATTTCAAAACTTAATAAAAATTTATGAAACTATAAAAAAAGAAAGAAAGAAAATTAAAGCAAAAGAAAAAAGATAAATAAAGCACAAAAAAAAGAAAAAAAAACAAGAAATTATAAAAAGTAAGAAAATAAAAAAGGACAAAAATTGAAGAAAAATTTCGAAAATGAAATGGAATGACAAAATGAAAAAAAAAACTAGTTTAAAAAGGAACAAAAAATTGAAAAACATATAAGACCTAATAATAAAACAATATAAAAAGTGCGACAAAAAATTAAAAAAGAGAAAATTTAATGCAAAAAAAAAAAAGTATGAGAATTTAAAAACGCAAATAAGAAATGAAAGGAAATTTGTGAAAAAAAAAAAAGAATAAAAATGAAAAGACAAAAGATTTGGAAAAAAAAAAACAGAAAAATAAAAATTTTTAAAATAACGAAAAAATTAAAACAAGTAAAAATGAAAGCATATGAAAAAAAAGTAAAAAGAAGGAAAATTTTGAAGGGAAAAAGTTATTAAAAAATTACAAAGTAGGACAAAAATAGCAAGAAAAATAAATAAAATAAAAAAGATTCAAAAAATAAAAAAAAAAAAATTTTGAACTTTATAAAAATTTTTAAAATATAAATAAAAATAAATGGAAAAATAAATTAAGATAAAATATTAATATGGAAGAAAAAATTAAATAAAATACCAAAAAAGCAAAAAATAAAAAAGTAAGATATTAAAAAATTAGCGAATAAAAAAATACAAAAGACAAAATGAATAAAAATTTCAAATACAAAATAGAAAAAACTTTTAGTTCAGAATATACAAAGAAAAACAACAAAAATATAACAAATATAGGAAAAAGATATAAAAAATCAAAGATAAAAAAATATAAATAAAAACAAAAAGAAAGTGCACAAAAAAAGTCTGATAATTTAAAAATGCAAATAAGAAATGAAAGGAAATTTGTGAAAAAAATAAGAAGAGAATAAAAAAAGAAAAAAGAAATGTAAAAAATTTTAAAACAACGAGAAAGATTAAAACAAGTAAAACTGAAAGCATATGAAAAAAAAAAAAAGCAAAAGAAAGAAAATTTCAAAGGGAAAAAGTTATTGAAAAATTAGAACATAGAACAAAAAAAATGAAAATGAAAAAATAAAAAAGATTCAAAAAATAAAAATAAAAAATTTTAAATTTTATAAAATTTTTTAAAAATACGAATAAAAAACAAATAAAAAATAGTAATATAAAAGAAAAAAAATACCAAAAAATGGAAAAAGATAAAAAAGTAAGAAAATAAAAAATTAGCAAATGAAAAGAATATAAAAAGACAAAATGAATAAGAATTTGACATATAAAATAGAAAAAACTTTTAGTTTAAAGAAAAAAATAAAATAAAAACAAAAGGAAGTGCACAAAAAAAGAAGTTTGAGGTTTTAAAATTGTAAAGAAGAAATAAAAAGAAAGTGTGAAAAAAAAGATATAAGAAAAAGCGAGAAAAAAAATAAAAAAAACAAAATATATAAAAAGCAAGAAAAAAATGAAAGTAAATCAACAAATAAGTTAAAAGAAAAAGAAAAAAAGGATTAATGAAAAATTATAAAAATATATACAACAAATAAAGGAAAAAGATATAAAATACGAAAGATGAAAAATAAAATAAAAGTTAATAAAAAATATAAATAAAAATAAAAGAATGTGCACAAAAAAAGAAGTTTGAGGTTTTAAAATTATAAAGAAGAAATAAAAAAAAAAAGCGCAAACAAAAAGATTTAAGAAAAAGCAAGAAAAAAATAAAAAATGAAAATACAAAATATATAAAATAAAATTTGAGAAAAAAAATAAAAAATGAAGAGGCAAAAATATGAAATAAAACAAAAAGAAAAAAATTTATAGAAAATTTTAAAACAAAGAAAAAAGAAACGAAAGCACATAAAAAAAAGAAGAAAAATTTGAAAGGAGAAAAAGTTAATGAAAAATTATAAAAATGCAATAAAAAATAACCGAGAATGATAAAATAAAAAAAGAAAAGAAAAAAAGATAGAAAAATAAAAAATTTCAAAACTTAATAAAAATTTATGAAACTATAAAAAAAGAAAGAAAGAAAATTAAAGCAAAAGAAAAAAGATAAATAAAGCACAAAAAAAAGAAAAAAAAACAAGAAATTATAAAAAGTAAGAAAATAAAAAAGGACAAAAATTGAAGAAAAATTTCGAAAATGAAATGGAATGACAAAATGAAAAAAAAAACTAGTTTAAAAAGGAACAAAAAATTGAAAAACATATAAGACCTAATAATAAAACAATATAAAAAGTGCGACAAAAAATTAAAAAAGAGAAAATTTAATGCAAAAAAAAAAAAGTATGAGAATTTAAAAACGCAAATAAGAAATGAAAGGAAATTTGTGAAAAAAAAAAAAGAATAAAAATGAAAAGACAAAAGATTTGGAAAAAAAAAAACAGAAAAATAAAAATTTTTAAAATAACGAAAAAATTAAAACAAGTAAAAATGAAAGCATATGAAAAAAAAGTAAAAAGAAGGAAAATTTTGAAGGGAAAAAGTTATTAAAAAATTACAAAGTAGGACAAAAATAGCAAGAAAAATAAATAAAATAAAAAAGATTCAAAAAAAAAAAAAAAAAAATTTTGAACTTTATAAAAATTTTTAAAATATAAATAAAAATAAATGGAAAAATAAATTAAGATAAAATATTAATATGGAAGAAAAAATTAAATAAAATACCAAAAAAGCAAAAAATAAAAAAGTAAGATATTAAAAAATTAGCGAATAAAAAAATACAAAAGACAAAATGAATAAAAATTTCAAATACAAAATAGAAAAAACTTTTAGTTCAGAATATACAAAGAAAAACAACAAAAATATAACAAATATAGGAAAAAGATATAAAAAATCAAAGATAAAAAAATATAAATAAAAACAAAAAGAAAGTGCACAAAAAAAGTCTGATAATTTAAAAATGCAAATAAGAAATGAAAGGAAATTTGTGAAAAAAATAAGAAGAGAATAAAAAAAGAAAAAAGAAATGTAAAAAATTTTAAAACAACGAGAAAGATTAAAACAAGTAAAACTGAAAGCATATGAAAAAAAAAAAAAGCAAAAGAAAGAAAATTTCAAAGGGAAAAAGTTATTGAAAAATTAGAACATAGAACAAAAAAAATGAAAATGAAAAAATAAAAAAGATTCAAAAAATAAAAATAAAAAATTTTAAATTTTATAAAATTTTTTAAAAATACGAATAAAAAACAAATAAAAAATAGTAATATAAAAGAAAAAAAATACCAAAAAATGGAAAAAGATAAAAAAGTAAGAAAATAAAAAATTAGCAAATGAAAAGAATATAAAAAGACAAAATGAATAAGAATTTGACATATAAAATAGAAAAAACTTTTAGTTTAAAGAAAAAAATAAAATAAAAACAAAAGGAAGTGCACAAAAAAAGAAGTTTGAGGTTTTAAAATTGTAAAGAAGAAATAAAAAGAAAGTGTGAAAAAAAAGATATAAGAAAAAGCGAGAAAAAAAATAAAAAAAACAAAATATATAAAAAGCAAGAAAAAAATGAAAGTAAATCAACAAATAAGTTAAAAGAAAAAGAAAAAAAGGATTAATGAAAAATTATAAAAATATATACAACAAATAAAGGAAAAAGATATAAAATACGAAAGATGAAAAATAAAATAAAAGTTAATAAAAAATATAAATAAAAATAAAAGAATGTGCACAAAAAAAGAAGTTTGAGGTTTTAAAATTATAAAGAAGAAATAAAAAAAAAAAGCGCAAACAAAAAGATTTAAGAAAAAGCAAGAAAAAAATAAAAAATGAAAATACAAAATATATAAAATAAAATTTGAGAAAAAAAATAAAAAATGAAGAGGCAAAAATATGAAATAAAACAAAAAGAAAAAAATTTATAGAAAATTTTAAAACAAAGAAAAAAGAAACGAAAGCACATAAAAAAAAGAAGAAAAATTTGAAAGGAGAAAAAGTTAATGAAAAATTATAAAAATGCAATAAAAAATAACCGAGAATGATAAAATAAAAAAAGAAAAGAAAAAAAGATAGAAAAATAAAAAATTTCAAAACTTAATAAAAATTTATGAAACTATAAAAAAAGAAAGAAAGAAAATTAAAGCAAAAGAAAAAAGATAAATAAAGCACAAAAAAAAGAAAAAAAAACAAGAAATTATAAAAAGTAAGAAAATAAAAAAGGACAAAAATTGAAGAAAAATTTCGAAAATGAAATGGAATGACAAAATGAAAAAAAAAACTAGTTTAAAAAGGAACAAAAAATTGAAAAACATATAAGACCTAATAATAAAACAATATAAAAAGTGCGACAAAAAATTAAAAAAGAGAAAATTTAATGCAAAAAAAAAAAAGTATGAGAATTTAAAAACGCAAATAAGAAATGAAAGGAAATTTGTGAAAAAAAAAAAAGAATAAAAATGAAAAGACAAAAGATTTGGAAAAAAAAAAACAGAAAAATAAAAATTTTTAAAATAACGAAAAAATTAAAACAAGTAAAAATGAAAGCATATGAAAAAAAAGTAAAAAGAAGGAAAATTTTGAAGGGAAAAAGTTATTAAAAAATTACAAAGTAGGACAAAAATAGCAAGAAAAATAAATAAAATAAAAAAGATTCAAAAAAAAAAAAAAAAAAATTTTGAACTTTATAAAAATTTTTAAAATATAAATAAAAATAAATGGAAAAATAAATTAAGATAAAATATTAATATGGAAGAAAAAATTAAATAAAATACCAAAAAAGCAAAAAATAAAAAAGTAAGATATTAAAAAATTAGCGAATAAAAAAATACAAAAGACAAAATGAATAAAAATTTCAAATACAAAATAGAAAAAACTTTTAGTTCAGAATATACAAAGAAAAACAACAAAAATATAACAAATATAGGAAAAAGATATAAAAAATCAAAGATAAAAAAATATAAATAAAAACAAAAAGAAAGTGCACAAAAAAAGTCTGATAATTTAAAAATGCAAATAAGAAATGAAAGGAAATTTGTGAAAAAAATAAGAAGAGAATAAAAAAAGAAAAAAGAAATGTAAAAAATTTTAAAACAACGAGAAAGATTAAAACAAGTAAAACTGAAAGCATATGAAAAAAAAAAAAAGCAAAAGAAAGAAAATTTCAAAGGGAAAAAGTTATTGAAAAATTAGAACATAGAACAAAAAAAATGAAAATGAAAAAATAAAAAAGATTCAAAAAATAAAAATAAAAAATTTTAAATTTTATAAAATTTTTTAAAAATACGAATAAAAAACAAATAAAAAATAGTAATATAAAAGAAAAAAAATACCAAAAAATGGAAAAAGATAAAAAAGTAAGAAAATAAAAAATTAGCAAATGAAAAGAATATAAAAAGACAAAATGAATAAGAATTTGACATATAAAATAGAAAAAACTTTTAGTTTAAAGAAAAAAATAAAATAAAAACAAAAGGAAGTGCACAAAAAAAGAAGTTTGAGGTTTTAAAATTGTAAAGAAGAAATAAAAAGAAAGTGTGAAAAAAAAGATATAAGAAAAAGCGAGAAAAAAAATAAAAAAAACAAAATATATAAAAAGCAAGAAAAAAATGAAAGTAAATCAACAAATAAGTTAAAAGAAAAAGAAAAAAAGGATTAATGAAAAATTATAAAAATATATACAACAAATAAAGGAAAAAGATATAAAATACGAAAGATGAAAAATAAAATAAAAGTTAATAAAAAATATAAATAAAAATAAAAGAATGTGCACAAAAAAAGAAGTTTGAGGTTTTAAAATTATAAAGAAGAAATAAAAAAAAAAAGCGCAAACAAAAAGATTTAAGAAAAAGCAAGAAAAAAATAAAAAATGAAAATACAAAATATATAAAATAAAATTTGAGAAAAAAAATAAAAAATGAAGAGGCAAAAATATGAAATAAAACAAAAAGAAAAAAATTTATAGAAAATTTTAAAACAAAGAAAAAAGAAACGAAAGCACATAAAAAAAAGAAGAAAAATTTGAAAGGAGAAAAAGTTAATGAAAAATTATAAAAATGCAATAAAAAATAACCGAGAATGATAAAATAAAAAAAGAAAAGAAAAAAAGATAGAAAAATAAAAAATTTCAAAACTTAATAAAAATTTATGAAACTATAAAAAAAGAAAGAAAGAAAATTAAAGCAAAAGAAAAAAGATAAATAAAGCACAAAAAAAAGAAAAAAAAACAAGAAATTATAAAAAGTAAGAAAATAAAAAAGGACAAAAATTGAAGAAAAATTTCGAAAATGAAATGGAATGACAAAATGAAAAAAAAAACTAGTTTAAAAAGGAACAAAAAATTGAAAAACATATAAGACCTAATAATAAAACAATATAAAAAGTGCGACAAAAAATTAAAAAAGAGAAAATTTAATGCAAAAAAAAAAAAGTATGAGAATTTAAAAACGCAAATAAGAAATGAAAGGAAATTTGTGAAAAAAAAAAAAGAATAAAAATGAAAAGACAAAAGATTTGGAAAAAAAAAAACAGAAAAATAAAAATTTTTAAAATAACGAAAAAATTAAAACAAGTAAAAATGAAAGCATATGAAAAAAAAGTAAAAAGAAGGAAAATTTTGAAGGGAAAAAGTTATTAAAAAATTACAAAGTAGGACAAAAATAGCAAGAAAAATAAATAAAATAAAAAAGATTCAAAAAAAAAAAAAAAAAAAATTTTGAACTTTATAAAAATTTTTAAAATATAAATAAAAATAAATGGAAAAATAAATTAAGATAAAATATTAATATGGAAGAAAAAATTAAATAAAATACCAAAAAAGCAAAAAATAAAAAAGTAAGATATTAAAAAATTAGCGAATAAAAAAATACAAAAGACAAAATGAATAAAAATTTCAAATACAAAATAGAAAAAACTTTTAGTTCAGAATATACAAAGAAAAACAACAAAAATATAACAAATATAGGAAAAAGATATAAAAAATCAAAGATAAAAAAATATAAATAAAAACAAAAAGAAAGTGCACAAAAAAAGTCTGATAATTTAAAAATGCAAATAAGAAATGAAAGGAAATTTGTGAAAAAAATAAGAAGAGAATAAAAAAAGAAAAAAGAAATGTAAAAAATTTTAAAACAACGAGAAAGATTAAAACAAGTAAAACTGAAAGCATATGAAAAAAAAAAAAAGCAAAAGAAAGAAAATTTCAAAGGGAAAAAGTTATTGAAAAATTAGAACATAGAACAAAAAAAATGAAAATGAAAAAATAAAAAAGATTCAAAAAATAAAAATAAAAAATTTTAAATTTTATAAAATTTTTTAAAAATACGAATAAAAAACAAATAAAAAATAGTAATATAAAAGAAAAAAAATACCAAAAAATGGAAAAAGATAAAAAAGTAAGAAAATAAAAAATTAGCAAATGAAAAGAATATAAAAAGACAAAATGAATAAGAATTTGACATATAAAATAGAAAAAACTTTTAGTTTAAAGAAAAAAATAAAATAAAAACAAAAGGAAGTGCACAAAAAAAGAAGTTTGAGGTTTTAAAATTGTAAAGAAGAAATAAAAAGAAAGTGTGAAAAAAAAGATATAAGAAAAAGCGAGAAAAAAAATAAAAAAAACAAAATATATAAAAAGCAAGAAAAAAATGAAAGTAAATCAACAAATAAGTTAAAAGAAAAAGAAAAAAAGGATTAATGAAAAATTATAAAAATATATACAACAAATAAAGGAAAAAGATATAAAATACGAAAGATGAAAAATAAAATAAAAGTTAATAAAAAATATAAATAAAAATAAAAGAATGTGCACAAAAAAAGAAGTTTGAGGTTTTAAAATTATAAAGAAGAAATAAAAAAAAAAAGCGCAAACAAAAAGATTTAAGAAAAAGCAAGAAAAAAATAAAAAATGAAAATACAAAATATATAAAATAAAATTTGAGAAAAAAAATAAAAAATGAAGAGGCAAAAATATGAAATAAAACAAAAAGAAAAAAATTTATAGAAAATTTTAAAACAAAGAAAAAAGAAACGAAAGCACATAAAAAAAAGAAGAAAAATTTGAAAGGAGAAAAAGTTAATGAAAAATTATAAAAATGCAATAAAAA
Source organism: Durio zibethinus (assembly GCF_047325235.1). NCBI lineage: Eukaryota > Viridiplantae > Streptophyta > Magnoliopsida > Malvales > Malvaceae > Durio > Durio zibethinus. The sequence continues at coordinate 265,689 of NW_028322654.1, forward strand.
ATAACCGAGAATGATAAAATAAAAAAAGAAAAGAAAAAAAGATAGAAAAATAAAAAATTTCAAAACTTAATAAAAATTTATGAAACTATAAAAAAAGAAAGAAAGAAAATTAAAGCAAAAGAAAAAAGATAAATAAAGCACAAAAAAAAGAAAAAAAAACAAGAAATTATAAAAAGTAAGAAAATAAAAAAGGACAAAAATTGAAGAAAAATTTCGAAAATGAAATGGAATGACAAAATGAAAAAAAAAACTAGTTTAAAAAGGAACAAAAAATTGAAAAACATATAAGACCTAATAATAAAACAATATAAAAAGTGCGACAAAAAATTAAAAAAGAGAAAATTTAATGCAAAAAAAAAAAAGTATGAGAATTTAAAAACGCAAATAAGAAATGAAAGGAAATTTGTGAAAAAAAAAAAAGAATAAAAATGAAAAGACAAAAGATTTGGAAAAAAAAAAACAGAAAAATAAAAATTTTTAAAATAACGAAAAAATTAAAACAAGTAAAAATGAAAGCATATGAAAAAAAAGTAAAAAGAAGGAAAATTTTGAAGGGAAAAAGTTATTAAAAAATTACAAAGTAGGACAAAAATAGCAAGAAAAATAAATAAAATAAAAAAGATTCAAAAAAAAAAAAAAAAAAATTTTGAACTTTATAAAAATTTTTAAAATATAAATAAAAATAAATGGAAAAATAAATTAAGATAAAATATTAATATGGAAGAAAAAATTAAATAAAATACCAAAAAAGCAAAAAATAAAAAAGTAAGATATTAAAAAATTAGCGAATAAAAAAATACAAAAGACAAAATGAATAAAAATTTCAAATACAAAATAGAAAAAACTTTTAGTTCAGAATATACAAAGAAAAACAACAAAAATATAACAAATATAGGAAAAAGATATAAAAAATCAAAGATAAAAAAATATAAATAAAAACAAAAAGAAAGTGCACAAAAAAAGTCTGATAATTTAAAAATGCAAATAAGAAATGAAAGGAAATTTGTGAAAAAAATAAGAAGAGAATAAAAAAAGAAAAAAGAAATGTAAAAAATTTTAAAACAACGAGAAAGATTAAAACAAGTAAAACTGAAAGCATATGAAAAAAAAAAAAAGCAAAAGAAAGAAAATTTCAAAGGGAAAAAGTTATTGAAAAATTAGAACATAGAACAAAAAAAATGAAAATGAAAAAATAAAAAAGATTCAAAAAATAAAAATAAAAAATTTTAAATTTTATAAAATTTTTTAAAAATACGAATAAAAAACAAATAAAAAATAGTAATATAAAAGAAAAAAAATACCAAAAAATGGAAAAAGATAAAAAAGTAAGAAAATAAAAAATTAGCAAATGAAAAGAATATAAAAAGACAAAATGAATAAGAATTTGACATATAAAATAGAAAAAACTTTTAGTTTAAAGAAAAAAATAAAATAAAAACAAAAGGAAGTGCACAAAAAAAGAAGTTTGAGGTTTTAAAATTGTAAAGAAGAAATAAAAAGAAAGTGTGAAAAAAAAGATATAAGAAAAAGCGAGAAAAAAAATAAAAAAAACAAAATATATAAAAAGCAAGAAAAAAATGAAAGTAAATCAACAAATAAGTTAAAAGAAAAAGAAAAAAAGGATTAATGAAAAATTATAAAAATATATACAACAAATAAAGGAAAAAGATATAAAATACGAAAGATGAAAAATAAAATAAAAGTTAATAAAAAATATAAATAAAAATAAAAGAATGTGCACAAAAAAAGAAGTTTGAGGTTTTAAAATTATAAAGAAGAAATAAAAAAAAAAAGCGCAAACAAAAAGATTTAAGAAAAAGCAAGAAAAAAATAAAAAATGAAAATACAAAATATATAAAATAAAATTTGAGAAAAAAAATAAAAAATGAAGAGGCAAAAATATGAAATAAAACAAAAAGAAAAAAATTTATAGAAAATTTTAAAACAAAGAAAAAAGAAACGAAAGCACATAAAAAAAAGAAGAAAAATTTGAAAGGAGAAAAAGTTAATGAAAAATTATAAAAATGCAATAAAAAATAACCGAGAATGATAAAATAAAAAAAGAAAAGAAAAAAAGATAGAAAAATAAAAAATTTCAAAACTTAATAAAAATTTATGAAACTATAAAAAAAGAAAGAAAGAAAATTAAAGCAAAAGAAAAAAGATAAATAAAGCACAAAAAAAAGAAAAAAAAACAAGAAATTATAAAAAGTAAGAAAATAAAAAAGGACAAAAATTGAAGAAAAATTTCGAAAATGAAATGGAATGACAAAATGAAAAAAAAAACTAGTTTAAAAAGGAACAAAAAATTGAAAAACATATAAGACCTAATAATAAAACAATATAAAAAGTGCGACAAAAAATTAAAAAAGAGAAAATTTAATGCAAAAAAAAAAAAGTATGAGAATTTAAAAACGCAAATAAGAAATGAAAGGAAATTTGTGAAAAAAAAAAAAGAATAAAAATGAAAAGACAAAAGATTTGGAAAAAAAAAAACAGAAAAATAAAAATTTTTAAAATAACGAAAAAATTAAAACAAGTAAAAATGAAAGCATATGAAAAAAAAGTAAAAAGAAGGAAAATTTTGAAGGGAAAAAGTTATTAAAAAATTACAAAGTAGGACAAAAATAGCAAGAAAAATAAATAAAATAAAAAAGATTCAAAAAAAAAAAAAAAAAATTTTGAACTTTATAAAAATTTTTAAAATATAAATAAAAATAAATGGAAAAATAAATTAAGATAAAATATTAATATGGAAGAAAAAATTAAATAAAATACCAAAAAAGCAAAAAATAAAAAAGTAAGATATTAAAAAATTAGCGAATAAAAAAATACAAAAGACAAAATGAATAAAAATTTCAAATACAAAATAGAAAAAACTTTTAGTTCAGAATATACAAAGAAAAACAACAAAAATATAACAAATATAGGAAAAAGATATAAAAAATCAAAGATAAAAAAATATAAATAAAAACAAAAAGAAAGTGCACAAAAAAAGTCTGATAATTTAAAAATGCAAATAAGAAATGAAAGGAAATTTGTGAAAAAAATAAGAAGAGAATAAAAAAAGAAAAAAGAAATGTAAAAAATTTTAAAACAACGAGAAAGATTAAAACAAGTAAAACTGAAAGCATATGAAAAAAAAAAAAAGCAAAAGAAAGAAAATTTCAAAGGGAAAAAGTTATTGAAAAATTAGAACATAGAACAAAAAAAATGAAAATGAAAAAATAAAAAAGATTCAAAAAATAAAAATAAAAAATTTTAAATTTTATAAAATTTTTTAAAAATACGAATAAAAAACAAATAAAAAATAGTAATATAAAAGAAAAAAAATACCAAAAAATGGAAAAAGATAAAAAAGTAAGAAAATAAAAAATTAGCAAATGAAAAGAATATAAAAAGACAAAATGAATAAGAATTTGACATATAAAATAGAAAAAACTTTTAGTTTAAAGAAAAAAATAAAATAAAAACAAAAGGAAGTGCACAAAAAAAGAAGTTTGAGGTTTTAAAATTGTAAAGAAGAAATAAAAAGAAAGTGTGAAAAAAAAGATATAAGAAAAAGCGAGAAAAAAAATAAAAAAAACAAAATATATAAAAAGCAAGAAAAAAATGAAAGTAAATCAACAAATAAGTTAAAAGAAAAAGAAAAAAAGGATTAATGAAAAATTATAAAAATATATACAACAAATAAAGGAAAAAGATATAAAATACGAAAGATGAAAAATAAAATAAAAGTTAATAAAAAATATAAATAAAAATAAAAGAATGTGCACAAAAAAAGAAGTTTGAGGTTTTAAAATTATAAAGAAGAAATAAAAAAAAAAAGCGCAAACAAAAAGATTTAAGAAAAAGCAAGAAAAAAATAAAAAATGAAAATACAAAATATATAAAATAAAATTTGAGAAAAAAAATAAAAAATGAAGAGGCAAAAATATGAAATAAAACAAAAAGAAAAAAATTTATAGAAAATTTTAAAACAAAGAAAAAAGAAACGAAAGCACATAAAAAAAAGAAGAAAAATTTGAAAGGAGAAAAAGTTAATGAAAAATTATAAAAATGCAATAAAAAATAACCGAGAATGATAAAATAAAAAAAGAAAAGAAAAAAAGATAGAAAAATAAAAAATTTCAAAACTTAATAAAAATTTATGAAACTATAAAAAAAGAAAGAAAGAAAATTAAAGCAAAAGAAAAAAGATAAATAAAGCACAAAAAAAAGAAAAAAAAACAAGAAATTATAAAAAGTAAGAAAATAAAAAAGGACAAAAATTGAAGAAAAATTTCGAAAATGAAATGGAATGACAAAATGAAAAAAAAAACTAGTTTAAAAAGGAACAAAAAATTGAAAAACATATAAGACCTAATAATAAAACAATATAAAAAGTGCGACAAAAAATTAAAAAAGAGAAAATTTAATGCAAAAAAAAAAAAGTATGAGAATTTAAAAACGCAAATAAGAAATGAAAGGAAATTTGTGAAAAAAAAAAAAGAATAAAAATGAAAAGACAAAAGATTTGGAAAAAAAAAAACAGAAAAATAAAAATTTTTAAAATAACGAAAAAATTAAAACAAGTAAAAATGAAAGCATATGAAAAAAAAGTAAAAAGAAGGAAAATTTTGAAGGGAAAAAGTTATTAAAAAATTACAAAGTAGGACAAAAATAGCAAGAAAAATAAATAAAATAAAAAAGATTCAAAAAAAAAAAAAAAAAAATTTTGAACTTTATAAAAATTTTTAAAATATAAATAAAAATAAATGGAAAAATAAATTAAGATAAAATATTAATATGGAAGAAAAAATTAAATAAAATACCAAAAAAGCAAAAAATAAAAAAGTAAGATATTAAAAAATTAGCGAATAAAAAAATACAAAAGACAAAATGAATAAAAATTTCAAATACAAAATAGAAAAAACTTTTAGTTCAGAATATACAAAGAAAAACAACAAAAATATAACAAATATAGGAAAAAGATATAAAAAATCAAAGATAAAAAAATATAAATAAAAACAAAAAGAAAGTGCACAAAAAAAGTCTGATAATTTAAAAATGCAAATAAGAAATGAAAGGAAATTTGTGAAAAAAATAAGAAGAGAATAAAAAAAGAAAAAAGAAATGTAAAAAATTTTAAAACAACGAGAAAGATTAAAACAAGTAAAACTGAAAGCATATGAAAAAAAAAAAAAGCAAAAGAAAGAAAATTTCAAAGGGAAAAAGTTATTGAAAAATTAGAACATAGAACAAAAAAAATGAAAATGAAAAAATAAAAAAGATTCAAAAAATAAAAATAAAAAATTTTAAATTTTATAAAATTTTTTAAAAATACGAATAAAAAACAAATAAAAAATAGTAATATAAAAGAAAAAAAATACCAAAAAATGGAAAAAGATAAAAAAGTAAGAAAATAAAAAATTAGCAAATGAAAAGAATATAAAAAGACAAAATGAATAAGAATTTGACATATAAAATAGAAAAAACTTTTAGTTTAAAGAAAAAAATAAAATAAAAACAAAAGGAAGTGCACAAAAAAAGAAGTTTGAGGTTTTAAAATTGTAAAGAAGAAATAAAAAGAAAGTGTGAAAAAAAAGATATAAGAAAAAGCGAGAAAAAAAATAAAAAAAACAAAATATATAAAAAGCAAGAAAAAAATGAAAGTAAATCAACAAATAAGTTAAAAGAAAAAGAAAAAAAGGATTAATGAAAAATTATAAAAATATATACAACAAATAAAGGAAAAAGATATAAAATACGAAAGATGAAAAATAAAATAAAAGTTAATAAAAAATATAAATAAAAATAAAAGAATGTGCACAAAAAAAGAAGTTTGAGGTTTTAAAATTATAAAGAAGAAATAAAAAAAAAAGCGCAAACAAAAAGATTTAAGAAAAAGCAAGAAAAAAATAAAAAATGAAAATACAAAATATATAAAATAAAATTTGAGAAAAAAAATAAAAAATGAAGAGGCAAAAATATGAAATAAAACAAAAAGAAAAAAATTTATAGAAAATTTTAAAACAAAGAAAAAAGAAACGAAAGCACATAAAAAAAAGAAGAAAAATTTGAAAGGAGAAAAAGTTAATGAAAAATTATAAAAATGCAATAAAAAATAACCGAGAATGATAAAATAAAAAAAGAAAAGAAAAAAAGATAGAAAAATAAAAAATTTCAAAACTTAATAAAAATTTATGAAACTATAAAAAAAGAAAGAAAGAAAATTAAAGCAAAAGAAAAAAGATAAATAAAGCACAAAAAAAAGAAAAAAAAACAAGAAATTATAAAAAGTAAGAAAATAAAAAAGGACAAAAATTGAAGAAAAATTTCGAAAATGAAATGGAATGACAAAATGAAAAAAAAAACTAGTTTAAAAAGGAACAAAAAATTGAAAAACATATAAGACCTAATAATAAAACAATATAAAAAGTGCGAAAAAAAATTAAAAAAGAGAAAATTTAATGCAAAATAAAAAAAGTATGAGAATTTAAAAACGCAAATAAGAAATGAAAGGAAATTTGTGAAAAAAAAAAAAGAATAAAAATGAAAAGACAAAAGATTTGGAAAAAAAAAAACAGAAAAATAAAAATTTTTAAAATAACGAAAAAATTAAAACAAGTAAAAATGAAAGCATATGAAAAAAAAGTAAAAAGAAGGAAAATTTTGAAGGGAAAAAGTTATTAAAAAATTACAAAGTAGGACAAAAATAGCAAGAAAAATAAATAAAATAAAAAAGATTCAAAAAATAAAAAAAAAAAAATTTTGAACTTTATAAAAATTTTTAAAATATAAATAAAAATAAATGGAAAAATAAATTAAGATAAAATATTAATATGGAAGAAAAAATTAAATAAAATACCAAAAAAGCAAAAAATAAAAAAGTAAGATATTAAAAAATTAGCGAATAAAAAAATACAAAAGACAAAATGAATAAAAATTTCAAATACAAAATAGAAAAAACTTTTAGTTCAGAATATACAAAGAAAAACAACAAAAATATAACAAATATAGGAAAAAGATATAAAAAATCAAAGATAAAAAAATATAAATAAAAACAAAAAGAAAGTGCACAAAAAAAGTCTGATAATTTAAAAATGCAAATAAGAAATGAAAGGAAATTTGTGAAAAAAATAAGAAGAGAATAAAAAAAGAAAAAAGAAATGTAAAAAATTTTAAAACAACGAGAAAAATTAAAACAAGTAAAACTGAAAGCATATGAAAAAAAAAAAAAGCAAAAGAAAGAAAATTTCAAAGGGAAAAGTTATTGAAAAATTAGAACATAGAACAAAAAAAATGAAAATGAAAAAATAAAAAAGATTCAAAAAATAAAAATTTTAAATTTTAAATTTTATAAAATTTTTTAAAAATACGAATAAAAAACAAATAAAAAATAGTAATATAAAAGAAAAAAAATACCAAAAAATGGAAAAAGATAAAAAAGTAAGAAAATAAAAAATTAGCAAATGAAAAGAATATAAAAAGACAAAATGAATAAGAATTTGACATATAAAATAGAAAAAACTTTTAGTTTAAAGAAAAAAATAAAATAAAAACAAAAGGAAGTGCACAAAAAAAGAAGTTTGAGGTTTTAAAATTGTAAAGAAGAAATAAAAAGAAAGTGTGAAAAAAAAGATATAAGAAAAAGCGAGAAAAAAAATAAAAAAAACAAAATATATAAAAAGCAAGAAAAAAATGAAAGTAAATCAACAAATAAGTTAAAAGAAAAAGAAAAAAAGGATTAATGAAAAATTATAAAAATATATACAACAAATAAAGGAAAAAGATATAAAATACGAAAGATGAAAAATAAAATAAAAGTTAATAAAAAATATAAATAAAAATAAAAGAATGTGCACAAAAAAAGAAGTTTGAGGTTTTAAAATTATAAAGAAGAAATAAAAAAAAAAAGCGCAAACAAAAAGATTTAAGAAAAAGCAAGAAAAAAATAAAAAATGAAAATACAAAATATATAAAATAAAATTTGAGAAAAAAAATAAAAAATGAAGAGGCAAAAATATGAAATAAAACAAAAAGAAAAAAATTTATAGAAAATTTTAAAACAAAGAAAAAAGAAACGAAAGCACATAAAAAAAAGAAGAAAAATTTGAAAGGAGAAAAAGTTAATGAAAAATTATAAAAATGCAATAAAAAATAACCGAGAATGATAAAATAAAAAAAGAAAAGAAAAAAAGATAGAAAAATAAAAAATTTCAAAACTTAATAAAAATTTATGAAACTATAAAAAAAGAAAGAAAAAAAATTAAAGCAAAAGAAAAAAGATAAATAAAGCACAAAAAAAAGAAAAAAAAACAAGAAATTATAAAAGGTAAGAAAATAAAAAAGGACAAAAATTGAAGAAAAATTTCGAAAATGAAATGGAATGACAAAATGAAAAAAAAACTAGTTTAAAAAGGAACAAAAAATTAAAAAACATATAAGACCTAATAATAAAACAATATAAAAAGTGCGACAAAAAATTAAAAAAGAGAAAATTTAATGCAAAATAAAAAAAGTATGAGAATTTAAAAACGCAAATAAGAAATGAAAGGAAATTTGTGAAAAAAAAAAAAGAATAAAAATGAAAAGACAAAAGATTTGGAAAAAAAAAAACAGAAAAATAAAAATTTTTAAAATAACGAAAAAATTAAAACAAGTAAAAATGAAAGCATATGAAAAAAAAGTAAAAAGAAGGAAAATTTTGAAGGGAAAAAGTTATTAAAAAATTACAAAGTAGGACAAAAATAGCAAGAAAAATAATAAAATAAAAAAGATTCAAAAAATAAAAATAAAAAATTTTGAACTTTATAAAAATTTTTAAAATATAAATAAAAATAAATGGAAAAATAAATTAAGATAAAATATTAATATGGAAGAAAAAATTAAATAAAATACCAAAAAAGCAAAAAATAAAAAAGTAAGATATTAAAAAAATACAAAAGACAAAATGAATAAAAATTTCAAATACAAAATAGAAAAAACTTTTAGTTCAGAATATACAAAGAAAAACAACAAAAATATAACAAATATAGGAAAAAGATATAAAAAATCAAAGATAAAAAAATAAAATAAAAGTTAATAAAAAAATATAAATAAAAACAAAAAGAAAGTGCACAAAAAAAGTCTGATAATTTAAAAATGCAAATAAGAAATGAAAGGAAATTTGTGAAAAAAATAAGAAAAGAATAAAAAAAGAAAAAAGAAATGTAAAAAATTTTAAAACAACGAAAAAAATTAAAACAAGTAAAACTGAAAGCATATGAAAAAAAAAAAAGCAAAAGAAAGAAAATTTCAAAGGGAAAAAGTTATTGAAAAATTAGAACATAGAACAAAAAAAATGAAAATGAAAAAATAAAAATAAAAAATTTTAAATTTTATAAAATTTTTTAAAAATACGAATAAAAAACAGATAAAAAATAGTAATATAAAAGAAAAAAAATACCAAAAAATGGAAAAAGATAAAAAAAAAAGTAAGAAAATAAAAAATTAGCAAATGAAAAGAATATAAAAAGACAAAATGAATAAGAATTTGACATATAAAATAGAAAAAACTTTTAGTTTAAAGAAAAAAATAAAATAAAAACAAAAGGAAGTGCACAAAAAAAGAAGTTTGAGGTTTTAAAATTGTAAAGAAGAAATAAAAAGAAAGTGTGAAAAAAAAGATATAAGAAAAAGCAAGAAAAAAAATAAAAAAAAAACAAAATATATAAAAAGCAAGAAAAAAATGAAAGTAAATCAACAAATAAGTTAAAAGAAAAAGAAAAAAAGGATTAATGAAAAATTATAAAAATATATACAACAAATAAAGGAAAAAGATATAAAATACGAAAGATGAAAAATAAAATAAAAGTTAATAAAAAATATAAATAAAAATAAAAGAATGTGCACAAAAAAAGAAGTTTGAGGTTTTAAAATTATAAAGAAGAAATAAAAAAAAAAAAAGCGCAAACAAAAAGATTTAAGAAAAAGCAAGAAAAAAATAAAAAATGAAAATACAAAATATATAAAATAAAATTTGAGAAAAAAAATAAAAAATGAAGAGGCAAAAATATGAAATAAAACAAAAAGAAAAAAATTTATAGAAAATTTTAAAACAAAGAAAAAAGAAACGAAAGCACATAAAAAAAAGAAGAAAAATTTGAAAGGAGAAAAAGTTAATGAAAAATTATAAAAATGCAATAAAAAATAACCGAGAATGATAAAATAAAAAAAGAAAAGAAAAAAAGATAGAAAAATAAAAAATTTCAAAACTTAATAAAAATTTATGAAACTATAAAAAAAGAAAGAAAAAAAATTAAAGCAAAAGAAAAAAGATAAATAAAGCACAAAAAAAAGAAAAAAAAACAAGAAATTATAAAAGGTAAGAAAATAAAAAAGGACAAAAATTGAAGAAAAATTTCGAAAATGAAATGGAATGACAAAATGAAAAAAAAAACTAGTTTAAAAAGGAACAAAAAATTGAAAAACATATAAGACCTAATAATAAAACAATATAAAAAGTGCGACAAAAAATTAAAAAAGAGAAAATTTAATGCAAAATAAAAAAAGTATGAGAATTTAAAAACGCAAATAAGAAATGAAAGGAAATTTGTGAAAAAAAAAAAAGAATAAAAATGAAAAGACAAAAGATTTGGAAAAAAAAAAACAGAAAAATAAAAATTTTTAAAATAACGAAAAAATTAAAACAAGTAAAAATGAAAGCATATGAAAAAAAAGTAAAAAGAAGGAAAATTTTGAAGGGAAAAAGTTATTAAAAAATTACAAAGTAGGACAAAAATAGCAAGAAAAATAATAAAATAAAAAAGATTCAAAAAATAAAAATAAAAAATTTTGAACTTTATAAAAATTTTTAAAATATAAATAAAAATAAATGGAAAAATAAATTAAGATAAAATATTAATATGGAAGAAAAAATTAAATAAAATACCAAAAAAGCAAAAAATAAAAAAGTAAGATATTAAAAAAATACAAAAGACAAAATGAATAAAAATTTCAAATACAAAATAGAAAAAACTTTTAGTTCAGAATATACAAAGAAAAACAACAAAAATATAACAAATATAGGAAAAAGATATAAAAAATCAAAGATAAAAAAATAAAATAAAAGTTAATAAAAAAATATAAATAAAAACAAAAAGAAAGTGCACAAAAAAAGTCTGATAATTTAAAAATGCAAATAAGAAATGAAAGGAAATTTGTGAAAAAAATAAGAAAAGAATAAAAAAAGAAAAAAGAAATGTAAAAAATTTTAAAACAACGAAAAAAATTAAAACAAGTAAAACTGAAAGCATATGAAAAAAAAAAAAGCAAAAGAAAGAAAATTTCAAAGGGAAAAAGTTATTGAAAAATTAGAACATAGAACAAAAAAAATGAAAATGAAAAAATAAAAATAAAAAATTTTAAATTTTATAAAATTTTTTAAAAATACGAATAAAAAACAGATAAAAAATAGTAATATAAAAGAAAAAAAATACCAAAAAATAGAAAAAGATAAAAAAAAAAGTAAGAAAATAAAAAATTAGCAAATGAAAAGAATATAAAAAGACAAAATGAATAAGAATTTGACATATAAAATAGAAAAAACTTTTAGTTTAAAGAAAAAAATAAAATAAAAACAAAAGGAAGTGCACAAAAAAAGAAGTTTGAGGTTTTAAAATTGTAAAGAAGAAATAAAAAGAAAGTGTGAAAAAAAAGATATAAGAAAAAGCAAGAAAAAAAATAAAAAAAAAACAAAATATATAAAAAGCAAGAAAAAAATGAAAGTAAATCAACAAATAAGTTAAAAGAAAAAGAAAAAAAGGATTAATGAAAAATTATAAAAATATATACAACAAATAAAGGAAAAAGATATAAAATACGAAAGATGAAAAATAAAATAAAAGTTAATAAAAAATATAAATAAAAATAAAAGAATGTGCACAAAAAAAGAAGTTTGAGGTTTTAAAATTATAAAGAAGAAATAAAAAAAAAAAAAGCGCAAACAAAAAGATTTAAGAAAAAGCAAGAAAAAAATAAAAAATGAAAATACAAAATATATAAAATAAAATTTGAGAAAAAAAATAAAAAATGAAGAGGCAAAAATATGAAATAAAACAAAAAGAAAAAAATTTATAGAAAATTTTAAAACAAAGAAAAAAGAAACGAAAGCACATAAAAAAAAGAAGAAAAATTTGAAAGGAGAAAAAGTTAATGAAAAATTATAAAAATGCAATAAAAAATAACCGAGAATGATAAAATAAAAAAAGAAAAGAAAAAAAGATAGAAAAATAAAAAATTTCAAAACTTAATAAAAATTTATGAAACTATAAAAAAAGAAAGAAAAAAAATTAAAGCAAAAGAAAAAAGATAAATAAAGCACAAAAAAAAGAAAAAAAAACAAGAAATTATAAAAGGTAAGAAAATAAAAAAGGACAAAAATTGAAGAAAAATTTCGAAAATGAAATGGAATGACAAAATGAAAAAAAAAACTAGTTTAAAAAGGAACAAAAAATTGAAAAACATATAAGACCTAATAATAAAACAATATAAAAAGTGCGACAAAAAATTAAAAAAGAGAAAATTTAATGCAAAATAAAAAAAGTATGAGAATTTAAAAACGCAAATAAGAAATGAAAGGAAATTTGTGAAAAAAAAAAAAGAATAAAAATGAAAAGACAAAAGATTTGGAAAAAAAAAAACAGAAAAATAAAAATTTTTAAAATAACGAAAAAATTAAAACAAGTAAAAATGAAAGCATATGAAAAAAAAGTAAAAAGAAGGAAAATTTTGAAGGGAAAAAGTTATTAAAAAATTACAAAGTAGGACAAAAATAGCAAGAAAAATAATAAAATAAAAAAGATTCAAAAAATAAAAATAAAAAATTTTGAACTTTATAAAAATTTTTAAAATATAAATAAAAATAAATGGAAAAATAAATTAAGATAAAATATTAATATGGAAGAAAAAATTAAATAAAATACCAAAAAAGCAAAAAATAAAAAAGTAAGATATTAAAAAAATACAAAAGACAAAATGAATAAAAATTTCAAATACAAAATAGAAAAAACTTTTAGTTCAGAATATACAAAGAAAAACAACAAAAATATAACAAATATAGGAAAAAGATATAAAAAATCAAAGATAAAAAAATAAAATAAAAGTTAATAAAAAAATATAAATAAAAACAAAAAGAAAGTGCACAAAAAAAGTCTGATAATTTAAAAATGCAAATAAGAAATGAAAGGAAATTTGTGAAAAAAATAAGAAAAGAATAAAAAAAGAAAAAAGAAATGTAAAAAATTTTAAAACAACGAAAAAAATTAAAACAAGTAAAACTGAAAGCATATGAAAAAAAAAAAAGCAAAAGAAAGAAAATTTCAAAGGGAAAAAGTTATTGAAAAATTAGAACATAGAACAAAAAAAATGAAAATGAAAAAATAAAAATAAAAAATTTTAAATTTTATAAAATTTTTTAAAAATACGAATAAAAAACAGATAAAAAATAGTAATATAAAAGAAAAAAAATACCAAAAAATGGAAAAAGATAAAAAAAAAAGTAAGAAAATAAAAAATTAGCAAATGAAAAGAATATAAAAAGACAAAATGAATAAGAATTTGACATATAAAATAGAAAAAACTTTTAGTTTAAAGAAAAAAATAAAATAAAAACAAAAGGAAGTGCACAAAAAAAGAAGTTTGAGGTTTTAAAATTGTAAAGAAGAAATAAAAAGAAAGTGTGAAAAAAAAGATATAAGAAAAAGCAAGAAAAAAAATAAAAAAAAAACAAAATATATAAAAAGCAAGAAAAAAATGAAAGTAAATCAACAAATAAGTTAAAAGAAAAAGAAAAAAAGGATTAATGAAAAATTATAAAAATATATACAACAAATAAAGGAAAAAGATATAAAATACGAAAGATGAAAAATAAAATAAAAGTTAATAAAAAATATAAATAAAAATAAAAGAATGTGCACAAAAAAAGAAGTTTGAGGTTTTAAAATTATAAAGAAGAAATAAAAAAAAAAAAAGCGCAAACAAAAAGATTTAAGAAAAAGCAAGAAAAAAATAAAAAATGAAAATACAAAATATATAAAATAAAATTTGAGAAAAAAAATAAAAAATGAAGAGGCAAAAATATGAAATAAAACAAAAAGAAAAAAATTTATAGAAAATTTTAAAACAAAGAAAAAAGAAACGAAAGCACATAAAAAAAAGAAGAAAAATTTGAAAGGAGAAAAAGTTAATGAAAAATTATAAAAATGCAATAAAAAATAACCGAGAATGATAAAATAAAAAAAGAAAAGAAAAAAAGATAGAAAAATAAAAAATTTCAAAACTTAATAAAAATTTATGAAACTATAAAAAAAGAAAGAAAAAAAATTAAAGCAAAAGAAAAAAGATAAATAAAGCACAAAAAAAAGAAAAAAAAACAAGAAATTATAAAAGGTAAGAAAATAAAAAAGGACAAAAATTGAAGAAAAATTTCGAAAATGAAATGGAATGACAAAATGAAAAAAAAAACTAGTTTAAAAAGGAACAAAAAATTGAAAAACATATAAGACCTAATAATAAAACAATATAAAAAGTGCGACAAAAAATTAAAAAAGAGAAAATTTAATGCAAAATAAAAAAAGTATGAGAATTTAAAAACGCAAATAAGAAATGAAAGGAAATTTGTGAAAAAAAAAAAAGAATAAAAATGAAAAGACAAAAGATTTGGAAAAAAAAAAACAGAAAAATAAAAATTTTTAAAATAACGAAAAAATTAAAACAAGTAAAAATGAAAGCATATGAAAAAAAAGTAAAAAGAAGGAAAATTTTGAAGGGAAAAAGTTATTAAAAAATTACAAAGTAGGACAAAAATAGCAAGAAAAATAATAAAATAAAAAAGATTCAAAAAATAAAAATAAAAAATTTTTAAAATATAAATAAAAATAAATGGAAAAATAAATTAAGATAAAATATTAATATGGAAGAAAAAATTAAATAAAATACCAAAAAAGCAAAAAATAAAAAAGTAAGATATTAAAAAAATACAAAAGACAAAATGAATAAAAATTTCAAATACAAAATAGAAAAAACTTTTAGTTCAGAATATACAAAGAAAAACAACAAAAATATAACAAATATAGGAAAAAGATATAAAAAATCAAAGATAAAAAAATAAAATAAAAGTTAATAAAAAAATATAAATAAAAACAAAAAGAAAGTGCACAAAAAAAGTCTGATAATTTAAAAATGCAAATAAGAAATGAAAGGAAATTTGTGAAAAAAATAAGAAAAGAATAAAAAAAGAAAAAAGAAATGTAAAAAATTTTAAAACAACGAAAAAAATTAAAACAAGTAAAACTGAAAGCATATGAAAAAAAAAAAAGCAAAAGAAAGAAAATTTCAAAGGGAAAAAGTTATTGAAAAATTAGAACATAGAACAAAAAAAATGAAAATGAAAAAATAAAAATAAAAAATTTTAAATTTTATAAAATTTTTTAAAAATACGAATAAAAAACAGATAAAAAATAGTAATATAAAAGAAAAAAAATACCAAAAAATGGAAAAAGATAAAAAAAAAGTAAGAAAATAAAAAATTAGCAAATGAAAAGAATATAAAAAGACAAAATGAATAAGAATTTGACATATAAAATAGAAAAAACTTTTAGTTTAAAGAAAAAAATAAAATAAAAACAAAAGGAAGTGCACAAAAAAAGAAGTTTGAGGTTTTAAAATTGTAAAGAAGAAATAAAAAGAAAGTGTGAAAAAAAAGATATAAGAAAAAGCAAGAAAAAAAATAAAAAAAAAACAAAATATATAAAAAGCAAGAAAAAAATGAAAGTAAATCAACAAATAAGTTAAAAGAAAAAGAAAAAAAGGATTAATGAAAAATTATAAAAATATATACAACAAATAAAGGAAAAAGATATAAAATACGAAAGATGAAAAATAAAATAAAAGTTAATAAAAAATATAAATAAAAATAAAAGAATGTGCACAAAAAAAGAAGTTTGAGGTTTTAAAATTATAAAGAAGAAATAAAAAAAAAAAAAAGCGCAAACAAAAAGATTTAAGAAAAAGCAAGAAAAAAATAAAAAATGAAAATACAAAATATATAAAATAAAATTTGAGAAAAAAAATAAAAAATGAAGAGGCAAAAATATGAAATAAAACAAAAAGAAAAAAATTTATAGAAAATTTTAAAACAAAGAAAAAAGAAACGAAAGCACATAAAAAAAAGAAGAAAAATTTGAAAGGAGAAAAAGTTAATGAAAAATTATAAAAATGCAATAAAAAATAACCGAGAATGATAAAATAAAAAAAGAAAAGAAAAAAAGATAGAAAAATAAAAAATTTCAAAACTTAATAAAAATTTATGAAACTATAAAAAAAGAAAGAAAAAAAATTAAAGCAAAAGAAAAAAGATAAATAAAGCACAAAAAAAAGAAAAAAAAACAAGAAATTATAAAAGGTAAGAAAATAAAAAAGGACAAAAATTGAAGAAAAATTTCGAAAATGAAATGGAATGACAAAATGAAAAAAAAAACTAGTTTAAAAAGGAACAAAAAATTGAAAAACATATAAGACCTAATAATAAAACAATATAAAAAGTGCGACAAAAAATTAAAAAAGAGAAAATTTAATGCAAAATAAAAAAAGTATGAGAATTTAAAAACGCAAATAAGAAATGAAAGGAAATTTGTGAAAAAAAAAAAAGAATAAAAATGAAAAGACAAAAGATTTGGAAAAAAAAAAACAGAAAAATAAAAATTTTTAAAATAACGAAAAAATTAAAACAAGTAAAAATGAAAGCATATGAAAAAAAAGTAAAAAGAAGGAAAATTTTGAAGGGAAAAAGTTATTAAAAAATTACAAAGTAGGACAAAAATAGCAAGAAAAATAATAAAATAAAAAAGATTCAAAAAATAAAAATAAAAAATTTTTAAAATATAAATAAAAATAAATGGAAAAATAAATTAAGATAAAATATTAATATGGAAGAAAAAATTAAATAAAATACCAAAAAAGCAAAAAATAAAAAAGTAAGATATTAAAAAAATACAAAAGACAAAATGAATAAAAATTTCAAATACAAAATAGAAAAAACTTTTAGTTCAGAATATACAAAGAAAAACAACAAAAATATAACAAATATAGGAAAAAGATATAAAAAATCAAAGATAAAAAAATAAAATAAAAGTTAATAAAAAAATATAAATAAAAACAAAAAGAAAGTGCACAAAAAAAGTCTGATAATTTAAAAATGCAAATAAGAAATGAAAGGAAATTTGTGAAAAAAATAAGAAAAGAATAAAAAAAGAAAAAAGAAATGTAAAAAATTTTAAAACAACGAAAAAAATTAAAACAAGTAAAACTGAAAGCATATGAAAAAAAAAAAAGCAAAAGAAAGAAAATTTCAAAGGGAAAAAGTTATTGAAAAATTAGAACATAGAACAAAAAAAATGAAAATGAAAAAATAAAAATAAAAAATTTTAAATTTTATAAAATTTTTTAAAAATACGAATAAAAAACAGATAAAAAATAGTAATATAAAAGAAAAAAAATACCAAAAAATGGAAAAAGATAAAAAAAAAGTAAGAAAATAAAAAATTAGCAAATGAAAAGAATATAAAAAGACAAAATGAATAAGAATTTGACATATAAAATAGAAAAAACTTTTAGTTTAAAGAAAAAAATAAAATAAAAACAAAAGGAAGTGCACAAAAAAAGAAGTTTGAGGTTTTAAAATTGTAAAGAAGAAATAAAAAGAAAGTGTGAAAAAAAAGATATAAGAAAAAGCAAGAAAAAAAATAAAAAAAAAACAAAATATATAAAAAGCAAGAAAAAAATGAAAGTAAATCAACAAATAAGTTAAAAGAAAAAGAAAAAAAGGATTAATGAAAAATTATAAAAATATATACAACAAATAAAGGAAAAAGATATAAAATACGAAAGATGAAAAATAAAATAAAAGTTAATAAAAAATATAAATAAAAATAAAAGAATGTGCACAAAAAAAGAAGTTTGAGGTTTTAAAATTATAAAGAAGAAATAAAAAAAAAAAAAGCGCAAACAAAAAGATTTAAGAAAAAGCAAGAAAAAAATAAAAAATGAAAATACAAAATATATAAAATAAAATTTGAGAAAAAAAATAAAAAATGAAGAGGCAAAAATATGAAATAAAACAAAAAGAAAAAAATTTATAGAAAATTTTAAAACAAAGAAAAAAGAAACGAAAGCACATAAAAAAAAGAAGAAAAATTTGAAAGGAGAAAAAGTTAATGAAAAATTATAAAAATGCAATAAAAAATAACCGAGAATGATAAAATAAAAAAAGAAAAGAAAAAAAGATAGAAAAATAAAAAATTTCAAAACTTAATAAAAATTTATGAAACTATAAAAAAAGAAAGAAAAAAAATTAAAGCAAAAGAAAAAAGATAAATAAAGCACAAAAAAAAGAAAAAAAAACAAGAAATTATAAAAGGTAAGAAAATAAAAAAGGACAAAAATTGAAGAAAAATTTCGAAAATGAAATGGAATGACAAAATGAAAAAAAAACTAGTTTAAAAAGGAACAAAAAATTGAAAAACATATAAGACCTAATAATAAAACAATATAAAAAGTGCGACAAAAAATTAAAAAAGAGAAAATTTAATGCAAAATAAAAAAAGTATGAGAATTTAAAAACGCAAATAAGAAATGAAAGGAAATTTGTGAAAAAAAAAAAAGAATAAAAATGAAAAGACAAAAGATTTGGAAAAAAAAAAACAGAAAAATAAAAATTTTTAAAATAACGAAAAAATTAAAACAAGTAAAAATGAAAGCATATGAAAAAAAAAGTAAAAAGAAGGAAAATTTTGAAGGGAAAAAGTTATTAAAAAATTACAAAGTAGGACAAAAATAGCAAGAAAAATAATAAAATAAAAAATTTTGAACTTTATAAAAATTTTTAAAATATAAATAAAAATAAATGGAAAAATAAATTAAGATAAAATATTAATATGGAAGAAAAAATTAAATAAATTACCAAAAAAGCAAAAAATAAAAAAGTAAGATATTAAAAAATTAGCGAATAAAAAAATACAAAAGACAAAATGAATAAAAATTTCAAATACAAAATAGAAAAAACTTTTAGTTCAGAATATACAAAGAAAAACAACAAAAATATAACAAATATAGGAAAAAGATATAAAAAATCAAAGATAAAAAAATAAAATAAAAGTTAATAAAAAATATGAATAAAAACAAAAAGAAAGTGCACAAAAAAAGTCTGATAATTTAAAAATGCAAATAAGAAATGAAAGGAAATTTGTGAAAAAAATAAGAAAAGAATAAAAAAAGAAAAAAGAAATGTAAAAAATTTTAAAACAACGAAAAAAATTAAAACAAGTAAAACTGAAAGCATATGAAAAAAAAAAAGCAAAGGAAAGAAAATTTCAAAGGGAAAAAGTTATTGAAAAATTAGAACATAGAACAAAAAAAATGAAAATGAAAAAATAAAAATAAAAAATTTTAAATTTTATAAAATTTTTTAAAAATACGAATAAAAAACAAATAAAAAATAGTAATATAAAAGAAAAAAAATACCAAAAAATGGAAAAAGATAAAAAAAAGTAAGAAAATAAAAAATTAGCAAATGAAAAGAATATAAAAAGACAAAATGAATAAGAATTTGACATATAAAATAGAAAAAACTTTTAGTTTAAAGAAAAAAATAAAATAAAAACAAAAGGAAGTGCACAAAAAAAGAAGTTTGAGGTTTTAAAATTGTAAAGAAGAAATAAAAAGAAAGTGTGAAAAAAAAGATATAAGAAAAAGCAAGAAAAAAAATAAAAAAAACAAAATATATAAAAAGCAAGAAAAAAATGAAAGTAAATCAACAAATAAGTTAAAAGAAAAAGAAAAAAAGGATTAATGAAAAATTATAAAAATATATACAACAAATAAAGGAAAAAGATATAAAATACGAAAGATGAAAAATAAAATAAAAGTTAATAAAAAATATAAATAAAAATAAAAGAATGTGCACAAAAAAAGAAGTTTGAGGTTTTAAAATTATAAAGAAGAAATAAAAAAAAAAAGCGCAAACAAAAAGATTTAAGAAAAAGCAAGAAAAAAATAAAAAATGAAAATACAAAATATATAAAATAAAATTTGAGAAAAAAAATAAAAAATGAAGAGGCAAAAATATGAAATAAAACAAAAAGAAAAAAATTTATAGAAAATTTTAAAACAAAGAAAAAAGTGAAGAAAAAAGAAACGAAAGCACATAAAAAAAAGAAGAAAAATTTGAAAGGAGAAAAGTTAATGAAAAATTATAAAAATGCAATAAAAAATAACCGAGAATGATAAAATAAAAAAAGAAAAGAAAAAAAGATAGAAAAATAAAAAATTTCAAAACTTAATAAAAATTTATGAAACTATAAAAAAAGAAAGAAAAAAAATTAAAGCAAAAGAAAAAAGATAAATAAAGCACAAAAAAAAGAAAAAAAAACAAGAAATTATAAAAAGTAAGAAAATAAAAAAGGACAAAAATTGAAGAAAAATTTCAAAAATGAAATGGAATGACAAAATGAAAAAAAAACTAGTTTAAAAAGGAACAAAAAATTGAAAAACATATAAGACCTAATAATAAAACAATATAAAAAGTGCGACAAAAAATTAAAAAAGAGAAAATTTAATGCAAAATAAAAAAAGTATGAGAATTTAAAAACGCAAATAAGAAATGAAAGGAAATTTGTGAAAAAAAAAAAAGAATAAAAATGAAAAGACAAAAGATATGGAAAAAAAAAAACAGAAAAATAAAAATTTTTAAAATAACGAAAAAATTAAAACAAGTAAAAATGAAAGCATATGAAAAAAAAGTAAAAAGAAGGAAAATTTTGAAGGGAAAAAGTTATTAAAAAATTACAAAGTAGGACAAAAATAGCAAGAAAAATAATAAAATAAAAAAGATTCAAAAAATAAAAATAAAAAATTTTGAACTTTATAAAAATTTTTAAAATATAAATAAAAATAAATGGAAAAATAAATTAAGATAAAATATTAATATGGAAGAAAAAATTAAATAAAATACCAAAAAAGCAAAAAATAAAAAAGTAAGATATTAAAAAATTAGCGAATAAAAAAATACAAAAGACAAAATGAATAAAAATTTCAAATACAAAATAGAAAAAACTTTTAGTTCAGAATATGCAAAGAAAAACAACAAAAATATAACAAATATAGGAAAAAGATATAAAAAATCAAAGATAAAAAAATAAAATAAAAGTTAATAAAAAATATAAATAAAAACAAAAAGAAAGTGCACAAAAAAAGTCTGATAATTTAAAAATGCAAATAAGAAATGAAAGGAAATTTGTGAAAAAAATAAGAAAAGAATAAAAAAAGAAAAAAGAAATGTAAAAAATTTTAAAACAACGAAAAAAATTAAAACAAGTAAAACTGAAAGCATATGAAAAAAAAAAAAGCAAAAGAAAGAAAATTTCAAAGGGAAAAAGTTATTGAAAAATTAGAACATAGAACAAAAAAAATGAAAATGAAAAAATAAAAATAAAAAATTTTAAATTTTATAAAATTTTTTAAAAATACGAATAAAAAACAAATAAAAAATAGTAATATAAAAGAAAAAAATACCAAAAAATGGAAAAAGATAAAAAAAAAGTAAGAAAATAAAAAATTAGCAAATGAAAAGAATATAAAAAGACAAAATGAATAAGAATTTGACATATAAAATAGAAAAAACTTTTAGTTTAAAGAAAAAAATAAAATAAAAACAAAAGGAAGTGCACAAAAAAAGAAGTTTGAGGTTTTAAAATTGTAAAGAAGAAATAAAAAGAAAGTGTGAAAAAAAAGATATAAGAAAAAGCAAGAAAAAAAATAAAAAAAACAAAATATATAAAAAGCAAGAAAAAAATGAAAGTAAATCAACAAATAAGTTAAAAGAAAAAGAAAAAAAGGATTAATGAAAAATTATAAAAATATATACAACAAATAAAGGAAAAAGATATAAAATACGAAAGATGAAAAATAAAATAAAAGTTAATAAAAAATATAAATAAAAATAAAAGAATGTGCACAAAAAAAGAAGTTTGAGGTTTTAAAATTATAAAGAAGAAATAAAAAAAAAAAAAAGCGCAAACAAAAAGATTTAAGAAAAAGCAAGAAAAAAATAAAAAATGAAAATACAAAATATATAAAATAAAATTTGAGAAAAAAAAATAAAAAATGAAGAGGCAAAAATATGAAATAAAACAAAAAGAAAAAAATTTATAGAAAATTTTAAAACAAAGAAAAAAGTGAAGAAGAAAGAAACGAAAGCACATAAAAAAAAGAAGAAAAATTTGAAAGGAGAAAAAGTTAATGAAAAATTATAAAAATGCAATAAAAAATAACCGAGAATGATAAAATAAAAAAAGAAAAGAAAAAAAGATAGAAAAATAAAAAATTTCAAAACTTAATAAAAATTTATGAAACTATAAAAAAAGAAAGAAAAAAAATTAAAGCAAAAGAAAAAAGATAAATAAAGCACAAAAAAAAGAAAAAAAAAACAAGAAATTATAAAAGGTAAGAAAATAAAAAAGGACAAAAATTGAAGAAAAATTTCAAAAATGAAATGGAATGACAAAATGAAAAAAAAACTAGTTTAAAAAGGAACAAAAAATTGAAAAACATATAAGACCTAATAATAAAACAATATAAAAAGTGCGACAAAAAATTAAAAAAGAGAAAATTTAATGCAAAATAAAAAAAGTATGAGAATTTAAAAACGCAAGTAAGAAATGAAAGGAAATTTGTGAAAAAAAAAAAGAATAAAAATGAAAAGACAAAAGATATGGAAAAAAAAAAAACAGAAAAATAAAAATTTTTAAAATAACGAAAAAATTAAAACAAGTAAAAATGAAAGCATATGAAAAAAAAGTAAAAAGAAGGAAAATTTTGAAGGGAAAAAGTTATTAAAAAATTACAAAGTAGGACAAAAATAGCAAGAAAAATAATAAAATAAAAAAGATTCAAAAAATAAAAATAAAAAATTTTGAACTTTATAAAAATTTTTAAAATATAAATAAAAATAAATGGAAAAATAAATTAAGATAAAATATTAATATGGAAGAAAAAATTAAATAAAATACCAAAAAAGCAAAAAATAAAAAAGTAAGATATTAAAAAATTAGCGAATAAAAAAATACAAAAGACAAAATGAATAAAAATTTCAAATACAAAATAGAAAAAACTTTTAGTTCAGAATATACAAAGAAAAACAACAAAAATATAACAAATATAGGAAAAAGATATAAAAAATCAAAGATAAAAAAATAAAATAAAAGTTAATAAAAAATATAAATAAAAACAAAAAGAAAGTGCACAAAAAAAGTCTGATAATTTAAAAATGCAAATAAGAAATGAAAGGAAATTTGTGAAAAAAATAAGAAAAGAATAAAAAAAGAAAAAAGAAATGTAAAAAATTTTAAAACAACGAAAAAAATTAAAACAAGTAAAATTGAAAGCATATGAAAAAAAAAAAAGCAAAAGAAAGAAAATTTCAAAGGGAAAAAGTTATTGAAAAATTAGAACATAGAACAAAAAAAATGAAAATGAAAAATTAAAAATAAAAAATTTTAAATTTTATAAAATTTTTTAAAAATACGAATAAAAAACAAATAAAAAATAGTAATATAAAAGAAAAAAAATACCAAAAAATTGAAAAAGATAAAAAAAAGTAAGAAAATAAAAAATTAGCAAATGAAAAGAATATAAAAAGACAAAATGAATAAGAATTTGACATATAAAATAGAAAAAACTTTTAGTTTAAAGAAAAAAATAAAATAAAAACAAAAGGAAGTGCACAAAAAAAGAAGTTTGAGGTTTTAAAATTGTAAAGAAGAAATAAAAAGAAAGTGTGAAAAAAAAGATATAAGAAAAAGCAAGAAAAAAAATAAAAAAAACAAAATATATAAAAAGCAAGAAAAAAATGAAAGTAAATCAACAAATAAGTTAAAAGAAAAAGAAAAAAAGGATTAATGAAAAATTATAAAAATATATACAACAAATAAAGGAAAAAGATATAAAATACGAAAGATGAAAAATAAAATAAAAGTTAATAAAAAATATAAATAAAAATAAAAGAATGTGCACAAAAAAAGAAGTTTGAGGTTTTAAAATTATAAAGAAGAAATAAAAAAAAAAAGCGCAAACAAAAAGATTTAAGAAAAAGCAAGAAAAAAATAAAAAATGAAAATACAAAATATATAAAATAAAATTTGAGAAAAAAAATAAAAAATGAAGAGGCAAAAATATGAAATAAAACAAAAAGAAAAAAATTTATAGAAAATTTTAAAACAAAGAAAAAAGTGAAGAAAAAAGAAACGAAAGCACATAAAAAAAAAGAAGAAAAATTTGAAAGGAGAAAAAGTTAATGAAAAATTATAAAAATGCAATAAAAAATAACCGAGAATGATAAAATAAAAAAAGAAAAGAAAAAAAGATAGAAAAATAAAAAATTTCAAAACTTAATAAAAATTTATGAAACTATAAAAAAAGAAAGAAAAAAAATTAAAGCAAAAGAAAAAAGATAAATAAAGCACAAAAAAAAGAAAAAAAAAAACAAGAAATTATAAAAGGTAAGAAAATAAAAAAGGACAAAAATTGAAGAAAAATTTCAAAAATGAAATGGAATGACAAAATGAAAAAAAAAACTAGTTTAAAAAGGAACAAAAAGTTGAAAAACATATAAGACCTAATAATAAAACAATATAAAAAGTGCGACAAAAAATTAAAAAAGAGAAAATTTAATGCAAAATAAAAAAAGTATGAGAATTTAAAAACGCAAATAAGAAATGAAAGGAAATTTGTGAAAAAAAAAAGAATAAAAATGAAAAGACAAAAGATTTGGAAAAAAAAAAACAGAAAAATAAAAATTTTTAAAATAACGAAAAAATTAAAACAAGTAAAAATGAAAGCATGTGAAAAAAAAGTAAAAAGAAGGAAAATTTTGAAGGGAAAAAGTTATTAAAAAATTACAAAGTAGGACAAAAATAGCAAGAAAAATAATAAAATAAAAAAGATTCAAAAAATAAAAATAAAAAATTTTGAACTTTATAAAAATTTTTAAAATATAAATAAAAATAAATGGAAAAATAAATTAAGATAAAATATTAATATGGAAGAAAAAATTAAATAAAATACCAAAAAAGCAAAAAATAAAAAAGTAAGATATTAAAAAATTAGCGAATAAAAAAATACAAAAGACAAAATGAATAAAAATTTCAAATACAAAATAGAAAAAACTTTTAGTTCAGAATATACAAAGAAAAACAACAAAAATATAACAAATATAGGAAAAAGATATAAAAAATCAAAGATAAAAAAATAAAATAAAAGTTAATAAAAAATATAAATAAAAACAAAAAGAAAGTGCACAAAAAAAGTCTGATAATTTAAAAATGCAAATAAGAAATGAAAGGAAATTTGTGAAAAAAATAAGAAAAGAATAAAAAAAGAAAAAAGAAATGTAAAAAATTTTAAAACAACGAAAAAAATTAAAACAAGTAAAACTGAAAGCATATGAAAAAAAAAAAAGCAAAAGAAAGAAAATTTCAAAGGGAAAAAGTTATTGAAAAATTAGAACATAGAACAAAAAAAATGAAAATGAAAAAATAAAAATAAAAAATTTTAAATTTTATAAAATTTTTTAAAAATACGAATAAAAAACAAATAAAAAATAGTAATATAAAAGAAAAAAAATACCAAAAAATGGAAAAAGATAAAAAAAAAAAGTAAGAAAATAAAAAATTAGCAAATGAAAAGAATATAAAAAGACAAAATGAATAAGAATTTGACATATAAAATAGAAAAAACTTTTAGTTTAAAGAAAAAAATAAAATAAAAACAAAAGGAAGTGCACAAAAAAAGAAGTTTGAGGTTTTAAAATTGTAAAGAAGAAATAAAAAGAAAGTGTGAAAAAAAAGATATAAGAAAAAGCAAGAAAAAAAATAAAAAAAACAAAATATATAAAAAGCAAGAAAAAAATGAAAGTAAATCAACAAATAAGTTAAAAGAAAAAGAAAAAAAGGATTAATGAAAAATTATAAAAATATATACAACAAATAAAGGAAAAAGATATAAAATACGAAAGATGAAAAATAAAATAAAAGTTAATAAAAAATATAAATAAAAATAAAAGAATGTGCACAAAAAAAGAAGTTTGAGGTTTTAAAATTATAAAGAAGAAATAAAAAAAAAAAGCGCAAACAAAAAGATTTAAGAAAAAGCAAGAAAAAAATAAAAAATGAAAATACAAAATATATAAAATAAAATTTGAGAAAAAAAAATAAAAAATGAAGAGGCAAAAATATGAAATAAAACAAAAAGAAAAAAATTTATAGAAAATTTTAAAACAAAGAAAAAAGTGAAGAAAAAAGAAACGAAAGCACATAAAAAAAAGAAGAAAAATTTGAAAGGAGAAAAAGTTAATGAAAAATTATAAAAATGCAATAAAAAATAACCGAGAATGATAAAATAAAAAAAGAAAAGAAAAAAAGATAGAAAAATAAAAAATTTCAAAACTTAATAAAAATTTATGAAACTATAAAAAAAGAAAGAAAAAAAATTAAAGCAAAAGAAAAAAGATAAATAAAGCACAAAAAAAAGAAAAAAAAAACAAGAAATTATAAAAGGTAAGAAAATAAAAAAGGACAAAAATTGAAGAAAAATTTCAAAAATGAAATGGAATGACAAAATGAAAAAAAAACTAGTTTAAAAAGGAACAAAAAATTGAAAAACATATAAGACCTAATAATAAAACAATATAAAAAGTGCGACAAAAAATTAAAAAAGAGAAAATTTAATGCAAAATAAAAAAAGTATGAGAATTTAAAAACGCAAATAAGAAATGAAAGGAAATTTGTGAAAAAAAAAAAGAATAAAAATGAAAAGACAAAAGATATGGAAAAAAAAAAAACAGAAAAATAAAAATTTTTAAAATAACGAAAAAATTAAAACAAGTAAAAATGAAAGCATGTGAAAAAAAAGTAAAAAGAAGGAAAATTTTGAAGGGAAAAAGTTATTAAAAAATTACAAAGTAGGACAAAAATAGCAAGAAAAATAATAAAATAAAAAAGATTCAAAAAATAAAAATAAAAAATTTTGAACTTTATAAAAATTTTTAAAATATAAATAAAAATAAATGGAAAAATAAATTAAGATAAAATATTAATATGGAAGAAAAAATTAAATAAAATACCAAAAAAGCAAAAAATAAAAAAGTAAGATATTAAAAAATTAGCGAATAAAAAAATACAAAAGACAAAATGAATAAAAATTTCAAATACAAAATAGAAAAAACTTTTAGTTCAGAATATACAAAGAAAAACAACAAAAATATAACAAATATAGGAAAAAGATATAAAAAATCAAAGATAAAAAAATAAAATAAAAGTTAATAAAAAATATAAATAAAAACAAAAAGAAAGTGCACAAAAAAAGTCTGATAATTTAAAAATGCAAATAAGAAATGAAAGGAAATTTGTGAAAAAAATAAGAAAAGAATAAAAAAAGAAAAAAGAAATGTAAAAAATTTTAAAACAACGAAAAAAATTAAAACAAGTAAAATTGAAAGCATATGAAAAAAAAAAAAGCAAAAGAAAGAAAATTTCAAAGGGAAAAAGTTATTGAAAAATTAGAACATAGAACAAAAAAAATGAAAATGAAAAAATAAAAATAAAAAATTTTAAATTTTATAAAATTTTTTAAAAATACGAATAAAAAACAAATAAAAAATAGTAATATAAAAGAAAAAAAATACCAAAAAATGGAAAAAGATAAAAAAAAGTAAGAAAATAAAAAATTAGCAAATGAAAAGAATATAAAAAGACAAAATGAATAAGAATTTGACATATAAAATAGAAAAAACTTTTAGTTTAAAGAAAAAAATAAAATAAAAACAAAAGGAAGTGCACAAAAAAAGAAGTTTGAGGTTTTAAAATTGTAAAGAAGAAGTAAAAAGAAAGTGTGAAAAAAAAGATATAAGAAAAAGCAAGAAAAAAAATAAAAAAAACAAAATATATAAAAAGCAAGAAAAAAATGAAAGTAAATCAACAAATAAGTTAAAAGAAAAAGAAAAAAAGGATTAATGAAAAATTATAAAAATATATACAACAAATAAAGGAAAAAGATATAAAATACGAAAGATGAAAAATAAAATAAAAGTTAATAAAAAATATAAATAAAAATAAAAGAATGTGCACAAAAAAAGAAGTTTGAGGTTTTAAAATTATAAAGAAGAAATAAAAAAAAAAAGTGCAAACAAAAAGATTTAAGAAAAAGCAAGAAAAAAATAAAAAATGAAAATACAAAATATATAAAATAAAATTTGAGAAAAAAAATAAAAAATGAAGAGGCAAAAATATGAAATAAAACAAAAAGAAAAAAATTTATAGAAAATTTTAAAACAAAGAAAAAAGTGAAGAAAAAAGAAACGAAAGCACATAAAAAAAAAGAAGAAAAATTTGAAAGGAGAAAAAGTTAATGAAAAATTATAAAAATGCAATAAAAAATAACCGAGAATGATAAAATAAAAAAAGAAAAGAAAAAAAGATAGAAAAATAAAAAATTTCAAAACTTAATAAAAATTTATGAAACTATAAAAAAAGAAAGAAAAAAAATTAAAGCAAAAGAAAAAAGATAAATAAAGCACAAAAAAAAGAAAAAAAAAACAAGAAATTATAAAAGGTAAGAAAATAAAAAAGGACAAAAATTGAAGAAAAATTTCAAAAATGAAATGGAATGACAAAATGAAAAAAAAAACTAGTTTAAAAAGGAACAAAAAGTTGAAAAACATATAAGACCTAATAATAAAACAATATAAAAAGTGCGACAAAAAATTAAAAAAGAGAAAATTTAATGCAAAATAAAAAAAGTATGAGAATTTAAAAACGCAAATAAGAAATGAAAGGAAATTTGTGAAAAAAAAAAAGAATAAAAATGAAAAGACAAAAGATTTGGAAAAAAAAAAACAGAAAAATAAAAATTTTTAAAATAACGAAAAAATTAAAACAAGTAAAAATGAAAGCATGTGAAAAAAAAGTAAAAAGAAGGAAAATTTTGAAGGGAAAAAGTTATTAAAAAATTACAAAGTAGGACAAAAATAGCAAGAAAAATAATAAAATAAAAAAGATTCAAAAAATAAAAATAAAAAATTTTGAACTTTATAAAAATTTTTAAAATATAAATAAAAATAAATGGAAAAATAAATTAAGATAAAATATTAATATGGAAGAAAAAATTAAATAAAATACCAAAAAAGCAAAAAATAAAAAAGTAAGATATTAAAAAATTAGCGAATAAAAAAATACAAAAGACAAAATGAATAAAAATTTCAAATACAAAATAGAAAAAACTTTTAGTTCAGAATATACAAAGAAAAACAACAAAAATATAACAAATATAGGAAAAAGATATAAAAAATCAAAGATAAAAAAATAAAATAAAAGTTAATAAAAAATATAAATAAAAACAAAAAGAAAGTGCACAAAAAAAGTCTGATAATTTAAAAATGCAAATAAGAAATGAAAGGAAATTTGTGAAAAAAATAAGAAAAGAATAAAAAAAGAAAAAAGAAATGTAAAAAATTTTAAAACAACGAAAAAAATTAAAACAAGTAAAACTGAAAGCATATGAAAAAAAAAAAGCAAAAGAAAGAAAATTTCAAAGGGAAAAAGTTATTGAAAAATTAGAACATAGAACAAAAAAAATGAAAATGAAAAAATAAAAATAAAAAATTTTAAATTTTATAAATTTTTTTAAAAATACGAATAAAAAACAAATAAAAAATAGTAATATAAAAGAAAAAAAATACCAAAAAATGGAAAAAGATAAAAAAAAGTAAGAAAATAAAAAATTAGCAAATGAAAAGAATATAAAAAGACAAAATGAATAAGAATTTGACATATAAAATAGAAAAAACTTTTAGTTTAAAGAAAAAAATAAAATAAAAACAAAAGGAAGTGCACAAAAAAAGAAGTTTGAGGTTTTAAAATTGTAAAGAAGAAATAAAAAGAAAGTGTGAAAAAAAAGATATAAGAAAAAGCAAGAAAAAAAATAAAAAAAACAAAATATATAAAAAGCAAGAAAAAAATGAAAGTAAATCAACAAATAAGTTAAAAGAAAAAGAAAAAAAGGATTAATGAAAAATTATAAAAATATATACAACAAATAAAGGAAAAAGATATAAAATACGAAAGATGAAAAATAAAATAAAAGTTAATAAAAAATATAAATAAAAATAAAAGAATGTGCACAAAAAAAGAAGTTTGAGGTTTTAAAATTATAAAGAAGAAATAAAAAAAAAAGTGCAAACAAAAAGATTTAAGAAAAAGCAAGAAAAAAATAAAAAATGAAAATACAAAATATATAAAATAAAATTTGAGAAAAAAAATAAAAAATGAAGAGGCAAAAATATGAAATAAAACAAAAAGAAAAAAATTTATAGAAAATTTTAAAACAAAGAAAAAAGTGAAGAAAAAAGAAACGAAAGCACATAAAAAAAAGAAGAAAAATTTGAAAGGAGAAAAAGTTAATGAAAAATTATAAAAATGCAATAAAAAATAACCGAGAATGATAAAATAAAAAAAGAAAAGAAAAAAAGATAGAAAAATAAAAAATTTCAAAACTTAATAAAAATTTATGAAACTATAAAAAAAGAAAGAAAAAAAATTAAAGCAAAAGAAAAAAGATAAATAAAGCACAAAAAAAAGAAAAAAAAAACAAGAAATTATAAAAGGTAAGAAAATAAAAAAGGACAAAAATTGAAGAAAAATTTCAAAAATGAAATGGAATGACAAAATGAAAAAAAACTAGTTTAAAAAGGAACAAAAAATTGAAAAACATATAAGACCTAATAATAAAACAATATAAAAAGTGCGACAAAAAATTAAAAAAGAGAAAATTTAATGCAAAATAAAAAAAGTATGAGAATTTAAAAACGCAAATAAGAAATGAAAGGAAATTTGTGAAAAAAAAAAAGAATAAAAATGAAAAGACAAAAGATTTGGAAAAAAAAAAACAGAAAAATAAAAATTTTTAAAATAACGAAAAAATTAAAACAAGTAAAAATGAAAGCATGTGAAAAAAAAGTAAAAAGAAGGAAAATTTTGAAGGGAAAAAGTTATTAAAAAATTACAAAGTAGGACAAAAATAGCAAGAAAAATAATAAAATAAAAAAGATTCAAAAAATAAAAATAAAAAATTTTGAACTTTATAAAAATTTTTAAAATATAAATAAAAATAAATGGAAAAATAAATTAAGATAAAATATTAATATGGAAGAAAAAATTAAATAAAATACCAAAAAAGCAAAAAATAAAAAAGTAAGATATTAAAAAATTAGCGAATAAAAAAATACAAAAGACAAAATGAATAAAAATTTCAAATACAAAATAGAAAAAACTTTTAGTTCAGAATATACAAAGAAAAACAACAAAAATATAACAAATATAGGAAAAAGATATAAAAAATCAAAGATAAAAAAATAAAATAAAAGTTAATAAAAAATATAAATAAAAACAAAAAGAAAGTGCACAAAAAAAGTCTGATAATTTAAAAATGCAAATAAGAAATGAAAGGAAATTTGTGAAAAAAATAAGAAAAGAATAAAAAAAGAAAAAAGAAATGTAAAAAATTTTAAAACAACGAAAAAAATTAAAACAAGTAAAACTGAAAGCATATGAAAAAAAAAAAGCAAAAGAAAGAAAATTTCAAAGGGAAAAAGTTATTGAAAAATTAGAACATAGAACAAAAAAAATGAAAATGAAAAAATAAAAATAAAAAATTTTAAATTTTATAAATTTTTTTAAAAATACGAATAAAAAACAAATAAAAAATAGTAATATAAAAGAAAAAAAATACCAAAAAATGGAAAAAGATAAAAAAAAAGTAAGAAAATAAAAAATTAGCAAATGAAAAGAATATAAAAAGACAAAATGAATAAGAATTTGACATATAAAATAGAAAAAACTTTTAGTTTAAAGAAAAAAATAAAATAAAAACAAAAGGAAGTGCACAAAAAAAGAAGTTTGAGGTTTTAAAATTGTAAAGAAGAAGTAAAAAGAAAGTGTGAAAAAAAAGATATAAGAAAAAGCAAGAAAAAAAATAAAAAAAACAAAATATATAAAAAGCAAGAAAAAAATGAAAGTAAATCAACAAATAAGTTAAAAGAAAAAGAAAAAAAGGATTAATGAAAAATTATAAAAATATATACAACAAATAAAGGAAAAAGATATAAAATACGAAAGATGAAAAATAAAATAAAAGTTAATAAAAAATATAAATAAAAATAAAAGAATGTGCACAAAAAAAGAAGTTTGAGGTTTTAAAATTATAAAGAAGAAATAAAAAAAAAAAGTGCAAACAAAAAGATTTAAGAAAAAGCAAGAAAAAAATAAAAAATGAAAATACAAAATATATAAAATAAAATTTGAGAAAAAAAATAAAAAATGAAGAGGCAAAAATATGAAATAAAACAAAAAGAAAAAAATTTATAGAAAATTTTAAAACAAAGAAAAAAGTGAAGAAAAAAGAAACGAAAGCACATAAAAAAAAGAAGAAAAATTTGAAAGGAGAAAAAGTTAATGAAAAATTATAAAAATGCAATAAAAAATAACCGAGAATGATAAAATAAAAAAAGAAAAGAAAAAAAGATAGAAAAATAAAAAATTTCAAAACTTAATAAAAATTTATGAAACTATAAAAAAAGAAAGAAAAAAAATTAAAGCAAAAGAAAAAAGATAAACAAAGCACAAAAAAAAGAAAAAAAAAACAAGAAATTATAAAAGGTAAGAAAATAAAAAAGGACAAAAATTGAAGAAAAATTTCAAAAATGAAATGGAATGACAAAATGAAAAAAAAACTAGTTTAAAAAGGAACAAAAAATTGAAAAACATATAAGACCTAATAATAAAACAATATAAAAAGTGCGACAAAAAATTAAAAAAGAGAAAATTTAATGCAAAATAAAAAAAGTATGAGAATTTAAAAACGCAAATAAGAAATGAAAGGAAATTTGTGAAAAAAAAAAAGAATAAAAATGAAAAGACAAAAGATTTGGAAAAAAAAAAACAGAAAAATAAAAATTTTTAAAATAACGAAAAAATTAAAACAAGTAAAAATGAAAGCATATGAAAAAAAAGTAAAAAGAAGGAAAATTTTGAAGGGAAAAAGTTATTAAAAAATTACAAAGTAGGACAAAAATAGCAAGAAAAATAATAAAATAAAAAAGATTCAAAAAATAAAAATAAAAAATTTTGAACTTTATAAAAATTTTTAAAATATAAATAAAAATAAATGGAAAAATAAATTAAGATAAAATATTAATATGGAAGAAAAAATTAAATAAAATACCAAAAAAGCAAAAAATAAAAAAGTAAGATATTAAAAAATTAGCGAATAAAAAAATACAAAAGACAAAATGAATAAAAATTTCAAATACAAAATAGAAAAAACTTTTAGTTCAGAATATACAAAGAAAAACAACAAAAATATAACAAATATAGGAAAAAGATATAAAAAATCAAAGATAAAAAAATAAAATAAAAGTTAATAAAAAATATAAATAAAAACAAAAAGAAAGTGCACAAAAAAAGTCTGATAATTTAAAAATGCAAATAAGAAATGAAAGGAAATTTGTGAAAAAAATAAGAAAAGAATAAAAAAGAAAAAAGAAATGTAAAAAATTTTAAAACAACGAAAAAAATTAAAACAAGTAAAACTGAAAGCATATGAAAAAAAAAAAGCAAAAGAAAGAAAATTTCAAAGGGAAAAAGTTATTGAAAAATTAGAACATAGAACAAAAAAAATGAAAATGAAAAAATAAAAATAAAAAATTTTAAATTTTATAAATTTTTTTAAAAATACGAATAAAAAACAAATAAAAAATAGTAATATAAAAGAAAAAAAATACCAAAAAATGGAAAAAGATAAAAAAAAGTAAGAAAATAAAAAATTAGCAAATGAAAAGAATATAAAAAGACAAAATGAATAAGAATTTGACATATAAAATAGAAAAAACTTTTAGTTTAAAGAAAAAAATAAAATAAAAACAAAAGGAAGTGCACAAAAAAAGAAGTTTGAGGTTTTAAAATTGTAAAGAAGAAATAAAAAGAAAGTGTGAAAAAAAAGATATAAGAAAAAGCAAGAAAAAAAATAAAAAAAACAAAATATATAAAAAGCAAGAAAAAAATGAAAGTAAATCAACAAATAAGTTAAAAGAAAAAGAAAAAAAGGATTAATGAAAAATTATAAAAATATATACAACAAATAAAGGAAAAAGATATAAAATACGAAAGATGAAAAATAAAATAAAAGTTAATAAAAAATATAAATAAAAATAAAAGAATGTGCACAAAAAAAGAAGTTTGAGGTTTTAAAATTATAAAGAAGAAATAAAAAAAAAAGTGCAAACAAAAAGATTTAAGAAAAAGCAAGAAAAAAATAAAAAATGAAAATACAAAATATATAAAATAAAATTTGAGAAAAAAAATAAAAAATGAAGAGGCAAAAATATGAAATAAAACAAAAAGAAAAAAATTTATAGAAAATTTTAAAACAAAGAAAAAAGTGAAGAAAAAAGAAACGAAAGCACATAAAAAAAAGAAGAAAAATTTGAAAGGAGAAAAAGTTAATGAAAAATTATAAAAATGCAATAAAAAATAACCGAGAATGATAAAATAAAAAAAGAAAAGAAAAAAAGATAGAAAAATAAAAAATTTCAAAACTTAATAAAAATTTATGAAACTATAAAAAAAGAAAGAAAAAAAATTAAAGCAAAAGAAAAAAGATAAATAAAGCACAAAAAAAAGAAAAAAAAAACAAGAAATTATAAAAGGTAAGAAAATAAAAAAGGACAAAAATTGAAGAAAAATTTCAAAAATGAAATGGAATGACAAAATGAAAAAAAACTAGTTTAAAAAGGAACAAAAAATTGAAAAACATATAAGACCTAATAATAAAACAATATAAAAAGTGCGACAAAAAATTAAAAAAGAGAAAATTTAATGCAAAATAAAAAAAGTATGAGAATTTAAAAACGCAAATAAGAAATGAAAGGAAATTTGTGAAAAAAAAAAAGAATAAAAATGAAAAGACAAAAGATTTGGAAAAAAAAAAACAGAAAAATAAAAATTTTTAAAATAACGAAAAAATTAAAACAAGTAAAAATGAAAGCATGTGAAAAAAAAGTAAAAAGAAGGAAAATTTTGAAGGGAAAAAGTTATTAAAAAATTACAAAGTAGGACAAAAATAGCAAGAAAAATAATAAAATAAAAAAGATTAAAAAAATAAAAATAAAAAATTTTGAACTTTATAAAAATTTTTAAAATATAAATAAAAATAAATGGAAAAATAAATTAAGATAAAATATTAATATGGAAGAAAAAATTAAATAAAATACCAAAAAAGCAAAAAATAAAAAAGTAAGATATTAAAAAATTAGCGAATAAAAAAATACAAAAGACAAAATGAATAAAAATTTCAAATACAAAATAGAAAAAACTTTTAGTTCAGAATATACAAAGAAAAACAACAAAAATATAACAAATATAGGAAAAAGATATAAAAAATCAAAGATAAAAAAATAAAATAAAAGTTAATAAAAAATATAAATAAAAACAAAAAGAAAGTGCACAAAAAAGGTCTAATAATTTAAAAATGCAAATAAGAAATGAAAGGAAATTTGTGAAAAAAATAAGAAAAGAATAAAAATGAAAAGACAAAAGATTTGGAATAAAAAAAGAAAAAAGAAATGTAAAAAATTTTAAAACAACGAAAAAAATTAAAGCAAGTAAAACTGAAAGCATATGAAAAAAAAAAAGCAAAAGAAAGAAAATTTCAAAGGGAAAAAAGTTATTGAAAAATTAGAACATAGAACAAAAAAAATGAAAATGAAAAAATAAAAAAGATTCAAAAAATAAAAATAAAAAATTTTAAATTTTATAAATTTTTTTAAAAATACGAATAAAAAACAAATAAAAAATAGTAATATAAAAGGAAAAAAATAAAAAAAAAACCAAAAAATGGAAAAAGATAAAAAAGTAAGAAAATAAAAAATTAGCAAGTGAAAAGAATATAAAAAGACAAAATGAATAAGAATTTGACATATAAAATAGAAAAAACTTTTAGTTTAAAGAAAAAAATAAAATAAAAACAAAAGGAAGTGCACAAAAAAAGAAGTTTGAGGTTTTAAAATTGTAAAGAAGAAATAAAAAGAAAGTGTGAAAAAAAAGATATAAGAAAAAGCAAGAAAAAAAATAAAAAAAACAAAATATATAAAAAGCAAGAAAAAAATGAAAGTAAATCAACAAATAAGTTAAAAGAAAAAGAGAAAAAGGATTAATGAAAAATTATAAAAATATATACAACAAATAAAGGAAAAAGATATAAAATACGAAAGATGAAAAATAAAATAAAAGTTAATAAAAAATATAAATAAAAATAAAAGAATGTGCACAAAAAAAGAAGTTTGAGGTTTTAAAATTATAAAGAAGAAATAAAAAAAAAAAAGTGCAAACAAAAAGATTTAAGAAAAAGCAAGAAAAAAATAAAAAATGAAAATACAAAATATATAAAATAAAATTTGAGAAAAAAAATAAAAAATGAAGAGGCAAAAATATGAAATAAAACAAAAAGAAAAAAATTTATAGAAAATTTTAAAACAAAGAAAAAAGTGAAGAAAAAAGAAACGAAAGCACATAAAAAAAAAGAAGAAAAATTTGAAAGGAGAAAAAGTTAATGGAAAATTATAAAAATGCAATAAAAAATAACCGAGAATGATAAAATAAAAAAAGAAAAGAAAAAAAGATAGAAAAATAAAAAATTTCAAAACTTAATAAAAATTTATGAAACTATAAAAAAAGAAAGAAAAACAAGAAATTATAAAAAGTAAGAAAATAAAAAAGGACAAAAATTGAAGAAAAATTTCAAAAATGAAATGGAATGACAAAATGAAAAAAGATTAGTTTAAAAAGGAACAAAAAATTGAAAAACATATAAGACCTAATAATAAAACAATATAAAAAGTGCGACAAAAAATTAAAAAAGAGAAAATTTAACGCAAAATAAAAAAAGTATGAGAATTTAAAAACGCAAATAAGAAATGAAAGGAAATTTGTGAAAAAAAAAAAAGAATAAAAATGAAAAGACAAAAGATTTGGAAAAAAAAAAACAGAAAAATAAAAATTTTTAAAATAACGAAAAAATTAAAACAAGTAAAAATGAAAGCATATGAAAAAAAAGTAAAAAGAAGGAAAATTTTGAAGGGAAAAAGTTATTAAAAAATTACAAAGTAGGACAAAAATAGCAAGAAAAATAATAAAATAAAAAAGATTCAAAAAATAAAAATAAAAAATTTTGAACTTTATAAAAATTTTTAAAATATAAATAAAAATAAATGGAAAAATAAATTAAGATAAAATATTAATATGGAAGAAAAAATTAAATAAAATACCAAAAAAGCAAAAAATAAAAAAGTAAGATATTAAAAAATTAGCGAATAAAAAAATACAAAAGACAAAATGAATAAAAATTTCAAATACAAAATAGAAAAAACTTTTAGTTCAGAATATGCAAAGAAAAACAACAAAAAATATAACAAATATAGGAAAAAGATATAAAAAATCAAAGATAAAAAAATAAAATAAAAGTTAATAAAAAATATAAATAAAAAGAAAAAGAAAGTGCACAAAAAAAGTCTGATAATTTAAAAATGCAAATAAGAAATGAAAGGAAATTTGTGAAAAAAATAAGAAAAGAATAAAAATGAAAAGACAAAAGATTTGGAATAAAAAAAGAAAAAAGAAATGTAAAAAATTTTAAAACAACGAAAAAAATTAAAGCAAGTAAAACTGAAAGCATATGAAAAAAAAAAAGCAAAAGAAAGAAAATTTCAAAGGGAAAAAGTTATTGAGAAATTAGAACATAGAACAAAAAAAATGAAAATGAAAAAATAAAAAAGATTCAAAAAATAAAAATAAAAAATTTTAAATTTTATAAAATTTTTTAAAAATACGAATAAAAAACAAATAAAAAATAGTAATATAAAAGGAAAAAAATAAAAAAAAAACCAAAAAATGGAAAAAGATAAAAAAGTAAGAAAATAAAAAATTAGCAAATGAAAAGAATATAAAAAGACAAAATGAATAAGAATTTGACATATAAAATAGAAAAAACTTTTAGTTTAAAGAAAAAAATAAAATAAAAACAAAAGGAAGTGCACAAAAAAAGAAGTTTGAGGTTTTAAAATTGTAAAGAAGAAATAAAAAAAAAAAAGTGTGAAAAAAAAGATATAAGAAAAAGCAAGAAAAAAATAGAGAATTTTAATAGAAAGAAAAAAATGAAAGTAAATCAACAAATAAGTTAAAAGAAAAAGAGAAAAAGGATTAATGAAAAATTATAAAAATATATACAACAAATAAAGGAAAAAGTTATAAAATACGAAAGATGAAAAATAAAATAAAAGTTAATAAAAAATATAAATAAAAATAAAAGAATGTGCACAAAAAAAGAAGTTTGAGGTTTTAAAATTATAAAGAAGAAATAAAAAAAAAGGTGCAAACAAAAAGATTTAAGAAAAAGCAAGAAAAAAATAAAAAATGAAAATACAAAATATATAAAATAAAATTTGAGAAAAAAATGAGAGAAATAAGAAAAAAAATAAAAAATGAAGAGGCGAAAATATGAAATAAAACAAGAAGAAAAAAATTTATAGAAAATTTTAAAACGAAGAAAAAAGTGAAGAAAAATTTGAAAGGAGAAAAAGTTAATGAAAAATTATAAAAATGCAACAAAAAATAACCGAGAATGATAAAATAAAAAAAGAAAAGAAAAATAAAAAATTTCAAAACTTAATAAAAATTTATGAAACTATAAAAAAAGAAAGAAATAAAAAAATAAAAATAAAAAAAGAAAAAAAATTAAAGCAAAAGAAAAAAGATAAATAAAGCACAAAAAAAGAAAAAAAAACAAAAAATATAAAAAGTAAGAAAATAAAAAAGGACAAAAATTGAAGAAAAATTTCAAAAATGAAATGGAATGACAAAATGAAAAAAAATTAGTTTAAAAAGGAACAAAAAATTGAAAAACATATAAGACCTAATAATAAAACAATATAAAAAGTGCGACAAAACATTAAAAAAGAGAAAATTTAATGCAAAATAAAAAAAGTATGAGAATTTAAAAACGCAAATAAGAAATGAAAGGAAATTTGTGAAAAAAAAAGGAATAAAAATGAAAAGACAAAAGATTTGGAATAAAAAACAGAAAAATAAAAATTTTTAAAATAACGAAAAAATTAAAACGAGTAAAAATGAAAGCATATGAAAAAAAAGTAAAAAGAAGGAAAATTTTGAAGGGAAAAAGTTATTAAAAAATTACAAAGTAGGACAAAAATAGCAAGAAAAATAATAAAATAAAAAAGATTCAAAAAATAAAAATAAAAAATTTTGAACTTTATAAAAATTTGTAAAATATAAATAAAAATAAATGGAAAAATAAATTAAGATAAAATATTAATATGGAAGAAAAAAATTAAATAAAATACAAAAAAAGCAAAAAATAAAAAAGTAAGATATTAAAAAATTAGCGAATAAAAAAATACAAAAGACAAAATGAATAAAAATTTCGAATACAAAATAGAAAAAACTTTTAGTTCAGAATATACAAAGAAAAACAACAAAAATATAACAAATATAGGAAAAAGATATAAAAAATCAAAGATAAAAAATATAAAATAAAAGTTAATAAAAAATATAAATAAAAACAAAAAGAAAGTGCACAAAAAAAGTCTAATAATTTAAAAATGCAAATAAGAAATGAATGGAAATTTGTGAAAAAATAAGAAAAGAATAAAAATGAAAAGACAAAAGATTTGGAATAAAAAAAGAAAAAAGAAATGTAAAAAATTTTAAAACAACGAAAAAATTAAAACAAGTAAAACTGAAAGCATAGGAAAAAAAAAAAAAGCAAAAGAAAGAAAATTTCAAAGGGAAAAAGTTATTGAAAAATTAGAACATAGAACAAAAAAAAAATGAAAATGAAAAAATAAAAAAGATTCAAAAAATAGAAATAAAAAATTTTAAATTTTATAAAATTTTTTAAAAATATGAATAAAAAACAAATAAAAAATAGTAATATAAAAGAAAAAAAATAAATAAAATACCAAAAAATGGAAAAAGATAAAAAAGTAAGAAAATAAAAAATTAGCAAATGAAAAGAATATAAAAAGACAAAATGAATAAGAATTTGACATATAAAATAGAAAAAACTTTTAGTTTAAAGAAAAAAATAAAATAAAAACAAAAGGAAGTGCACAAAAAAAGAAGTTTGAGGTTTTAAAATTGTAAAGAAGAAATAAAAAAAAAAAGTGTGAAAAAAAAGATATAAGAAAAAGCAAGAAAAAAATAGAGAATTTTAATAGAAAGAAAAAAATGAAAGTAAATCAACAAATAAGTTAAAAGAAAAAGAGAAAAAGGATTAATGAAAAATTATAAAAATATATACAACAAATAAAGGAAAAAGTTATAAAATACGAAAGATGAAAAATAAAATAAAAGTTAATAAAAAATATAAATAAAAATAAAAGAATGTGCACAAAAAAAGAAGTTTGAGGTTTTAAAATTGTAAAGAAGAAATAAAAAGAAAGTGTGAAAAAAAAGATATAAGAAAAAGCAAGAAAAAAAATAAAAAAAACAAAATATATAAAAAGCAAGAAAAAAATGAAAGTAAATCAACAAATAAGTTAAAAGAAAAAGAGAAAAAGGATTAATGAAAAATTATAAAAATATATACAACAAATAAAGGAAAAAGATATAAAATACGAAAGATGAAAAATAAAATAAAAGTTAATAAAAAATATAAATAAAAATAAAAGAATGTGCACAAAAAAAGAAGTTTGAGGTTTTAAAATTATAAAGAAGAAATAAAAAAAAAGTGCAAACAAAAAGATTTAAGAAAAAGCAAGAAAAAAATAAAAAATGAAAATACAAAATATATAAAATACAAATTGAGAAAAAAATGAGAGAAATAAGAAAAAAAATAAAAAATGAAGAGGCAAAAATTTGAAATAAAACAAGAAGAAAAAAAATTTTATAGAAAATTTTAAAACGAAGAAAAAAGTGAAGAAAAATTTGAAAGGAGAAAAAGTTAATGAAAAATTATAAAAATGCAACAAAAAATAACCGAGAATGATAAAATAAAAAAAGAAAAGAAAAATAAAAAATATCAAAAGTTAATAAAAATTTATGAAACTATAAAAAAAGAAAGAAATAAAAAAATAAAAATAAAATAAGAAAAAAAATTAAAGCAAAAGAAAAAAGATAAATAAAGCACAAAAAAAGAAAAAAAAACAAAAAATATAAAAAGTAAGAAAATAAAAAAGGACAAAAATTGAAGAAAAATTTCAAAAATGAAATGGAATGACAAAATGAAAAAAAATTAGTTTAAAAAGGAACAAAAAATTGAAAAACATATAAGACCTAATAATAAAAAAATATAAAAAGTGCGACAAAAAATTAAAAAAGAGAAAATTTAATGCAAAATAAAAAAAAGTATGAGAATTTAAAAACGCAAATAAGAAATGAAAGGAAATTTGTGAAAAAAAAAAGGAATAAAAATGAAAAGACAAAAGATTTGGAATAAAAAACAGAAAAATAAAAATTTTTAAAATAACGAAAAAATTAAAACGAGTAAAAATGAAAGCATATGAAAAAAAAGTAAAAAGAAGGAAAATTTTGAAGGGAAAAAGTTATTAAAAAATTACAAAGTAGGACAAAAATAGCAAGAAAAATAATAAAATAAAAAAGATTCAAAAAATAAAAATAAAAAATTTTGAACTTTATAAAAATTTGTAAAATATAAATAAAAATAAATGGAAAAATAAATTAAGATAAAATATTAATATGGAAGAAAAAATTAAATAAAATACCAAAAAAGCAAAAAATAAAAAAGTAAGATATTAAAAAATTAGCGAATAAAAAAATACAAAAGACAAAATGAATAAAAATTTCGAATACAAAATAGAAAAAACTTTTAGTTGAGAATATACAAAGAAAAACAACAAAAATATAACAAATATAGGAAAAAGATATAAAAAATCAAAGATAAAAAAATAAAATAAAAGTTAATAAAAAATATAAATAAAAACAAAAAGAAAGTGCACAAAAAAAGTCTAATAATTTAAAAATGCAAATAAGAAATGAAAGGAAATTTGTGAAAAAATAAGAAAAGAATAAAAATGAAAAGACAAAAGATTTGGAATAAAAAAAGAAAAAAGAAATGTAAAAAATTTTAAAACAACGAAAAAATTAAAACAAGTAAAACTGAAAGCATAGGAAAAAAAAAAAAAAAGCAAAAGAAAGAAAATTTCAAAGGGAAAAAGTTATTGAAAAATTAGAACATAGAACAAAAAAAAAATGAAAATGAAAAAATAAAAAAGATTCAAAAAATAGAAATAAAAAATTTTAAATTTTATAAAATTTTTTAAAAATATGAATAAAAAACAAATAAAAAATAGTAATATAAAAGAAAAAAAAATAAATAAAATACCAAAAAATGGAAAAAGATAAAAAAGTAAGAAAATAAAAAATTAGCAAATGAAAAGAATATAAAAAGACAAAATGAATAAGAATTTGACATATAAAATAGAAAAAACTTTTAGTTTAAAGAAAAAAATAAAATAAAAACAAAAGGAAGTGCACAAAAAAAGAAGTTTGAGGTTTTAAAATTGTAAAGAAGAAATAAAAAAAAAAAAAAGTGTGAAAAAAAAGATATAAGAAAAAGCAAGAAAAAAATAGAGAATTTTAATAGAAAGAAAAAAATGAAAGTAAATCAACAAATAAGTTAAAAGAAAAAGAGAAAAAGGATTAATGAAAATTTATAAAAATATATACAACAAATAAAGGAAAAAGATATAAAATACGAAAGATGAAAAATAAAATAAAAGTTAATAAAAAATATAAATAAAAATAAAAGAATGTGCACAAAAAAAGAAGTTTGAGGTTTTAAAATTATAAAGAAGAAATAAAAAAAAAGTGCAAACAAAAAGATTTAAGAAAAAGCAAGA
The DNA here is from genome assembly GCF_047325235.1 of Durio zibethinus. NCBI lineage: Eukaryota > Viridiplantae > Streptophyta > Magnoliopsida > Malvales > Malvaceae > Durio > Durio zibethinus. The sequence continues at coordinate 308,746 of NW_028322654.1, forward strand.
AAAAAATAAAAAATGAAAATACAAAATATATAAAATAAAAATTGAGAAAAAAAATGAGAGAAATAAGAAAAAAAATAAAAAATGAAGAGGCAAAAATATGAAATAAAACAAGAAGAAAAAAAAATTTATAGAAAATTTTAAAACGAAGAAAAAAGTGAAGAAAAATTTGAAAGGAGAAAAAGTTAATGAAAAATTATAAAAATGCAACAAAAAATAACCGAGAATGATAAAATAAAAAAAGAAAAGAAAAATAAAAAATTTCAAAACTTAATAAAAATTTATGAAACTATAAAAAAAGAAAGAAATAAAAAAATTAAAAAAAAAAGGAAAAAAATTAAAGCAAAAGAAAAAAGATAAATAAAGCACAAAAAAAGAAAAAAAAAACAAAAAATATAAAAAGTAAGAAAATAAAAAAGGAAAAAAATTGAAGAAAAATTTAAAAAATGAAATGGAATGACAAAATGAAAAAAAATTATTTTAAAAAGGAACAAAAAATTGAAAAACATATAAGACCTAATAATAAAACAATATAAAAAGTGCGACAAAAAATTAAAAAAGAGAAAATTTAATGCAAAATAAAAAAAGTATGAGAATTTAAAAACGCAAATAAGAAATGAAAGGAAATTTGTGAAAAAAAAAGGAATAAAAATGAAAAGACAAAAGATTTGGAATAAAAAACAGAAAAATAAAAATTTTTAAAATAACGAAAAAATTAAAACGAGTAAAAATGAAAGCATATGAAAAAAAAGTAAAAAGAAGGAAAATTTTGAAGGGAAAAAGTTATTAAAAAATTACAAAGTAGGACAAAAATAGCAAGAAAAATAATAAAATAAAAAAGATTCAAAAAATAAAAAAAAAAAATTTTGAACTTTATAAAAATTTGTAAAATATAAATAAAAATAAATGGAAAAATAAATTAAGATAAAATATTAATATGGAAGAAAAAATTAAATAAAATACCAAAAAAGCAAAAAATAAAAAAGTAAGATATTAAAAAATTAGCGAATAAAAAAATACAAAAGACAAAATGAATAAAAATTTCGAATACAAAATAGAAAAAACTTTTAGTTGAGAATATACAAAGAAAAACAACAAAAATATAGCAAATATAGGAAAAAGATATAAAAAATCAAAGATAAAAAAAATAAAATAAAAGTTAATAAAAAATATAAATAAAAACAAAAAGAAAGTGCACAAAAAAAGTCTAATAATTTAAAAATGCAAATAAGAAATGAAAGGAAATTTGTGAAAAAATAAGAAAAGAATAAAAATGAAAAGACAAAAGATTTGGAATAAAAAAAGAAAAAAGAAATGTAAAAAATTTTAAAACAACGAAAAAATTAAAACAAGTAAAACTGAAAGCATAGGAAAAAAAAAAAAAAGCAAAAGAAAGAAAATTTCAAAGGGAAAAAGTTATTGAAAAATTAGAACATAGAACAAAAAAAAAATGAAAATGAAAAAATAAAAAAGATTCAAAAAATAGAAATAAAAAATTTTAAATTTTATAAAATTTTTTAAAAATATGAATAAAAAACAAATAAAAAATAGTAATATAAAAGAAAAAAAATAAATAAAATACCAAAAAATGGAAAAAGATAAAAAAGTAAGAAAATAAAAAATTAGCAAATGAAAAGAATATAAAAAGACAAAATGAATAAGAATTTGACATATAAAATAGAAAAAACTTTTAGTTTAAAGAAAAAAATAAAATAAAAACAAAAGGAAGTGCACAAAAAAAGAAGTTTGAGGTTTTAAAATTGTAAAGAAGAAATAAAAAAAAAAAAGTGTGAAAAAAAAGATATAAGAAAACGCAAGAAAAAAATAGAGAATTTTAATAGAAAGAAAAAAATGAAAGTAAATCAACAAATAAGTTAAAAGAAAAAGAGAAAAAGGATTAATGAAAAATTATAAAAATATATACAACAAATAAAGGAAAAAGATATAAAATACGAAACATGAAAAATAAAATAAAAGTTAATAAAAAATATAAATAAAAATAAAAGAATGTGCACAAAAAAAGAAGTTTGAGGTTTTAAAATTATAAAGAAGAAATAAAAAAAAAGTGCAAACAAAAAGATTTAAGAAAAAGCAAGAAAAAAATAAAAAATGAAAATACAAAATATATAAAATAAAAATTGAGAAAAAAAATGAGAGAAATAAGAAAAAAAATAAAAAATGAAGAGGCAAAAATATGAAATAAAACAAGAAGAAAAAAAAATTTATAGAAAATTTTAAAACGAAGAAAAAAGTGAAGAAAAATTTGAAAGGAGAAAAAGTTAATGAAAAATTATAAAAATGCAACAAAAAATAACCGAGAATGATAAAATAAAAAAAGAAAAGAAAAATAAAAAATTTCAAAACTTAATAAAAATTTATGAAACTATAAAAAAAGAAAGAAATAAAAAAAATAAAAATAAAAAAAGAAAAAAAATTAAAGCAAAAGAAAAAAGATAAATAAAGCACAAAAAAAGAAAAAAAAACAAAAAATATAAAAAGTAAGAAAATAAAAAAGGACAAAAATTGAAGAAAAATTTCAAAAATGAAATGGAATGACAAAATGAAAAAAAGTTAGTTTAAAAAGGAACAAAAAATTGAAAAACATATAAGACCTAATAATAAAACAATATAAAAAGTGCGACAAAAAATAAAAAAAGAGAAAATTTAATGCAAAATAAAAAAAGTATGAGAATTTAAAAACGCAAATAAGAAATGAAAGGAAATTTGTGAAAAAAAAAAGGAATAAAAATGAAAAGACAAAAGATTTGGAATAAAAAACAGAAAAATAAAAATTTTTAAAATAACGAAAAAATTAAAACGAGTAAAAATGAAAGCATATGAAAAAAAAGTAAAAAGAAGGAAAATTTTGAAGGGAAAAAGTTATTAAAAAATTACAAAGTAGGACAAAAATAGCAAGAAAAATAATAAAATAAAAAAGATTCAAAAAATAAAAAAAAAAAATTTTGAACTTTATAAAAGTTTGTAAAATATAAATAAAAATAAATGGAAAAATAAATTAAGATAAAATATTAATATGGAAGAAAAAATTAAATAAAATACCAAAAAAGCAAAAAAAAAAAAAGTAAGATATTAAAAAATTAGCGAATAAAAAAATACAAAAGACAAAATGAATAAAAATTTCGAATACAAAATAGAAAAAACTTTTAGTTGAGAATATACAAAGAAAAACAACAAAAATATAGCAAATATAGGAAAAAGATATAAAAAATCAAAGATAAAAAAAATAAAATAAAAGTTAATAAAAAATATAAATAAAAACAAAAAGAAAGTGCACAAAAAAAGTCTAATAATTTAAAAATGCAAATAAGAAATGAAAGGAAATTTGTGAAAAAATAAGAAAAGAATAAAAATGAAAAGACAAAAGATTTGGAATAAAAAAAGAAAAAAGAAATGAAAAAATTTTTAAAACAACGAAAAAATTAAAACAAGTAAAACTGAAAGCATAGGAAAAAAAAAAAAAAAAGCAAAAGAAAGAAAATTTCAAAGGGAAAAAGTTATTGAAAAATTAGAACATAGAACAAAAAAAAAATGAAAATGAAAAAATAAAAAAGATTCAAAAAATAGAAATAAAAAATTTTAAATTTTATAAAATTTTTTAAAAATATGAATAAAAAACAAATAAAAAATAGTAATATAAAAGAAAAAAAATAAATAAAATACCAAAAAATGGAAAAAGATAAAAAAGTAAGAAAATAAAAAATTAGCAAATGAAAAGAATATAAAAAGACAAAATGAATAAGAATTTGACATATAAAATAGAAAAAACTTTTAGTTTAAAGAAAAAAATAAAATAAAAACAAAAGGAAGTGCACAAAAAAAGAAGTTTGAGGTTTTAAAATTGTAAAGAAGAAATAAAAAAAAAAAAAAAGTGTGAAAAAAAAGATATAAGAAAAAGCAAGAAAAAAATAGAGAATTTTAATAGAAAGAAAAAAATGAAAGTAAATCAACAAATAAGTTAAAAGAAAAAGAGAAAAAGGATTAATGAAAAATTATAAAAATATATACAACAAATAAAGGAAAAAGATATAAAATACGAAAGATGAAAAATAAAATAAAAGTTAATAAAAAATATAAATAAAAATAAAAGAATGTGCACAAAAAAAGAAGTTTGAGGTTTTAAAATTATAAAGAAGAAATAAAAAAAAAGTGCAAACAAAAAGATTTAAGAAAAAGCAAGAAAAAAATAAAAAATGAAAATACAAAATATATAAAATAAAAATTGAGAAAAAAAATGAGAGAAATAAGAAAAAAAATAAAAAATGAAGAGGCAAAAATATGAAATAAAACAAGAAGAAAAAAAAATTTATAGAAAATTTTAAAACGAAGAAAAAAGTGAAGAAAAATTTGAAAGGAGAAAAAGTTAATGAAAAATTATAAAAATGCAACAAAAAATAACCGAGAATGATAAAATAAAAAAAGAAAAGAAAAATAAAAAATTTCAAAACTTAATAAAAATTTATGAAACTATAAAAAAAGAAAGAAATAAAAAGAATAAAAATAAAAAAAGAAAAAAAATTAAAGCAAAAGAAAAAAGATAAATAAAGCACAAAAAAAGAAAAAAAAACAAAAAATATAAAAAGTAAGAAAATAAAAAAGGACAAAAATTGAAGAAAAATTTCAAAAATGAAATGGAATGACAAAATGAAAAAAAGTTAGTTTAAAAAGGAACAAAAAATTGAAAAACATATAAGACCTAATAATAAAACAATATAAAAAGTGCGACAAAAAATAAAAAAAGAGAAAATTTAATGCAAAATAAAAAAAGTATGAGAATTTAAAAACGCAAATAAGAAATGAAAGGAAATTTGTGAAAAAAAAAAGGAATAAAAATGAAAAGACAAAAGATTTGGAATAAAAAACAGAAAAATAAAAATTTTTAAAATAACGAAAAAATTAAAACGAGTAAAAATGAAAGCATATGAAAAAAAAGTAAAAAGAAGGAAAATTTTGAAGGGAAAAAGTTATTAAAAAATTACAAAGTAGGACAAAAATAGCAAGAAAAATAATAAAATAAAAAAGATTCAAAAAATAAAAAAAAAAAATTTTGAACTTTATAAAAGTTTGTAAAATATAAATAAAAATAAATGGAAAAATAAATTAAGATAAAATATTAATATGGAAGAAAAAATTAAATAAAATACCAAAAAAGCAAAAAAAAAAAAAGTAAGATATTAAAAAATTAGCGAATAAAAAAATACAAAAGACAAAATGAATAAAAATTTCGAATACAAAATAGAAAAAACTTTTAGTTGAGAATATACAAAGAAAAACAACAAAAATATAGCAAATATAGGAAAAAGATATAAAAAATCAAAGATAAAAAAAATAAAATAAAAGTTAATAAAAAATATAAATAAAAACAAAAAGAAAGTGCACAAAAAAAGTCTAATAATTTAAAAATGCAAATAAGAAATGAAAGGAAATTTGTGAAAAAATAAGAAAAGAATAAAAATGAAAAGACAAAAGATTTGGAATAAAAAAAGAAAAAAGAAATGAAAAAATTTTTAAAACAACGAAAAAATTAAAACAAGTAAAACTGAAAGCATAGGAAAAAAAAAAAAAAAAGCAAAAGAAAGAAAATTTCAAAGGGAAAAAGTTATTGAAAAATTAGAACATAGAACAAAAAAAAAATGAAAATGAAAAAATAAAAAAGATTCAAAAAATAGAAATAAAAAATTTTAAATTTTATAAAATTTTTTAAAAATATGAATAAAAAACAAATAAAAAATAGTAATATAAAAGAAAAAAAATAAATAAAATACCAAAAAATGGAAAAAGATAAAAAAGTAAGAAAATAAAAAATTAGCAAATGAAAAGAATATAAAAAGACAAAATGAATAAGAATTTGACATATAAAATAGAAAAAACTTTTAGTTTAAAGAAAAAAATAAAATAAAAACAAAAGGAAGTGCACAAAAAAAGAAGTTTGAGGTTTTAAAATTGTAAAGAAGAAATAAAAAAAAAAAAAAAGTGTGAAAAAAAAGATATAAGAAAAAGCAAGAAAAAAATAGAGAATTTTAATAGAAAGAAAAAAATGAAAGTAAATCAACAAATAAGTTAAAAGAAAAAGAGAAAAAGGATTAATGAAAAATTATAAAAATATATACAACAAATAAAGGAAAAAGATATAAAATACGAAAGATGAAAAATAAAATAAAAGTTAATAAAAAATATAAATAAAAATAAAAGAATGTGCACAAAAAAAGAAGTTTGAGGTTTTAAAATTATAAAGAAGAAATAAAAAAAAAGTGCAAACAAAAAGATTTAAGAAAAAGCAAGAAAAAAATAAAAAATGAAAATACAAAATATATAAAATAAAAATTGAGAAAAAAAATGAGAGAAATAAGAAAAAAAATAAAAAATGAAGAGGCAAAAATATGAAATAAAACAAGAAGAAAAAAAAATTTATAGAAAATTTTAAAACGAAGAAAAAAGTGAAGAAAAATTTGAAAGGAGAAAAAGTTAATGAAAAATTATAAAAATGCAACAAAAAATAACCGAGAATGATAAAATAAAAAAAGAAAAGAAAAATAAAAAATTTCAAAACTTAATAAAAATTTATGAAACTATAAAAAAAGAAAGAAATAAAAAGAATAAAAATAAAAAAAGAAAAAAAATTAAAGCAAAAGAAAAAAGATAAATAAAGCACAAAAAAAGAAAAAAAAACAAAAAATATAAAAAGTAAGAAAATAAAAAAGGACAAAAATTGAAGAAAAATTTCAAAAATGAAATGGAATGACAAAATGAAAAAAAGTTAGTTTAAAAAGGAACAAAAAATTGAAAAACATATAAGACCTAATAATAAAACAATATAAAAAGTGCGACAAAAAATAAAAAAAGAGAAAATTTAATGCAAAATAAAAAAAGTATGAGAATTTAAAAACGCAAATAAGAAATGAAAGGAAATTTGTGAAAAAAAAAAGGAATAAAAATGAAAAGACAAAAGATTTGGAATAAAAAACAGAAAAATAAAAATTTTTAAAATAACGAAAAAATTAAAACGAGTAAAAATGAAAGCATATGAAAAAAAAGTAAAAAGAAGGAAAATTTTGAAGGGAAAAAGTTATTAAAAAATTACAAAGTAGGACAAAAATAGCAAGAAAAATAATAAAATAAAAAAGATTCAAAAAATAAAAAAAAAAAATTTTGAACTTTATAAAAGTTTGTAAAATATAAATAAAAATAAATGGAAAAATAAATTAAGATAAAATATTAATATGGAAGAAAAAATTAAATAAAATACCAAAAAAGCAAAAAAAAAAAAAGTAAGATATTAAAAAATTAGCGAATAAAAAAATACAAAAGACAAAATGAATAAAAATTTCGAATACAAAATAGAAAAAACTTTTAGTTGAGAATATACAAAGAAAAACAACAAAAATATAGCAAATATAGGAAAAAGATATAAAAAATCAAAGATAAAAAAAATAAAATAAAAGTTAATAAAAAATATAAATAAAAACAAAAAGAAAGTGCACAAAAAAAGTCTAATAATTTAAAAATGCAAATAAGAAATGAAAGGAAATTTGTGAAAAAATAAGAAAAGAATAAAAATGAAAAGACAAAAGATTTGGAATAAAAAAAGAAAAAAGAAATGAAAAAATTTTTAAAACAACGAAAAAATTAAAACAAGTAAAACTGAAAGCATAGGAAAAAAAAAAAAAAAAGCAAAAGAAAGAAAATTTCAAAGGGAAAAAGTTATTGAAAAATTAGAACATAGAACAAAAAAAAAATGAAAATGAAAAAATAAAAAAGATTCAAAAAATAGAAATAAAAAATTTTAAATTTTATAAAATTTTTTAAAAATATGAATAAAAAACAAATAAAAAATAGTAATATAAAAGAAAAAAAATAAATAAAATACCAAAAAATGGAAAAAGATAAAAAAGTAAGAAAATAAAAAATTAGCAAATGAAAAGAATATAAAAAGACAAAATGAATAAGAATTTGACATATAAAATAGAAAAAACTTTTAGTTTAAAGAAAAAAATAAAATAAAAACAAAAGGAAGTGCACAAAAAAAGAAGTTTGAGGTTTTAAAATTGTAAAGAAGAAATAAAAAAAAAAAAAAAGTGTGAAAAAAAAGATATAAGAAAAAGCAAGAAAAAAATAGAGAATTTTAATAGAAAGAAAAAAATGAAAGTAAATCAACAAATAAGTTAAAAGAAAAAGAGAAAAAGGATTAATGAAAAATTATAAAAATATATACAACAAATAAAGGAAAAAGATATAAAATACGAAAGATGAAAAATAAAATAAAAGTTAATAAAAAATATAAATAAAAATAAAAGAATGTGCACAAAAAAAGAAGTTTGAGGTTTTAAAATTATAAAGAAGAAATAAAAAAAAAGTGCAAACAAAAAGATTTAAGAAAAAGCAAGAAAAAAATAAAAAATGAAAATACAAAATATATAAAATAAAAATTGAGAAAAAAAATGAGAGAAATAAGAAAAAAAATAAAAAATGAAGAGGCAAAAATATGAAATAAAACAAGAAGAAAAAAAAATTTATAGAAAATTTTAAAACGAAGAAAAAAGTGAAGAAAAATTTGAAAGGAGAAAAAGTTAATGAAAAATTATAAAAATGCAACAAAAAATAACCGAGAATGATAAAATAAAAAAAGAAAAGAAAAATAAAAAATTTCAAAACTTAATAAAAATTTATGAAACTATAAAAAAAGAAAGAAATAAAAAGAATAAAAATAAAAAAAGAAAAAAAATTAAAGCAAAAGAAAAAAGATAAATAAAGCACAAAAAAAGAAAAAAAAACAAAAAATATAAAAAGTAAGAAAATAAAAAAGGACAAAAATTGAAGAAAAATTTCAAAAATGAAATGGAATGACAAAATGAAAAAAAGTTAGTTTAAAAAGGAACAAAAAATTGAAAAACATATAAGACCTAATAATAAAACAATATAAAAAGTGCGACAAAAAATAAAAAAAGAGAAAATTTAATGCAAAATAAAAAAAGTATGAGAATTTAAAAACGCAAATAAGAAATGAAAGGAAATTTGTGAAAAAAAAAAGGAATAAAAATGAAAAGACAAAAGATTTGGAATAAAAAACAGAAAAATAAAAATTTTTAAAATAACGAAAAAATTAAAACGAGTAAAAATGAAAGCATATGAAAAAAAAGTAAAAAGAAGGAAAATTTTGAAGGGAAAAAGTTATTAAAAAATTACAAAGTAGGACAAAAATAGCAAGAAAAATAATAAAATAAAAAAGATTCAAAAAATAAAAAAAAAAAATTTTGAACTTTATAAAAGTTTGTAAAATATAAATAAAAATAAATGGAAAAATAAATTAAGATAAAATATTAATATGGAAGAAAAAATTAAATAAAATACCAAAAAAGCAAAAAAAAAAAAAGTAAGATATTAAAAAATTAGCGAATAAAAAAATACAAAAGACAAAATGAATAAAAATTTCGAATACAAAATAGAAAAAACTTTTAGTTGAGAATATACAAAGAAAAACAACAAAAATATAGCAAATATAGGAAAAAGATATAAAAAATCAAAGATAAAAAAAATAAAATAAAAGTTAATAAAAAATATAAATAAAAACAAAAAGAAAGTGCACAAAAAAAGTCTAATAATTTAAAAATGCAAATAAGAAATGAAAGGAAATTTGTGAAAAAATAAGAAAAGAATAAAAATGAAAAGACAAAAGATTTGGAATAAAAAAAGAAAAAAGAAATGAAAAAATTTTTAAAACAACGAAAAAATTAAAACAAGTAAAACTGAAAGCATAGGAAAAAAAAAAAAAAAAGCAAAAGAAAGAAAATTTCAAAGGGAAAAAGTTATTGAAAAATTAGAACATAGAACAAAAAAAAAATGAAAATGAAAAAATAAAAAAGATTCAAAAAATAGAAATAAAAAATTTTAAATTTTATAAAATTTTTTAAAAATATGAATAAAAAACAAATAAAAAATAGTAATATAAAAGAAAAAAAATAAATAAAATACCAAAAAATGGAAAAAGATAAAAAAGTAAGAAAATAAAAAATTAGCAAATGAAAAGAATATAAAAAGACAAAATGAATAAGAATTTGACATATAAAATAGAAAAAACTTTTAGTTTAAAGAAAAAAATAAAATAAAAACAAAAGGAAGTGCACAAAAAAAGAAGTTTGAGGTTTTAAAATTGTAAAGAAGAAATAAAAAAAAAAAAAAAGTGTGAAAAAAAAGATATAAGAAAAAGCAAGAAAAAAATAGAGAATTTTAATAGAAAGAAAAAAATGAAAGTAAATCAACAAATAAGTTAAAAGAAAAAGAGAAAAAGGATTAATGAAAAATTATAAAAATATATACAACAAATAAAGGAAAAAGATATAAAATACGAAAGATGAAAAATAAAATAAAAGTTAATAAAAAATATAAATAAAAATAAAAGAATGTGCACAAAAAAAGAAGTTTGAGGTTTTAAAATTATAAAGAAGAAATAAAAAAAAAGTGCAAACAAAAAGATTTAAGAAAAAGCAAGAAAAAAATAAAAAATGAAAATACAAAATATATAAAATAAAAATTGAGAAAAAAAATGAGAGAAATAAGAAAAAAAATAAAAAATGAAGAGGCAAAAATATGAAATAAAACAAGAAGAAAAAAAAATTTATAGAAAATTTTAAAACGAAGAAAAAAGTGAAGAAAAATTTGAAAGGAGAAAAAGTTAATGAAAAATTATAAAAATGCAACAAAAAATAACCGAGAATGATAAAATAAAAAAAGAAAAGAAAAATAAAAAATTTCAAAACTTAATAAAAATTTATGAAACTATAAAAAAAGAAAGAAATAAAAAGAATAAAAATAAAAAAAGAAAAAAAATTAAAGCAAAAGAAAAAAGATAAATAAAGCACAAAAAAAGAAAAAAAAACAAAAAATATAAAAAGTAAGAAAATAAAAAAGGACAAAAATTGAAGAAAAATTTCAAAAATGAAATGGAATGACAAAATGAAAAAAAGTTAGTTTAAAAAGGAACAAAAAATTGAAAAACATATAAGACCTAATAATAAAACAATATAAAAAGTGCGACAAAAAATAAAAAAAGAGAAAATTTAATGCAAAATAAAAAAAGTATGAGAATTTAAAAACGCAAATAAGAAATGAAAGGAAATTTGTGAAAAAAAAAAGGAATAAAAATGAAAAGACAAAAGATTTGGAATAAAAAACAGAAAAATAAAAATTTTTAAAATAACGAAAAAATTAAAACGAGTAAAAATGAAAGCATATGAAAAAAAAGTAAAAAGAAGGAAAATTTTGAAGGGAAAAAGTTATTAAAAAATTACAAAGTAGGACAAAAATAGCAAGAAAAATAATAAAATAAAAAAGATTCAAAAAATAAAAAAAAAAAATTTTGAACTTTATAAAAGTTTGTAAAATATAAATAAAAATAAATGGAAAAATAAATTAAGATAAAATATTAATATGGAAGAAAAAATTAAATAAAATACCAAAAAAGCAAAAAAAAAAAAAGTAAGATATTAAAAAATTAGCGAATAAAAAAATACAAAAGACAAAATGAATAAAAATTTCGAATACAAAATAGAAAAAACTTTTAGTTGAGAATATACAAAGAAAAACAACAAAAATATAGCAAATATAGGAAAAAGATATAAAAAATCAAAGATAAAAAAAATAAAATAAAAGTTAATAAAAAATATAAATAAAAACAAAAAGAAAGTGCACAAAAAAAGTCTAATAATTTAAAAATGCAAATAAGAAATGAAAGGAAATTTGTGAAAAAATAAGAAAAGAATAAAAATGAAAAGACAAAAGATTTGGAATAAAAAAAGAAAAAAGAAATGAAAAAATTTTTAAAACAACGAAAAAATTAAAACAAGTAAAACTGAAAGCATAGGAAAAAAAAAAAAAAAAGCAAAAGAAAGAAAATTTCAAAGGGAAAAAGTTATTGAAAAATTAGAACATAGAACAAAAAAAAAATGAAAATGAAAAAATAAAAAAGATTCAAAAAATAGAAATAAAAAATTTTAAATTTTATAAAATTTTTTAAAAATATGAATAAAAAACAAATAAAAAATAGTAATATAAAAGAAAAAAAATAAATAAAATACCAAAAAATGGAAAAAGATAAAAAAGTAAGAAAATAAAAAATTAGCAAATGAAAAGAATATAAAAAGACAAAATGAATAAGAATTTGACATATAAAATAGAAAAAACTTTTAGTTTAAAGAAAAAAATAAAATAAAAACAAAAGGAAGTGCACAAAAAAAGAAGTTTGAGGTTTTAAAATTGTAAAGAAGAAATAAAAAAAAAAAAAAAGTGTGAAAAAAAAGATATAAGAAAAAGCAAGAAAAAAATAGAGAATTTTAATAGAAAGAAAAAAATGAAAGTAAATCAACAAATAAGTTAAAAGAAAAAGAGAAAAAGGATTAATGAAAAATTATAAAAATATATACAACAAATAAAGGAAAAAGATATAAAATACGAAAGATGAAAAATAAAATAAAAGTTAATAAAAAATATAAATAAAAATAAAAGAATGTGCACAAAAAAAGAAGTTTGAGGTTTTAAAATTATAAAGAAGAAATAAAAAAAAAGTGCAAACAAAAAGATTTAAGAAAAAGCAAGAAAAAAATAAAAAATGAAAATACAAAATATATAAAATAAAAATTGAGAAAAAAAATGAGAGAAATAAGAAAAAAAATAAAAAATGAAGAGGCAAAAATATGAAATAAAACAAGAAGAAAAAAAAATTTATAGAAAATTTTAAAACGAAGAAAAAAGTGAAGAAAAATTTGAAAGGAGAAAAAGTTAATGAAAAATTATAAAAATGCAACAAAAAATAACCGAGAATGATAAAATAAAAAAAGAAAAGAAAAATAAAAAATTTCAAAACTTAATAAAAATTTATGAAACTATAAAAAAAGAAAGAAATAAAAAAAATAAAAATAAAAAAAGAAAAAAAATTAAAGCAAAAGAAAAAAGATAAATAAAGCACAAAAAAAGAAAAAAAAACAAAAAATATAAAAAGTAAGAAAATAAAAAAGGACAAAAATTGAAGAAAAATTTCAAAAATGAAATGGAATGACAAAATGAAAAAAAGTTAGTTTAAAAAGGAACAAAAAATTGAAAAACATATAAGACCTAATAATAAAACAATATAAAAAGTGCGACAAAAAATAAAAAAAGAGAAAATTTAATGCAAAATAAAAAAAGTATGAGAATTTAAAAACGCAAATAAGAAATGAAAGGAAATTTGTGAAAAAAAAAAGGAATAAAAATGAAAAGACAAAAGATTTGGAATAAAAAACAGAAAAATAAAAATTTTTAAAATAACGAAAAAATTAAAACGAGTAAAAATGAAAGCATATGAAAAAAAAGTAAAAAGAAGGAAAATTTTGAAGGGAAAAAGTTATTAAAAAATTACAAAGTAGGACAAAAATAGCAAGAAAAATAATAAAATAAAAAAGATTCAAAAAATAAAAAAAAAAAATTTTGAACTTTATAAAAGTTTGTAAAATATAAATAAAAATAAATGGAAAAATAAATTAAGATAAAATATTAATATGGAAGAAAAAATTAAATAAAATACCAAAAAAGCAAAAAAAAAAAAAGTAAGATATTAAAAAATTAGCGAATAAAAAAATACAAAAGACAAAATGAATAAAAATTTCGAATACAAAATAGAAAAAACTTTTAGTTGAGAATATACAAAGAAAAACAACAAAAATATAGCAAATATAGGAAAAAGATATAAAAAATCAAAGATAAAAAAAATAAAATAAAAGTTAATAAAAAATATAAATAAAAACAAAAAGAAAGTGCACAAAAAAAGTCTAATAATTTAAAAATGCAAATAAGAAATGAAAGGAAATTTGTGAAAAAATAAGAAAAGAATAAAAATGAAAAGACAAAAGATTTGGAATAAAAAAAGAAAAAAGAAATGAAAAAATTTTTAAAACAACGAAAAAATTAAAACAAGTAAAACTGAAAGCATAGGAAAAAAAAAAAAAAAAGCAAAAGAAAGAAAATTTCAAAGGGAAAAAGTTATTGAAAAATTAGAACATAGAACAAAAAAAAAATGAAAATGAAAAAATAAAAAAGATTCAAAAAATAGAAATAAAAAATTTTAAATTTTATAAAATTTTTTAAAAATATGAATAAAAAACAAATAAAAAATAGTAATATAAAAGAAAAAAAATAAATAAAATACCAAAAAATGGAAAAAGATAAAAAAGTAAGAAAATAAAAAATTAGCAAATGAAAAGAATATAAAAAGACAAAATGAATAAGAATTTGACATATAAAATAGAAAAAACTTTTAGTTTAAAGAAAAAAATAAAATAAAAACAAAAGGAAGTGCACAAAAAAAGAAGTTTGAGGTTTTAAAATTGTAAAGAAGAAATAAAAAAAAAAAAAAAGTGTGAAAAAAAAGATATAAGAAAAAGCAAGAAAAAAATAGAGAATTTTAATAGAAAGAAAAAAATGAAAGTAAATCAACAAATAAGTTAAAAGAAAAAGAGAAAAAGGATTAATGAAAAATTATAAAAATATATACAACAAATAAAGGAAAAAGATATAAAATACGAAAGATGAAAAATAAAATAAAAGTTAATAAAAAATATAAATAAAAATAAAAGAATGTGCACAAAAAAAGAAGTTTGAGGTTTTAAAATTATAAAGAAGAAATAAAAAAAAAGTGCAAACAAAAAGATTTAAGAAAAAGCAAGAAAAAAATAAAAAATGAAAATACAAAATATATAAAATAAAAATTGAGAAAAAAAATGAGAGAAATAAGAAAAAAAATAAAAAATGAAGAGGCAAAAATATGAAATAAAACAAGAAGAAAAAAAAATTTATAGAAAATTTTAAAACGAAGAAAAAAGTGAAGAAAAATTTGAAAGGAGAAAAAGTTAATGAAAAATTATAAAAATGCAACAAAAAATAACCGAGAATGATAAAATAAAAAAAGAAAAGAAAAATAAAAAATTTCAAAACTTAATAAAAATTTATGAAACTATAAAAAAAGAAAGAAATAAAAAAAATAAAAATAAAAAAAGAAAAAAAATTAAAGCAAAAGAAAAAAGATAAATAAAGCACAAAAAAAGAAAAAAAAACAAAAAATATAAAAAGTAAGAAAATAAAAAAGGACAAAAATTGAAGAAAAATTTCAAAAATGAAATGGAATGACAAAATGAAAAAAAGTTAGTTTAAAAAGGAACAAAAAATTGAAAAACATATAAGACCTAATAATAAAACAATATAAAAAGTGCGACAAAAAATAAAAAAAGAGAAAATTTAATGCAAAATAAAAAAAGTATGAGAATTTAAAAACGCAAATAAGAAATGAAAGGAAATTTGTGAAAAAAAAAAGGAATAAAAATGAAAAGACAAAAGATTTGGAATAAAAAACAGAAAAATAAAAATTTTTAAAATAACGAAAAAATTAAAACGAGTAAAAATGAAAGCATATGAAAAAAAAGTAAAAAGAAGGAAAATTTTGAAGGGAAAAAGTTATTAAAAAATTACAAAGTAGGACAAAAATAGCAAGAAAAATAATAAAATAAAAAAGATTCAAAAAATAAAAAAAAAAAATTTTGAACTTTATAAAAGTTTGTAAAATATAAATAAAAATAAATGGAAAAATAAATTAAGATAAAATATTAATATGGAAGAAAAAATTAAATAAAATACCAAAAAAGCAAAAAATAAAAAAGTAAGATATTAAAAAATTAGCGAATAAAAAGATACAAAAGACAAAATGAATAAAAATTTCGAATACAAAATAGAAAAAACTTTTAGTTGAGAATATACAAAGAAAAACAACAAAAATATAGCAAATATAGGAAAAAGATATAAAAAATCAAAGATAAAAAAAATAAAATAAAAGTTAATAAAAAATATAAATAAAAACAAAAAGAAAGTGCACAAAAAAAGTCTAATAATTTAAAAATGCAAATAAGAAATGAAAGGAAATTTGTGAAAAAATAAGAAAAGAATAAAAATGAAAAGACAAAAGATTTGGAATAAAAAAAGAAAAAAGAAATGAAAAAAATTTTAAAACAACGAAAAAATTAAAACAAGTAAAACTGAAAGCATAGGAAAAAAAAAAAAAAAAGCAAAAGAAAGAAAATTTCAAAGGGAAAAAGTTATTGAAAAATTAGAACATAGAACAAAAAAAAAATGAAAATGAAAAAATAAAAAAGATTCAAAAAATAGAAATAAAAAATTTTAAATTTTATAAAATTTTTTAAAAATATGAATAAAAAACAAATAAAAAATAGTAATATAAAAGAAAAAAAAAATACCAAAAAATGGAAAAAGATAAAAAAGTAAGAAAATAAAAAATTAGCAAATGAAAAGAATATAAAAAGACAAAATGAATAAGAATTTGACATATAAAATAGAAAAAACTTTTAGTTTAAAGAAAAAAATAAAATAAAAACAAAAGGAAGTGCACAAAAAAAGAAGTTTGAGGTTTTAAAATTGTAAAGAAGAAATAAAAAAAAAAAAAAAGTGTGAAAAAAAAGATATAAGAAAAAGCAAGAAAAAAATAGAGAATTTTAATAGAAAGAAAAAAATGAAAGTAAATCAACAAATAAGTTAAAAGAAAAAGAGAAAAAGGATTAATGAAAAATTATAAAAATATATACAACAAATAAAGGAAAAAGATATAAAATACGAAAGATGAAAAATAAAATAAAAGTTAATAAAAAATATAAATAAAAATAAAAGAATGTGCACAAAAAAAGAAGTTTGAGGTTTTAAAATTATAAAGAAGAAATAAAAAAAAAGTGCAAACAAAAAGATTTAAGAAAAAGCAAGAAAAAAATAAAAAATGAAAATACAAAATATATAAAATAAAAATTGAGAAAAAAAATGAGAGAAATAAGAAAAAAAATAAAAAATGAAGAGGCAAAAATATGAAATAAAACAAGAAGAAAAAAAAATTTATAGAAAATTTTAAAACGAAGAAAAAAGTGAAGAAAAATTTGAAAGGAGAAAAAGTTAATGAAAAATTATAAAAATGCAACAAAAAATAACCGAGAATGATAAAATAAAAAAAGAAAAGAAAAATAAAAAATTTCAAAACTTAATAAAAATTTATGAAACTATAAAAAAAGAAAGAAATAAAAAAAATAAAAATAAAAAAAGAAAAAAAATTAAAGCAAAAGAAAAAAGATAAATAAAGCACAAAAAAAGAAAAAAAAACAAAAAATATAAAAAGTAAGAAAATAAAAAAGGACAAAAATTGAAGAAAAATTTCAAAAATGAAATGGAATGACAAAATGAAAAAAAGTTAGTTTAAAAAGGAACAAAAAATTGAAAAACATATAAGACCTAATAATAAAACAATATAAAAAGTGCGACAAAAAATAAAAAAAGAGAAAATTTAATGCAAAATAAAAAAAGTATGAGAATTTAAAAACGCAAATAAGAAATGAAAGGAAATTTGTGAAAAAAAAAAGGAATAAAAATGAAAAGACAAAAGATTTGGAATAAAAAACAGAAAAATAAAAATTTTTAAAATAACGAAAAAATTAAAACGAGTAAAAATGAAAGCATATGAAAAAAAAGTAAAAAGAAGGAAAATTTTGAAGGGAAAAAGTTATTAAAAAATTACAAAGTAGGACAAAAATAGCAAGAAAAATAATAAAATAAAAAAGATTCAAAAAATAAAAAAAAAAATTTTGAACTTTATAAAAGTTTGTAAAATATAAATAAAAATAAATGGAAAAATAAATTAAGATAAAATATTAATATGGAAGAAAAAATTAAATAAAATACCAAAAAAGCAAAAAATAAAAAAGTAAGATATTAAAAAATTAGCGAATAAAAAGATACAAAAGACAAAATGAATAAAAATTTCGAATACAAAATAGAAAAAACTTTTAGTTGAGAATATACAAAGAAAAACAACAAAAATATAGCAAATATAGGAAAAAGATATAAAAAATCAAAGATAAAAAAAATAAAATAAAAGTTAATAAAAAATATAAATAAAAACAAAAAGAAAGTGCACAAAAAAAGTCTAATAATTTAAAAATGCAAATAAGAAATGAAAGGAAATTTGTGAAAAAATAAGAAAAGAATAAAAATGAAAAGACAAAAGATTTGGAATAAAAAAAGAAAAAAGAAATGAAAAAAATTTTAAAACAACGAAAAAATTAAAACAAGTAAAACTGAAAGCATAGGAAAAAAAAAAAAAAAAGCAAAAGAAAGAAAATTTCAAAGGGAAAAAGTTATTGAAAAATTAGAACATAGAACAAAAAAAAAATGAAAATGAAAAAATAAAAAAGATTCAAAAAATAGAAATAAAAAATTTTAAATTTTATAAAATTTTTTAAAAATATGAATAAAAAACAAATAAAAAATAGTAATATAAAAGAAAAAAAAAATACCAAAAAATGGAAAAAGATAAAAAAGTAAGAAAATAAAAAATTAGCAAATGAAAAGAATATAAAAAGACAAAATGAATAAGAATTTGACATATAAAATAGAAAAAACTTTTAGTTTAAAGAAAAAAATAAAATAAAAACAAAAGGAAGTGCACAAAAAAAGAAGTTTGAGGTTTTAAAATTGTAAAGAAGAAATAAAAAAAAAAAAAAAGTGTGAAAAAAAAGATATAAGAAAAAGCAAGAAAAAAATAGAGAATTTTAATAGAAAGAAAAAAATGAAAGTAAATCAACAAATAAGTTAAAAGAAAAAGAGAAAAAGGATTAATGAAAAATTATAAAAATATATACAACAAATAAAGGAAAAAGATATAAAATACGAAAGATGAAAAATAAAATAAAAGTTAATAAAAAATATAAATAAAAATAAAAGAATGTGCACAAAAAAAGAAGTTTGAGGTTTTAAAATTATAAAGAAGAAATAAAAAAAAAGTGCAAACAAAAAGATTTAAGAAAAAGCAAGAAAAAAATAAAAAATGAAAATACAAAATATATAAAATAAAAATTGAGAAAAAAAATGAGAGAAATAAGAAAAAAAATAAAAAATGAAGAGGCAAAAATATGAAATAAAACAAGAAGAAAAAAAAATTTATAGAAAATTTTAAAACGAAGAAAAAAGTGAAGAAAAATTTGAAAGGAGAAAAAGTTAATGAAAAATTATAAAAATGCAACAAAAAATAACCGAGAATGATAAAATAAAAAAAGAAAAGAAAAATAAAAAATTTCAAAACTTAATAAAAATTTATGAAACTATAAAAAAAGAAAGAAATAAAAAAAATAAAAATAAAAAAAGAAAAAAAATTAAAGCAAAAGAAAAAAGATAAATAAAGCACAAAAAAAGAAAAAAAAACAAAAAATATAAAAAGTAAGAAAATAAAAAAGGACAAAAATTGAAGAAAAATTTCAAAAATGAAATGGAATGACAAAATGAAAAAAAGTTAGTTTAAAAAGGAACAAAAAATTGAAAAACATATAAGACCTAATAATAAAACAATATAAAAAGTGCGACAAAAAATAAAAAAAGAGAAAATTTAATGCAAAATAAAAAAAGTATGAGAATTTAAAAACGCAAATAAGAAATGAAAGGAAATTTGTGAAAAAAAAAAGGAATAAAAATGAAAAGACAAAAGATTTGGAATAAAAAACAGAAAAATAAAAATTTTTAAAATAACGAAAAAATTAAAACGAGTAAAAATGAAAGCATATGAAAAAAAAGTAAAAAGAAGGAAAATTTTGAAGGGAAAAAGTTATTAAAAAATTACAAAGTAGGACAAAAATAGCAAGAAAAATAATAAAATAAAAAAGATTCAAAAAATAAAAAAAAAAAATTTTGAACTTTATAAAAGTTTGTAAAATATAAATAAAAATAAATGGAAAAATAAATTAAGATAAAATATTAATATGGAAGAAAAAATTAAATAAAATACCAAAAAAGCAAAAAATAAAAAAGTAAGATATTAAAAAATTAGCGAATAAAAAAATACAAAAGACAAAATGAATAAAAATTTCGAATACAAAATAGAAAAAACTTTTAGTTGAGAATATACAAAGAAAAACAACAAAAATATAGCAAATATAGGAAAAAGATATAAAAAATCAAAGATAAAAAAAATAAAATAAAAGTTAATAAAAAATATAAATAAAAACAAAAAGAAAGTGCACAAAAAAAGTCTAATAATTTAAAAATGCAAATAAGAAATGAAAGGAAATTTGTGAAAAAATAAGAAAAGAATAAAAATGAAAAGACAAAAGATTTGGAATAAAAAAAGAAAAAAGAAATGAAAAAAATTTTAAAACAACGAAAAAATTAAAACAAGTAAAACTGAAAGCATAGGAAAAAAAAAAAAAAAAAGCAAAAGAAAGAAAATTTCAAAGGGAAAAAGTTATTGAAAAATTAGAACATAGAACAAAAAAAAAATGAAAATGAAAAAATAAAAAAGATTCAAAAAATAGAAATAAAAAATTTTAAATTTTATAAAATTTTTTAAAAATATGAATAAAAAACAAATAAAAAATAGTAATATAAAAGAAAAAAAATAAATAAAATACCAAAAAATGGAAAAAGATAAAAAAGTAAGAAAATAAAAAATTAGCAAATGAAAAGAATATAAAAAGACAAAATGAATAAGAATTTGACATATAAAATAGAAAAAACTTTTAGTTTAAAGAAAAAAATAAAATAAAAACAAAAGGAAGTGCACAAAAAAAGAAGTTTGAGGTTTTAAAATTGTAAAGAAGAAATAAAAAAAAAAAAAAAGTGTGAAAAAAAAGATATAAGAAAAAGCAAGAAAAAAATAGAGAATTTTAATAGAAAGAAAAAAATGAAAGTAAATCAACAAATAAGTTAAAAGAAAAAGAGAAAAAGGATTAATGAAAAATTATAAAAATATATACAACAAATAAAGGAAAAAGATATAAAATACGAAAGATGAAAAATAAAATAAAAGTTAATAAAAAATATAAATAAAAATAAAAGAATGTGCACAAAAAAAGAAGTTTGAGGTTTTAAAATTATAAAGAAGAAATAAAAAAAAAGTGCAAACAAAAAGATTTAAGAAAAAGCAAGAAAAAAATAAAAAATGAAAATACAAAATATATAAAATAAAAATTGAGAAAAAAAATGAGAGAAATAAGAAAAAAAATAAAAAATGAAGAGGCAAAAATATGAAATAAAACAAGAAGAAAAAAAAATTTATAGAAAATTTTAAAACGAAGAAAAAAGTGAAGAAAAATTTGAAAGGAGAAAAAGTTAATGAAAAATTATAAAAATGCAACAAAAAATAACCGAGAATGATAAAATAAAAAAAGAAAAGAAAAATAAAAAATTTCAAAACTTAATAAAAATTTATGAAACTATAAAAAAAGAAAGAAATAAAAAAAATAAAAATAAAAAAAGAAAAAAAATTAAAGCAAAAGAAAAAAGATAAATAAAGCACAAAAAAAGAAAAAAAAACAAAAAATATAAAAAGTAAGAAAATAAAAAAGGACAAAAATTGAAGAAAAATTTCAAAAATGAAATGGAATGACAAAATGAAAAAAAGTTAGTTTAAAAAGGAACAAAAAATTGAAAAACATATAAGACCTAATAATAAAACAATATAAAAAGTGCGACAAAAAATAAAAAAAGAGAAAATTTAATGCAAAATAAAAAAAGTATGAGAATTTAAAAACGCAAATAAGAAATGAAAGGAAATTTGTGAAAAAAAAAAGGAATAAAAATGAAAAGACAAAAGATTTGGAATAAAAAACAGAAAAATAAAAATTTTTAAAATAACGAAAAAATTAAAACGAGTAAAAATGAAAGCATATGAAAAAAAAGTAAAAAGAAGGAAAATTTTGAAGGGAAAAAGTTATTAAAAAATTACAAAGTAGGACAAAAATAGCAAGAAAAATAATAAAATAAAAAAGATTCAAAAAATAAAAAAAAAAAATTTTGAACTTTATAAAAGTTTGTAAAATATAAATAAAAATAAATGGAAAAATAAATTAAGATAAAATATTAATATGGAAGAAAAAATTAAATAAAATACCAAAAAAGCAAAAAATAAAAAAGTAAGATATTAAAAAATTAGCGAATAAAAAGATACAAAAGACAAAATGAATAAAAATTTCGAATACAAAATAGAAAAAACTTTTAGTTGAGAATATACAAAGAAAAACAACAAAAATATAGCAAATATAGGAAAAAGATATAAAAAATCAAAGATAAAAAAAATAAAATAAAAGTTAATAAAAAATATAAATAAAAACAAAAAGAAAGTGCACAAAAAAAGTCTAATAATTTAAAAATGCAAATAAGAAATGAAAGGAAATTTGTGAAAAAATAAGAAAAGAATAAAAATGAAAAGACAAAAGATTTGGAATAAAAAAAGAAAAAAGAAATGAAAAAAATTTTAAAACAACGAAAAAATTAAAACAAGTAAAACTGAAAGCATAGGAAAAAAAAAAAAAAAAAGCAAAAGAAAGAAAATTTCAAAGGGAAAAAGTTATTGAAAAATTAGAACATAGAACAAAAAAAAAATGAAAATGAAAAAATAAAAAAGATTCAAAAAATAGAAATAAAAAATTTTAAATTTTATAAAATTTTTTAAAAATATGAATAAAAAACAAATAAAAAATAGTAATATAAAAGAAAAAAAATAAATAAAATACCAAAAAATGGAAAAAGATAAAAAAGTAAGAAAATAAAAAATTAGCAAATGAAAAGAATATAAAAAGACAAAATGAATAAGAATTTGACATATAAAATAGAAAAAACTTTTAGTTTAAAGAAAAAAATAAAATAAAAACAAAAGGAAGTGCACAAAAAAAGAAGTTTGAGGTTTTAAAATTGTAAAGAAGAAATAAAAAAAAAAAAAAAGTGTGAAAAAAAAGATATAAGAAAAAGCAAGAAAAAAATAGAGAATTTTAATAGAAAGAAAAAAATGAAAGTAAATCAACAAATAAGTTAAAAGAAAAAGAGAAAAAGGATTAATGAAAAATTATAAAAATATATACAACAAATAAAGGAAAAAGATATAAAATACGAAAGATGAAAAATAAAATAAAAGTTAATAAAAAATATAAATAAAAATAAAAGAATGTGCACAAAAAAAGAAGTTTGAGGTTTTAAAATTATAAAGAAGAAATAAAAAAAAAGTGCAAACAAAAAGATTTAAGAAAAAGCAAGAAAAAAATAAAAAATGAAAATACAAAATATATAAAATAAAAATTGAGAAAAAAAATGAGAGAAATAAGAAAAAAAATAAAAAATGAAGAGGCAAAAATATGAAATAAAACAAGAAGAAAAAAAAATTTATAGAAAATTTTAAAACGAAGAAAAAAGTGAAGAAAAATTTGAAAGGAGAAAAAGTTAATGAAAAATTATAAAAATGCAACAAAAAATAACCGAGAATGATAAAATAAAAAAAGAAAAGAAAAATAAAAAATTTCAAAACTTAATAAAAATTTATGAAACTATAAAAAAAGAAAGAAATAAAAAAAATAAAAATAAAAAAAGAAAAAAAATTAAAGCAAAAGAAAAAAGATAAATAAAGCACAAAAAAAGAAAAAAAAACAAAAAATATAAAAAGTAAGAAAATAAAAAAGGACAAAAATTGAAGAAAAATTTCAAAAATGAAATGGAATGACAAAATGAAAAAAAGTTAGTTTAAAAAGGAACAAAAAATTGAAAAACATATAAGACCTAATAATAAAACAATATAAAAAGTGCGACAAAAAATAAAAAAAGAGAAAATTTAATGCAAAATAAAAAAAGTATGAGAATTTAAAAACGCAAATAAGAAATGAAAGGAAATTTGTGAAAAAAAAAAGGAATAAAAATGAAAAGACAAAAGATTTGGAATAAAAAACAGAAAAATAAAAATTTTTAAAATAACGAAAAAATTAAAACGAGTAAAAATGAAAGCATATGAAAAAAAAGTAAAAAGAAGGAAAATTTTGAAGGGAAAAAGTTATTAAAAAATTACAAAGTAGGACAAAAATAGCAAGAAAAATAATAAAATAAAAAAGATTCAAAAAATAAAAAAAAAAAATTTTGAACTTTATAAAAGTTTGTAAAATATAAATAAAAATAAATGGAAAAATAAATTAAGATAAAATATTAATATGGAAGAAAAAATTAAATAAAATACCAAAAAAGCAAAAAATAAAAAAGTAAGATATTAAAAAATTAGCGAATAAAAAGATACAAAAGACAAAATGAATAAAAATTTCGAATACAAAATAGAAAAAACTTTTAGTTGAGAATATACAAAGAAAAACAACAAAAATATAGCAAATATAGGAAAAAGATATAAAAAATCAAAGATAAAAAAAATAAAATAAAAGTTAATAAAAAATATAAATAAAAACAAAAAGAAAGTGCACAAAAAAAGTCTAATAATTTAAAAATGCAAATAAGAAATGAAAGGAAATTTGTGAAAAAATAAGAAAAGAATAAAAATGAAAAGACAAAAGATTTGGAATAAAAAAAGAAAAAAGAAATGAAAAAAATTTTAAAACAACGAAAAAATTAAAACAAGTAAAACTGAAAGCATAGGAAAAAAAAAAAAAAAAGCAAAAGAAAGAAAATTTCAAAGGGAAAAAGTTATTGAAAAATTAGAACATAGAACAAAAAAAAAATGAAAATGAAAAAATAAAAAAGATTCAAAAAATAGAAATAAAAAATTTTAAATTTTATAAAATTTTTTAAAAATATGAATAAAAAACAAATAAAAAATAGTAATATAAAAGAAAAAAAAAATACCAAAAAATGGAAAAAGATAAAAAAGTAAGAAAATAAAAAATTAGCAAATGAAAAGAATATAAAAAGACAAAATGAATAAGAATTTGACATATAAAATAGAAAAAACTTTTAGTTTAAAGAAAAAAATAAAATAAAAACAAAAGGAAGTGCACAAAAAAAGAAGTTTGAGGTTTTAAAATTGTAAAGAAGAAATAAAAAAAAAAAAAAAGTGTGAAAAAAAAGATATAAGAAAAAGCAAGAAAAAAATAGAGAATTTTAATAGAAAGAAAAAAATGAAAGTAAATCAACAAATAAGTTAAAAGAAAAAGAGAAAAAGGATTAATGAAAAATTATAAAAATATATACAACAAATAAAGGAAAAAGATATAAAATACGAAAGATGAAAAATAAAATAAAAGTTAATAAAAAATATAAATAAAAATAAAAGAATGTGCACAAAAAAAGAAGTTTGAGGTTTTAAAATTATAAAGAAGAAATAAAAAAAAAGTGCAAACAAAAAGATTTAAGAAAAAGCAAGAAAAAAATAAAAAATGAAAATACAAAATATATAAAATAAAAATTGAGAAAAAAAATGAGAGAAATAAGAAAAAAAATAAAAAATGAAGAGGCAAAAATATGAAATAAAACAAGAAGAAAAAAAAATTTATAGAAAATTTTAAAACGAAGAAAAAAGTGAAGAAAAATTTGAAAGGAGAAAAAGTTAATGAAAAATTATAAAAATGCAACAAAAAATAACCGAGAATGATAAAATAAAAAAAGAAAAGAAAAATAAAAAATTTCAAAACTTAATAAAAATTTATGAAACTATAAAAAAAGAAAGAAATAAAAAAAATAAAAATAAAAAAAGAAAAAAAATTAAAGCAAAAGAAAAAAGATAAATAAAGCACAAAAAAAGAAAAAAAAACAAAAAATATAAAAAGTAAGAAAATAAAAAAGGACAAAAATTGAAGAAAAATTTCAAAAATGAAATGGAATGACAAAATGAAAAAAAGTTAGTTTAAAAAGGAACAAAAAATTGAAAAACATATAAGACCTAATAATAAAACAATATAAAAAGTGCGACAAAAAATAAAAAAAGAGAAAATTTAATGCAAAATAAAAAAAGTATGAGAATTTAAAAACGCAAATAAGAAATGAAAGGAAATTTGTGAAAAAAAAAAGGAATAAAAATGAAAAGACAAAAGATTTGGAATAAAAAACAGAAAAATAAAAATTTTTAAAATAACGAAAAAATTAAAACGAGTAAAAATGAAAGCATATGAAAAAAAAGTAAAAAGAAGGAAAATTTTGAAGGGAAAAAGTTATTAAAAAATTACAAAGTAGGACAAAAATAGCAAGAAAAATAATAAAATAAAAAAGATTCAAAAAATAAAAATAAAAAATTTTGAACTTTATAAAAGTTTGTAAAATATAAATAAAAATAAATGGAAAAATAAATTAAGATAAAATATTAATATGGAAGAAAAAATTAAATAAAATACCAAAAAAGCAAAAAATAAAAAAGTAAGATATTAAAAAATTAGCGAATAAAAAGATACAAAAGACAAAATGAATAAAAATTTCGAATACAAAATAGAAAAAACTTTTAGTTGAGAATATACAAAGAAAAACAACAAAAATATAGCAAATATAGGAAAAAGATATAAAAAATCAAAGATAAAAAAAATAAAATAAAAGTTAATAAAAAATATAAATAAAAACAAAAAGAAAGTGCACAAAAAAAGTCTAATAATTTAAAAATGCAAATAAGAAATGAAAGGAAATTTGTGAAAAAATAAGAAAAGAATAAAAATGAAAAGACAAAAGATTTGGAATAAAAAAAGAAAAAAGAAATGAAAAAAATTTTAAAACAACGAAAAAATTAAAACAAGTAAAACTGAAAGCATAGGAAAAAAAAAAAAAAAAGCAAAAGAAAGAAAATTTCAAAGGGAAAAAGTTATTGAAAAATTAGAACATAGAACAAAAAAAAAATGAAAATGAAAAAATAAAAAAGATTCAAAAAATAGAAATAAAAAATTTTAAATTTTATAAAATTTTTTAAAAATATGAATAAAAAACAAATAAAAAATAGTAATATAAAAGAAAAAAAAATACCAAAAAATGGAAAAAGATAAAAAAGTAAGAAAATAAAAAATTAGCAAATGAAAAGAATATAAAAAGACAAAATGAATAAGAATTTGACATATAAAATAGAAAAAACTTTTAGTTTAAAGAAAAAAATAAAATAAAAACAAAAGGAAGTGCACAAAAAAAGAAGTTTGAGGTTTTAAAATTGTAAAGAAGAAATAAAAAAAAAAAAAAAGTGTGAAAAAAAAGATATAAGAAAAAGCAAGAAAAAAATAGAGAATTTTAATAGAAAGAAAAAAATGAAAGTAAATCAACAAATAAGTTAAAAGAAAAAGAGAAAAAGGATTAATGAAAAATTATAAAAATATATACAACAAATAAAGGAAAAAGATATAAAATACGAAAGATGAAAAATAAAATAAAAGTTAATAAAAAATATAAATAAAAATAAAAGAATGTGCACAAAAAAAGAAGTTTGAGGTTTTAAAATTATAAAGAAGAAATAAAAAAAAAGTGCAAACAAAAAGATTTAAGAAAAAGCAAGAAAAAAATAAAAAATGAAAATACAAAATATATAAAATAAAAATTGAGAAAAAAAATGAGAGAAATAAGAAAAAAAATAAAAAATGAAGAGGCAAAAATATGAAATAAAACAAGAAGAAAAAAAAATTTATAGAAAATTTTAAAACGAAGAAAAAAGTGAAGAAAAATTTGAAAGGAGAAAAAGTTAATGAAAAATTATAAAAATGCAACAAAAAATAACCGAGAATGATAAAATAAAAAAAGAAAAGAAAAATAAAAAATTTCAAAACTTAATAAAAATTTATGAAACTATAAAAAAAGAAAGAAATAAAAAAAATAAAAATAAAAAAAGAAAAAAAATTAAAGCAAAAGAAAAAAGATAAATAAAGCACAAAAAAAGAAAAAAAAACAAAAAATATAAAAAGTAAGAAAATAAAAAAGGACAAAAATTGAAGAAAAATTTCAAAAATGAAATGGAATGACAAAATGAAAAAAAGTTAGTTTAAAAAGGAACAAAAAATTGAAAAACATATAAGACCTAATAATAAAACAATATAAAAAGTGCGACAAAAAATAAAAAAAGAGAAAATTTAATGCAAAATAAAAAAAGTATGAGAATTTAAAAACGCAAATAAGAAATGAAAGGAAATTTGTGAAAAAAAAAAGGAATAAAAATGAAAAGACAAAAGATTTGGAATAAAAAACAGAAAAATAAAAATTTTTAAAATAACGAAAAAATTAAAACGAGTAAAAATGAAAGCATATGAAAAAAAAGTAAAAAGAAGGAAAATTTTGAAGGGAAAAAGTTATTAAAAAATTACAAAGTAGGACAAAAATAGCAAGAAAAATAATAAAATAAAAAAGATTCAAAAAATAAAAAAAAAAAATTTTGAACTTTATAAAAGTTTGTAAAATATAAATAAAAATAAATGGAAAAATAAATTAAGATAAAATATTAATATGGAAGAAAAAATTAAATAAAATACCAAAAAAGCAAAAAATAAAAAAGTAAGATATTAAAAAATTAGCGAATAAAAAGATACAAAAGACAAAATGAATAAAAATTTCGAATACAAAATAGAAAAAACTTTTAGTTGAGAATATACAAAGAAAAACAACAAAAATATAGCAAATATAGGAAAAAGATATAAAAAATCAAAGATAAAAAAAATAAAATAAAAGTTAATAAAAAATATAAATAAAAACAAAAAGAAAGTGCACAAAAAAAGTCTAATAATTTAAAAATGCAAATAAGAAATGAAAGGAAATTTGTGAAAAAATAAGAAAAGAATAAAAATGAAAAGACAAAAGATTTGGAATAAAAAAAGAAAAAAGAAATGAAAAAAATTTTAAAACAACGAAAAAATTAAAACAAGTAAAACTGAAAGCATAGGAAAAAAAAAAAAAAAAAGCAAAAGAAAGAAAATTTCAAAGGGAAAAAGTTATTGAAAAATTAGAACATAGAACAAAAAAAAAATGAAAATGAAAAAATAAAAAAGATTCAAAAAATAGAAATAAAAAATTTTAAATTTTATAAAATTTTTTAAAAATATGAATAAAAAACAAATAAAAAATAGTAATATAAAAGAAAAAAAAATACCAAAAAATGGAAAAAGATAAAAAAGTAAGAAAATAAAAAATTAGCAAATGAAAAGAATATAAAAAGACAAAATGAATAAGAATTTGACATATAAAATAGAAAAAACTTTTAGTTTAAAGAAAAAAATAAAATAAAAACAAAAGGAAGTGCACAAAAAAAGAAGTTTGAGGTTTTAAAATTGTAAAGAAGAAATAAAAAAAAAAAAAAAGTGTGAAAAAAAAGATATAAGAAAAAGCAAGAAAAAAATAGAGAATTTTAATAGAAAGAAAAAAATGAAAGTAAATCAACAAATAAGTTAAAAGAAAAAGAGAAAAAGGATTAATGAAAAATTATAAAAATATATACAACAAATAAAGGAAAAAGATATAAAATACGAAAGATGAAAAATAAAATAAAAGTTAATAAAAAATATAAATAAAAATAAAAGAATGTGCACAAAAAAAGAAGTTTGAGGTTTTAAAATTATAAAGAAGAAATAAAAAAAAAGTGCAAACAAAAAGATTTAAGAAAAAGCAAGAAAAAAATAAAAAATGAAAATACAAAATATATAAAATAAAAATTGAGAAAAAAAATGAGAGAAATAAGAAAAAAAATAAAAAATGAAGAGGCAAAAATATGAAATAAAACAAGAAGAAAAAAAAATTTATAGAAAATTTTAAAACGAAGAAAAAAGTGAAGAAAAATTTGAAAGGAGAAAAAGTTAATGAAAAATTATAAAAATGCAACAAAAAATAACCGAGAATGATAAAATAAAAAAAGAAAAGAAAAATAAAAAATTTCAAAACTTAATAAAAATTTATGAAACTATAAAAAAAGAAAGAAATAAAAAAAATAAAAATAAAAAAAGAAAAAAAATTAAAGCAAAAGAAAAAAGATAAATAAAGCACAAAAAAAGAAAAAAAAACAAAAAATATAAAAAGTAAGAAAATAAAAAAGGACAAAAATTGAAGAAAAATTTCAAAAATGAAATGGAATGACAAAATGAAAAAAAGTTAGTTTAAAAAGGAACAAAAAATTGAAAAACATATAAGACCTAATAATAAAACAATATAAAAAGTGCGACAAAAAATAAAAAAAGAGAAAATTTAATGCAAAATAAAAAAAGTATGAGAATTTAAAAACGCAAATAAGAAATGAAAGGAAATTTGTGAAAAAAAAAAGGAATAAAAATGAAAAGACAAAAGATTTGGAATAAAAAACAGAAAAATAAAAATTTTTAAAATAACGAAAAAATTAAAACGAGTAAAAATGAAAGCATATGAAAAAAAAGTAAAAAGAAGGAAAATTTTGAAGGGAAAAAGTTATTAAAAAATTACAAAGTAGGACAAAAATAGCAAGAAAAATAATAAAATAAAAAAGATTCAAAAAATAAAAATAAAAAATTTTGAACTTTATAAAAGTTTGTAAAATATAAATAAAAATAAATGGAAAAATAAATTAAGATAAAATATTAATATGGAAGAAAAAATTAAATAAAATACCAAAAAAGCAAAAAATAAAAAAGTAAGATATTAAAAAATTAGCGAATAAAAAGATACAAAAGACAAAATGAATAAAAATTTCGAATACAAAATAGAAAAAACTTTTAGTTGAGAATATACAAAGAAAAACAACAAAAATATAGCAAATATAGGAAAAAGATATAAAAAATCAAAGATAAAAAAAATAAAATAAAAGTTAATAAAAAATATAAATAAAAACAAAAAGAAAGTGCACAAAAAAAGTCTAATAATTTAAAAATGCAAATAAGAAATGAAAGGAAATTTGTGAAAAAATAAGAAAAGAATAAAAATGAAAAGACAAAAGATTTGGAATAAAAAAAGAAAAAAGAAATGAAAAAAATTTTAAAACAACGAAAAAATTAAAACAAGTAAAACTGAAAGCATAGGAAAAAAAAAAAAAAAGCAAAAGAAAGAAAATTTCAAAGGGAAAAAGTTATTGAAAAATTAGAACATAGAACAAAAAAAAAATGAAAATGAAAAAATAAAAAAGATTCAAAAAATAGAAATAAAAAATTTTAAATTTTATAAAATTTTTTAAAAATATGAATAAAAAACAAATAAAAAATAGTAATATAAAAGAAAAAAAAAATACCAAAAAATGGAAAAAGATAAAAAAGTAAGAAAATAAAAAATTAGCAAATGAAAAGAATATAAAAAGACAAAATGAATAAGAATTTGACATATAAAATAGAAAAAACTTTTAGTTTAAAGAAAAAAATAAAATAAAAACAAAAGGAAGTGCACAAAAAAAGAAGTTTGAGGTTTTAAAATTGTAAAGAAGAAATAAAAAAAAAAAAAAAGTGTGAAAAAAAAGATATAAGAAAAAGCAAGAAAAAAATAGAGAATTTTAATAGAAAGAAAAAAATGAAAGTAAATCAACAAATAAGTTAAAAGAAAAAGAGAAAAAGGATTAATGAAAAATTATAAAAATATATACAACAAATAAAGGAAAAAGATATAAAATACGAAAGATGAAAAATAAAATAAAAGTTAATAAAAAATATAAATAAAAATAAAAGAATGTGCACAAAAAAAGAAGTTTGAGGTTTTAAAATTATAAAGAAGAAATAAAAAAAAAGTGCAAACAAAAAGATTTAAGAAAAAGCAAGAAAAAAATAAAAAATGAAAATACAAAATATATAAAATAAAAATTGAGAAAAAAAATGAGAGAAATAAGAAAAAAAATAAAAAATGAAGAGGCAAAAATATGAAATAAAACAAGAAGAAAAAAAAATTTATAGAAAATTTTAAAACGAAGAAAAAAGTGAAGAAAAATTTGAAAGGAGAAAAAGTTAATGAAAAATTATAAAAATGCAACAAAAAATAACCGAGAATGATAAAATAAAAAAAGAAAAGAAAAATAAAAAATTTCAAAACTTAATAAAAATTTATGAAACTATAAAAAAAGAAAGAAATAAAAAAAATAAAAATAAAAAAAGAAAAAAAATTAAAGCAAAAGAAAAAAGATAAATAAAGCACAAAAAAAGAAAAAAAAACAAAAAATATAAAAAGTAAGAAAATAAAAAAGGACAAAAATTGAAGAAAAATTTCAAAAATGAAATGGAATGACAAAATGAAAAAAAGTTAGTTTAAAAAGGAACAAAAAATTGAAAAACATATAAGACCTAATAATAAAACAATATAAAAAGTGCGACAAAAAATAAAAAAAGAGAAAATTTAATGCAAAATAAAAAAAGTATGAGAATTTAAAAACGCAAATAAGAAATGAAAGGAAATTTGTGAAAAAAAAAAGGAATAAAAATGAAAAGACAAAAGATTTGGAATAAAAAACAGAAAAATAAAAATTTTTAAAATAACGAAAAAATTAAAACGAGTAAAAATGAAAGCATATGAAAAAAAAGTAAAAAGAAGGAAAATTTTGAAGGGAAAAAGTTATTAAAAAATTACAAAGTAGGACAAAAATAGCAAGAAAAATAATAAAATAAAAAAGATTCAAAAAATAAAAATAAAAAATTTTGAACTTTATAAAAGTTTGTAAAATATAAATAAAAATAAATGGAAAAATAAATTAAGATAAAATATTAATATGGAAGAAAAAATTAAATAAAATACCAAAAAAGCAAAAAATAAAAAAGTAAGATATTAAAAAATTAGCGAATAAAAAGATACAAAAGACAAAATGAATAAAAATTTCGAATACAAAATAGAAAAAACTTTTAGTTGAGAATATACAAAGAAAAACAACAAAAATATAGCAAATATAGGAAAAAGATATAAAAAATCAAAGATAAAAAAAATAAAATAAAAGTTAATAAAAAATATAAATAAAAACAAAAAGAAAGTGCACAAAAAAAGTCTAATAATTTAAAAATGCAAATAAGAAATGAAAGGAAATTTGTGAAAAAATAAGAAAAGAATAAAAATGAAAAGACAAAAGATTTGGAATAAAAAAAGAAAAAAGAAATGAAAAAAATTTTAAAACAACGAAAAAATTAAAACAAGTAAAACTGAAAGCATAGGAAAAAAAAAAAAAAAAGCAAAAGAAAGAAAATTTCAAAGGGAAAAAGTTATTGAAAAATTAGAACATAGAACAAAAAAAAAATGAAAATGAAAAAATAAAAAAGATTCAAAAAATAGAAATAAAAAATTTTAAATTTTATAAAATTTTTTAAAAATATGAATAAAAAACAAATAAAAAATAGTAATATAAAAGAAAAAAAAAATACCAAAAAATGGAAAAAGATAAAAAAGTAAGAAAATAAAAAATTAGCAAATGAAAAGAATATAAAAAGACAAAATGAATAAGAATTTGACATATAAAATAGAAAAAACTTTTAGTTTAAAGAAAAAAATAAAATAAAAACAAAAGGAAGTGCACAAAAAAAGAAGTTTGAGGTTTTAAAATTGTAAAGAAGAAATAAAAAAAAAAAAAAAGTGTGAAAAAAAAGATATAAGAAAAAGCAAGAAAAAAATAGAGAATTTTAATAGAAAGAAAAAAATGAAAGTAAATCAACAAATAAGTTAAAAGAAAAAGAGAAAAAGGATTAATGAAAAATTATAAAAATATATACAACAAATAAAGGAAAAAGATATAAAATACGAAAGATGAAAAATAAAATAAAAGTTAATAAAAAATATAAATAAAAATAAAAGAATGTGCACAAAAAAAGAAGTTTGAGGTTTTAAAATTATAAAGAAGAAATAAAAAAAAAGTGCAAACAAAAAGATTTAAGAAAAAGCAAGAAAAAAATAAAAAATGAAAATACAAAATATATAAAATAAAAATTGAGAAAAAAAATGAGAGAAATAAGAAAAAAAATAAAAAATGAAGAGGCAAAAATATGAAATAAAACAAGAAGAAAAAAAAATTTATAGAAAATTTTAAAACGAAGAAAAAAGTGAAGAAAAATTTGAAAGGAGAAAAAGTTAATGAAAAATTATAAAAATGCAACAAAAAATAACCGAGAATGATAAAATAAAAAAAGAAAAGAAAAATAAAAAATTTCAAAACTTAATAAAAATTTATGAAACTATAAAAAAAGAAAGAAATAAAAAAAATAAAAATAAAAAAAGAAAAAAAATTAAAGCAAAAGAAAAAAGATAAATAAAGCACAAAAAAAGAAAAAAAAACAAAAAATATAAAAAGTAAGAAAATAAAAAAGGACAAAAATTGAAGAAAAATTTCAAAAATGAAATGGAATGACAAAATGAAAAAAAGTTAGTTTAAAAAGGAACAAAAAATTGAAAAACATATAAGACCTAATAATAAAACAATATAAAAAGTGCGACAAAAAATAAAAAAAGAGAAAATTTAATGCAAAATAAAAAAAGTATGAGAATTTAAAAACGCAAATAAGAAATGAAAGGAAATTTGTGAAAAAAAAAAGGAATAAAAATGAAAAGACAAAAGATTTGGAATAAAAAACAGAAAAATAAAAATTTTTAAAATAACGAAAAAATTAAAACGAGTAAAAATGAAAGCATATGAAAAAAAAGTAAAAAGAAGGAAAATTTTGAAGGGAAAAAGTTATTAAAAAATTACAAAGTAGGACAAAAATAGCAAGAAAAATAATAAAATAAAAAAGATTCAAAAAATAAAAATAAAAAATTTTGAACTTTATAAAAGTTTGTAAAATATAAATAAAAATAAATGGAAAAATAAATTAAGATAAAATATTAATATGGAAGAAAAAATTAAATAAAATACCAAAAAAGCAAAAAATAAAAAAGTAAGATATTAAAAAATTAGCGAATAAAAAGATACAAAAGACAAAATGAATAAAAATTTCGAATACAAAATAGAAAAAACTTTTAGTTGAGAATATACAAAGAAAAACAACAAAAATATAGCAAATATAGGAAAAAGATATAAAAAATCAAAGATAAAAAAAATAAAATAAAAGTTAATAAAAAATATAAATAAAAACAAAAAGAAAGTGCACAAAAAAAGTCTAATAATTTAAAAATGCAAATAAGAAATGAAAGGAAATTTGTGAAAAAATAAGAAAAGAATAAAAATGAAAAGACAAAAGATTTGGAATAAAAAAAGAAAAAAGAAATGAAAAAAATTTTAAAACAACGAAAAAATTAAAACAAGTAAAACTGAAAGCATAGGAAAAAAAAAAAAAAAAGCAAAAGAAAGAAAATTTCAAAGGGAAAAAGTTATTGAAAAATTAGAACATAGAACAAAAAAAAAATGAAAATGAAAAAATAAAAAAGATTCAAAAAATAGAAATAAAAAATTTTAAATTTTATAAAATTTTTTAAAAATATGAATAAAAAACAAATAAAAAATAGTAATATAAAAGAAAAAAAAAATACCAAAAAATGGAAAAAGATAAAAAAGTAAGAAAATAAAAAATTAGCAAATGAAAAGAATATAAAAAGACAAAATGAATAAGAATTTGACATATAAAATAGAAAAAACTTTTAGTTTAAAGAAAAAAATAAAATAAAAACAAAAGGAAGTGCACAAAAAAAGAAGTTTGAGGTTTTAAAATTGTAAAGAAGAAATAAAAAAAAAAAAAAAGTGTGAAAAAAAAGATATAAGAAAAAGCAAGAAAAAAATAGAGAATTTTAATAGAAAGAAAAAAATGAAAGTAAATCAACAAATAAGTTAAAAGAAAAAGAGAAAAAGGATTAATGAAAAATTATAAAAATATATACAACAAATAAAGGAAAAAGATATAAAATACGAAAGATGAAAAATAAAATAAAAGTTAATAAAAAATATAAATAAAAATAAAAGAATGTGCACAAAAAAAGAAGTTTGAGGTTTTAAAATTATAAAGAAGAAATAAAAAAAAAGTGCAAACAAAAAGATTTAAGAAAAAGCAAGAAAAAAATAAAAAATGAAAATACAAAATATATAAAATAAAAATTGAGAAAAAAAATGAGAGAAATAAGAAAAAAAATAAAAAATGAAGAGGCAAAAATATGAAATAAAACAAGAAGAAAAAAAAATTTATAGAAAATTTTAAAACGAAGAAAAAAGTGAAGAAAAATTTGAAAGGAGAAAAAGTTAATGAAAAATTATAAAAATGCAACAAAAAATAACCGAGAATGATAAAATAAAAAAAGAAAAGAAAAATAAAAAATTTCAAAACTTAATAAAAATTTATGAAACTATAAAAAAAGAAAGAAATAAAAAAAATAAAAATAAAAAAAGAAAAAAAATTAAAGCAAAAGAAAAAAGATAAATAAAGCACAAAAAAAGAAAAAAAAACAAAAAATATAAAAAGTAAGAAAATAAAAAAGGACAAAAATTGAAGAAAAATTTCAAAAATGAAATGGAATGACAAAATGAAAAAAAGTTAGTTTAAAAAGGAACAAAAAATTGAAAAACATATAAGACCTAATAATAAAACAATATAAAAAGTGCGACAAAAAATAAAAAAAGAGAAAATTTAATGCAAAATAAAAAAAGTATGAGAATTTAAAAACGCAAATAAGAAATGAAAGGAAATTTGTGAAAAAAAAAAGGAATAAAAATGAAAAGACAAAAGATTTGGAATAAAAAACAGAAAAATAAAAATTTTTAAAATAACGAAAAAATTAAAACGAGTAAAAATGAAAGCATATGAAAAAAAAGTAAAAAGAAGGAAAATTTTGAAGGGAAAAAGTTATTAAAAAATTACAAAGTAGGACAAAAATAGCAAGAAAAATAATAAAATAAAAAAGATTCAAAAAATAAAAAAAAAAAATTTTGAACTTTATAAAAGTTTGTAAAATATAAATAAAAATAAATGGAAAAATAAATTAAGATAAAATATTAATATGGAAGAAAAAATTAAATAAAATACCAAAAAAGCAAAAAATAAAAAAGTAAGATATTAAAAAATTAGCGAATAAAAAGATACAAAAGACAAAATGAATAAAAATTTCGAATACAAAATAGAAAAAACTTTTAGTTGAGAATATACAAAGAAAAACAACAAAAATATAGCAAATATAGGAAAAAGATATAAAAAATCAAAGATAAAAAAAATAAAATAAAAGTTAATAAAAAATATAAATAAAAACAAAAAGAAAGTGCACAAAAAAAGTCTAATAATTTAAAAATGCAAATAAGAAATGAAAGGAAATTTGTGAAAAAATAAGAAAAGAATAAAAATGAAAAGACAAAAGATTTGGAATAAAAAAAGAAAAAAGAAATGAAAAAAATTTTAAAACAACGAAAAAATTAAAACAAGTAAAACTGAAAGCATAGGAAAAAAAAAAAAAAAAGCAAAAGAAAGAAAATTTCAAAGGGAAAAAGTTATTGAAAAATTAGAACATAGAACAAAAAAAAAATGAAAATGAAAAAATAAAAAAGATTCAAAAAATAGAAATAAAAAATTTTAAATTTTATAAAATTTTTTAAAAATATGAATAAAAAACAAATAAAAAATAGTAATATAAAAGAAAAAAAAAATACCAAAAAATGGAAAAAGATAAAAAAGTAAGAAAATAAAAAATTAGCAAATGAAAAGAATATAAAAAGACAAAATGAATAAGAATTTGACATATAAAATAGAAAAAACTTTTAGTTTAAAGAAAAAAATAAAATAAAAACAAAAGGAAGTGCACAAAAAAAGAAGTTTGAGGTTTTAAAATTGTAAAGAAGAAATAAAAAAAAAAAAAAGTGTGAAAAAAAAGATATAAGAAAAAGCAAGAAAAAAATAGAGAATTTTAATAGAAAGAAAAAAATGAAAGTAAATCAACAAATAAGTTAAAAGAAAAAGAGAAAAAGGATTAATGAAAAATTATAAAAATATATACAACAAATAAAGGAAAAAGATATAAAATACGAAAGATGAAAAATAAAATAAAAGTTAATAAAAAATATAAATAAAAATAAAAGAATGTGCACAAAAAAAGAAGTTTGAGGTTTTAAAATTATAAAGAAGAAATAAAAAAAAAGTGCAAACAAAAAGATTTAAGAAAAAGCAAGAAAAAAATAAAAAATGAAAATACAAAATATATAAAATAAAAATTGAGAAAAAAAATGAGAGAAATAAGAAAAAAAATAAAAAATGAAGAGGCAAAAATATGAAATAAAACAAGAAGAAAAAAAAATTTATAGAAAATTTTAAAACGAAGAAAAAAGTGAAGAAAAATTTGAAAGGAGAAAAAGTTAATGAAAAATTATAAAAATGCAACAAAAAATAACCGAGAATGATAAAATAAAAAAAGAAAAGAAAAATAAAAAATTTCAAAACTTAATAAAAATTTATGAAACTATAAAAAAAGAAAGAAATAAAAAAATAAAAAGAAAAAAAATTAAAGCAAAAGAAAAAAGATAAATAAAGCACAAAAAAAGAAAAAAAAAAAACAAAAAATATAAAAAGTAAGAAAATAAAAAAGGACAAAAATTGAAGAAAAATT
Source organism: Durio zibethinus (assembly GCF_047325235.1). NCBI lineage: Eukaryota > Viridiplantae > Streptophyta > Magnoliopsida > Malvales > Malvaceae > Durio > Durio zibethinus. The sequence goes on from NW_028322654.1 coordinate 346,942, forward strand.
TCAAAAATGAAATGGAATGACAAAATGAAAAAAAATTAGTTTAAAAAGGAACAAAAAATTGAAAAACATATAAGACCTAATAATAAAACAATATAAAAAGTGCGACAAAAAATTAAAAAAGAGAAAATTTAATGCAAAATAAAAAAAAGTATGAGAATTTAAAAACGCAAATAAGAAATGAAAGGAAATTTGTGAAAAAAAAAAAGGAATAAAAATGAAAAGACAAAAGATTTGGAATAAAAAACAGAAAAATAAAAATTTTTAAAATAACGAAAAAATTAAAACGAGTAAAAATGAAAGCATATGAAAAAGAAGTAAAAAGAAGGAAAATTTTGAAGGGAAAAAGTTATTAAAAAATTACAAAGTAGGACAAAAATAGCAAGAAAAATAATAAAATAAAAAAGATTCAAAAAATAAAAATAAAAAATTTTGAACTTTATAAAAATTTGTAAAATATAAATAAAAATAAATGGAAAAATAAATTAAGATAAAATATTAATATGGAAGAAAAAATTAAATAAAATACCAAAAAAGCAAAAAATAAAAAAGTAAGATATTAAAAAATTAGCGAATAAAAAAATACAAAAGACAAAATGAATAAAAATTTCGAATACAAAATAGAAAAAACTTTTAGTTGAGAATATACAAAGAAAAACAACAAAAATATAGCAAATATAGGAAAAAGATATAAAAAATCAAAGATAAAAAAAATAAAATAAAAGTTAATAAAAAATATAAATAAAAACAAAAGGAAAGTGCACAAAAAAAGTCTAATAATTTAAAAATGCAAATAAGAAATGAAAGGAAATTTGTGAAAAAATAAGAAAAGAATAAAAATGAAAAGACAAAAGATTTGGAATAAAAAAAGAAAAAAGAAATGTAAAAAATTTTAAAACAACGAAAAAATTAAAACAAGTAAAACTGAAAGCATAGGAAAAAAAAAAAAAAAAGCAAAAGAAAGAAAATTTCAAAGGGAAAAAGTTATTGAAAAATTAGAACATAGAACAAAAAAAAAAAAATGAAAATGAAAAAATAAAAAAGATTCAAAAAATAGAAATAAAAAATTTTAAATTTTATAAAATTTTTTAAAAATATGAATAAAAAACAAATAAAAAATAGTAATATAAAAGAAAAAAAATAAATAAAATACCAAAAAATGGAAAAAGATAAAAAAGTAAGAAAATAAAAAATTAGCAAATGAAAAGAATATAAAAAGACAAAATGAATAAGAATTTGACATATAAAATAGAAAAAACTTTTAGTTTAAAGAAAAAAATAAAATAAAAACAAAAGGAAGTGCACAAAAAAAGAAGTTTGAGGTTTTAAAATTGTAAAGAAGAAATAAAAAAAAAAAAGTGTGAAAAAAAAGATATAAGAAAAAGCAAGAAAAAAATAGAGAATTTTAATAGAAAGAAAAAAATGAAAGTAAATCAACAAATAAGTTAAAAGAAAAAGAGAAAAAGGATTAATGAAAAATTATAAAAATATATACAACAAATAAAGGAAAAAGATATAAAATACGAAAGATGAAAAATAAAATAAAAGTTAATAAAAAATATAAATAAAAATAAAAGAATGTGCACAAAAAAAGAAGTTTGAGGTTTTAAAATTATAAAGAAGAAATAAAAAAAAAAGTGCAAACAAAAAGATTTAAGAAAAAGCAAGAAAAAAATAGAAAATGAAAATACAAAATATATAAAATAAAAAGTGAGAAAAAAAATGAGAGAAATAAGAAAAAAAATAAAAAATGAAGAGGCAAAAATATGAAATAAAACAAGAAGAAAAAAAAATTTATAGAAAATTTTAAAACGAAGAAAAAAGTGAAGAAAAATTTGAAAGGAGAAAAAGTTAATGAAAAATTATAAAAATGCAACAAAAAATAACGGAGAATGATAAAATAAAAAAAGAAAAGAAAAATAAAAAATTTCAAAACTTAATAAAAATTTATGAAACTATAAAAAAAGAAAGAAATAAAAAAATAAAAAGAAAAAAAATTAAAGCAAAAGAAAAAAGATAAATAAAGCACAAAAAAAGAAAAAAAAAAAACAAAAAATATAAAAAGTAAGAAAATAAAAAAGGACAAAAATTGAAGAAAAATTTCAAAAATGAAATGGAATGACAAAATGAAAAAAAATTAGTTTAAAAAGGAACAAAAAATTGAAAAACATATAAGACCTAATAATAAAACAATATAAAAAGTGCGACAAAAAATTAAAAAAGAGAAAATTTAATGCAAAATAAAAAAAAGTATGAGAATTTAAAAACGCAAATAAGAAATGAAAGGAAATTTGTGAAAAAAAAAAGGAATAAAAATGAAAAGACAAAAGATTTGGAATAAAAAACAGAAAAATAAAAATTTTTAAAATAACGAAAAAATTAAAACGAGTAAAAATGAAAGCATATGAAAAAGAAGTAAAAAGAAGGAAAATTTTGAAGGGAAAAAGTTATTAAAAAATTACAAAGTAGGACAAAAATAGCAAGAAAAATAATAAAATAAAAAAGATTCAAAAAATAAAAATAAAAAATTTTGAACTTTATAAAAATTTGTAAAATATAAATAAAAATAAATGGAAAAATAAATTAAGATAAAATATTAATATGGAAGAAAAAATTAAATAAAATACCAAAAAAGCAAAAAATAAAAAAGTAAGATATTAAAAAATTAGCGAATAAAAAAATACAAAAGACAAAATGAATAAAAATTTCGAATACAAAATAGAAAAAACTTTTAGTTGAGAATATACAAAGAAAAACAACAAAAATATAGCAAATATAGGAAAAAGATATAAAAAATCAAAGATAAAAAAAATAAAATAAAAGTTAATAAAAAATATAAATAAAAACAAAAGGAAAGTGCACAAAAAAAGTCTAATAATTTAAAAATGCAAATAAGAAATGAAAGGAAATTTGTGAAAAAATAAGAAAAGAATAAAAATGAAAAGACAAAAGATTTGGAATAAAAAAAGAAAAAAGAAATGTAAAAAATTTTAAAACAACGAAAAAATTAAAACAAGTAAAACTGAAAGCATAGGAAAAAAAAAAAAAAAAAGCAAAAGAAAGAAAATTTCAAAGGGAAAAAGTTATTGAAAAATTAGAACATAGAACAAAAAAAAAAAAATGAAAATGAAAAAATAAAAAAGATTCAAAAAATAGAAATAAAAAATTTTAAATTTTATAAAATTTTTTAAAAATATGAATAAAAAACAAATAAAAAATAGTAATATAAAAGAAAAAAAATAAATAAAATACCAAAAAATGGAAAAAGATAAAAAAGTAAGAAAATAAAAAATTAGCAAATGAAAAGAATATAAAAAGACAAAATGAATAAGAATTTGACATATAAAATAGAAAAAACTTTTAGTTTAAAGAAAAAAATAAAATAAAAACAAAAGGAAGTGCACAAAAAAAGAAGTTTGAGGTTTTAAAATTGTAAAGAAGAAATAAAAAAAAAAAAGTGTGAAAAAAAAGATATAAGAAAAAGCAAGAAAAAAATAGAGAATTTTAATAGAAAGAAAAAAATGAAAGTAAATCAACAAATAAGTTAAAAGAAAAAGAGAAAAAGGATTAATGAAAAATTATAAAAATATATACAACAAATAAAGGAAAAAGATATAAAATACGAAAGATGAAAAATAAAATAAAAGTTAATAAAAAATATAAATAAAAATAAAAGAATGTGCACAAAAAAAGAAGTTTGAGGTTTTAAAATTATAAAGAAGAAATAAAAAAAAAAGTGCAAACAAAAAGATTTAAGAAAAAGCAAGAAAAAAATAGAAAATGAAAATACAAAATATATAAAATAAAAAGTGAGAAAAAAAATGAGAGAAATAAGAAAAAAAATAAAAAATGAAGAGGAAAAAATATGAAATAAAACAAGAAGAAAAAAAAATTTATAGAAAATTTTAAAACGAAGAAAAAAGTGAAGAAAAATTTGAAAGGAGAAAAAGTTAATGAAAAATTATAAAAATGCAACAAAAAATAACGGAGAATGATAAAATAAAAAAAGAAAAGAAAAATAAAAAATTTCAAAACTTAATAAAAATTTATGAAACTATAAAAAAAGAAAGAAATAAAAAAATAAAAAGAAAAAAAATTAAAGCAAAAGAAAAAAGATAAATAAAGCACAAAAAAAGAAAAAAAAAAACAAAAAATATAAAAAGTAAGAAAATAAAAAAGGACAAAAATTGAAGAAAAATTTCAAAAATGAAATGGAATGACAAAATGAAAAAAAATTAGTTTAAAAAGGAACAAAAAATTGAAAAACATATAAGACCTAATAATAAAACAATATAAAAAGTGCGACAAAAAATTAAAAAAGAGAAAATTTAATGCAAAATAAAAAAAAGTATGAGAATTTAAAAACGCAAATAAGAAATGAAAGGAAATTTGTGAAAAAAAAAAGGAATAAAAATGAAAAGACAAAAGATTTGGAATAAAAAACAGAAAAATAAAAATTTTTAAAATAACGAAAAAATTAAAACGAGTAAAAATGAAAGCATATGAAAAAGAAGTAAAAAGAAGGAAAATTTTGAAGGGAAAAAGTTATTAAAAAATTACAAAGTAGGACAAAAATAGCAAGAAAAATAATAAAATAAAAAAGATTCAAAAAATAAAAATAAAAAATTTTGAACTTTATAAAAATTTGTAAAATATAAATAAAAATAAATGGAAAAATAAATTAAGATAAAATATTAATATGGAAGAAAAAATTAAATAAAATACCAAAAAAGCAAAAAATAAAAAAGTAAGATATTAAAAAATTAGCGAATAAAAAAATACAAAAGACAAAATGAATAAAAATTTCGAATACAAAATAGAAAAAACTTTTAGTTGAGAATATACAAAGAAAAACAACAAAAATATAGCAAATATAGGAAAAAGATATAAAAAATCAAAGATAAAAAAAATAAAATAAAAGTTAATAAAAAATATAAATAAAAACAAAAGGAAAGTGCACAAAAAAAGTCTAATAATTTAAAAATGCAAATAAGAAATGAAAGGAAATTTGTGAAAAAATAAGAAAAGAATAAAAATGAAAAGACAAAAGATTTGGAATAAAAAAAGAAAAAAGAAATGTAAAAAATTTTAAAACAACGAAAAAATTAAAACAAGTAAAACTGAAAGCATAGGAAAAAAAAAAAAAAAAAAGCAAAAGAAAGAAAATTTCAAAGGGAAAAAGTTATTGAAAAATTAGAACATAGAACAAAAAAAAAAAAATGAAAATGAAAAAATAAAAAAGATTCAAAAAATAGAAATAAAAAATTTTAAATTTTATAAAATTTTTTAAAAATATGAATAAAAAACAAATAAAAAATAGTAATATAAAAGAAAAAAAATAAATAAAATACCAAAAAATGGAAAAAGATAAAAAAGTAAGAAAATAAAAAATTAGCAAATGAAAAGAATATAAAAAGACAAAATGAATAAGAATTTGACATATAAAATAGAAAAAACTTTTAGTTTAAAGAAAAAAATAAAATAAAAACAAAAGGAAGTGCACAAAAAAAGAAGTTTGAGGTTTTAAAATTGTAAAGAAGAAATAAAAAAAAAAAAGTGTGAAAAAAAAGATATAAGAAAAAGCAAGAAAAAAATAGAGAATTTTAATAGAAAGAAAAAAATGAAAGTAAATCAACAAATAAGTTAAAAGAAAAAGAGAAAAAGGATTAATGAAAAATTATAAAAATATATACAACAAATAAAGGAAAAAGATATAAAATACGAAAGATGAAAAATAAAATAAAAGTTAATAAAAAATATAAATAAAAATAAAAGAATGTGCACAAAAAAAGAAGTTTGAGGTTTTAAAATTATAAAGAAGAAATAAAAAAAAAAGTGCAAACAAAAAGATTTAAGAAAAAGCAAGAAAAAAATAGAAAATGAAAATACAAAATATATAAAATAAAAAGTGAGAAAAAAAATGAGAGAAATAAGAAAAAAAATAAAAAATGAAGAGGCAAAAATATGAAATAAAACAAGAAGAAAAAAAAATTTATAGAAAATTTTAAAACGAAGAAAAAAGTGAAGAAAAATTTGAAAGGAGAAAAAGTTAATGAAAAATTATAAAAATGCAACAAAAAATAACGGAGAATGATAAAATAAAAAAAGAAAAGAAAAATAAAAAATTTCAAAACTTAATAAAAATTTATGAAACTATAAAAAAAGAAAGAAATAAAAAAATAAAAATAAAAAAAATTAAAGCAAAAGAAAAAAGATAAATAAAGCACAAAAAAAGAAAAAAAAAAAACAAAAAATATAAAAAGTAAGAAAATAAAAAAGGACAAAAATTGAAGAAAAATTTCAAAAATGAAATGGAATGACAAAATGAAAAAAAAATTAGTTTAAAAAGGAACAAAAAATTGAAAAACATATAAGACCTAATAATAAAACAATATAAAAAGTGCGACAAAAAATTAAAAAAGAGAAAATTTAATGCAAAATAAAAAAAAGTATGAGAATTTAAAAACGCAAATAAGAAATGAAAGGAAATTTGTGAAAAAAAAAAGGAATAAAAATGAAAAGACAAAAGATTTGGAATAAAAAACAGAAAAATAAAAATTTTTAAAATAACGAAAAAATTAAAACGAGTAAAAATGAAAGCATATGAAAAAGAAGTAAAAAGAAGGAAAATTTTGAAGGGAAAAAGTTATTAAAAAATTACAAAGTAGGACAAAAATAGCAAGAAAAATAATAAAATAAAAAAGATTCAAAAAATAAAAATAAAAAATTTTGAACTTTATAAAAATTTGTAAAATATAAATAAAAATAAATGGAAAAATAAATTAAGATAAAATATTAATATGGAAGAAAAAATTAAATAAAATACCAAAAAAGCAAAAAATAAAAAAGTAAGATATTAAAAAATTAGCGAATAAAAAAATACAAAAGACAAAATGAATAAAAATTTCGAATACAAAATAGAAAAAACTTTTAGTTGAGAATATACAAAGAAAAACAACAAAAATATAGCAAATATAGGAAAAAGATATAAAAAATCAAAGATAAAAAAAATAAAATAAAAGTTAATAAAAAATATAAATAAAAACAAAAGGAAAGTGCACAAAAAAAGTCTAATAATTTAAAAATGCAAATAAGAAATGAAAGGAAATTTGTGAAAAAATAAGAAAAGAATAAAAATGAAAAGACAAAAGATTTGGAATAAAAAAAGAAAAAAGAAATGTAAAAAATTTTAAAACAACGAAAAAATTAAAACAAGTAAAACTGAAAGCATAGGAAAAAAAAAAAAAAAAAGCAAAAGAAAGAAAATTTCAAAGGGAAAAAGTTATTGAAAAATTAGAACATAGAACAAAAAAAAAAAAATGAAAATGAAAAAATAAAAAAGATTCAAAAAATAGAAATAAAAAATTTTAAATTTTATAAAATTTTTTAAAAATATGAATAAAAAACAAATAAAAAATAGTAATATAAAAGAAAAAAAATAAATAAAATACCAAAAAATGGAAAAAGATAAAAAAGTAAGAAAATAAAAAATTAGCAAATGAAAAGAATATAAAAAGACAAAATGAATAAGAATTTGACATATAAAATAGAAAAAACTTTTAGTTTAAAGAAAAAAATAAAATAAAAACAAAAGGAAGTGCACAAAAAAAGAAGTTTGAGGTTTTAAAATTGTAAAGAAGAAATAAAAAAAAAAAAGTGTGAAAAAAAAGATATAAGAAAAAGCAAGAAAAAAATAGAGAATTTTAATAGAAAGAAAAAAATGAAAGTAAATCAACAAATAAGTTAAAAGAAAAAGAGAAAAAGGATTAATGAAAAATTATAAAAATATATACAACAAATAAAGGAAAAAGATATAAAATACGAAAGATGAAAAATAAAATAAAAGTTAATAAAAAATATAAATAAAAATAAAAGAATGTGCACAAAAAAAGAAGTTTGAGGTTTTAAAATTATAAAGAAGAAATAAAAAAAAAAGTGCAAACAAAAAGATTTAAGAAAAAGCAAGAAAAAAATAGAAAATGAAAATACAAAATATATAAAATAAAAAGTGAGAAAAAAATGAGAGAAATAAGAAAAAAAATAAAAAATGAAGAGGCAAAAATATGAAATAAAACAAGAAGAAAAAAAAATTTATAGAAAATTTTAAAACGAAGAAAAAAGTGAAGAAAAATTTGAAAGGAGAAAAAGTTAATGAAAAATTATAAAAATGCAACAAAAAATAACGGAGAATGATAAAATAAAAAAAGAAAAGAAAAATAAAAAATTTCAAAACTTAATAAAAATTTATGAAACTATAAAAAAAGAAAGAAATAAAAAAATAAAAAGAAAAAAAATTAAAGCAAAAGAAAAAAGATAAATAAAGCACAAAAAAAGAAAAAAAAAAAACAAAAAATATAAAAAGTAAGAAAATAAAAAAGGACAAAAATTGAAGAAAAATTTCAAAAATGAAATGGAATGACAAAATGAAAAAAAATTAGTTTAAAAAGGAACAAAAAATTGAAAAACATATAAGACCTAATAATAAAACAATATAAAAAGTGCGACAAAAAATTAAAAAAGAGAAAATTTAATGCAAAATAAAAAAAAGTATGAGAATTTAAAAACGCAAATAAGAAATGAAAGGAAATTTGTGAAAAAAAAAAGGAATAAAAATGAAAAGACAAAAGATTTGGAATAAAAAACAGAAAAATAAAAATTTTTAAAATAACGAAAAAATTAAAACGAGTAAAAATGAAAGCATATGAAAAAGAAGTAAAAAGAAGGAAAATTTTGAAGGGAAAAAGTTATTAAAAAATTACAAAGTAGGACAAAAATAGCAAGAAAAATAATAAAATAAAAAAGATTCAAAAAATAAAAATAAAAAATTTTGAACTTTATAAAAATTTGTAAAATATAAATAAAAATAAATGGAAAAATAAATTAAGATAAAATATTAATATGGAAGAAAAAATTAAATAAAATACCAAAAAAGCAAAAAATAAAAAAGTAAGATATTAAAAAATTAGCGAATAAAAAAATACAAAAGACAAAATGAATAAAAATTTCGAATACAAAATAGAAAAAACTTTTAGTTGAGAATATACAAAGAAAAACAACAAAAATATAGCAAATATAGGAAAAAGATATAAAAAATCAAAGATAAAAAAAATAAAATAAAAGTTAATAAAAAATATAAATAAAAACAAAAGGAAAGTGCACAAAAAAAGTCTAATAATTTAAAAATGCAAATAAGAAATGAAAGGAAATTTGTGAAAAAATAAGAAAAGAATAAAAATGAAAAGACAAAAGATTTGGAATAAAAAAAGAAAAAAGAAATGTAAAAAATTTTAAAACAACGAAAAAATTAAAACAAGTAAAACTGAAAGCATAGGAAAAAAAAAAAAAAAAAGCAAAAGAAAGAAAATTTCAAAGGGAAAAAGTTATTGAAAAATTAGAACATAGAACAAAAAAAAAAAAATGAAAATGAAAAAATAAAAAAGATTCAAAAAATAGAAATAAAAAATTTTAAATTTTATAAAATTTTTTAAAAATATGAATAAAAAACAAATAAAAAATAGTAATATAAAAGAAAAAAAATAAATAAAATACCAAAAAATGGAAAAAGATAAAAAAGTAAGAAAATAAAAAATTAGCAAATGAAAAGAATATAAAAAGACAAAATGAATAAGAATTTGACATATAAAATAGAAAAAACTTTTAGTTTAAAGAAAAAAATAAAATAAAAACAAAAGGAAGTGCACAAAAAAAGAAGTTTGAGGTTTTAAAATTGTAAAGAAGAAATAAAAAAAAAAAAGTGTGAAAAAAAAGATATAAGAAAAAGCAAGAAAAAAATAGAGAATTTTAATAGAAAGAAAAAAATGAAAGTAAATCAACAAATAAGTTAAAAGAAAAAGAGAAAAAGGATTAATGAAAAATTATAAAAATATATACAACAAATAAAGGAAAAAGATATAAAATACGAAAGATGAAAAATAAAATAAAAGTTAATAAAAAATATAAATAAAAATAAAAGAATGTGCACAAAAAAAGAAGTTTGAGGTTTTAAAATTATAAAGAAGAAATAAAAAAAAAAGTGCAAACAAAAAGATTTAAGAAAAAGCAAGAAAAAAATAGAAAATGAAAATACAAAATATATAAAATAAAAAGTGAGAAAAAAAATGAGAGAAATAAGAAAAAAAATAAAAAATGAAGAGGCAAAAATATGAAATAAAACAAGAAGAAAAAAAAATTTATAGAAAATTTTAAAACGAAGAAAAAAGTGAAGAAAAATTTGAAAGGAGAAAAAGTTAATGAAAAATTATAAAAATGCAACAAAAAATAACGGAGAATGATAAAATAAAAAAAGAAAAGAAAAATAAAAAATTTCAAAACTTAATAAAAATTTATGAAACTATAAAAAAAGAAAGAAATAAAAAAATAAAAAGAAAAAAAATTAAAGCAAAAGAAAAAAGATAAATAAAGCACAAAAAAAGAAAAAAAAAAACAAAAAATATAAAAAGTAAGAAAATAAAAAAGGACAAAAATTGAAGAAAAATTTCAAAAATGAAATGGAATGACAAAATGAAAAAAAATTAGTTTAAAAAGGAACAAAAAATTGAAAAACATATAAGACCTAATAATAAAACAATATAAAAAGTGCGACAAAAAATTAAAAAAGAGAAAATTTAATGCAAAATAAAAAAAAGTATGAGAATTTAAAAACGCAAATAAGAAATGAAAGGAAATTTGTGAAAAAAAAAAGGAATAAAAATGAAAAGACAAAAGATTTGGAATAAAAAACAGAAAAATAAAAATTTTTAAAATAACGAAAAAATTAAAACGAGTAAAAATGAAAGCATATGAAAAAGAAGTAAAAAGAAGGAAAATTTTGAAGGGAAAAAGTTATTAAAAAATTACAAAGTAGGACAAAAATAGCAAGAAAAATAATAAAATAAAAAAGATTCAAAAAATAAAAATAAAAAATTTTGAACTTTATAAAAATTTGTAAAATATAAATAAAAATAAATGGAAAAATAAATTAAGATAAAATATTAATATGGAAGAAAAAATTAAATAAAATACCAAAAAAGCAAAAAATAAAAAAGTAAGATATTAAAAAATTAGCGAATAAAAAAATACAAAAGACAAAATGAATAAAAATTTCGAATACAAAATAGAAAAAACTTTTAGTTGAGAATATACAAAGAAAAACAACAAAAATATAGCAAATATAGGAAAAAGATATAAAAAATCAAAGATAAAAGAAATAAAATAAAAGTTAATAAAAAATATAAATAAAAACAAAAAGAAAGTGCACAAAAAAAGTCTAATAATTTAAAAATGCAAATAAGAAATGAAAGGAAATTTGTGAAAAAATAAGAAAAGAATAAAAATGAAAAGACAAAAGATTTGGAATAAAAAAAGAAAAAAGAAATGTAAAAAATTTTAAAACAACGAAAAAATTAAAACAAGTAAAACTGAAAGCATAGGAAAAAAAAAAAAAAAAGCAAAAGAAAGAAAATTTCAAAGGGAAAAAGTTATTGAAAAATTAGAACATAGAACAAAAAAAAAAAAATGAAAATGAAAAAATAAAAAAGATTCAAAAAATAGAAATAAAAAATTTTAAATTTTATAAAATTTTTTAAAAATATGAATAAAAAACAAATAAAAAATAGTAATATAAAAGAAAAAAAATAAATAAAATACCAAAAAATGGAAAAAGATAAAAAAGTAAGAAAATAAAAAATTAGCAAATGAAAAGAATATAAAAAGACAAAATGAATAAGAATTTGACATATAAAATAGAAAAAACTTTTAGTTTAAAGAAAAAAATAAAATAAAAACAAAAGGAAGTGCACAAAAAAAGAAGTTTGAGGTTTTAAAATTGTAAAGAAGAAATAAAAAAAAAAAGTGTGAAAAAAAAGATATAAGAAAAAGCAAGAAAAAAATAGAGAATTTTAATAGAAAGAAAAAAATGAAAGTAAATCAACAAATAAGTTAAAAGAAAAAGAGAAAAAGGATTAATGAAAAATTATAAAAATATATACAACAAATAAAGGAAAAAGATATAAAATACGAAAGATGAAAAATAAAATAAAAGTTAATAAAAAATAAAAATAAAAATAAAAGAATGTGCACAAAAAAAGAAGTTTGAGGTTTTAAAATTATAAAGAGGAAATAAAAAAAAAAGTGCAAACAAAAAGATTTAAGAAAAAGCAAGAAAAAAATAGAAAATGAAAATACAAAATATATAAAATAAAAATTGAGAAAAAAAATGAGAGAAATAAGAAAAAAAATAAAAAATGAAGAGGCAAAAATATGAAATAAAACAAGAAGAAAACAAAATTTATAGAAAATTTTAAAACGAAGAAAAAAGTGAAGAAAAATTTGAAAGGAGAAAAAGTTAATGAAAAATTATAAAAATGCAACAAAAAATAACGGAGAATGATAAAATAAAAAAAGAAAAGAAAAATAAAAAATTTCAAAACTTAATAAAAATTTATGAAACTATAAAAAAAGAAAGAAATAAAAAAATAAAAATAAAAAAAAGAAAAAAAATTAAAGCAAAAGAAAAAAGATAAATAAAGCACAAAAAAAGAAAATAAAAAAACAAAAAATATAAAAAGTAAGAAAATAAAAAAGGACAAAAATTGAAGAAAAATTTCAAAAATGAAATGGAATGACAAAATGAAAAAAAATTAGTTTAAAAAGGAACAAAAAATTGAAAAACATATAAGACCTAATAATAAAACAATATAAAAAGTGCGACAAAAAATTAAAAAAGAGAAAATTTAATGCAAAATAAAAAAAAGTATGAGAATTTAAAAACGCAAATAAGAAATGAAAGGAAATTTGTGAAAAAAAAAAAGGAATAAAAATGAAAAGACAAAAGATTTGGAATAAAAAACAGAAAAATAAAAATTTTTAAAATAACGAAAAAATTAAAACGAGTAAAAATGAAAGCATATGAAAAAGAAGTAAAAAGAAGGAAAATTTTGAAGGGAAAAAGTTATTAAAAAATTACAAAGTAGGACAAAAATAGCAAGAAAAATAATAAAATAAAAAAGATTCAAAAAATAAAAATAAAAAATTTTGAACTTTATAAAAATTTGTAAAATATAAATAAAAATAAATGGAAAAATAAATTAAGATAAAATATTAATATGGAAGAAAAAATTAAATAAAATACCAAAAAAGCAAAAAATAAAAAAGTAAGATATTAAAAAATTAGCGAATAAAAAAATACAAAAGACAAAATGAATAAAAATTTCGAATACAAAATAGAAAAAACTTTTAGTTGAGAATATACAAAGAAAAACAACAAAAATATAGCAAATATAGGAAAAAGATATAAAAAATCAAAGATAAAAGAAATAAAATAAAAGTTAATAAAAAATATAAATAAAAACAAAAAGAAAGTGCACAAAAAAAGTCTAATAATTTAAAAATGCAAATAAGAAATGAAAGGAAATTTGTGAAAAAATAAGAAAAGAATAAAAATGAAAAGACAAAAGATTTGGAATAAAAAAAGAAAAAAGAAATGTAAAAAATTTTAAAACAACGAAAAAATTAAAACAAGTAAAACTGAAAGCATAGGAAAAAAAAAAAAAAAAGCAAAAGAAAGAAAATTTCAAAGGGAAAAAGTTATTGAAAAATTAGAACATAGAACAAAAAAAAAAATGAAAATGAAAAAATAAAAAAGATTCAAAAAATAGAAATAAAAAATTTTAAATTTTATAAAATTTTTTAAAAATATGAATAAAAAACAAATAAAAAATAGTAATATAAAAGAAAAAAATAAATAAAATACCAAAAAATGGAAAAAGATAAAAAAGTAAGAAAATAAAAAATTAGCAAATGAAAAGAATATAAAAAGACAAAATGAATAAGAATTTGACATATAAAATAGAAAAAACTTTTAGTTTAAAGAAAAAAATAAAATAAAAACAAAAGGAAGTGCACAAAAAAAGAAGTTTGAGGCTTTAAAATTGTAAAGAAGAAATAAAAAAAAAAAAGTGTGAAAAAAAAGATATAAGAAAAAGCAAGAAAAAAATAGAGAATTTTAATAGAAAGAAAAAAATGAAAGTAAATCAACAAATAAGTTAAAAGAAAAAGAGAAAAAGGATTAATGAAAAATTATAAAAATATATACAACAAATAAAGGAAAAAGATATAAAATACGAAAGATGAAAAATAAAATAAAAATAAAAGAATGTGCACAAAAAAAGAGGTTTGAGGTTTTAAAATTATAAAGAAGAAATAAAAAAAAAGTGCAAACAAAAAGATTTAAGAAAAAGCAAGAAAAAAATAAAAAATGAAAATACAAAATATATAAAATAAAAATTGAGAAAAAAAATGAGAGAAATAAGAAAAAAAATAAAAAATGAAGAGGCAAAAATATGAAATAAAACAAGAAGAAAAAAAAATTTATAGAAAATTTTAAAACGAAGAAAAAAGTGAAGAAAAATTTGAAAGGAGAAAAAGTTAATGAAAAATTATAAAAATGCAACAAAAAATAACCGAGAATGATAAAATAAAAAAAGAAAAGAAAAATAAAAAATTTCAAAACTTAATAAAAATTTATGAAACTATAAAAAAAGAAAGAAATAAAAAAATAAAAATAAAAAAAGAAAAAAAATTAAAGCAAAAGAAAAAAGATAAATAAAGCACAAAAAAAGAAAAAAAAACAAAAAATATAAAAAGTAAGAAAATAAAAAAGGACAAAAATTGAAGAAAAATTTCAAAAATGAAATGGAATGACAAAATGAAAAAAAATTAGTTTAAAAAGGAACAAAAAATTGAAAAACATATAAGACCTAATAATAAAACAATATAAAAAGTGCGACAAAAAATTAAAAAAGAGAAAATTTAATGCAAAATAAAAAAAGTATGAGAATTTAAAAACGCAAATAAGAAATGAAAGGAAATTTGTGAAAAAAAAAAGGAATAAAAATGAAAAGACAAAAGATTTGGAATAAAAAACAGAAAAATAAAAATTTTTAAAATAACGAAAAAATTAAAACGAGTAAAAATGAAAGCATATGAAAAAAAAGTAAAAAGAAGGAAAATTTTGAAGGGAAAAAGTTATTAAAAAATTACAAAGTAGGACAAAAATAGCAAGAAAAATAATAAAATAAAAAAGATTCAAAAAATAAAAAAAAAATTTTGAACTTTATAAAAATTTGTAAAATATAAATAAAAATAAATGGAAAAATAAATTAAGATAAAATATTAATATGGAAGAAAAAATTAAATAAAATACCAAAAAAGCAAAAAATAAAAAAGTAAGATATTAAAAAATTAGCGAATAAAAAAATACAAAAGACAAAATGAATAAAAATTTCGAATACAAAATAGAAAAAACTTTTAGTTGAGAATATACAAAGAAAAACAACAAAAATATAACAAATATAGGAAAAAGATATAAAAAATCAAAGATAAAAAAAATAAAATAAAAGTTAATAAAAAATATAAATAAAAACAAAAAGAAAGTGCACAAAAAAAGTCTAATAATTTAAAAATGCAAATAAGAAATGAAAGGAAATTTGTGAAAAAATAAGAAAAGAATAAAAATGAAAAGACAAAAGATTTGGAATAAAAAAAGAAAAAAGAAATGTAAAAAATTTTAAAACAACGAAAAAATTAAAACAAGTAAAACTGAAAGCATAGGAAAAAAAAAAAAAAAGCAAAAGAAAGAAAATTTCAAAGGGAAAAAGTTATTGAAAAATTAGAACATAGAACAAAAAAAAAATGAAAATGAAAAAATAAAAAAGATTCAAAAAATAGAAATAAAAAATTTTAAATTTTATAAAATTTTTTAAAAATATGAATAAAAAACAAATAAAAAATAGTAATATAAAAGAAAAAAATAAATAAAATACCAAAAAATGGAAAAAGATAAAAAAGTAAGAAAATAAAAAATTAGCAAATGAAAAGAATATAAAAAGACAAAATGAATAAGAATTTGACATATAAAATAGAAAAAACTTTTAGTTTAAAGAAAAAAATAAAATAAAAACAAAAGGAAGTGCACAAAAAAAGAAGTTTGAGGTTTTAAAATTGTAAAGAAGAAATAAAAAAAAAAAAGTGTGAAAAAAAAGATATAAGAAAAAGCAAGAAAAAAATAGAGAATTTTAATAGAAAGAAAAAAATGAAAGTAAATCAACAAATAAGTTAAAAGAAAAAGAGAAAAAGGATTAATGAAAAATTATAAAAATATATACAACAAATAAAGGAAAAAGATATAAAATACGAAAGATGAAAAATAAAATAAAAATAAAAGAATGTGCACAAAAAAAGAGGTTTGAGGTTTTAAAATTATAAAGAAGAAATAAAAAAAAAGTGCAAACAAAAAGATTTAAGAAAAAGCAAGAAAAAAATAAAAAATGAAAATACAAAATATATAAAATAAAAATTGAGAAAAAAAATGAGAGAAATAAGAAAAAAAATAAAAAATGAAGAGGCAAAAATATGAAATAAAACAAGAAGAAAAAAAAATTTATAGAAAATTTTAAAACGAAGAAAAAAGTGAAGAAAAATTTGAAAGGAGAAAAAGTTAATGAAAAATTATAAAAATGCAACAAAAAATAACCGAGAATGATAAAATAAAAAAAGAAAAGAAAAATAAAAAATTTCAAAACTTAATAAAAATTTATGAAACTATAAAAAAAGAAAGAAATCAAAAAAATAAAAAAAATTAAAGCAAAAGAAAAAAGATAAATAAAGCACAAAAAAAGAAAAAAAAAACAAAAAATATAAAAAGTAAGAAAATAAAAAAGGACAAAAATTGAAGAAAAATTTCAAAAATGAAATGGAATGACAAAATGAAAAAAAATTAGTTTAAAAAGGAACAAAAAATTGAAAAACATATAAGACCTAATAATAAAACAATATAAAAAGTGCGACAAAAAATTAAAAAAGAGAAAATTTAATGCAAAATAAAAAAAGTATGAGAATTTAAAAACGCAAATAAGAAATGAAAGGAAATTTGTGAAAAAAAAAAGGAATAAAAATGAAAAGACAAAAGATTTGGAATAAAAAACAGAAAAATAAAAATTTTTAAAATAACGAAAAAATTAAAACGAGTAAAAATGAAAGCATATGAAAAAAAAGTAAAAAGAAGGAAAATTTTGAAGGGAAAAAGTTATTAAAAAATTACAAAGTAGGACAAAAATAGCAAGAAAAATAATAAAATAAAAAAGATTCAAAAAATAAAATAAAAAAATTTTGAACTTTATAAAAATTTGTAAAATATAAATAAAAATAAATGGAAAAATAAATTAAGATAAAATATTAATATGGAAGAAAAAATTAAATAAAATACCAAAAAAGCAAAAAATAAAAAAGTAAGATATTAAAAAATTAGCGAATAAAAAAATACAAAAGACAAAATGAATAAAAATTTCGAATACAAAATAGAAAAAACTTTTAGTTGAGAATATACAAAGAAAAACAACAAAAATATAACAAATATAGGAAAAAGATATAAAAAATCAAAGATAAAAAAAATAAAATAAAAGTTAATAAAAAATATAAATAAAAACAAAAAGAAAGTGCACAAAAAAAGTCTAATAATTTAAAAATGCAAATAAGAAATGAAAGGAAATTTGTGAAAAAATAAGAAAAGAATAAAAATGAAAAGACAAAAGATTTGGAATAAAAAAAGAAAAAAGAAATGTAAAAAATTTTAAAACAACGAAAAAATTAAAACAAGTAAAACTGAAAGCATAGGAAAAAAAAAAAAAAAAGCAAAAGAAAGAAAATTTCAAAGGGAAAAAGTTATTGAAAAATTAGAACATAGAACAAAAAAAAAATGAAAATGAAAAAATAAAAAAGATTCAAAAAATAGAAATAAAAAATTTTAAATTTTATAAAAATTTTTAAAAATATGAATAAAAAACAAATAAAAAATAGTAATATAAAAGAAAAAAATAAATAAAATACCAAAAAATGGAAAAAGATAAAAAAGTAAGAAAATAAAAAATTAGCAAATGAAAAGAATATAAAAAGACAAAATGAATAAGAATTTGACATATAAAATAGAAAAAACTTTTAGTTTAAAGAAAAAAATAAAATAAAAACAAAAGGAAGTGCACAAAAAAAGAAGTTTGAGGTTTTAAAATTGTAAAGAAGAAATAAAAAAAAAAAAAGTGTGAAAAAAAAGATATAAGAAAAAGCAAGAAAAAAATAGAGAATTTTAATAGAAAGAAAAAAATGAAAGTAAATCAACAAATAAGTTAAAAGAAAAAGAGAAAAAGGATTAATGAAAAATTATAAAAATATATACAACAAATAAAGGAAAAAGATATAAAATACGAAAGATGAAAAATAAAATAAAAGTTAATAAAAAATATAAATAAAAATAAAAGAATGTGCACAAAAAAAGAAGTTTGAGGTTTTAAAATTATAAAGAAGAAATAAAAAAAAAGTGCAAACAAAAAGATTTAAGAAAAAGCAAGAAAAAAATAAAAAATGAAAATACAAAATATATAAAATAAAAATTGAGAAAAAAAATGAGAGAAATAAGAAAAAAAATAAAAAATGAAGAGGCAAAAATATGAAATAAAACAAGAAGAAAACAAAATTTATAGAAAATTTTAAAACGAAGAAAAAAGTGAAGAAAAATTTGAAAGGAGAAAAAGTTAATGAAAAATTATAAAAATGCAACAAAAAATAACCGAGAATGATAAAATAAAAAAAGAAAAGAAAAATAAAAAATTTCAAAACTTAATAAAAATTTATGAAACTATAAAAAAAGAAAGAAATAAAAAAAGAACAATAAAAAAAGAAAAAAAATTAAAGCAAAAGAAAAAAGATAAATAAAGCACAAAAAAAGAAAAAAAAACAAAAAATATAAAAAGTAAGAAAATAAAAAAGGACAAAAATTGAAGAAAAATTTCAAAAATGAAAAAAAAATAGTTTAAAAAGGAACAAAAAATTGAAAAACATATAAGACCTAATAATAAAACAATATAAAAAGTGCGACAAAAAATTAAAAAAGAGAAAATTTAATGCAAAATAAAAAAAGTATGAGAATTTAAAAACGCAAATAAGAAATGAAAGGAAATTTGTGAAAAAAAAAAGGAATAAAAATGAAAAGACAAAAGATTTGGAATAAAAAACAGAAAAATAAAAATTTTTAAAATAACGAAAAAATTAAAACGAGTAAAAATGAAAGCATATGAAAAAAAAGTAAAAAGAAGGAAAATTTTGAAGGGAAAAAGTTATTAAAAAATTACAAAGTAGGACAAAAATAGCAAGAAAAATAATAAAATAAAAAAGATTCAAAAAATAAAAAAAAAAATTTTGAACTTTATAAAAATTTGTAAAATATAAATAAAAATAAATGGAAAAATAAATTAAGATAAAATATTAATATGGAAGAAAAAATTAAATAAAATACCAAAAAAGCAAAAAATAAAAAAGTAAGATATTAAAAAATTAGCGAATAAAAAAATACAAAAGACAAAATGAATAAAAATTTCGAATACAAAATAGAAAAAACTTTTAGTTGAGAATATACAAAGAAAAACAACAAAAATATAACAAATATAGGAAAAAGATATAAAAAATCAAAGATAAAAAAAATAAAATAAAAGTTAATAAAAAATATAAATAAAAACAAAAAGAAAGTGCACAAAAAAAGTCTAATAATTTAAAAATGCAAATAAGAAATGAAAGGAAATTTGTGACAAAATAAGAAAAGAATAAAAATGAAAAGACAAAAGATTTGGAATAAAAAAAGAAAAAAGAAATGTAAAAAATTTTAAAACAACGAAAAAATTAAAACAAGTAAAACTGAAAGCATAGGAAAAAAAAAAAAAAAGCAAAAGAAAGAAAATTTCAAAGGGAAAAAGTTATTGAAAAATTAGAACATAGAACAAAAAAAAAATGAAAATGAAAAAATAAAAAAGATTCAAAAAATAGAAATAAAAAATTTTAAATTTTATAAAATTTTTTAAAAATATGAATAAAAAACAAATAAAAAATAGTAATATAAAAGAAAAAAATAAATAAAATACCAAAAAATGGAAAAAGATAAAAAAGTAAGAAAATAAAAAATTAGCAAATGAAAAGAATATAAAAAGACAAAATGAATAAGAATTTGACATATAAAATAGAAAAAACTTTTAGTTTAAAGAAAAAAATAAAATAAAAACAAAAGGAAGTGCACAAAAAAAGAAGTTTGGGGTTTTAAAATTGTAAAGAAGAAATAAAAAAAAAAAAAGTGTGAAAAAAAAGATATAAGAAAAAGCAAGAAAAAAATAGAGAATTTTAATAGAAAGAAAAAAATGAAAGTAAATCAACAAATAAGTTAAAAGAAAAAGAGAAAAAGGATTAATGAAAAATTATAAAAATATATACAACAAATAAAGGAAAAAGATATAAAATACGAAAGATGAAAAATAAAATAAAAATAAAAGAATGTGCACAAAAAAAGAAGTTTGAGGTTTTAAAATTATAAAGAAGAAATAAAAAAAAAGTGCAAACAAAAAGATTTAAGAAAAAGCAAGAAAAAAATAAAAAATGAAAATACAAAATATATAAAATAAAAATTGAGAAAAAAAATGAGAGAAATAAGAAAAAAAATAAAAAATGAAGAGGCAAAAATATGAAATAAAACAAGAAGAAAAAAAAATTTATAGAAAATTTTAAAACGAAGAAAAAAGTGAAGAAAAATTTGAAAGGAGAAAAAGTTAATGAAAAATTATAAAAATGCAACAAAAAATAACCGAGAATGATAAAATAAAAAAAGAAAAGAAAAATAAAAAATTTCAAAACTTAATAAAAATTTATGAAACTATAAAAAAAGAAAGAAATAAAAAAAGAAAAAAAATTAAAGCAAAAGAAAAAAGATAAATAAAGCACAAAAAAAGAAAAAAAAAACAAAAAATATAAAAAGTAAGAAAATAAAAAAGGACAAAAATTGAAGAAAAATTTCAAAAATGAAATGGAATGACAAAATGAAAAAAAATTAGTTTAAAAAGGAACAAAAAATTGAAAAACATATAAGACCTAATAATAAAACAATATAAAAAGTGCGACAAAAAATTAAAAAAGAGAAAATTTAATGCAAAATAAAAAAAGTATGAGAATTTAAAAACGCAAATAAGAAATGAAAGGAAATTTGTGAAAAAAAAAAGGAATAAAAATGAAAAGACAAAAGATTTGGAATAAAAAACAGAAAAATAAAAATTTTTAAAATAACGAAAAAATTAAAACGAGTAAAAATGAAAGCATATGAAAAAAAAGTAAAAAGAAGGAAAATTTTGAAGGGAAAAAGTTATTAAAAAATTACAAAGTAGGACAAAAATAGCAAGAAAAATAATAAAATAAAAAAGATTCAAAAAATAAAAAAAAAAAATTTTGAACTTTATAAAAATTTGTAAAATATAAATAAAAATAAATGGAAAAATAAATTAAGATAAAATATTAATATGGAAGAAAAAATTAAATAAAATACCAAAAAAGCAAAAAATAAAAAAGTAAGATATTAAAAAATTAGCGAATAAAAAAATACAAAAGACAAAATGAATAAAAATTTCGAATACAAAATAGAAAAAACTTTTAGTTGAGAATATACAAAGAAAAACAACAAAAATATAACAAATATAGGAAAAAGATATAAAAAATCAAAGATAAAAAAAATAAAATAAAAGTTAATAAAAAATATAAATAAAAACAAAAAGAAAGTGCACAAAAAAAGTCTAATAATTTAAAAATGCAAATAAGAAATGAAAGGAAATTTGTGAAAAAATAAGAAAAGAATAAAAATGAAAAGACAAAAGATTTGGAATAAAAAAAGAAAAAAGAAATGTAAAAAATTTTAAAACAACGAAAAAATTAAAACAAGTAAAACTGAAAGCATAGGAAAAAAAAAAAAAAAGCAAAAGAAAGAAAATTTCAAAGGGAAAAAGTTATTGAAAAATTAGAACATAGAACAAAAAAAAAAATGAAAATGAAAAAATAAAAAAGATTCAAAAAATAGAAATAAAAAATTTTAAATTTTATAAAATTTTTTAAAAATATGAATAAAAAACAAATAAAAAATAGTAATATAAAAGAAAAAAATAAATAAAATACCAAAAAATGGAAAAAGATAAAAAAGTAAGAAAATAAAAAATTAGCAAATGAAAAGAATATAAAAAGACAAAATGAATAAGAATTTGACATATAAAATAGAAAAAACTTTTAGTTTAAAGAAAAAAATAAAATAAAAACAAAAGGAAGTGCACAAAAAAAGAAGTTTGGGGTTTTAAAATTGTAAAGAAGAAATAAAAAAAAAAAAAAAGTGTGAAAAAAAAGATATAAGAAAAAGCAAGAAAAAAATAGAGAATTTTAATAGAAAGAAAAAAATGAAAGTAAATCAACAAATAAGTTAAAAGAAAAAGAGAAAAAGGATTAATGAAAAATTATAAAAATA
The DNA here is from genome assembly GCF_047325235.1 of Durio zibethinus. Taxonomy (NCBI): domain Eukaryota; kingdom Viridiplantae; phylum Streptophyta; class Magnoliopsida; order Malvales; family Malvaceae; genus Durio; species Durio zibethinus. The sequence goes on from NW_028322654.1 coordinate 369,302, forward strand.
TATACAACAAATAAAGGAAAAAGATATAAAATACGAAAGATGAAAAATAAAATAAAAGTTAATAAAAAATATAAATAAAAATAAAAGAATGTGCACAAAAAAAGAAGTTTGAGGTTTTAAAATTATAAAGAAGAAATAAAAAAAAAGTGCAAACAAAAAGATTTAAGAAAAAGCAAGAAAAAAATAAAAAATGAAAATACAAAATATATAAAATAAAAATTGAGAAAAAAAATGAGAGAAATAAGAAAAAAAATAAAAAATGAAGAGGCAAAAATATGAAATAAAACAAGAAGAAAAAAAAATTTATAGAAAATTTTAAAACGAAGAAAAAAGTGAAGAAAAATTTGAAAGGAGAAAAAGTTAATGAAAAATTATAAAAATGCAACAAAAAATAACCGAGAATGATAAAATAAAAAAAGAAAAGAAAAATAAAAAATTTCAAAACTTAATAAAAATTTATGAAACTATAAAAAAAGAAAGAAATAAAAAAAGAAAAAAAATTAAAGCAAAAGAAAAAAGATAAATAAAGCACAAAAAAAGAAAAAAAAAACAAAAAATATAAAAAGTAAGAAAATAAAAAAGGACAAAAATTGAAGAAAAATTTCAAAAATGAAATGGAATGACAAAATGAAAAAAAATTAGTTTAAAAAGGAACAAAAAATTGAAAAACATATAAGACCTAATAATAAAACAATATAAAAAGTGCGACAAAAAATTAAAAAAGAGAAAATTTAATGCAAAATAAAAAAAAGTATGAGAATTTAAAAACGCAAATAAGAAATGAAAGGAAATTTGTGAAAAAAAAAAGGAATAAAAATGAAAAGACAAAAGATTTGGAATAAAAAACAGAAAAATAAAAATTTTTAAAATAACGAAAAAATTAAAACGAGTAAAAATGAAAGCATATGAAAAAAAAGTAAAAAGAAGGAAAATTTTGAAGGGAAAAAGTTATTAAAAAATTACAAAGTAGGACAAAAATAGCAAGAAAAATAATAAAATAAAAAAGATTCAAAAAATAAAAATAAAAAATTTTGAACTTTATAAAAATTTGTAAAATATAAATAAAAATAAATGGAAAAATAAATTAAGATAAAATATTAATATGGAAGAAAAAATTAAATAAAATACCAAAAAAGCAAAAAATAAAAAAGTAAGATATTAAAAAATTAGCGAATAAAAAAATACAAAAGACAAAATGAATAAAAATTTCGAATACAAAATAGAAAAAACTTTTAGTTGAGAATATACAAAGAAAAACAACAAAAATATAACAAATATAGGAAAAAGATATAAAAAATCAAAGATAAAAAAAATAAAATAAAAGTTAATAAAAAATATAAATAAAAACAAAAAGAAAGTGCACAAAAAAAGTCTAATAATTTAAAAATGCAAATAAGAAATGAAAGGAAATTTGTGAAAAAATAAGAAAAGAATAAAAATGAAAAGACAAAAGATTTGGAATAAAAAAAGAAAAAAGAAATGTAAAAAATTTTAAAACAACGAAAAAATTAAAACAAGTAAAACTGAAAGCATAGGAAAAAAAAAAAAAAAAGCAAAAGAAAGAAAATTTCAAAGGGAAAAAGTTATTGAAAAATTAGAACATAGAACAAAAAAAAAAATGAAAATGAAAAAATAAAAAAGATTCAAAAAATAGAAATAAAAAATTTTAAATTTTATAAAAATTTTTAAAAATATGAATAAAAAACAAATAAAAAATAGTAATATAAAAGAAAAAAATAAATAAAATACCAAAAAATGGAAAAAGATAAAAAAGTAAGAAAATAAAAAATTAGCAAATGAAAAGAATATAAAAAGACAAAATGAATAAGAATTTGACATATAAAATAGAAAAAACTTTTAGTTTAAAGAAAAAAATAAAATAAAAACAAAAGGAAGTGCACAAAAAAAGAAGTTTGAGGTTTTAAAATTGTAAAGAAGAAATAAAAAAAAAAAAGTGTGAAAAAAAAGATATAAGAAAAAGCAAGAAAAAAATAGAGAATTTTAATAGAAAGAAAAAAATGAAAGTAAATCAACAAATAAGTTAAAAGAAAAAGAGAAAAAGGATTAATGAAAAATTATAAAAATATATACAACAAATAAAGGAAAAAGATATAAAATACGAAAGATGAAAAATAAAATAAAAATAAAAGAATGTGCACAAAAAAAGAAGTTTGAGGTTTTAAAATTATAAAGAAGAAATAAAAAAAAAGTGCAAACAAAAAGATTTAAGAAAAAGCAAGAAAAAAATAAAAAATGAAAATACAAAATATATAAAATAAAAATTGAGAAAAAAAATGAGAGAAATAAGAAAAAAAATAAAAAATGAAGAGGCAAAAATATGAAATAAAACAAGAAGAAAAAAAAATTTATAGAAAATTTTAAAACGAAGAAAAAAGTGAAGAAAAATTTGAAAGGAGAAAAAGTTAATGAAAAATTATAAAAATGCAACAAAAAATAACCGAGAATGATAAAATAAAAAAAGAAAAGAAAAATAAAAAATTTCAAAACTTAATAAAAATTTATGAAACTATAAAAAAAGAAAGAAATAAAAAAAGAAAAAAAATTAAAGCAAAAGAAAAAAGATAAATAAAGCACAAAAAAAGAAAAAAAAAAACAAAAAATATAAAAAGTAAGAAAATAAAAAAGGACAAAAATTGAAGAAAAATTTCAAAAATGAAATGGAATGACAAAATGAAAAAAAATTAGTTTAAAAAGGAACAAAAAATTGAAAAACATATAAGACCTAATAATAAAACAATATAAAAAGTGCGACAAAAAATTAAAAAAGAGAAAATTTAATGCAAAATAAAAAAAAGTATGAGAATTTAAAAACGCAAATAAGAAATGAAAGGAAATTTGTGAAAAAAAAAAGGAATAAAAATGAAAAGACAAAAGATTTGGAATAAAAAACAGAAAAATAAAAATTTTTAAAATAACGAAAAAATTAAAACGAGTAAAAATGAAAGCATATGAAAAAAAAGTAAAAAGAAGGAAAATTTTGAAGGGAAAAAGTTATTAAAAAATTACAAAGTAGGACAAAAATAGCAAGAAAAATAATAAAATAAAAAAGATTCAAAAAATAAAAATAAAAAATTTTGAACTTTATAAAAATTTGTAAAATATAAATAAAAATAAATGGAAAAATAAATTAAGATAAAATATTAATATGGAAGAAAAAATTAAATAAAATACCAAAAAAGCAAAAAATAAAAAAGTAAGATATTAAAAAATTAGCGAATAAAAAAATACAAAAGACAAAATGAATAAAAATTTCGAATACAAAATAGAAAAAACTTTTAGTTGAGAATATACAAAGAAAAACAACAAAAATATAACAAATATAGGAAAAAGATATAAAAAATCAAAGATAAAAAAAATAAAATAAAAGTTAATAAAAAATATAAATAAAAACAAAAAGAAAGTGCACAAAAAAAGTCTAATAATTTAAAAATGCAAATAAGAAATGAAAGGAAATTTGTGAAAAAATAAGAAAAGAATAAAAATGAAAAGACAAAAGATTTGGAATAAAAAAAGAAAAAAGAAATGTAAAAAATTTTAAAACAACGAAAAAATTAAAACAAGTAAAACTGAAAGCATAGGAAAAAAAAAAAAAAAGCAAAAGAAAGAAAATTTCAAAGGGAAAAAGTTATTGAAAAATTAGAACATAGAACAAAAAAAAAAATGAAAATGAAAAAATAAAAAAGATTCAAAAAATAGAAATAAAAAATTTTAAATTTTATAAAAATTTTTAAAAATATGAATAAAAAACAAATAAAAAATAGTAATATAAAAGAAAAAAATAAATAAAATACCAAAAAATGGAAAAAGATAAAAAAGTAAGAAAATAAAAAATTAGCAAATGAAAAGAATATAAAAAGACAAAATGAATAAGAATTTGACATATAAAATAGAAAAAACTTTTAGTTTAAAGAAAAAAATAAAATAAAAACAAAAGGAAGTGCACAAAAAAAGAAGTTTGAGGTTTTAAAATTGTAAAGAAGAAATAAAAAAAAAAAAGTGTGAAAAAAAAGATATAAGAAAAAGCAAGAAAAAAATAGAGAATTTTAATAGAAAGAAAAAAATGAAAGTAAATCAACAAATAAGTTAAAAGAAAAAGAGAAAAAGGATTAATGAAAAATTATAAAAATATATACAACAAATAAAGGAAAAAGATATAAAATACGAAAGATGAAAAATAAAATAAAAATAAAAGAATGTGCACAAAAAAAGAAGTTTGAGGTTTTAAAATTATAAAGAAGAAATAAAAAAAAAGTGCAAACAAAAAGATTTAAGAAAAAGCAAGAAAAAAATAAAAAATGAAAATACAAAATATATAAAATAAAAATTGAGAAAAAAAATGAGAGAAATAAGAAAAAAAATAAAAAATGAAGAGGCAAAAATATGAAATAAAACAAGAAGAAAAAAAAATTTATAGAAAATTTTAAAACGAAGAAAAAAGTGAAGAAAAATTTGAAAGGAGAAAAAGTTAATGAAAAATTATAAAAATGCAACAAAAAATAACCGAGAATGATAAAATAAAAAAAGAAAAGAAAAATAAAAAATTTCAAAACTTAATAAAAATTTATGAAACTATAAAAAAAGAAAGAAATAAAAAAAGAAAAAAAATTAAAGCAAAAGAAAAAAGATAAATAAAGCACAAAAAAAGAAAAAAAAACAAAAAATATAAAAAGTAAGAAAATAAAAAAGGACAAAAATTGAAGAAAAATTTCAAAAATGAAATGGAATGACAAAATGAAAAAAAATTAGTTTAAAAAGGAACAAAAAATTGAAAAACATATAAGACCTAATAATAAAACAATATAAAAAGTGCGACAAAAAATTAAAAAAGAGAAAATTTAATGCAAAATAAAAAAAGTATGAGAATTTAAAAACGCAAATAAGAAATGAAAGGAAATTTGTGAAAAAAAAAAGGAATAAAAATGAAAAGACAAAAGATTTGGAATAAAAAACAGAAAAATAAAAATTTTTAAAATAACGAAAAAATTAAAACGAGTAAAAATGAAAGCATATGAAAAAAAAGTAAAAAGAAGGAAAATTTTGAAGGGAAAAAGTTATTAAAAAATTACAAAGTAGGACAAAAATAGCAAGAAAAATAATAAAATAAAAAAGATTCAAAAAATAAAAAAAAAAATTTTGAACTTTATAAAAATTTGTAAAATATAAATAAAAATAAATGGAAAAATAAATTAAGATAAAATATTAATATGGAAGAAAAAATTAAATAAAATACCAAAAAAGCAAAAAATAAAAAAGTAAGATATTAAAAAATTAGCGAATAAAAAAATACAAAAGACAAAATGAATAAAAATTTCGAATACAAAATAGAAAAAACTTTTAGTTGAGAATATACAAAGAAAAACAACAAAAATATAACAAATATAGGAAAAAGATATAAAAAATCAAAGATAAAAAAAATAAAATAAAAGTTAATAAAAAATATAAATAAAAACAAAAAGAAAGTGCACAAAAAAAGTCTAATAATTTAAAAATGCAAATAAGAAATGAAAGGAAATTTGTGAAAAAATAAGAAAAGAATAAAAATGAAAAGACAAAAGATTTGGAATAAAAAAAGAAAAAAGAAATGTAAAAAATTTTAAAACAACGAAAAAATTAAAACAAGTAAAACTGAAAGCATAGGAAAAAAAAAAAAAAAGCAAAAGAAAGAAAATTTCAAAGGGAAAAAGTTATTGAAAAATTAGAACATAGAACAAAAAAAAAAATGAAAATGAAAAAATAAAAAAGATTCAAAAAATAGAAATAAAAAATTTTAAATTTTATAAAATTTTTTAAAAATATGAATAAAAAACAAATAAAAAATAGTAATATAAAAGAAAAAAATAAATAAAATACCAAAAAATGGAAAAAGATAAAAAAGTAAGAAAATAAAAAATTAGCAAATGAAAAGAATATAAAAAGACAAAATGAATAAGAATTTGACATATAAAATAGAAAAAACTTTTAGTTTAAAGAAAAAAATAAAATAAAAACAAAAGGAAGTGCACAAAAAAAGAAGTTTGGGGTTTTAAAATTGTAAAGAAGAAATAAAAAAAAAAAAAAAGTGTGAAAAAAAAGATATAAGAAAAAGCAAGAAAAAAATAGAGAATTTTAATAGAAAGAAAAAAATGAAAGTAAATCAACAAATAAGTTAAAAGAAAAAGAGAAAAAGGATTAATGAAAAATTATAAAAATATATACAACAAATAAAGGAAAAAGATATAAAATACGAAAGATGAAAAATAAAATAAAAGTTAATAAAAAATATAAATAAAAATAAAAGAATGTGCACAAAAAAAGAAGTTTGAGGTTTTAAAATTATAAAGAAGAAATAAAAAAAAAGTGCAAACAAAAAGATTTAAGAAAAAGCAAGAAAAAAATAAAAAATGAAAATACAAAATATATAAAATAAAAATTGAGAAAAAAAATGAGAGAAATAAGAAAAAAAATAAAAAATGAAGAGGCAAAAATATGAAATAAAACAAGAAGAAAAAAAAATTTATAGAAAATTTTAAAACGAAGAAAAAAGTGAAGAAAAATTTGAAAGGAGAAAAAGTTAATGAAAAATTATAAAAATGCAACAAAAAATAACCGAGAATGATAAAATAAAAAAAGAAAAGAAAAATAAAAAATTTCAAAACTTAATAAAAATTTATGAAACTATAAAAAAAGAAAGAAATAAAAAAAGAAAAAAAATTAAAGCAAAAGAAAAAAGATAAATAAAGCACAAAAAAAGAAAAAAAAACAAAAAATATAAAAAGTAAGAAAATAAAAAAGGACAAAAATTGAAGAAAAATTTCAAAAATGAAATGGAATGACAAAATGAAAAAAAATTAGTTTAAAAAGGAACAAAAAATTGAAAAACATATAAGACCTAATAATAAAACAATATAAAAAGTGCGACAAAAAATTAAAAAAGAGAAAATTTAATGCAAAATAAAAAAAGTATGAGAATTTAAAAACGCAAAAAAGAAATGAAAGGAAATTTGTGAAAAAAAAAAGGAATAAAAATGAAAAGACAAAAGATTTGGAATAAAAAACAGAAAAATAAAAATTTTTAAAATAACGAAAAAATTAAAACGAGTAAAAATGAAAGCATATGAAAAAAAAGTAAAAAGAAGGAAAATTTTGAAGGGAAAAAGTTATTAAAAAATTACAAAGTAGGACAAAAATAGCAAGAAAAATAATAAAATAAAAAAGATTCAAAAAATAAAAATAAAAAATTTTGAACTTTATAAAAATTTGTAAAATATAAATAAAAATAAATGGAAAAATAAATTAAGATAAAATATTAATATGGAAGAAAAAATTAAATAAAATACCAAAAAAGCAAAAAATAAAAAAGTAAGATATTAAAAAATTAGCGAATAAAAAAATACAAAAGACAAAATGAATAAAAATTTCGAATACAAAATAGAAAAAACTTTTAGTTGAGAATATACAAAGAAAAACAACAAAAATATAACAAATATAGGAAAAAGATATAAAAAATCAAAGATAAAAAAAATAAAATAAAAGTTAATAAAAAATATAAATAAAAACAAAAAGAAAGTGCACAAAAAAAGTCTAATAATTTAAAAATGCAAATAAGAAATGAAAGGAAATTTGTGAAAAAATAAGAAAAGAATAAAAATGAAAAGACAAAAGATTTGGAATAAAAAAAGAAAAAAGAAATGTAAAAAATTTTAAAACAACGAAAAAATTAAAACAAGTAAAACTGAAAGCATAGGAAAAAAAAAAAAAAAAAGCAAAAGAAAGAAAATTTCAAAGGGAAAAAGTTATTGAAAAATTAGAACATAGAACAAAAAAAAAAATGAAAATGAAAAAATAAAAAAGATTCAAAAAATAGAAATAAAAAATTTTAAATTTTATAAAAATTTTTAAAAATATGAATAAAAAACAAATAAAAAATAGTAATATAAAAGAAAAAAATAAATAAAATACCAAAAAATGGAAAAAGATAAAAAAGTAAGAAAATAAAAAATTAGCAAATGAAAAGAATATAAAAAGACAAAATGAATAAGAATTTGACATATAAAATAGAAAAAACTTTTAGTTTAAAGAAAAAAATAAAATAAAAACAAAAGGAAGTGCACAAAAAAAGAAGTTTGAGGTTTTAAAATTGTAAAGAAGAAATAAAAAAAAAAAAAGTGTGAAAAAAAAGATATAAGAAAAAGCAAGAAAAAAATAGAGAATTTTAATAGAAAGAAAAAAATGAAAGTAAATCAACAAATAAGTTAAAAGAAAAAGAGAAAAAGGATTAATGAAAAATTATAAAAATATATACAACAAATAAAGGAAAAAGATATAAAATACGAAAGATGAAAAATAAAATAAAAAAAAAAGAATGTGCACAAAAAAAGAAGTTTGAGGTTTTAAAATTATAAAGAAGAAATAAAAAAAAAGTGCAAACAAAAAGATTTAAGAAAAAGCAAGAAAAAAATAAAAAATGAAAATACAAAATATATAAAATAAAAATTGAGAAAAAAAATGAGAGAAATAAGAAAAAAAATAAAAAATGAAGAGGCAAAAATATGAAATAAAACAAGAAGAAAAAAAAATTTATAGAAAATTTTAAAACGAAGAAAAAAGTGAAGAAAAATTTGAAAGGAGAAAAAGTTAATGAAAAATTATAAAAATGCAACAAAAAATAACCGAGAATGATAAAATAAAAAAAGAAAAGAAAAATAAAAAATTTCAAAACTTAATAAAAATTTATGAAACTATAAAAAAAGAAAGAAATAAAAAAAGAAAAAAAATTAAAGCAAAAGAAAAAAGATAAATAAAGCACAAAAAAAGAAAAAAAAAACAAAAAATATAAAAAGTAAGAAAATAAAAAAGGACAAAAATTGAAGAAAAATTTCAAAAATGAAATGGAATGACAAAATGAAAAAAAATTAGTTTAAAAAGGAACAAAAAATTGAAAAACATATAAGACCTAATAATAAAACAATATAAAAAGTGCGACAAAAAATTAAAAAAGAGAAAATTTAATGCAAAATAAAAAAAAGTATGAGAATTTAAAAACGCAAATAAGAAATGAAAGGAAATTTGTGAAAAAAAAAAGGAATAAAAATGAAAAGACAAAAGATTTGGAATAAAAAACAGAAAAATAAAAATTTTTAAAATAACGAAAAAATTAAAACGAGTAAAAATGAAAGCATATGAAAAAAAAGTAAAAAGAAGGAAAATTTTGAAGGGAAAAAGTTATTAAAAAATTACAAAGTAGGACAAAAATAGCAAGAAAAATAATAAAATAAAAAAGATTCAAAAAATAAAAATAAAAAATTTTGAACTTTATAAAAATTTGTAAAATATAAATAAAAATAAATGGAAAAATAAATTAAGATAAAATATTAATATGGAAGAAAAAATTAAATAAAATACCAAAAAAGCAAAAAATAAAAAAGTAAGATATTAAAAAATTAGCGAATAAAAAAATACAAAAGACAAAATGAATAAAAATTTCGAATACAAAATAGAAAAAACTTTTAGTTGAGAATATACAAAGAAAAACAACAAAAATATAACAAATATAGGAAAAAGATATAAAAAATCAAAGATAAAAAAAATAAAATAAAAGTTAATAAAAAATATAAATAAAAACAAAAAGAAAGTGCACAAAAAAAGTCTAATAATTTAAAAATGCAAATAAGAAATGAAAGGAAATTTGTGAAAAAATAAGAAAAGAATAAAAATGAAAAGACAAAAGATTTGGAATAAAAAAAGAAAAAAGAAATGTAAAAAATTTTAAAACAACGAAAAAATTAAAACAAGTAAAACTGAAAGCATAGGAAAAAAAAAAAAAAAAAGCAAAAGAAAGAAAATTTCAAAGGGAAAAAGTTATTGAAAAATTAGAACATAGAACAAAAAAAAAAATGAAAATGAAAAAATAAAAAAGATTCAAAAAATAGAAATAAAAAATTTTAAATTTTATAAAAATTTTTAAAAATATGAATAAAAAACAAATAAAAAATAGTAATATAAAAGAAAAAAATAAATAAAATACCAAAAAATGGAAAAAGATAAAAAAGTAAGAAAATAAAAAATTAGCAAATGAAAAGAATATAAAAAGACAAAATGAATAAGAATTTGACATATAAAATAGAAAAAACTTTTAGTTTAAAGAAAAAAATAAAATAAAAACAAAAGGAAGTGCACAAAAAAAGAAGTTTGAGGTTTTAAAATTGTAAAGAAGAAATAAAAAAAAAAAAAGTGTGAAAAAAAAGATATAAGAAAAAGCAAGAAAAAAATAGAGAATTTTAATAGAAAGAAAAAAATGAAAGTAAATCAACAAATAAGTTAAAAGAAAAAGAGAAAAAGGATTAATGAAAAATTATAAAAATATATACAACAAATAAAGGAAAAAGATATAAAATACGAAAGATGAAAAATAAAATAAAAATAAAAGAATGTGCACAAAAAAAGAAGTTTGAGGTTTTAAAATTATAAAGAAGAAATAAAAAAAAAGTGCAAACAAAAAGATTTAAGAAAAAGCAAGAAAAAAATAAAAAATGAAAATACAAAATATATAAAATAAAAATTGAGAAAAAAAATGAGAGAAATAAGAAAAAAAATAAAAAATGAAGAGGCAAAAATATGAAATAAAACAAGAAGAAAAAAAAATTTATAGAAAATTTTAAAACGAAGAAAAAAGTGAAGAAAAATTTGAAAGGAGAAAAAGTTAATGAAAAATTATAAAAATGCAACAAAAAATAACCGAGAATGATAAAATAAAAAAAGAAAAGAAAAATAAAAAATTTCAAAACTTAATAAAAATTTATGAAACTATAAAAAAAGAAAGAAATAAAAAAAGAAAAAAAATTAAAGCAAAAGAAAAAAGATAAATAAAGCACAAAAAAAGAAAAAAAAAACAAAAAATATAAAAAGTAAGAAAATAAAAAAGGACAAAAATTGAAGAAAAATTTCAAAAATGAAATGGAATGACAAAATGAAAAAAAATTAGTTTAAAAAGGAACAAAAAATTGAAAAACATATAAGACCTAATAATAAAACAATATAAAAAGTGCGACAAAAAATTAAAAAAGAGAAAATTTAATGCAAAATAAAAAAAAGTATGAGAATTTAAAAACGCAAATAAGAAATGAAAGGAAATTTGTGAAAAAAAAAAGGAATAAAAATGAAAAGACAAAAGATTTGGAATAAAAAACAGAAAAATAAAAATTTTTAAAATAACGAAAAAATTAAAACGAGTAAAAATGAAAGCATATGAAAAAAAAGTAAAAAGAAGGAAAATTTTGAAGGGAAAAAGTTATTAAAAAATTACAAAGTAGGACAAAAATAGCAAGAAAAATAATAAAATAAAAAAGATTCAAAAAATAAAAATAAAAAATTTTGAACTTTATAAAAATTTGTAAAATATAAATAAAAATAAATGGAAAAATAAATTAAGATAAAATATTAATATGGAAGAAAAAATTAAATAAAATACCAAAAAAGCAAAAAATAAAAAAGTAAGATATTAAAAAATTAGCGAATAAAAAAATACAAAAGACAAAATGAATAAAAATTTCGAATACAAAATAGAAAAAACTTTTAGTTGAGAATATACAAAGAAAAACAACAAAAATATAACAAATATAGGAAAAAGATATAAAAAATCAAAGATAAAAAAAATAAAATAAAAGTTAATAAAAAATATAAATAAAAACAAAAAGAAAGTGCACAAAAAAAGTCTAATAATTTAAAAATGCAAATAAGAAATGAAAGGAAATTTGTGAAAAAATAAGAAAAGAATAAAAATGAAAAGACAAAAGATTTGGAATAAAAAAAGAAAAAAGAAATGTAAAAAATTTTAAAACAACGAAAAAATTAAAACAAGTAAAACTGAAAGCATAGGAAAAAAAAAAAAAAAAAGCAAAAGAAAGAAAATTTCAAAGGGAAAAAGTTATTGAAAAATTAGAACATAGAACAAAAAAAAAAATGAAAATGAAAAAATAAAAAAGATTCAAAAAATAGAAATAAAAAATTTTAAATTTTATAAAAATTTTTAAAAATATGAATAAAAAACAAATAAAAAATAGTAATATAAAAGAAAAAAATAAATAAAATACCAAAAAATGGAAAAAGATAAAAAAGTAAGAAAATAAAAAATTAGCAAATGAAAAGAATATAAAAAGACAAAATGAATAAGAATTTGACATATAAAATAGAAAAAACTTTTAGTTTAAAGAAAAAAATAAAATAAAAACAAAAGGAAGTGCACAAAAAAAGAAGTTTGAGGTTTTAAAATTGTAAAGAAGAAATAAAAAAAAAAAAAGTGTGAAAAAAAAGATATAAGAAAAAGCAAGAAAAAAATAGAGAATTTTAATAGAAAGAAAAAAATGAAAGTAAATCAACAAATAAGTTAAAAGAAAAAGAGAAAAAGGATTAATGAAAAATTATAAAAATATATACAACAAATAAAGGAAAAAGATATAAAATACGAAAGATGAAAAATAAAATAAAAATAAAAGAATGTGCACAAAAAAAGAAGTTTGAGGTTTTAAAATTATAAAGAAGAAATAAAAAAAAAGTGCAAACAAAAAGATTTAAGAAAAAGCAAGAAAAAAATAAAAAATGAAAATACAAAATATATAAAATAAAAATTGAGAAAAAAAATGAGAGAAATAAGAAAAAAAATAAAAAATGAAGAGGCAAAAATATGAAATAAAACAAGAAGAAAAAAAAATTTATAGAAAATTTTAAAACGAAGAAAAAAGTGAAGAAAAATTTGAAAGGAGAAAAAGTTAATGAAAAATTATAAAAATGCAACAAAAAATAACCGAGAATGATAAAATAAAAAAAGAAAAGAAAAATAAAAAATTTCAAAACTTAATAAAAATTTATGAAACTATAAAAAAAGAAAGAAATAAAAAAAGAAAAAAAATTAAAGCAAAAGAAAAAAGATAAATAAAGCACAAAAAAAGAAAAAAAAAACAAAAAATATAAAAAGTAAGAAAATAAAAAAGGACAAAAATTGAAGAAAAATTTCAAAAATGAAATGGAATGACAAAATGAAAAAAAATTAGTTTAAAAAGGAACAAAAAATTGAAAAACATATAAGACCTAATAATAAAACAATATAAAAAGTGCGACAAAAAATTAAAAAAGAGAAAATTTAATGCAAAATAAAAAAAAGTATGAGAATTTAAAAACGCAAATAAGAAATGAAAGGAAATTTGTGAAAAAAAAAAGGAATAAAAATGAAAAGACAAAAGATTTGGAATAAAAAACAGAAAAATAAAAATTTTTAAAATAACGAAAAAATTAAAACGAGTAAAAATGAAAGCATATGAAAAAAAAGTAAAAAGAAGGAAAATTTTGAAGGGAAAAAGTTATTAAAAAATTACAAAGTAGGACAAAAATAGCAAGAAAAATAATAAAATAAAAAAGATTCAAAAAATAAAAATAAAAAATTTTGAACTTTATAAAAATTTGTAAAATATAAATAAAAATAAATGGAAAAATAAATTAAGATAAAATATTAATATGGAAGAAAAAATTAAATAAAATACCAAAAAAGCAAAAAATAAAAAAGTAAGATATTAAAAAATTAGCGAATAAAAAAATACAAAAGACAAAATGAATAAAAATTTCGAATACAAAATAGAAAAAACTTTTAGTTGAGAATATACAAAGAAAAACAACAAAAATATAACAAATATAGGAAAAAGATATAAAAAATCAAAGATAAAAAAAATAAAATAAAAGTTAATAAAAAATATAAATAAAAACAAAAAGAAAGTGCACAAAAAAAGTCTAATAATTTAAAAATGCAAATAAGAAATGAAAGGAAATTTGTGAAAAAATAAGAAAAGAATAAAAATGAAAAGACAAAAGATTTGGAATAAAAAAAGAAAAAAGAAATGTAAAAAATTTTAAAACAACGAAAAAATTAAAACAAGTAAAACTGAAAGCATAGGAAAAAAAAAAAAAAAAAGCAAAAGAAAGAAAATTTCAAAGGGAAAAAGTTATTGAAAAATTAGAACATAGAACAAAAAAAAAAATGAAAATGAAAAAATAAAAAAGATTCAAAAAATAGAAATAAAAAATTTTAAATTTTATAAAAATTTTTAAAAATATGAATAAAAAACAAATAAAAAATAGTAATATAAAAGAAAAAAATAAATAAAATACCAAAAAATGGAAAAAGATAAAAAAGTAAGAAAATAAAAAATTAGCAAATGAAAAGAATATAAAAAGACAAAATGAATAAGAATTTGACATATAAAATAGAAAAAACTTTTAGTTTAAAGAAAAAAATAAAATAAAAACAAAAGGAAGTGCACAAAAAAAGAAGTTTGAGGTTTTAAAATTGTAAAGAAGAAATAAAAAAAAAAAAAGTGTGAAAAAAAAGATATAAGAAAAAGCAAGAAAAAAATAGAGAATTTTAATAGAAAGAAAAAAATGAAAGTAAATCAACAAATAAGTTAAAAGAAAAAGAGAAAAAGGATTAATGAAAAATTATAAAAATATATACAACAAATAAAGGAAAAAGATATAAAATACGAAAGATGAAAAATAAAATAAAAATAAAAGAATGTGCACAAAAAAAGAAGTTTGAGGTTTTAAAATTATAAAGAAGAAATAAAAAAAAAGTGCAAACAAAAAGATTTAAGAAAAAGCAAGAAAAAAATAAAAAATGAAAATACAAAATATATAAAATAAAAATTGAGAAAAAAAATGAGAGAAATAAGAAAAAAAATAAAAAATGAAGAGGCAAAAATATGAAATAAAACAAGAAGAAAAAAAAATTTATAGAAAATTTTAAAACGAAGAAAAAAGTGAAGAAAAATTTGAAAGGAGAAAAAGTTAATGAAAAATTATAAAAATGCAACAAAAAATAACCGAGAATGATAAAATAAAAAAAGAAAAGAAAAATAAAAAATTTCAAAACTTAATAAAAATTTATGAAACTATAAAAAAAGAAAGAAATAAAAAAAGAAAAAAAATAAAAGCAAAAGAAAAAAGATAAATAAAGCACAAAAAAAGAAAAAAAAAACAAAAAATATAAAAAGTAAGAAAATAAAAAAGGACAAAAATTGAAGAAAAATTTCAAAAATGAAATGGAATGACAAAATGAAAAAAAATTAGTTTAAAAAGGAACAAAAAATTGAAAAACATATAAGACCTAATAATAAAACAATATAAAAAGTGCGACAAAAAATTAAAAAAGAGAAAATTTAATGCAAAATAAAAAAAAGTATGAGAATTTAAAAACGCAAATAAGAAATGAAAGGAAATTTGTGAAAAAAAAAAGGAATAAAAATGAAAAGACAAAAGATTTGGAATAAAAAACAGAAAAATAAAAATTTTTAAAATAACGAAAAAATTAAAACGAGTAAAAATGAAAGCATATGAAAAAAAAGTAAAAAGAAGGAAAATTTTGAAGGGAAAAAGTTATTAAAAAATTACAAAGTAGGACAAAAATAGCAAGAAAAATAATAAAATAAAAAAGATTCAAAAAATAAAAATAAAAAATTTTGAACTTTATAAAAATTTGTAAAATATAAATAAAAATAAATGGAAAAATAAATTAAGATAAAATATTAATATGGAAGAAAAAATTAAATAAAATACCAAAAAAGCAAAAAATAAAAAAGTAAGATATTAAAAAATTAGCGAATAAAAAAATACAAAAGACAAAATGAATAAAAATTTCGAATACAAAATAGAAAAAACTTTTAGTTGAGAATATACAAAGAAAAACAACAAAAATATAACAAATATAGGAAAAAGATATAAAAAATCAAAGATAAAAAAAATAAAATAAAAGTTAATAAAAAATATAAATAAAAACAAAAAGAAAGTGCACAAAAAAAGTCTAATAATTTAAAAATGCAAATAAGAAATGAAAGGAAATTTGTGAAAAAATAAGAAAAGAATAAAAATGAAAAGACAAAAGATTTGGAATAAAAAAAGAAAAAAGAAATGTAAAAAATTTTAAAACAACGAAAAAATTAAAACAAGTAAAACTGAAAGCATAGGAAAAAAAAAAAAAAAAAGCAAAAGAAAGAAAATTTCAAAGGGAAAAAGTTATTGAAAAATTAGAACATAGAACAAAAAAAAAAATGAAAATGAAAAAATAAAAAAGATTCAAAAAATAGAAATAAAAAATTTTAAATTTTATAAAAATTTTTAAAAATATGAATAAAAAACAAATAAAAAATAGTAATATAAAAGAAAAAAATAAATAAAATACCAAAAAATGGAAAAAGATAAAAAAGTAAGAAAATAAAAAATTAGCAAATGAAAAGAATATAAAAAGACAAAATGAATAAGAATTTGACATATAAAATAGAAAAAACTTTTAGTTTAAAGAAAAAAATAAAATAAAAACAAAAGGAAGTGCACAAAAAAAGAAGTTTGAGGTTTTAAAATTGTAAAGAAGAAATAAAAAAAAAAAAAGTGTGAAAAAAAAGATATAAGAAAAAGCAAGAAAAAAATAGAGAATTTTAATAGAAAGAAAAAAATGAAAGTAAATCAACAAATAAGTTAAAAGAAAAAGAGAAAAAGGATTAATGAAAAATTATAAAAATATATACAACAAATAAAGGAAAAAGATATAAAATACGAAAGATGAAAAATAAAATAAAAATAAAAGAATGTGCACAAAAAAAGAAGTTTGAGGTTTTAAAATTATAAAGAAGAAATAAAAAAAAAGTGCAAACAAAAAGATTTAAGAAAAAGCAAGAAAAAAATAAAAAATGAAAATACAAAATATATAAAATAAAAATTGAGAAAAAAAATGAGAGAAATAAGAAAAAAAATAAAAAATGAAGAGGCAAAAATATGAAATAAAACAAGAAGAAAAAAAAATTTATAGAAAATTTTAAAACGAAGAAAAAAGTGAAGAAAAATTTGAAAGGAGAAAAAGTTAATGAAAAATTATAAAAATGCAACAAAAAATAACCGAGAATGATAAAATAAAAAAAGAAAAGAAAAATAAAAAATTTCAAAACTTAATAAAAATTTATGAAACTATAAAAAAAGAAAAAAAATAAAAGCAAAAGAAAAAAGATAAATAAAGCACAAAAAAAGAAAAAAAAAACAAAAAATATAAAAAGTAAGAAAATAAAAAAGGACAAAAATTGAAGAAAAATTTCAAAAATGAAATGGAATGACAAAATGAAAAAAAATTAGTTTAAAAAGGAACAAAAAATTGAAAAACATATAAGACCTAATAATAAAACAATATAAAAAGTGCGACAAAAAATTAAAAAAGAGAAAATTTAATGCAAAATAAAAAAAAGTATGAGAATTTAAAAACGCAAATAAGAAATGAAAGGAAATTTGTGAAAAAAAAAAGGAATAAAAATGAAAAGACAAAAGATTTGGAATAAAAAACAGAAAAATAAAAATTTTTAAAATAACGAAAAAATTAAAACGAGTAAAAATGAAAGCATATGAAAAAAAAGTAAAAAGAAGGAAAATTTTGAAGGGAAAAAGTTATTAAAAAATTACAAAGTAGGACAAAAATAGCAAGAAAAATAATAAAATAAAAAAGATTCAAAAAATAAAAATAAAAAATTTTGAACTTTATAAAAATTTGTAAAATATAAATAAAAATAAATGGAAAAATAAATTAAGATAAAATATTAATATGGAAGAAAAAATTAAATAAAATACCAAAAAAGCAAAAAATAAAAAAGTAAGATATTAAAAAATTAGCGAATAAAAAAATACAAAAGACAAAATGAATAAAAATTTCGAATACAAAATAGAAAAAACTTTTAGTTGAGAATATACAAAGAAAAACAACAAAAATATAACAAATATAGGAAAAAGATATAAAAAATCAAAGATAAAAAAAATAAAATAAAAGTTAATAAAAAATATAAATAAAAACAAAAAGAAAGTGCACAAAAAAAGTCTAATAATTTAAAAATGCAAATAAGAAATGAAAGGAAATTTGTGAAAAAATAAGAAAAGAATAAAAATGAAAAGACAAAAGATTTGGAATAAAAAAAGAAAAAAGAAATGTAAAAAATTTTAAAACAACGAAAAAATTAAAACAAGTAAAACTGAAAGCATAGGAAAAAAAAAAAAAAAAAGCAAAAGAAAGAAAATTTCAAAGGGAAAAAGTTATTGAAAAATTAGAACATAGAACAAAAAAAAAAATGAAAATGAAAAAATAAAAAAGATTCAAAAAATAGAAATAAAAAATTTTAAATTTTATAAAAATTTTTAAAAATATGAATAAAAAACAAATAAAAAATAGTAATATAAAAGAAAAAAATAAATAAAATACCAAAAAATGGAAAAAGATAAAAAAGTAAGAAAATAAAAAATTAGCAAATGAAAAGAATATAAAAAGACAAAATGAATAAGAATTTGACATATAAAATAGAAAAAACTTTTAGTTTAAAGAAAAAAATAAAATAAAAACAAAAGGAAGTGCACAAAAAAAGAAGTTTGAGGTTTTAAAATTGTAAAGAAGAAATAAAAAAAAAAAAAGTGTGAAAAAAAAGATATAAGAAAAAGCAAGAAAAAAATAGAGAATTTTAATAGAAAGAAAAAAATGAAAGTAAATCAACAAATAAGTTAAAAGAAAAAGAGAAAAAGGATTAATGAAAAATTATAAAAATATATACAACAAATAAAGGAAAAAGATATAAAATACGAAAGATGAAAAATAAAATAAAAATAAAAGAATGTGCACAAAAAAAGAAGTTTGAGGTTTTAAAATTATAAAGAAGAAATAAAAAAAAAGTGCAAACAAAAAGATTTAAGAAAAAGCAAGAAAAAAATAAAAAATGAAAATACAAAATATATAAAATAAAAATTGAGAAAAAAAATGAGAGAAATAAGAAAAAAAATAAAAAATGAAGAGGCAAAAATATGAAATAAAACAAGAAGAAAAAAAAATTTATAGAAAATTTTAAAACGAAGAAAAAAGTGAAGAAAAATTTGAAAGGAGAAAAAGTTAATGAAAAATTATAAAAATGCAACAAAAAATAACCGAGAATGATAAAATAAAAAAAGAAAAGAAAAATAAAAAATTTCAAAACTTAATAAAAATTTATGAAACTATAAAAAAAGAAAGAAATAAAAAAAGAAAAAAAATTAAAGCAAAAGAAAAAAGATAAATAAAGCACAAAAAAAGAAAAAAAAAACAAAAAATATAAAAAGTAAGAAAATAAAAAAGGACAAAAATTGAAGAAAAATTTCAAAAATGAAATGGAATGACAAAATGAAAAAAAATTAGTTTAAAAAGGAACAAAAAATTGAAAAACATATAAGACCTAATAATAAAACAATATAAAAAGTGCGACAAAAAATTAAAAAAGAGAAAATTTAATGCAAAATAAAAAAAAGTATGAGAATTTAAAAACGCAAATAAGAAATGAAAGGAAATTTGTGAAAAAAAAAAGGAATAAAAATGAAAAGACAAAAGATTTGGAATAAAAAACAGAAAAATAAAAATTTTTAAAATAACGAAAAAATTAAAACGAGTAAAAATGAAAGCATATGAAAAAAAAGTAAAAAGAAGGAAAATTTTGAAGGGAAAAAGTTATTAAAAAATTACAAAGTAGGACAAAAATAGCAAGAAAAATAATAAAATAAAAAAGATTCAAAAAATAAAAATAAAAAATTTTGAACTTTATAAAAATTTGTAAAATATAAATAAAAATAAATGGAAAAATAAATTAAGATAAAATATTAATATGGAAGAAAAAATTAAATAAAATACCAAAAAAGCAAAAAATAAAAAAGTAAGATATTAAAAAATTAGCGAATAAAAAAATACAAAAGACAAAATGAATAAAAATTTCGAATACAAAATAGAAAAAACTTTTAGTTGAGAATATACAAAGAAAAACAACAAAAATATAACAAATATAGGAAAAAGATATAAAAAATCAAAGATAAAAAAAATAAAATAAAAGTTAATAAAAAATATAAATAAAAACAAAAAGAAAGTGCACAAAAAAAGTCTAATAATTTAAAAATGCAAATAAGAAATGAAAGGAAATTTGTGAAAAAATAAGAAAAGAATAAAAATGAAAAGACAAAAGATTTGGAATAAAAAAAGAAAAAAGAAATGTAAAAAATTTTAAAACAACGAAAAAATTAAAACAAGTAAAACTGAAAGCATAGGAAAAAAAAAAAAAAAAAGCAAAAGAAAGAAAATTTCAAAGGGAAAAAGTTATTGAAAAATTAGAACATAGAACAAAAAAAAAAATGAAAATGAAAAAATAAAAAAGATTCAAAAAATAGAAATAAAAAATTTTAAATTTTATAAAAATTTTTAAAAATATGAATAAAAAACAAATAAAAAATAGTAATATAAAAGAAAAAAATAAATAAAATACCAAAAAATGGAAAAAGATAAAAAAGTAAGAAAATAAAAAATTAGCAAATGAAAAGAATATAAAAAGACAAAATGAATAAGAATTTGACATATAAAATAGAAAAAACTTTTAGTTTAAAGAAAAAAATAAAATAAAAACAAAAGGAAGTGCACAAAAAAAGAAGTTTGAGGTTTTAAAATTGTAAAGAAGAAATAAAAAAAAAAAAAGTGTGAAAAAAAAGATATAAGAAAAAGCAAGAAAAAAATAGAGAATTTTAATAGAAAGAAAAAAATGAAAGTAAATCAACAAATAAGTTAAAAGAAAAAGAGAAAAAGGATTAATGAAAAATTATAAAAATATATACAACAAATAAAGGAAAAAGATATAAAATACGAAAGATGAAAAATAAAATAAAAATAAAAGAATGTGCACAAAAAAAGAAGTTTGAGGTTTTAAAATTATAAAGAAGAAATAAAAAAAAAGTGCAAACAAAAAGATTTAAGAAAAAGCAAGAAAAAAATAAAAAATGAAAATACAAAATATATAAAATAAAAATTGAGAAAAAAAATGAGAGAAATAAGAAAAAAAATAAAAAATGAAGAGGCAAAAATATGAAATAAAACAAGAAGAAAAAAAAATTTATAGAAAATTTTAAAACGAAGAAAAAAGTGAAGAAAAATTTGAAAGGAGAAAAAGTTAATGAAAAATTATAAAAATGCAACAAAAAATAACCGAGAATGATAAAATAAAAAAAGAAAAGAAAAATAAAAAATTTCAAAACTTAATAAAAATTTATGAAACTATAAAAAAAGAAAGAAATAAAAAAAGAAAAAAAATAAAAGCAAAAGAAAAAAGATAAATAAAGCACAAAAAAAGAAAAAAAAAACAAAAAATATAAAAAGTAAGAAAATAAAAAAGGACAAAAATTGAAGAAAAATTTCAAAAATGAAATGGAATGACAAAATGAAAAAAAATTAGTTTAAAAAGGAACAAAAAATTGAAAAACATATAAGACCTAATAATAAAACAATATAAAAAGTGCGACAAAAAATTAAAAAAGAGAAAATTTAATGCAAAATAAAAAAAAGTATGAGAATTTAAAAACGCAAATAAGAAATGAAAGGAAATTTGTGAAAAAAAAAAGGAATAAAAATGAAAAGACAAAAGATTTGGAATAAAAAACAGAAAAATAAAAATTTTTAAAATAACGAAAAAATTAAAACGAGTAAAAATGAAAGCATATGAAAAAAAAGTAAAAAGAAGGAAAATTTTGAAGGGAAAAAGTTATTAAAAAATTACAAAGTAGGACAAAAATAGCAAGAAAAATAATAAAATAAAAAAGATTCAAAAAATAAAAATAAAAAATTTTGAACTTTATAAAAATTTGTAAAATATAAATAAAAATAAATGGAAAAATAAATTAAGATAAAATATTAATATGGAAGAAAAAATTAAATAAAATACCAAAAAAGCAAAAAATAAAAAAGTAAGATATTAAAAAATTAGCGAATAAAAAAATACAAAAGACAAAATGAATAAAAATTTCGAATACAAAATAGAAAAAACTTTTAGTTGAGAATATACAAAGAAAAACAACAAAAATATAACAAATATAGGAAAAAGATATAAAAAATCAAAGATAAAAAAAATAAAATAAAAGTTAATAAAAAATATAAATAAAAACAAAAAGAAAGTGCACAAAAAAAGTCTAATAATTTAAAAATGCAAATAAGAAATGAAAGGAAATTTGTGAAAAAATAAGAAAAGAATAAAAATGAAAAGACAAAAGATTTGGAATAAAAAAAGAAAAAAGAAATGTAAAAAATTTTAAAACAACGAAAAAATTAAAACAAGTAAAACTGAAAGCATAGGAAAAAAAAAAAAAAAAAGCAAAAGAAAGAAAATTTCAAAGGGAAAAAGTTATTGAAAAATTAGAACATAGAACAAAAAAAAAAATGAAAATGAAAAAATAAAAAAGATTCAAAAAATAGAAATAAAAAATTTTAAATTTTATAAAAATTTTTAAAAATATGAATAAAAAACAAATAAAAAATAGTAATATAAAAGAAAAAAATAAATAAAATACCAAAAAATGGAAAAAGATAAAAAAGTAAGAAAATAAAAAATTAGCAAATGAAAAGAATATAAAAAGACAAAATGAATAAGAATTTGACATATAAAATAGAAAAAACTTTTAGTTTAAAGAAAAAAATAAAATAAAAACAAAAGGAAGTGCACAAAAAAAGAAGTTTGAGGTTTTAAAATTGTAAAGAAGAAATAAAAAAAAAAAAAGTGTGAAAAAAAAGATATAAGAAAAAGCAAGAAAAAAATAGAGAATTTTAATAGAAAGAAAAAAATGAAAGTAAATCAACAAATAAGTTAAAAGAAAAAGAGAAAAAGGATTAATGAAAAATTATAAAAATATGTACAACAAATAAAGGAAAAAGATATAAAATACGAAAGATGAAAAATAAAATAAAAATAAAAGAATGTGCACAAAAAAAGAAGTTTGAGGTTTTAAAATTATAAAGAAGAAATAAAAAAAAAGTGCAAACAAAAAGATTTAAGAAAAAGCAAGAAAAAAATAAAAAATGAAAATACAAAATATATAAAATAAAAATTGAGAAAAAAAATGAGAGAAATAAGAAAAAAAATAAAAAATGAAGAGGCAAAAATATGAAATAAAACAAGAAGAAAAAAAAATTTATAGAAAATTTTAAAACGAAGAAAAAAGTGAAGAAAAATTTGAAAGGAGAAAAAGTTAATGAAAAATTATAAAAATGCAACAAAAAATAACCGAGAATGATAAAATAAAAAAAGAAAAGAAAAATAAAAAATTTCAAAACTTAATAAAAATTTATGAAACTATAAAAAAAGAAAAAAAATAAAAGCAAAAGAAAAAAGATAAATAAAGCACAAAAAAAGAAAAAAAAAACAAAAAATATAAAAAGTAAGAAAATAAAAAAGGACAAAAATTGAAGAAAAATTTCAAAAATGAAATGGAATGACAAAATGAAAAAAAATTAGTTTAAAAAGGAACAAAAAATTGAAAAACATATAAGACCTAATAATAAAACAATATAAAAAGTGCGACAAAAAATTAAAAAAGAGAAAATTTAATGCAAAATAAAAAAAAGTATGAGAATTTAAAAACGCAAATAAGAAATGAAAGGAAATTTGTGAAAAAAAAAAGGAATAAAAATGAAAAGACAAAAGATTTGGAATAAAAAACAGAAAAATAAAAATTTTTAAAATAACGAAAAAATTAAAACGAGTAAAAATGAAAGCATATGAAAAAAAAGTAAAAAGAAGGAAAATTTTGAAGGGAAAAAGTTATTAAAAAATTACAAAGTAGGACAAAAATAGCAAGAAAAATAATAAAATAAAAAAGATTCAAAAAATAAAAATAAAAAATTTTGAACTTTATAAAAATTTGTAAAATATAAATAAAAATAAATGGAAAAATAAATTAAGATAAAATATTAATATGGAAGAAAAAATTAAATAAAATACCAAAAAAGCAAAAAATAAAAAAGTAAGATATTAAAAAATTAGCGAATAAAAAAATACAAAAGACAAAATGAATAAAAATTTCGAATACAAAATAGAAAAAACTTTTAGTTGAGAATATACAAAGAAAAACAACAAAAATATAACAAATATAGGAAAAAGATATAAAAAATCAAAGATAAAAAAAATAAAATAAAAGTTAATAAAAAATATAAATAAAAACAAAAAGAAAGTGCACAAAAAAAGTCTAATAATTTAAAAATGCAAATAAGAAATGAAAGGAAATTTGTGAAAAAATAAGAAAAGAATAAAAATGAAAAGACAAAAGATTTGGAATAAAAAAAGAAAAAAGAAATGTAAAAAATTTTAAAACAACGAAAAAATTAAAACAAGTAAAACTGAAAGCATAGGAAAAAAAAAAAAAAAAAGCAAAAGAAAGAAAATTTCAAAGGGAAAAAGTTATTGAAAAATTAGAACATAGAACAAAAAAAAAAATGAAAATGAAAAAATAAAAAAGATTCAAAAAATAGAAATAAAAAATTTTAAATTTTATAAAAATTTTTAAAAATATGAATAAAAAACAAATAAAAAATAGTAATATAAAAGAAAAAAATAAATAAAATACCAAAAAATGGAAAAAGATAAAAAAGTAAGAAAATAAAAAATTAGCAAATGAAAAGAATATAAAAAGACAAAATGAATAAGAATTTGACATATAAAATAGAAAAAACTTTTAGTTTAAAGAAAAAAATAAAATAAAAACAAAAGGAAGTGCACAAAAAAAGAAGTTTGAGGTTTTAAAATTGTAAAGAAGAAATAAAAAAAAAAAAAGTGTGAAAAAAAAGATATAAGAAAAAGCAAGAAAAAAATAGAGAATTTTAATAGAAAGAAAAAAATGAAAGTAAATCAACAAATAAGTTAAAAGAAAAAGAGAAAAAGGATTAATGAAAAATTATAAAAATATATACAACAAATAAAGGAAAAAGATATAAAATACGAAAGATGAAAAATAAAATAAAAATAAAAGAATGTGCACAAAAAAAGAAGTTTGAGGTTTTAAAATTATAAAGAAGAAATAAAAAAAAAGTGCAAACAAAAAGATTTAAGAAAAAGCAAGAAAAAAATAAAAAATGAAAATACAAAATATATAAAATAAAAATTGAGAAAAAAAATGAGAGAAATAAGAAAAAAAATAAAAAATGAAGAGGCAAAAATATGAAATAAAACAAGAAGAAAAAAAAATTTATAGAAAATTTTAAAACGAAGAAAAAAGTGAAGAAAAATTTGAAAGGAGAAAAAGTTAATGAAAAATTATAAAAATGCAACAAAAAATAACCGAGAATGATAAAATAAAAAAAGAAAAGAAAAATAAAAAATTTCAAAACTTAATAAAAATTTATGAAACTATAAAAAAAGAAAGAAATAAAAAAAGAAAAAAAATTAAAGCAAAAGAAAAAAGATAAATAAAGCACAAAAAAAGAAAAAAAAAACAAAAAATATAAAAAGTAAGAAAATAAAAAAGGACAAAAATTGAAGAAAAATTTCAAAAATGAAATGGAATGACAAAATGAAAAAAAATTAGTTTAAAAAGGAACAAAAAATTGAAAAACATATAAGACCTAATAATAAAACAATATAAAAAGTGCGACAAAAAATTAAAAAAGAGAAAATTTAATGCAAAATAAAAAAAAGTATGAGAATTTAAAAACGCAAATAAGAAATGAAAGGAAATTTGTGAAAAAAAAAAGGAATAAAAATGAAAAGACAAAAGATTTGGAATAAAAAACAGAAAAATAAAAATTTTTAAAATAACGAAAAAATTAAAACGAGTAAAAATGAAAGCATATGAAAAAAAAGTAAAAAGAAGGAAAATTTTGAAGGGAAAAAGTTATTAAAAAATTACAAAGTAGGACAAAAATAGCAAGAAAAATAATAAAATAAAAAAGATTCAAAAAATAAAAATAAAAAATTTTGAACTTTATAAAAATTTGTAAAATATAAATAAAAATAAATGGAAAAATAAATTAAGATAAAATATTAATATGGAAGAAAAAATTAAATAAAATACCAAAAAAGCAAAAAATAAAAAAGTAAGATATTAAAAAATTAGCGAATAAAAAAATACAAAAGACAAAATGAATAAAAATTTCGAATACAAAATAGAAAAAACTTTTAGTTGAGAATATACAAAGAAAAACAACAAAAATATAACAAATATAGGAAAAAGATATAAAAAATCAAAGATAAAAAAAATAAAATAAAAGTTAATAAAAAATATAAATAAAAACAAAAAGAAAGTGCACAAAAAAAGTCTAATAATTTAAAAATGCAAATAAGAAATGAAAGGAAATTTGTGAAAAAATAAGAAAAGAATAAAAATGAAAAGACAAAAGATTTGGAATAAAAAAAGAAAAAAGAAATGTAAAAAATTTTAAAACAACGAAAAAATTAAAACAAGTAAAACTGAAAGCATAGGAAAAAAAAAAAAAAAAAGCAAAAGAAAGAAAATTTCAAAGGGAAAAAGTTATTGAAAAATTAGAACATAGAACAAAAAAAAAATGAAAATGAAAAAATAAAAAAGATTCAAAAAATAGAAATAAAAAATTTTAAATTTTATAAAAATTTTTAAAAATATGAATAAAAAACAAATAAAAAATAGTAATATAAAAGAAAAAAATAAATAAAATACCAAAAAATGGAAAAAGATAAAAAAGTAAGAAAATAAAAAATTAGCAAATGAAAAGAATATAAAAAGACAAAATGAATAAGAATTTGACATATAAAATAGAAAAAACTTTTAGTTTAAAGAAAAAAATAAAATAAAAACAAAAGGAAGTGCACAAAAAAAGAAGTTTGAGGTTTTAAAATTGTAAAGAAGAAATAAAAAAAAAAAAAGTGTGAAAAAAAAGATATAAGAAAAAGCAAGAAAAAAATAGAGAATTTTAATAGAAAGAAAAAAATGAAAGTAAATCAACAAATAAGTTAAAAGAAAAAGAGAAAAAGGATTAATGAAAAATTATAAAAATATATACAACAAATAAAGGAAAAAGATATAAAATACGAAAGATGAAAAATAAAATAAAAATAAAAGAATGTGCACAAAAAAAGAAGTTTGAGGTTTTAAAATTATAAAGAAGAAATAAAAAAAAAGTGCAAACAAAAAGATTTAAGAAAAAGCAAGAAAAAAATAAAAAATGAAAATACAAAATATATAAAATAAAAATTGAGAAAAAAAATGAGAGAAATAAGAAAAAAAATAAAAAATGAAGAGGCAAAAATATGAAATAAAACAAGAAGAAAAAAAAATTTATAGAAAATTTTAAAACGAAGAAAAAAGTGAAGAAAAATTTGAAAGGAGAAAAAGTTAAAATGAAAAATTATAAAAATGCAACAAAAAATAACCGAGAATGATAAAATAAAAAAAGAAAAGAAAAATAAAAAATTTCAAAACTTAATAAAAATTTATGAAACTATAAAAAAAGAAAGAAATAAAAAAAGAAAAAAAATTAAAGCAAAAGAAAAAAGATAAATAAAGCACAAAAAAAGAAAAAAAAAACAAAAAATATAAAAAGTAAGAAAATAAAAAAGGACAAAAATTGAAGAAAAATTTCAAAAATGAAATGGAATGACAAAATGAAAAAAAATTAGTTTAAAAAGGAACAAAAAATTGAAAAACATATAAGACCTAATAATAAAACAATATAAAAAGTGCGACAAAAAATTAAAAAAGAGAAAATTTAATGCAAAATAAAAAAAAGTATGAGAATTTAAAAACGCAAATAAGAAATGAAAGGAAATTTGTGAAAAAAAAAAGGAATAAAAATGAAAAGACAAAAGATTTGGAATAAAAAACAGAAAAATAAAAATTTTTAAAATAACGAAAAAATTAAAACGAGTAAAAATGAAAGCATATGAAAAAAAAGTAAAAAGAAGGAAAATTTTGAAGGGAAAAAGTTATTAAAAAATTACAAAGTAGGACAAAAATAGCAAGAAAAATAATAAAATAAAAAAGATTCAAAAAATAAAAATAAAAAATTTTGAACTTTATAAAAATTTGTAAAATATAAATAAAAATAAATGGAAAAATAAATTAAGATAAAATATTAATATGGAAGAAAAAATTAAATAAAATACCAAAAAAGCAAAAAATAAAAAAGTAAGATATTAAAAAATTAGCGAATAAAAAAATACAAAAGACAAAATGAATAAAAATTTCGAATACAAAATAGAAAAAACTTTTAGTTGAGAATATACAAAGAAAAACAACAAAAATATAACAAATATAGGAAAAAGATATAAAAAATCAAAGATAAAAAAAATAAAATAAAAGTTAATAAAAAATATAAATAAAAACAAAAAGAAAGTGCACAAAAAAAGTCTAATAATTTAAAAATGCAAATAAGAAATGAAAGGAAATTTGTGAAAAAATAAGAAAAGAATAAAAATGAAAAGACAAAAGATTTGGAATAAAAAAAGAAAAAAGAAATGTAAAAAATTTTAAAACAACGAAAAAATTAAAACAAGTAAAACTGAAAGCATAGGAAAAAAAAAAAAAAAAAGCAAAAGAAAGAAAATTTCAAAGGGAAAAAGTTATTGAAAAATTAGAACATAGAACAAAAAAAAAAATGAAAATGAAAAAATAAAAAAGATTCAAAAAATAGAAATAAAAAATTTTAAATTTTATAAAAATTTTTAAAAATATGAATAAAAAACAAATAAAAAATAGTAATATAAAAGAAAAAAATAAATAAAATACCAAAAAATGGAAAAAGATAAAAAAGTAAGAAAATAAAAAATTAGCAAATGAAAAGAATATAAAAAGACAAAATGAATAAGAATTTGACATATAAAATAGAAAAAACTTTTAGTTTAAAGAAAAAAATAAAATAAAAACAAAAGGAAGTGCACAAAAAAAGAAGTTTGAGGTTTTAAAATTGTAAAGAAGAAATAAAAAAAAAAAAAGTGTGAAAAAAAAGATATAAGAAAAAGCAAGAAAAAAATAGAGAATTTTAATAGAAAGAAAAAAATGAAAGTAAATCAACAAATAAGTTAAAAGAAAAAGAGAAAAAGGATTAATGAAAAATTATAAAAATATATACAACAAATAAAGGAAAAAGATATAAAATACGAAAGATGAAAAATAAAATAAAAATAAAAGAATGTGCACAAAAAAAGAAGTTTGAGGTTTTAAAATTATAAAGAAGAAATAAAAAAAAAAGTGCAAACAAAAAGATTTAAGAAAAAGCAAGAAAAAAATAAAAAATGAAAATACAAAATATATAAAATAAAAATTGAGAAAAAAAATGAGAGAAATAAGAAAAAAAATAAAAAATGAAGAGGCAAAAATATGAAATAAAACAAGAAGAAAAAAAAATTTATAGAAAATTTTAAAACGAAGAAAAAAGTGAAGAAAAATTTGAAAGGAGAAAAAGTTAATGAAAAATTATAAAAATGCAACAAAAAATAACCGAGAATGATAAAATAAAAAAAGAAAAGAAAAATAAAAAATTTCAAAACTTAATAAAAATTTATGAAACTATAAAAAAAGAAAGAAATAAAAAAAGAAAAAAAATTAAAGCAAAAGAAAAAAGATAAATAAAGCACAAAAAAAGAAAAAAAAAACAAAAAATATAAAAAGTAAGAAAATAAAAAAGGACAAAAATTGAAGAAAAATTTCAAAAATGAAATGGAATGACAAAATGAAAAAAAATTAGTTTAAAAAGGAACAAAAAATTGAAAAACATATAAGACCTAATAATAAAACAATATAAAAAGTGCGACAAAAAATTAAAAAAGAGAAAATTTAATGCAAAATAAAAAAAAGTATGAGAATTTAAAAACGCAAATAAGAAATGAAAGGAAATTTGTGAAAAAAAAAAGGAATAAAAATGAAAAGACAAAAGATTTGGAATAAAAAACAGAAAAATAAAAATTTTTAAAATAACGAAAAAATTAAAACGAGTAAAAATGAAAGCATATGAAAAAAAAGTAAAAAGAAGGAAAATTTTGAAGGGAAAAAGTTATTAAAAAATTACAAAGTAGGACAAAAATAGCAAGAAAAATAATAAAATAAAAAAGATTCAAAAAATAAAAATAAAAAATTTTGAACTTTATAAAAATTTGTAAAATATAAATAAAAATAAATGGAAAAATAAATTAAGATAAAATATTAATATGGAAGAAAAAATTAAATAAAATACCAAAAAAGCAAAAAATAAAAAAGTAAGATATTAAAAAATTAGCGAATAAAAAAATACAAAAGACAAAATGAATAAAAATTTCGAATACAAAATAGAAAAAACTTTTAGTTGAGAATATACAAAGAAAAACAACAAAAATATAACAAATATAGGAAAAAGATATAAAAAATCAAAGATAAAAAAAATAAAATAAAAGTTAATAAAAAATATAAATAAAAACAAAAAGAAAGTGCACAAAAAAAGTCTAATAATTTAAAAATGCAAATAAGAAATGAAAGGAAATTTGTGAAAAAATAAGAAAAGAATAAAAATGAAAAGACAAAAGATTTGGAATAAAAAAAGAAAAAAGAAATGTAAAAAATTTTAAAACAACGAAAAAATTAAAACAAGTAAAACTGAAAGCATAGGAAAAAAAAAAAAAAAAAGCAAAAGAAAGAAAATTTCAAAGGGAAAAAGTTATTGAAAAATTAGAACATAGAACAAAAAAAAAAATGAAAATGAAAAAATAAAAAAGATTCAAAAAATAGAAATAAAAAATTTTAAATTTTATAAAAATTTTTAAAAATATGAATAAAAAACAAATAAAAAATAGTAATATAAAAGAAAAAAATAAATAAAATACCAAAAAATGGAAAAAGATAAAAAAGTAAGAAAATAAAAAATTAGCAAATGAAAAGAATATAAAAAGACAAAATGAATAAGAATTTGACATATAAAATAGAAAAAACTTTTAGTTTAAAGAAAAAAATAAAATAAAAACAAAAGGAAGTGCACAAAAAAAGAAGTTTGAGGTTTTAAAATTGTAAAGAAGAAATAAAAAAAAAAAAAGTGTGAAAAAAAAGATATAAGAAAAAGCAAGAAAAAAATAGAGAATTTTAATAGAAAGAAAAAAATGAAAGTAAATCAACAAATAAGTTAAAAGAAAAAGAGAAAAAGGATTAATGAAAAATTATAAAAATATATACAACAAATAAAGGAAAAAGATATAAAATACGAAAGATGAAAAATAAAATAAAAATAAAAGAATGTGCACAAAAAAAGAAGTTTGAGGTTTTAAAATTATAAAGAAGAAATAAAAAAAAAAGTGCAAACAAAAAGATTTAAGAAAAAGCAAGAAAAAAATAAAAAATGAAAATACAAAATATATAAAATAAAAATTGAGAAAAAAAATGAGAGAAATAAGAAAAAAAATAAAAAATGAAGAGGCAAAAATATGAAATAAAACAAGAAGAAAAAAAAATTTATAGAAAATTTTAAAACGAAGAAAAAAGTGAAGAAAAATTTGAAAGGAGAAAAAGTTAATGAAAAATTATAAAAATGCAACAAAAAATAACCGAGAATGATAAAATAAAAAAAGAAAAGAAAAATAAAAAATTTCAAAACTTAATAAAAATTTATGAAACTATAAAAAAAGAAAGAAATAAAAAAAGAAAAAAAATTAAAGCAAAAGAAAAAAGATAAATAAAGCACAAAAAAAGAAAAAAAAAACAAAAAATATAAAAAGTAAGAAAATAAAAAAGGACAAAAATTGAAGAAAAATTTCAAAAATGAAATGGAATGACAAAATGAAAAAAAATTAGTTTAAAAAGGAACAAAAAATTGAAAAACATATAAGACCTAATAATAAAACAATATAAAAAGTGCGACAAAAAATTAAAAAAGAGAAAATTTAATGCAAAATAAAAAAAAGTATGAGAATTTAAAAACGCAAATAAGAAATGAAAGGAAATTTGTGAAAAAAAAAAGGAATAAAAATGAAAAGACAAAAGATTTGGAATAAAAAACAGAAAAATAAAAATTTTTAAAATAACGAAAAAATTAAAACGAGTAAAAATGAAAGCATATGAAAAAAAAGTAAAAAGAAGGAAAATTTTGAAGGGAAAAAGTTATTAAAAAATTACAAAGTAGGACAAAAATAGCAAGAAAAATAATAAAATAAAAAAGATTCAAAAAATAAAAATAAAAAATTTTGAACTTTATAAAAATTTGTAAAATATAAATAAAAATAAATGGAAAAATAAATTAAGATAAAATATTAATATGGAAGAAAAAATTAAATAAAATACCAAAAAAGCAAAAAATAAAAAAGTAAGATATTAAAAAATTAGCGAATAAAAAAATACAAAAGACAAAATGAATAAAAATTTCGAATACAAAATAGAAAAAACTTTTAGTTGAGAATATACAAAGAAAAACAACAAAAATATAACAAATATAGGAAAAAGATATAAAAAATCAAAGATAAAAAAAATAAAATAAAAGTTAATAAAAAATATAAATAAAAACAAAAAGAAAGTGCACAAAAAAAGTCTAATAATTTAAAAATGCAAATAAGAAATGAAAGGAAATTTGTGAAAAAATAAGAAAAGAATAAAAATGAAAAGACAAAAGATTTGGAATAAAAAAAGAAAAAAGAAATGTAAAAAATTTTAAAACAACGAAAAAATTAAAACAAGTAAAACTGAAAGCATAGGAAAAAAAAAAAAAAAAAGCAAAAGAAAGAAAATTTCAAAGGGAAAAAGTTATTGAAAAATTAGAACATAGAACAAAAAAAAAAATGAAAATGAAAAAATAAAAAAGATTCAAAAAATAGAAATAAAAAATTTTAAATTTTATAAAAATTTTTAAAAATATGAATAAAAAACAAATAAAAAATAGTAATATAAAAGAAAAAAATAAATAAAATACCAAAAAATGGAAAAAGATAAAAAAGTAAGAAAATAAAAAATTAGCAAATGAAAAGAATATAAAAAGACAAAATGAATAAGAATTTGACATATAAAATAGAAAAAACTTTTAGTTTAAAGAAAAAAATAAAATAAAAACAAAAGGAAGTGCACAAAAAAAGAAGTTTGAGGTTTTAAAATTGTAAAGAAGAAATAAAAAAAAAAAAAGTGTGAAAAAAAAGATATAAGAAAAAGCAAGAAAAAAATAGAGAATTTTAATAGAAAGAAAAAAATGAAAGTAAATCAACAAATAAGTTAAAAGAAAAAGAGAAAAAGGATTAATGAAAAATTATAAAAATATATACAACAAATAAAGGAAAAAGATATAAAATACGAAAGATGAAAAATAAAATAAAAATAAAAGAATGTGCACAAAAAAAGAAGTTTGAGGTTTTAAAATTATAAAGAAGAAATAAAAAAAAAAGTGCAAACAAAAAGATTTAAGAAAAAGCAAGAAAAAAATAAAAAATGAAAATACAAAATATATAAAATAAAAATTGAGAAAAAAAATGAGAGAAATAAGAAAAAAAATAAAAAATGAAGAGGCAAAAATATGAAATAAAACAAGAAGAAAAAAAAATTTATAGAAAATTTTAAAACGAAGAAAAAAGTGAAGAAAAATTTGAAAGGAGAAAAAGTTAATGAAAAATTATAAAAATGCAACAAAAAATAACCGAGAATGATAAAATAAAAAAAGAAAAGAAAAATAAAAAATTTCAAAACTTAATAAAAATTTATGAAACTATAAAAAAAGAAAGAAATAAAAAAAGAAAAAAAATTAAAGCAAAAGAAAAAAGATAAATAAAGCACAAAAAAAGAAAAAAAAAACAAAAAATATAAAAAGTAAGAAAATAAAAAAGGACAAAAATTGAAGAAAAATTTCAAAAATGAAATGGAATGACAAAATGAAAAAAAATTAGTTTAAAAAGGAACAAAAAATTGAAAAACATATAAGACCTAATAATAAAACAATATAAAAAGTGCGACAAAAAATTAAAAAAGAGAAAATTTAATGCAAAATAAAAAAAAGTATGAGAATTTAAAAACGCAAATAAGAAATGAAAGGAAATTTGTGAAAAAAAAAAGGAATAAAAATGAAAAGACAAAAGATTTGGAATAAAAAACAGAAAAATAAAAATTTTTAAAATAACGAAAAAATTAAAACGAGTAAAAATGAAAGCATATGAAAAAAAAGTAAAAAGAAGGAAAATTTTGAAGGGAAAAAGTTATTAAAAAATTACAAAGTAGGACAAAAATAGCAAGAAAAATAATAAAATAAAAAAGATTCAAAAAATAAAAATAAAAAATTTTGAACTTTATAAAAATTTGTAAAATATAAATAAAAATAAATGGAAAAATAAATTAAGATAAAATATTAATATGGAAGAAAAAATTAAATAAAATACCAAAAAAGCAAAAAATAAAAAAGTAAGATATTAAAAAATTAGCGAATAAAAAAATACAAAAGACAAAATGAATAAAAATTTCGAATACAAAATAGAAAAAACTTTTAGTTGAGAATATACAAAGAAAAACAACAAAAATATAACAAATATAGGAAAAAGATATAAAAAATCAAAGATAAAAAAAATAAAATAAAAGTTAATAAAAAATATAAATAAAAACAAAAAGAAAGTGCACAAAAAAAGTCTAATAATTTAAAAATGCAAATAAGAAATGAAAGGAAATTTGTGAAAAAATAAGAAAAGAATAAAAATGAAAAGACAAAAGATTTGGAATAAAAAAAGAAAAAAGAAATGTAAAAAATTTTAAAACAACGAAAAAATTAAAACAAGTAAAACTGAAAGCATAGGAAAAAAAAAAAAAAAAGCAAAAGAAAGAAAATTTCAAAGGGAAAAAGTTATTGAAAAATTAGAACATAGAACAAAAAAAAAAATGAAAATGAAAAAATAAAAAAGATTCAAAAAATAGAAATAAAAAATTTTAAATTTTATAAAAATTTTTAAAAATATGAATAAAAAACAAATAAAAAATAGTAATATAAAAGAAAAAAATAAATAAAATACCAAAAAATGGAAAAAGATAAAAAAGTAAGAAAATAAAAAATTAGCAAATGAAAAGAATATAAAAAGACAAAATGAATAAGAATTTGACATATAAAATAGAAAAAACTTTTAGTTTAAAGAAAAAAATAAAATAAAAACAAAAGGAAGTGCACAAAAAAAGAAGTTTGAGGTTTTAAAATTGTAAAGAAGAAATAAAAAAAAAAAAAGTGTGAAAAAAAAGATATAAGAAAAAGCAAGAAAAAAATAGAGAATTTTAATAGAAAGAAAAAAATGAAAGTAAATCAACAAATAAGTTAAAAGAAAAAGAGAAAAAGGATTAATGAAAAATTATAAAAATATATACAACAAATAAAGGAAAAAGATATAAAATACGAAAGATGAAAAATAAAATAAAAATAAAAGAATGTGCACAAAAAAAGAAGTTTGAGGTTTTAAAATTATAAAGAAGAAATAAAAAAAAAAGTGCAAACAAAAAGATTTAAGAAAAAGCAAGAAAAAAATAAAAAATGAAAATACAAAATATATAAAATAAAAATTGAGAAAAAAAATGAGAGAAATAAGAAAAAAAATAAAAAATGAAGAGGCAAAAATATGAAATAAAACAAGAAGAAAAAAAAATTTATAGAAAATTTTAAAACGAAGAAAAAAGTGAAGAAAAATTTGAAAGGAGAAAAAGTTAATGAAAAATTATAAAAATGCAACAAAAAATAACCGAGAATGATAAAATAAAAAAAGAAAAGAAAAATAAAAAATTTCAAAACTTAATAAAAATTTATGAAACTATAAAAAAAGAAAGAAATAAAAAAAGAAAAAAAATTAAAGCAAAAGAAAAAAGATAAATAAAGCACAAAAAAAGAAAAAAAAAACAAAAAATATAAAAAGTAAGAAAATAAAAAAGGACAAAAATTGAAGAAAAATTTCAAAAATGAAATGGAATGACAAAATGAAAAAAAATTAGTTTAAAAAGGAACAAAAAATTGAAAAACATATAAGACCTAATAATAAAACAATATAAAAAGTGCGACAAAAAATTAAAAAAGAGAAAATTTAATGCAAAATAAAAAAAAGTATGAGAATTTAAAAACGCAAATAAGAAATGAAAGGAAATTTGTGAAAAAAAAAAGGAATAAAAATGAAAAGACAAAAGATTTGGAATAAAAAACAGAAAAATAAAAATTTTTAAAATAACGAAAAAATTAAAACGAGTAAAAATGAAAGCATATGAAAAAAAAGTAAAAAGAAGGAAAATTTTGAAGGGAAAAAGTTATTAAAAAATTACAAAGTAGGACAAAAATAGCAAGAAAAATAATAAAATAAAAAAGATTCAAAAAATAAAAATAAAAAATTTTGAACTTTATAAAAATTTGTAAAATATAAATAAAAATAAATGGAAAAATAAATTAAGATAAAATATTAATATGGAAGAAAAAATTAAATAAAATACCAAAAAAGCAAAAAATAAAAAAGTAAGATATTAAAAAATTAGCGAATAAAAAAATACAAAAGACAAAATGAATAAAAATTTCGAATACAAAATAGAAAAAACTTTTAGTTGAGAATATACAAAGAAAAACAACAAAAATATAACAAATATAGGAAAAAGATATAAAAAATCAAAGATAAAAAAAATAAAATAAAAGTTAATAAAAAATATAAATAAAAACAAAAAGAAAGTGCACAAAAAAAGTCTAATAATTTAAAAATGCAAATAAGAAATGAAAGGAAATTTGTGAAAAAATAAGAAAAGAATAAAAATGAAAAGACAAAAGATTTGGAATAAAAAAAGAAAAAAGAAATGTAAAAAATTTTAAAACAACGAAAAAATTAAAACAAGTAAAACTGAAAGCATAGGAAAAAAAAAAAAAAAAGCAAAAGAAAGAAAATTTCAAAGGGAAAAAGTTATTGAAAAATTAGAACATAGAACAAAAAAAAAAATGAAAATGAAAAAATAAAAAAGATTCAAAAAATAGAAATAAAAAATTTTAAATTTTATAAAAATTTTTAAAAATATGAATAAAAAACAAATAAAAAATAGTAATATAAAAGAAAAAAATAAATAAAATACCAAAAAATGGAAAAAGATAAAAAAGTAAGAAAATAAAAAATTAGCAAATGAAAAGAATATAAAAAGACAAAATGAATAAGAATTTGACATATAAAATAGAAAAAACTTTTAGTTTAAAGAAAAAAATAAAATAAAAACAAAAGGAAGTGCACAAAAAAAGAAGTTTGAGGTTTTAAAATTGTAAAGAAGAAATAAAAAAAAAAAAAGTGTGAAAAAAAAGATATAAGAAAAAGCAAGAAAAAAATAGAGAATTTTAATAGAAAGAAAAAAATGAAAGTAAATCAACAAATAAGTTAAAAGAAAAAGAGAAAAAGGATTAATGAAAAATTATAAAAATATATACAACAAATAAAGGAAAAAGATATAAAATACGAAAGATGAAAAATAAAATAAAAATAAAAGAATGTGCACAAAAAAAGAAGTTTGAGGTTTTAAAATTATAAAGAAGAAATAAAAAAAAAAGTGCAAACAAAAAGATTTAAGAAAAAGCAAGAAAAAAATAAAAAATGAAAATACAAAATATATAAAATAAAAATTGAGAAAAAAAATGAGAGAAATAAGAAAAAAAATAAAAAATGAAGAGGCAAAAATATGAAATAAAACAAGAAGAAAAAAAAATTTATAGAAAATTTTAAAACGAAGAAAAAAGTGAAGAAAAATTTGAAAGGAGAAAAAGTTAATGAAAAATTATAAAAATGCAACAAAAAATAACCGAGAATGATAAAATAAAAAAAGAAAAGAAAAATAAAAAATTTCAAAACTTAATAAAAATTTATGAAACTATAAAAAAAGAAAGAAATAAAAAAAGAAAAAAAATTAAAGCAAAAGAAAAAAGATAAATAAAGCACAAAAAAAGAAAAAAAAAACAAAAAATATAAAAAGTAAGAAAATAAAAAAGGACAAAAATTGAAGAAAAATTTCAAAAATGAAATGGAATGACAAAATGAAAAAAAATTAGTTTAAAAAGGAACAAAAAATTGAAAAACATATAAGACCTAATAATAAAACAATATAAAAAGTGCGACAAAAAATTAAAAAAGAGAAAATTTAATGCAAAATAAAAAAAAGTATGAGAATTTAAAAACGCAAATAAGAAATGAAAGGAAATTTGTGAAAAAAAAAAGGAATAAAAATGAAAAGACAAAAGATTTGGAATAAAAAACAGAAAAATAAAAATTTTTAAAATAACGAAAAAATTAAAACGAGTAAAAATGAAAGCATATGAAAAAAAAGTAAAAAGAAGGAAAATTTTGAAGGGAAAAAGTTATTAAAAAATTACAAAGTAGGACAAAAATAGCAAGAAAAATAATAAAATAAAAAAGATTCAAAAAATAAAAATAAAAAATTTTGAACTTTATAAAAATTTGTAAAATATAAATAAAAATAAATGGAAAAATAAATTAAGATAAAATATTAATATGGAAGAAAAAATTAAATAAAATACCAAAAAAGCAAAAAATAAAAAAGTAAGATATTAAAAAATTAGCGAATAAAAAAATACAAAAGACAAAATGAATAAAAATTTCGAATACAAAATAGAAAAAACTTTTAGTTGAGAATATACAAAGAAAAACAACAAAAATATAACAAATATAGGAAAAAGATATAAAAAATCAAAGATAAAAAAAATAAAATAAAAGTTAATAAAAAATATAAATAAAAACAAAAAGAAAGTGCACAAAAAAAGTCTAATAATTTAAAAATGCAAATAAGAAATGAAAGGAAATTTGTGAAAAAATAAGAAAAGAATAAAAATGAAAAGACAAAAGATTTGGAATAAAAAAAGAAAAAAGAAATGTAAAAAATTTTAAAACAACGAAAAAATTAAAACAAGTAAAACTGAAAGCATAGGAAAAAAAAAAAAAAAAGCAAAAGAAAGAAAATTTCAAAGGGAAAAAGTTATTGAAAAATTAGAACATAGAACAAAAAAAAAAATGAAAATGAAAAAATAAAAAAGATTCAAAAAATAGAAATAAAAAATTTTAAATTTTATAAAAATTTTTAAAAATATGAATAAAAAACAAATAAAAAATAGTAATATAAAAGAAAAAAATAAATAAAATACCAAAAAATGGAAAAAGATAAAAAAGTAAGAAAATAAAAAATTAGCAAATGAAAAGAATATAAAAAGACAAAATGAATAAGAATTTGACATATAAAATAGAAAAAACTTTTAGTTTAAAGAAAAAAATAAAATAAAAACAAAAGGAAGTGCACAAAAAAAGAAGTTTGAGGTTTTAAAATTGTAAAGAAGAAATAAAAAAAAAAAAAGTGTGAAAAAAAAGATATAAGAAAAAGCAAGAAAAAAATAGAGAATTTTAATAGAAAGAAAAAAATGAAAGTAAATCAACAAATAAGTTAAAAGAAAAAGAGAAAAAGGATTAATGAAAAATTATAAAAATATATACAACAAATAAAGGAAAAAGATATAAAATACGAAAGATGAAAAATAAAATAAAAATAAAAGAATGTGCACAAAAAAAGAAGTTTGAGGTTTTAAAATTATAAAGAAGAAATAAAAAAAAAAGTGCAAACAAAAAGATTTAAGAAAAAGCAAGAAAAAAATAAAAAATGAAAATACAAAATATATAAAATAAAAATTGAGAAAAAAAATGAGAGAAATAAGAAAAAAAATAAAAAATGAAGAGGCAAAAATATGAAATAAAACAAGAAGAAAAAAAAATTTATAGAAAATTTTAAAACGAAGAAAAAAGTGAAGAAAAATTTGAAAGGAGAAAAAGTTAATGAAAAATTATAAAAATGCAACAAAAAATAACCGAGAATGATAAAATAAAAAAAGAAAAGAAAAATAAAAAATTTCAAAACTTAATAAAAATTTATGAAACTATAAAAAAAGAAAGAAATAAAAAAAGAAAAAAAATTAAAGCAAAAGAAAAAAGATAAATAAAGCACAAAAAAAGAAAAAAAAAACAAAAAATATAAAAAGTAAGAAAATAAAAAAGGACAAAAATTGAAGAAAAATTTCAAAAATGAAATGGAATGACAAAATGAAAAAAAATTAGTTTAAAAAGGAACAAAAAATTGAAAAACATATAAGACCTAATAATAAAACAATATAAAAAGTGCGACAAAAAATTAAAAAAGAGAAAATTTAATGCAAAATAAAAAAAAGTATGAGAATTTAAAAACGCAAATAAGAAATGAAAGGAAATTTGTGAAAAAAAAAAGGAATAAAAATGAAAAGACAAAAGATTTGGAATAAAAAACAGAAAAATAAAAATTTTTAAAATAACGAAAAAATTAAAACGAGTAAAAATGAAAGCATATGAAAAAAAAGTAAAAAGAAGGAAAATTTTGAAGGGAAAAAGTTATTAAAAAATTACAAAGTAGGACAAAAATAGCAAGAAAAATAATAAAATAAAAAAGATTCAAAAAATAAAAATAAAAAATTTTGAACTTTATAAAAATTTGTAAAATATAAATAAAAATAAATGGAAAAATAAATTAAGATAAAATATTAATATGGAAGAAAAAATTAAATAAAATACCAAAAAAGCAAAAAATAAAAAAGTAAGATATTAAAAAATTAGCGAATAAAAAAATACAAAAGACAAAATGAATAAAAATTTCGAATACAAAATAGAAAAAACTTTTAGTTGAGAATATACAAAGAAAAACAACAAAAATATAACAAATATAGGAAAAAGATATAAAAAATCAAAGATAAAAAAAATAAAATAAAAGTTAATAAAAAATATAAATAAAAACAAAAAGAAAGTGCACAAAAAAAGTCTAATAATTTAAAAATGCAAATAAGAAATGAAAGGAAATTTGTGAAAAAATAAGAAAAGAATAAAAATGAAAAGACAAAAGATTTGGAATAAAAAAAGAAAAAAGAAATGTAAAAAATTTTAAAACAACGAAAAAATTAAAACAAGTAAAACTGAAAGCATAGGAAAAAAAAAAAAAAAAGCAAAAGAAAGAAAATTTCAAAGGGAAAAAGTTATTGAAAAATTAGAACATAGAACAAAAAAAAAAATGAAAATGAAAAAATAAAAAAGATTCAAAAAATAGAAATAAAAAATTTTAAATTTTATAAAAATTTTTAAAAATATGAATAAAAAACAAATAAAAAATAGTAATATAAAAGAAAAAAATAAATAAAATACCAAAAAATGGAAAAAGATAAAAAAGTAAGAAAATAAAAAATTAGCAAATGAAAAGAATATAAAAAGACAAAATGAATAAGAATTTGACATATAAAATAGAAAAAACTTTTAGTTTAAAGAAAAAAATAAAATAAAAACAAAAGGAAGTGCACAAAAAAAGAAGTTTGAGGTTTTAAAATTGTAAAGAAGAAATAAAAAAAAAAAAAGTGTGAAAAAAAAGATATAAGAAAAAGCAAGAAAAAAATAGAGAATTTTAATAGAAAGAAAAAAATGAAAGTAAATCAACAAATAAGTTAAAAGAAAAAGAGAAAAAGGATTAATGAAAAATTATAAAAATATATACAACAAATAAAGGAAAAAGATATAAAATACGAAAGATGAAAAATAAAATAAAAATAAAAGAATGTGCACAAAAAAAGAAGTTTGAGGTTTTAAAATTATAAAGAAGAAATAAAAAAAAAGTGCAAACAAAAAGATTTAAGAAAAAGCAAGAAAAAAATAAAAAATGAAAATACAAAATATATAAAATAAAAATTGAGAAAAAAAATGAGAGAAATAAGAAAAAAAATAAAAAATGAAGAGGCAAAAATATGAAA
Source organism: Durio zibethinus (assembly GCF_047325235.1). Taxonomy (NCBI): domain Eukaryota; kingdom Viridiplantae; phylum Streptophyta; class Magnoliopsida; order Malvales; family Malvaceae; genus Durio; species Durio zibethinus. The sequence goes on from NW_028322654.1 coordinate 410,868, forward strand.
TAAAACAAGAAGAAAAAAAAATTTATAGAAAATTTTAAAACGAAGAAAAAAGTGAAGAAAAATTTGAAAGGAGAAAAAGTTAATGAAAAATTATAAAAATGCAACAAAAAATAACCGAGAATGATAAAATAAAAAAAGAAAAGAAAAATAAAAAATTTCAAAACTTAATAAAAATTTATGAAACTATAAAAAAAGAAAGAAATAAAAAAAGAAAAAAAATTAAAGCAAAAGAAAAAAGATAAATAAAGCACAAAAAAAGAAAAAAAAACAAAAAATATAAAAAGTAAGAAAATAAAAAAGGACAAAAATTGAAGAAAAATTTCAAAAATGAAATGGAATGACAAAATGAAAAAAAATTAGTTTAAAAAGGAACAAAAAATTGAAAAACATATAAGACCTAATAATAAAACAATATAAAAAGTGCGACAAAAAATTAAAAAAGAGAAAATTTAATGCAAAATAAAAAAAAGTATGAGAATTTAAAAACGCAAATAAGAAATGAAAGGAAATTTGTGAAAAAAAAAAGGAATAAAAATGAAAAGACAAAAGATTTGGAATAAAAAACAGAAAAATAAAAATTTTTAAAATAACGAAAAAATTAAAACGAGTAAAAATGAAAGCATATGAAAAAAAAGTAAAAAGAAGGAAAATTTTGAAGGGAAAAAGTTATTAAAAAATTACAAAGTAGGACAAAAATAGCAAGAAAAATAATAAAATAAAAAAGATTCAAAAAATAAAAATAAAAAATTTTGAACTTTATAAAAATTTGTAAAATATAAATAAAAATAAATGGAAAAATAAATTAAGATAAAATATTAATATGGAAGAAAAAATTAAATAAAATACCAAAAAAGCAAAAAATAAAAAAGTAAGATATTAAAAAATTAGCGAATAAAAAAATACAAAAGACAAAATGAATAAAAATTTCGAATACAAAATAGAAAAAACTTTTAGTTGAGAATATACAAAGAAAAACAACAAAAATATAACAAATATAGGAAAAAGATATAAAAAATCAAAGATAAAAAAAATAAAATAAAAGTTAATAAAAAATATAAATAAAAACAAAAAGAAAGTGCACAAAAAAAGTCTAATAATTTAAAAATGCAAATAAGAAATGAAAGGAAATTTGTGAAAAAATAAGAAAAGAATAAAAATGAAAAGACAAAAAAGATTTGGAATAAAAAAAGAAAAAAGAAATGTAAAAAATTTTAAAACAACGAAAAAATTAAAACAAGTAAAACTGAAAGCATAGGAAAAAAAAAAAAAAAAGCAAAAGAAAGAAAATTTCAAAGGGAAAAAGTTATTGAAAAATTAGAACATAGAACAAAAAAAAAAATGAAAATGAAAAAATAAAAAAGATTCAAAAAATAGAAATAAAAAATTTTAAATTTTATAAAAATTTTTAAAAATATGAATAAAAAACAAATAAAAAATAGTAATATAAAAGAAAAAAATAAATAAAATACCAAAAAATGGAAAAAGATAAAAAAGTAAGAAAATAAAAAATTAGCAAATGAAAAGAATATAAAAAGACAAAATGAATAAGAATTTGACATATAAAATAGAAAAAACTTTTAGTTTAAAGAAAAAAATAAAATAAAAACAAAAGGAAGTGCACAAAAAAAGAAGTTTGAGGTTTTAAAATTGTAAAGAAGAAATAAAAAAAAAAAAAGTGTGAAAAAAAAGATATAAGAAAAAGCAAGAAAAAAATAGAGAATTTTAATAGAAAGAAAAAAATGAAAGTAAATCAACAAATAAGTTAAAAGAAAAAGAGAAAAAGGATTAATGAAAAATTATAAAAATATATACAACAAATAAAGGAAAAAGATATAAAATACGAAAGATGAAAAATAAAATAAAAATAAAAGAATGTGCACAAAAAAAGAAGTTTGAGGTTTTAAAATTATAAAGAAGAAATAAAAAAAAAAGTGCAAACAAAAAGATTTAAGAAAAAGCAAGAAAAAAATAAAAAATGAAAATACAAAATATATAAAATAAAAATTGAGAAAAAAAATGAGAGAAATAAGAAAAAAAATAAAAAATGAAGAGGCAAAAATATGAAATAAAACAAGAAGAAAAAAAAATTTATAGAAAATTTTAAAACGAAGAAAAAAGTGAAGAAAAATTTGAAAGGAGAAAAAGTTAATGAAAAATTATAAAAATGCAACAAAAAATAACCGAGAATGATAAAATAAAAAAAGAAAAGAAAAATAAAAAATTTCAAAACTTAATAAAAATTTATGAAACTATAAAAAAAGAAAGAAATAAAAAAAGAAAAAAAATTAAAGCAAAAGAAAAAAGATAAATAAAGCACAAAAAAAGAAAAAAAAAACAAAAAATATAAAAAGTAAGAAAATAAAAAAGGACAAAAATTGAAGAAAAATTTCAAAAATGAAATGGAATGACAAAATGAAAAAAAATTAGTTTAAAAAGGAACAAAAAATTGAAAAACATATAAGACCTAATAATAAAACAATATAAAAAGTGCGACAAAAAATTAAAAAAGAGAAAATTTAATGCAAAATAAAAAAAAGTATGAGAATTTAAAAACGCAAATAAGAAATGAAAGGAAATTTGTGAAAAAAAAAAGGAATAAAAATGAAAAGACAAAAGATTTGGAATAAAAAACAGAAAAATAAAAATTTTTAAAATAACGAAAAAATTAAAACGAGTAAAAATGAAAGCATATGAAAAAAAAGTAAAAAGAAGGAAAATTTTGAAGGGAAAAAGTTATTAAAAAATTACAAAGTAGGACAAAAATAGCAAGAAAAATAATAAAATAAAAAAGATTCAAAAAATAAAAATAAAAAATTTTGAACTTTATAAAAATTTGTAAAATATAAATAAAAATAAATGGAAAAATAAATTAAGATAAAATATTAATATGGAAGAAAAAATTAAATAAAATACCAAAAAAGCAAAAAATAAAAAAGTAAGATATTAAAAAATTAGCGAATAAAAAAATACAAAAGACAAAATGAATAAAAATTTCGAATACAAAATAGAAAAAACTTTTAGTTGAGAATATACAAAGAAAAACAACAAAAATATAACAAATATAGGAAAAAGATATAAAAAATCAAAGATAAAAAAAATAAAATAAAAGTTAATAAAAAATATAAATAAAAACAAAAAGAAAGTGCACAAAAAAAGTCTAATAATTTAAAAATGCAAATAAGAAATGAAAGGAAATTTGTGAAAAAATAAGAAAAGAATAAAAATGAAAAGACAAAAGATTTGGAATAAAAAAAGAAAAAAGAAATGTAAAAAATTTTAAAACAACGAAAAAATTAAAACAAGTAAAACTGAAAGCATAGGAAAAAAAAAAAAAAAAGCAAAAGAAAGAAAATTTCAAAGGGAAAAAGTTATTGAAAAATTAGAACATAGAACAAAAAAAAAAATGAAAATGAAAAAATAAAAAAGATTCAAAAAATAGAAATAAAAAATTTTAAATTTTATAAAAATTTTTAAAAATATGAATAAAAAACAAATAAAAAATAGTAATATAAAAGAAAAAAATAAATAAAATACCAAAAAATGGAAAAAGATAAAAAAGTAAGAAAATAAAAAATTAGCAAATGAAAAGAATATAAAAAGACAAAATGAATAAGAATTTGACATATAAAATAGAAAAAACTTTTAGTTTAAAGAAAAAAATAAAATAAAAACAAAAGGAAGTGCACAAAAAAAGAAGTTTGAGGTTTTAAAATTGTAAAGAAGAAATAAAAAAAAAAAAAGTGTGAAAAAAAAGATATAAGAAAAAGCAAGAAAAAAATAGAGAATTTTAATAGAAAGAAAAAAATGAAAGTAAATCAACAAATAAGTTAAAAGAAAAAGAGAAAAAGGATTAATGAAAAATTATAAAAATATATACAACAAATAAAGGAAAAAGATATAAAATACGAAAGATGAAAAATAAAATAAAAATAAAAGAATGTGCACAAAAAAAGAAGTTTGAGGTTTTAAAATTATAAAGAAGAAATAAAAAAAAAAGTGCAAACAAAAAGATTTAAGAAAAAGCAAGAAAAAAATAAAAAATGAAAATACAAAATATATAAAATAAAAATTGAGAAAAAAAATGAGAGAAATAAGAAAAAAAATAAAAAATGAAGAGGCAAAAATATGAAATAAAACAAGAAGAAAAAAAAATTTATAGAAAATTTTAAAACGAAGAAAAAAGTGAAGAAAAATTTGAAAGGAGAAAAAGTTAATGAAAAATTATAAAAATGCAACAAAAAATAACCGAGAATGATAAAATAAAAAAAGAAAAGAAAAATAAAAAATTTCAAAACTTAATAAAAATTTATGAAACTATAAAAAAAGAAAGAAATAAAAAAAGAAAAAAAATTAAAGCAAAAGAAAAAAGATAAATAAAGCACAAAAAAAGAAAAAAAAAACAAAAAATATAAAAAGTAAGAAAATAAAAAAGGACAAAAATTGAAGAAAAATTTCAAAAATGAAATGGAATGACAAAATGAAAAAAAATTAGTTTAAAAAGGAACAAAAAATTGAAAAACATATAAGACCTAATAATAAAACAATATAAAAAGTGCGACAAAAAATTAAAAAAGAGAAAATTTAATGCAAAATAAAAAAAAGTATGAGAATTTAAAAACGCAAATAAGAAATGAAAGGAAATTTGTGAAAAAAAAAAGGAATAAAAATGAAAAGACAAAAGATTTGGAATAAAAAACAGAAAAATAAAAATTTTTAAAATAACGAAAAAATTAAAACGAGTAAAAATGAAAGCATATGAAAAAAAAGTAAAAAGAAGGAAAATTTTGAAGGGAAAAAGTTATTAAAAAATTACAAAGTAGGACAAAAATAGCAAGAAAAATAATAAAATAAAAAAGATTCAAAAAATAAAAATAAAAAATTTTGAACTTTATAAAAATTTGTAAAATATAAATAAAAATAAATGGAAAAATAAATTAAGATAAAATATTAATATGGAAGAAAAAATTAAATAAAATACCAAAAAAGCAAAAAATAAAAAAGTAAGATATTAAAAAATTAGCGAATAAAAAAATACAAAAGACAAAATGAATAAAAATTTCGAATACAAAATAGAAAAAACTTTTAGTTGAGAATATACAAAGAAAAACAACAAAAATATAACAAATATAGGAAAAAGATATAAAAAATCAAAGATAAAAAAAATAAAATAAAAGTTAATAAAAAATATAAATAAAAACAAAAAGAAAGTGCACAAAAAAAGTCTAATAATTTAAAAATGCAAATAAGAAATGAAAGGAAATTTGTGAAAAAATAAGAAAAGAATAAAAATGAAAAGACAAAAGATTTGGAATAAAAAAAGAAAAAAGAAATGTAAAAAATTTTAAAACAACGAAAAAATTAAAACAAGTAAAACTGAAAGCATAGGAAAAAAAAAAAAAAAAGCAAAAGAAAGAAAATTTCAAAGGGAAAAAGTTATTGAAAAATTAGAACATAGAACAAAAAAAAAAATGAAAATGAAAAAATAAAAAAGATTCAAAAAATAGAAATAAAAAATTTTAAATTTTATAAAAATTTTTAAAAATATGAATAAAAAACAAATAAAAAATAGTAATATAAAAGAAAAAAATAAATAAAATACCAAAAAATGGAAAAAGATAAAAAAGTAAGAAAATAAAAAATTAGCAAATGAAAAGAATATAAAAAGACAAAATGAATAAGAATTTGACATATAAAATAGAAAAAACTTTTAGTTTAAAGAAAAAAATAAAATAAAAACAAAAGGAAGTGCACAAAAAAAGAAGTTTGAGGTTTTAAAATTGTAAAGAAGAAATAAAAAAAAAAAAAGTGTGAAAAAAAAGATATAAGAAAAAGCAAGAAAAAAATAGAGAATTTTAATAGAAAGAAAAAAATGAAAGTAAATCAACAAATAAGTTAAAAGAAAAAGAGAAAAAGGATTAATGAAAAATTATAAAAATATATACAACAAATAAAGGAAAAAGATATAAAATACGAAAGATGAAAAATAAAATAAAAATAAAAGAATGTGCACAAAAAAAGAAGTTTGAGGTTTTAAAATTATAAAGAAGAAATAAAAAAAAAAGTGCAAACAAAAAGATTTAAGAAAAAGCAAGAAAAAAATAAAAAATGAAAATACAAAATATATAAAATAAAAATTGAGAAAAAAAATGAGAGAAATAAGAAAAAAAATAAAAAATGAAGAGGCAAAAATATGAAATAAAACAAGAAGAAAAAAAAATTTATAGAAAATTTTAAAACGAAGAAAAAAGTGAAGAAAAATTTGAAAGGAGAAAAAGTTAATGAAAAATTATAAAAATGCAACAAAAAATAACCGAGAATGATAAAATAAAAAAAGAAAAGAAAAATAAAAAATTTCAAAACTTAATAAAAATTTATGAAACTATAAAAAAAGAAAGAAATAAAAAAAGAAAAAAAATTAAAGCAAAAGAAAAAAGATAAATAAAGCACAAAAAAAGAAAAAAAAAACAAAAAATATAAAAAGTAAGAAAATAAAAAAGGACAAAAATTGAAGAAAAATTTCAAAAATGAAATGGAATGACAAAATGAAAAAAAATTAGTTTAAAAAGGAACAAAAAATTGAAAAACATATAAGACCTAATAATAAAACAATATAAAAAGTGCGACAAAAAATTAAAAAAGAGAAAATTTAATGCAAAATAAAAAAAAGTATGAGAATTTAAAAACGCAAATAAGAAATGAAAGGAAATTTGTGAAAAAAAAAAGGAATAAAAATGAAAAGACAAAAGATTTGGAATAAAAAACAGAAAAATAAAAATTTTTAAAATAACGAAAAAATTAAAACGAGTAAAAATGAAAGCATATGAAAAAAAAGTAAAAAGAAGGAAAATTTTGAAGGGAAAAAGTTATTAAAAAATTACAAAGTAGGACAAAAATAGCAAGAAAAATAATAAAATAAAAAAGATTCAAAAAATAAAAATAAAAAATTTTGAACTTTATAAAAATTTGTAAAATATAAATAAAAATAAATGGAAAAATAAATTAAGATAAAATATTAATATGGAAGAAAAAATTAAATAAAATACCAAAAAAGCAAAAAATAAAAAAGTAAGATATTAAAAAATTAGCGAATAAAAAAATACAAAAGACAAAATGAATAAAAATTTCGAATACAAAATAGAAAAAACTTTTAGTTGAGAATATACAAAGAAAAACAACAAAAATATAACAAATATAGGAAAAAGATATAAAAAATCAAAGATAAAAAAAATAAAATAAAAGTTAATAAAAAATATAAATAAAAACAAAAAGAAAGTGCACAAAAAAAGTCTAATAATTTAAAAATGCAAATAAGAAATGAAAGGAAATTTGTGAAAAAATAAGAAAAGAATAAAAATGAAAAGACAAAAGATTTGGAATAAAAAAAGAAAAAAGAAATGTAAAAAATTTTAAAACAACGAAAAAATTAAAACAAGTAAAACTGAAAGCATAGGAAAAAAAAAAAAAAAAGCAAAAGAAAGAAAATTTCAAAGGGAAAAAGTTATTGAAAAATTAGAACATAGAACAAAAAAAAAAATGAAAATGAAAAAATAAAAAAGATTCAAAAAATAGAAATAAAAAATTTTAAATTTTATAAAAATTTTTAAAAATATGAATAAAAAACAAATAAAAAATAGTAATATAAAAGAAAAAAATAAATAAAATACCAAAAAATGGAAAAAGATAAAAAAGTAAGAAAATAAAAAATTAGCAAATGAAAAGAATATAAAAAGACAAAATGAATAAGAATTTGACATATAAAATAGAAAAAACTTTTAGTTTAAAGAAAAAAATAAAATAAAAACAAAAGGAAGTGCACAAAAAAAGAAGTTTGAGGTTTTAAAATTGTAAAGAAGAAATAAAAAAAAAAAAAGTGTGAAAAAAAAGATATAAGAAAAAGCAAGAAAAAAATAGAGAATTTTAATAGAAAGAAAAAAATGAAAGTAAATCAACAAATAAGTTAAAAGAAAAAGAGAAAAAGGATTAATGAAAAATTATAAAAATATATACAACAAATAAAGGAAAAAGATATAAAATACGAAAGATGAAAAATAAAATAAAAATAAAAGAATGTGCACAAAAAAAGAAGTTTGAGGTTTTAAAATTATAAAGAAGAAATAAAAAAAAAGTGCAAACAAAAAGATTTAAGAAAAAGCAAGAAAAAAATAAAAAATGAAAATACAAAATATATAAAATAAAAATTGAGAAAAAAAATGAGAGAAATAAGAAAAAAAATAAAAAATGAAGAGGCAAAAATATGAAATAAAACAAGAAGAAAAAAAAATTTATAGAAAATTTTAAAACGAAGAAAAAAGTGAAGAAAAATTTGAAAGGAGAAAAAGTTAATGAAAAATTATAAAAATGCAACAAAAAATAACCGAGAATGATAAAATAAAAAAAGAAAAGAAAAATAAAAAATTTCAAAACTTAATAAAAATTTATGAAACTATAAAAAAAGAAAGAAATAAAAAAAGAAAAAAAATTAAAGCAAAAGAAAAAAGATAAATAAAGCACAAAAAAAGAAAAAAAAACAAAAAATATAAAAAGTAAGAAAATAAAAAAGGACAAAAATTGAAGAAAAATTTCAAAAATGAAATGGAATGACAAAATGAAAAAAAATTAGTTTAAAAAGGAACAAAAAATTGAAAAACATATAAGACCTAATAATAAAACAATATAAAAAGTGCGACAAAAAATTAAAAAAGAGAAAATTTAATGCAAAATAAAAAAAAGTATGAGAATTTAAAAACGCAAATAAGAAATGAAAGGAAATTTGTGAAAAAAAAAAGGAATAAAAATGAAAAGACAAAAGATTTGGAATAAAAAACAGAAAAATAAAAATTTTTAAAATAACGAAAAAATTAAAACGAGTAAAAATGAAAGCATATGAAAAAAAAGTAAAAAGAAGGAAAATTTTGAAGGGAAAAAGTTATTAAAAAATTACAAAGTAGGACAAAAATAGCAAGAAAAATAATAAAATAAAAAAGATTCAAAAAATAAAAATAAAAAATTTTGAACTTTATAAAAATTTGTAAAATATAAATAAAAATAAATGGAAAAATAAATTAAGATAAAATATTAATATGGAAGAAAAAATTAAATAAAATACCAAAAAAGCAAAAAATAAAAAAGTAAGATATTAAAAAATTAGCGAATAAAAAAATACAAAAGACAAAATGAATAAAAATTTCGAATACAAAATAGAAAAAACTTTTAGTTGAGAATATACAAAGAAAAACAACAAAAATATAACAAATATAGGAAAAAGATATAAAAAATCAAAGATAAAAAAAATAAAATAAAAGTTAATAAAAAATATAAATAAAAACAAAAAGAAAGTGCACAAAAAAAGTCTAATAATTTAAAAATGCAAATAAGAAATGAAAGGAAATTTGTGAAAAAATAAGAAAAGAATAAAAATGAAAAGACAAAAGATTTGGAATAAAAAAAGAAAAAAGAAATGTAAAAAATTTTAAAACAACGAAAAAATTAAAACAAGTAAAACTGAAAGCATAGGAAAAAAAAAAAAAAAAGCAAAAGAAAGAAAATTTCAAAGGGAAAAAGTTATTGAAAAATTAGAACATAGAACAAAAAAAAAATGAAAATGAAAAAATAAAAAAGATTCAAAAAATAGAAATAAAAAATTTTAAATTTTATAAAAATTTTTAAAAATATGAATAAAAAACAAATAAAAAATAGTAATATAAAAGAAAAAAATAAATAAAATACCAAAAAATGGAAAAAGATAAAAAAGTAAGAAAATAAAAAATTAGCAAATGAAAAGAATATAAAAAGACAAAATGAATAAGAATTTGACATATAAAATAGAAAAAACTTTTAGTTTAAAGAAAAAAATAAAATAAAAACAAAAGGAAGTGCACAAAAAAAGAAGTTTGAGGTTTTAAAATTGTAAAGAAGAAATAAAAAAAAAAAAAGTGTGAAAAAAAAGATATAAGAAAAAGCAAGAAAAAAATAGAGAATTTTAATAGAAAGAAAAAAATGAAAGTAAATCAACAAATAAGTTAAAAGAAAAAGAGAAAAAGGATTAATGAAAAATTATAAAAATATATACAACAAATAAAGGAAAAAGATATAAAATACGAAAGATGAAAAATAAAATAAAAGTTAATAAAAAATATAAATAAAAATAAAAGAATGTGCACAAAAAAAGAAGTTTGAGGTTTTAAAATTATAAAGAAGAAATAAAAAAAAAAGTGCAAACAAAAAGATTTAAGAAAAAGCAAGAAAAAAATAAAAAATGAAAATACAAAATATATAAAATAAAAATTGAGAAAAACAATGAGAGAAATAAGAAAAAAAATAAAAAATGAAGAGGCAAAAATATGAAATAAAACAAGAAGAAAAAAAAATTTATAGAAAATTTTAAAACGAAGAAAAAAGTGAAGAAAAATTTGAAAGGAGAAAAAGTTAATGAAAAATTATAAAAATGCAACAAAAAATAACCGAGAATGATAAAATAAAAAAAGAAAAGAAAAATAAAAAATTTCAAAACTTAATAAAAATTTATGAAACTATAAAAAAAGAAAGAAATAAAAAAAGAAAAAAAATTAAAGCAAAAGAAAAAAGATAAATAAAGCACAAAAAAAGAAAAAAAAAACAAAAAATATAAAAAGTAAGAAAATAAAAAAGGACAAAAATTGAAGAAAAATTTCAAAAATGAAATGGAATGACAAAATGAAAAAAAATTAGTTTAAAAAGGAACAAAAAATTGAAAAACATATAAGACCTAATAATAAAACAATATAAAAAGTGCGACAAAAAATTAAAAAAGAGAAAATTTAATGCAAAATAAAAAAAGTATGAGAATTTAAAAACGCAAATAAGAAATGAAAGGAAATTTGTGAAAAAAAAAAGGAATAAAAATGAAAAGACAAAAGATTTGGAATAAAAAACAGAAAAATAAAAATTTTTAAAATAACGAAAAAATTAAAACGAGTAAAAATGAAAGCATATGAAAAAAAAGTAAAAAGAAGGAAAATTTTGAAGGGAAAAAGTTATTAAAAAATTACAAAGTAGGACAAAAATAGCAAGAAAAATAATAAAATAAAAAAGATTCAAAAAATAAAAATAAAAAATTTTGAACTTTATAAAAATTTGTAAAATATAAATAAAAATAAATGGAAAAATAAATTAAGATAAAATATTAATATGGAAGAAAAAATTAAATAAAATACCAAAAAAGCAAAAAATAAAAAAGTAAGATATTAAAAAATTAGCGAATAAAAAAATACAAAAGACAAAATGAATAAAAATTTCGAATACAAAATAGAAAAAACTTTTAGTTGAGAATATACAAAGAAAAACAACAAAAATATAACAAATATAGGAAAAAGATATAAAAAATCAAAGATAAAAAAAATAAAATAAAAGTTAATAAAAAATATAAATAAAAACAAAAAGAAAGTGCACAAAAAAAGTCTAATAATTTAAAAATGCAAATAAGAAATGAAAGGAAATTTGTGAAAAAATAAGAAAAGAATAAAAATGAAAAGACAAAAGATTTGGAATAAAAAAAGAAAAAAGAAATGTAAAAAATTTTAAAACAACGAAAAAATTAAAACAAGTAAAACTGAAAGCATAGGAAAAAAAAAAAAAAAGCAAAAGAAAGAAAATTTCAAAGGGAAAAAGTTATTGAAAAATTAGAACATAGAACAAAAAAAAAAATGAAAATGAAAAAATAAAAAAGATTCAAAAAATAGAAATAAAAAATTTTAAATTTTATAAAATTTTTTAAAAATATGAATAAAAAACAAATAAAAAATAGTAATATAAAAGAAAAAAAATAAATAAAATACCAAAAAATGGAAAAAGATAAAAAAAAAGTAAGAAAATAAAAAATTAGCAAATGAAAAGAATATAAAAAGACAAAATGAATAAGAATTTGACATATAAAATAGAAAAAACTTTTAGTTTAAAGAAAAAAATAAAATAAAAACAAAAGGAAGTGCACAAAAAAAGAAGTTTGAGGTTTTAAAATTGTAAAGAAGAAATAAAAAAAAAAAAAAGTGTGAAAAAAAAGATATAAGAAAAAGCAAGAAAAAAATAGAGAATTTTAATAGAAAGAAAAAAATGAAAGTAAATCAACAAATAAGTTAAAAGAAAAAGAGAAAAAGGATTAATGAAAAATTATAAAAATATATACAACAAATAAAGGAAAAAGATATAAAATACGAAAGATGAAAAATAAAATAAAAGTTAATAAAAAATAAAAATAAAAATAAAAGAATGTGCACAAAAAAAGAAGTTTGAGGTTTTAAAATTATAAAGAAGAAATAAAAAAAAAAGTGCAAACAAAAAGATTTAAGAAAAAGCAAGAAAAAAATAAAAAATGAAAATACAAAATATATAAAATAAAAATTGAGAAAAACAATGAGAGAAATAAGAAAAAAAATAAAAAATGAAGAGGCAAAAATATGAAATAAAACAAGAAGAAAAAAAAATTTATAGAAAATTTTAAAACGAAGAAAAAAGTGAAGAAAAATTTGAAAGGAGAAAAAGTTAATGAAAAATTATAAAAATGCAACAAAAAATAACCGAGAATGATAAAATAAAAAAAGAAAAGAAAAATAAAAAATTTCAAAACTTAATAAAAATTTATGAAACTATAAAAAAAGAAAGAAATAAAAAAATAAAAATAAAAAAAGAAAAAAAATTAAAGCAAAAGAAAAAAGATAAATAAAGCACAAAAAAAGAAAAAAAAACAAAAAATATAAAAAGTAAGAAAATAAAAAAGGACAAAAATTGAAGAAAAATTTCAAAAATGAAATGGAATGACAAAATGAAAAAAAATTAGTTTAAAAAGGAACAAAAAATTGAAAAACATATAAGACCTAATAATAAAACAATATAAAAAGTGCGACAAAAAATTAAAAAAGAGAAAATTTAATGCAAAATAAAAAAAGTATGAGAATTTAAAAACGCAAATAAGAAATGAAAGGAAATTTGTGAAAAAAAAAAGGAATAAAAATGAAAAGACAAAAGATTTGGAATAAAAAACAGAAAAATAAAAATTTTTAAAATAACGAAAAAATTAAAACGAGTAAAAATGAAAGCATATGAAAAAAAAGTAAAAAGAAGGAAAATTTTGAAGGGAAAAAGTTATTAAAAAATTACAAAGTAGGACAAAAATAGCAAGAAAAATAATAAAATAAAAAAGATTCAAAAAATAAAAATAAAAAATTTTGAACTTTATAAAAATTTGTAAAATATAAATAAAAATAAATGGAAAAATAAATTAAGATAAAATATTAATATGGAAGAAAAAATTAAATAAAATACCAAAAAAGCAAAAAATAAAAAAGTAAGATATTAAAAAATTAGCGAATAAAAAAATACAAAAGACAAAATGAATAAAAATTTCGAATACAAAATAGAAAAAACTTTTAGTTCAGAATATACAAAGAAAAACAACAAAAATATAACAAATATAGGAAAAAGATATAAAAAATCAAAGATAAAAAAAATAAAATAAAAGTTAATAAAAAATATAAATAAAAACAAAAAGAAAGTGCACAAAAAAAGTCTAATAATTTAAAAATGCAAATAAGAAATGAAAGGAAATTTGTGAAAAAATAAGAAAAGAATAAAAATGAAAAGACAAAAGATTTGGAATAAAAAAAGAAAAAAGAAATGTAAAAAATTTTAAAACAACGAAAAAATTAAAACAAGTAAAACTGAAAGCATAGGAAAAAAAAAAAAAAAGCAAAAGAAAGAAAATTTCAAAGGGAAAAAGTTATTGAAAAATTAGAACATAGAACAAAAAAAAAAAATGATAATGAAAAAATAAAAAAGATTCAAAAAATAGAAATAAAAAATTTTAAATTTTATAAAATTTTTTAAAAATATGAATAAAAAACAAATAAAAAATAGTAATATAAAAGAAAAAAAATAAATAAAATACCAAAAAATGGAAAAAGATAAAAAAAAAGTAAGAAAATAAAAAATTAGCAAATGAAAAGAATATAAAAAGACAAAATGAATAAGAATTTGACATATAAAATAGAAAAAACTTTTAGTTTAAAGAAAAAAATAAAATAAAAACAAAAGGAAGTGCACAAAAAAAGAAGTTTGAGGTTTTAAAATTGTAAAGAAGAAATAAAAAAAAAAAAAAGTGTGAAAAAAAAGATATAAGAAAAAGCAAGAAAAAAATAGAGAATTTTAATAGAAAGAAAAAAATGAAAGTAAATCAACAAATAAGTTAAAAGAAAAAGAGAAAAAGGATTAATGAAAAATTATAAAAATATATACAACAAATAAAGGAAAAAGATATAAAATACGAAAGATGAAAAATAAAATAAAAGTTAATAAAAAATATAAATAAAAAAAAAAGAATGTGCACAAAAAAAGAAGTTTGAGGTTTTAAAATTATAAAGAAGAAATAAAAAAAAAAGTGCAAACAAAAAGATTTAAGAAAAAGCAAGAAAAAAATAAAAAATGAAAATACAAAATATATAAAATAAAAATTGAGAAAAACAATGAGAGAAATAAGAAAAAAAATAAAAAATGAAGAGGCAAAAATATGAAATAAAACAAGAAGAAAAAAAAATTTATAGAAAATTTTAAAACGAAGAAAAAAGTGAAGAAAAATTTGAAAGGAGAAAAAGTTAATGAAAAATTATAAAAATGCAACAAAAAATAACCGAGAATGATAAAATAAAAAAAGAAAAGAAAAATAAAAAATTTCAAAACTTAATAAAAATTTATGAAACTATAAAAAAAGAAAGAAATAAAAAAATAAAAATAAAAAAAGAAAAAAAATTAAAGCAAAAGAAAAAAGATAAATAAAGCACAAAAAAAGAAAAAAAAACAAAAAATATAAAAAGTAAGAAAATAAAAAAGGACAAAAATTGAAGAAAAATTTCAAAAATGAAATGGAATGACAAAATGAAAAAAAATTAGTTTAAAAAGGAACAAAAAATTGAAAAACATATAAGACCTAATAATAAAACAATATAAAAAGTGCGACAAAAAATTAAAAAAGAGAAAATTTAATGCAAAATAAAAAAAGTATGAGAATTTAAAAACGCAAATAAGAAATGAAAGGAAATTTGTGAAAAAAAAAAGGAATAAAAATGAAAAGACAAAAGATTTGGAATAAAAAACAGAAAAATAAAAATTTTTAAAATAACGAAAAAATTAAAACGAGTAAAAATGAAAGCATATGAAAAAAAAGTAAAAAGAAGGAAAATTTTGAAGGGAAAAAGTTATTAAAAAATTACAAAGTAGGACAAAAATAGCAAGAAAAATAATAAAATAAAAAAGATTCAAAAAATAAAAATAAAAAATTTTGAACTTTATAAAAATTTGTAAAATATAAATAAAAATAAATGGAAAAATAAATTAAGATAAAATATTAATATGGAAGAAAAAATTAAATAAAATACCAAAAAAGCAAAAAATAAAAAAGTAAGATATTAAAAAATTAGCGAATAAAAAAATACAAAAGACAAAATGAATAAAAATTTCGAATACAAAATAGAAAAAACTTTTAGTTCAGAATATACAAAGAAAAACAACAAAAATATAACAAATATAGGAAAAAGATATAAAAAATCAAAGATAAAAAAAATAAAATAAAAGTTAATAAAAAATATAAATAAAAACAAAAAGAAAGTGCACAAAAAAAGTCTAATAATTTAAAAATGCAAATAAGAAATGAAAGGAAATTTGTGAAAAAATAAGAAAAGAATAAAAATGAAAAGACAAAAGATTTGGAATAAAAAAAGAAAAAAGAAATGTAAAAAATTTTAAAACAACGAAAAAATTAAAACAAGTAAAACTGAAAGCATAGGGAAAAAAAAAAAAAAGCAAAAGAAAGAAAATTTCAAAGGGAAAAAGTTATTGAAAAATTAGAACATAGAACAAAAAAAAAAAATGATAATGAAAAAATAAAAAAGATTCAAAAAATAGAAATAAAAAATTTTAAATTTTATAAAATTTTTTAAAAATATGAATAAAAAACAAATAAAAAATAGTAATATAAAAGAAAAAAAATAAATAAAATACCAAAAAATGGAAAAAGATAAAAAAAAAGTAAGAAAATAAAAAATTAGCAAATGAAAAGAATATAAAAAGACAAAATGAATAAGAATTTGACATATAAAATAGAAAAAACTTTTAGTTTAAAGAAAAAAATAAAATAAAAACAAAAGGAAGTGCACAAAAAAAGAAGTTTGAGGTTTTAAAATTGTAAAGAAGAAATAAAAAAAAAAAAAAGTGTGAAAAAAAAGATATAAGAAAAAGCAAGAAAAAAATAGAGAATTTTAATAGAAAGAAAAAAATGAAAGTAAATCAACAAATAAGTTAAAAGAAAAAGAGAAAAAGGATTAATGAAAAATTATAAAAATATATACAACAAATAAAGGAAAAAGATATAAAATACGAAAGATGAAAAATAAAATAAAAGTTAATAAAAAATATAAATAAAAAAAAAAGAATGTGCACAAAAAAAGAAGTTTGAGGTTTTAAAATTATAAAGAAGAAATAAAAAAAAAAGTGCAAACAAAAAGATTTAAGAAAAAGCAAGAAAAAAATAAAAAATGAAAATACAAAATATATAAAATAAAAATTGAGAAAAACAATGAGAGAAATAAGAAAAAAAATAAAAAATGAAGAGGCAAAAATATGAAATAAAACAAGAAGAAAAAAAAATTTATAGAAAATTTTAAAACGAAGAAAAAAGTGAAGAAAAATTTGAAAGGAGAAAAAGTTAATGAAAAATTATAAAAATGCAACAAAAAATAACCGAGAATGATAAAATAAAAAAAGAAAAGAAAAATAAAAAATTTCAAAACTTAATAAAAATTTATGAAACTATAAAAAAAGAAAGAAATAAAAAAATAAAAATAAAAAAAGAAAAAAAATTAAAGCAAAAGAAAAAAGATAAATAAAGCACAAAAAAAGAAAAAAAAACAAAAAATATAAAAAGTAAGAAAATAAAAAAGGACAAAAATTGAAGAAAAATTTCAAAAATGAAATGGAATGACAAAATGAAAAAAAATTAGTTTAAAAAGGAACAAAAAATTGAAAAACATATAAGACCTAATAATAAAACAATATAAAAAGTGCGACAAAAAATTAAAAAAGAGAAAATTTAATGCAAAATAAAAAAAGTATGAGAATTTAAAAACGCAAATAAGAAATGAAAGGAAATTTGTGAAAAAAAAAAGGAATAAAAATGAAAAGACAAAAGATTTGGAATAAAAAACAGAAAAATAAAAATTTTTAAAATAACGAAAAAATTAAAACGAGTAAAAATGAAAGCATATGAAAAAAAAGTAAAAAGAAGGAAAATTTTGAAGGGAAAAAGTTATTAAAAAATTACAAAGTAGGACAAAAATAGCAAGAAAAATAATAAAATAAAAAAGATTCAAAAAATAAAAATAAAAAATTTTGAACTTTATAAAAATTTGTAAAATATAAATAAAAATAAATGGAAAAATAAATTAAGATAAAATATTAATATGGAAGAAAAAATTAAATAAAATACCAAAAAAGCAAAAAATAAAAAAGTAAGATATTAAAAAATTAGCGAATAAAAAAATACAAAAGACAAAATGAATAAAAATTTCGAATACAAAATAGAAAAAACTTTTAGTTCAGAATATACAAAGAAAAACAACAAAAATATAACAAATATAGGAAAAAGATATAAAAAATCAAAGATAAAAAAAATAAAATAAAAGTTAATAAAAAATATAAATAAAAACAAAAAGAAAGTGCACAAAAAAAGTCTAATAATTTAAAAATGCAAATAAGAAATGAAAGGAAATTTGTGAAAAAATAAGAAAAGAATAAAAATGAAAAGACAAAAGATTTGGAATAAAAAAAGAAAAAAGAAATGTAAAAAATTTTAAAACAACGAAAAAATTAAAACAAGTAAAACTGAAAGCATAGGGAAAAAAAAAAAAAAGCAAAAGAAAGAAAATTTCAAAGGGAAAAAGTTATTGAAAAATTAGAACATAGAACAAAAAAAAAAAATGATAATGAAAAAATAAAAAAGATTCAAAAAATAGAAATAAAAAATTTTAAATTTTATAAAATTTTTTAAAAATATGAATAAAAAACAAATAAAAAATAGTAATATAAAAGAAAAAAAATAAATAAAATACCAAAAAATGGAAAAAGATAAAAAAAAAGTAAGAAAATAAAAAATTAGCAAATGAAAAGAATATAAAAAGACAAAATGAATAAGAATTTGACATATAAAATAGAAAAAACTTTTAGTTTAAAGAAAAAAATAAAATAAAAACAAAAGGAAGTGCACAAAAAAAGAAGTTTGAGGTTTTAAAATTGTAAAGAAGAAATAAAAAAAAAAAAAAGTGTGAAAAAAAAGATATAAGAAAAAGCAAGAAAAAAATAGAGAATTTTAATAGAAAGAAAAAAATGAAAGTAAATCAACAAATAAGTTAAAAGAAAAAGAGAAAAAGGATTAATGAAAAATTATAAAAATATATACAACAAATAAAGGAAAAAGATATAAAATACGAAAGATGAAAAATAAAATAAAAGTTAATAAAAAATATAAATAAAAAAAAAAGAATGTGCACAAAAAAAGAAGTTTGAGGTTTTAAAATTATAAAGAAGAAATAAAAAAAAAAGTGCAAACAAAAAGATTTAAGAAAAAGCAAGAAAAAAATAAAAAATGAAAATACAAAATATATAAAATAAAAATTGAGAAAAACAATGAGAGAAATAAGAAAAAAAATAAAAAATGAAGAGGCAAAAATATGAAATAAAACAAGAAGAAAAAAAAATTTATAGAAAATTTTAAAACGAAGAAAAAAGTGAAGAAAAATTTGAAAGGAGAAAAAGTTAATGAAAAATTATAAAAATGCAACAAAAAATAACCGAGAATGATAAAATAAAAAAAGAAAAGAAAAATAAAAAATTTCAAAACTTAATAAAAATTTATGAAACTATAAAAAAAGAAAGAAATAAAAAAATAAAAATAAAAAAAGAAAAAAAATTAAAGCAAAAGAAAAAAGATAAATAAAGCACAAAAAAAGAAAAAAAAACAAAAAATATAAAAAGTAAGAAAATAAAAAAGGACAAAAATTGAAGAAAAATTTCAAAAATGAAATGGAATGACAAAATGAAAAAAAATTAGTTTAAAAAGGAACAAAAAATTGAAAAACATATAAGACCTAATAATAAAACAATATAAAAAGTGCGACAAAAAATTAAAAAAGAGAAAATTTAATGCAAAATAAAAAAAGTATGAGAATTTAAAAACGCAAATAAGAAATGAAAGGAAATTTGTGAAAAAAAAAAGGAATAAAAATGAAAAGACAAAAGATTTGGAATAAAAAACAGAAAAATAAAAATTTTTAAAATAACGAAAAAATTAAAACGAGTAAAAATGAAAGCATATGAAAAAAAAGTAAAAAGAAGGAAAATTTTGAAGGGAAAAAGTTATTAAAAAATTACAAAGTAGGACAAAAATAGCAAGAAAAATAATAAAATAAAAAAGATTCAAAAAATAAAAATAAAAAATTTTGAACTTTATAAAAATTTGTAAAATATAAATAAAAATAAATGGAAAAATAAATTAAGATAAAATATTAATATGGAAGAAAAAATTAAATAAAATACCAAAAAAGCAAAAAATAAAAAAGTAAGATATTAAAAAATTAGCGAATAAAAAAATACAAAAGACAAAATGAATAAAAATTTCGAATACAAAATAGAAAAAACTTTTAGTTCAGAATATACAAAGAAAAACAACAAAAATATAACAAATATAGGAAAAAGATATAAAAAATCAAAGATAAAAAAAATAAAATAAAAGTTAATAAAAAATATAAATAAAAACAAAAAGAAAGTGCACAAAAAAAGTCTAATAATTTAAAAATGCAAATAAGAAATGAAAGGAAATTTGTGAAAAAATAAGAAAAGAATAAAAATGAAAAGACAAAAGATTTGGAATAAAAAAAGAAAAAAGAAATGTAAAAAATTTTAAAACAACGAAAAAATTAAAACAAGTAAAACTGAAAGCATAGGAAAAAAAAAAAAAAAGCAAAAGAAAGAAAATTTCAAAGGGAAAAAGTTATTGAAAAATTAGAACATAGAACAAAAAAAAAAAATGATAATGAAAAAATAAAAAAGATTCAAAAAATAGAAATAAAAAATTTTAAATTTTATAAAATTTTTTAAAAATATGAATAAAAAACAAATAAAAAATAGTAATATAAAAGAAAAAAAATAAATAAAATACCAAAAAATGGAAAAAGATAAAAAAAAAGTAAGAAAATAAAAAATTAGCAAATGAAAAGAATATAAAAAGACAAAATGAATAAGAATTTGACATATAAAATAGAAAAAACTTTTAGTTTAAAGAAAAAAATAAAATAAAAACAAAAGGAAGTGCACAAAAAAAGAAGTTTGAGGTTTTAAAATTGTAAAGAAGAAATAAAAAAAAAAAAAAGTGTGAAAAAAAAGATATAAGAAAAAGCAAGAAAAAAATAGAGAATTTTAATAGAAAGAAAAAAATGAAAGTAAATCAACAAATAAGTTAAAAGAAAAAGAGAAAAAGGATTAATGAAAAATTATAAAAATATATACAACAAATAAAGGAAAAAGATATAAAATACGAAAGATGAAAAATAAAATAAAAGTTAATAAAAAATATAAATAAAAAAAAAAGAATGTGCACAAAAAAAGAAGTTTGAGGTTTTAAAATTATAAAGAAGAAATAAAAAAAAAAGTGCAAACAAAAAGATTTAAGAAAAAGCAAGAAAAAAATAAAAAATGAAAATACAAAATATATAAAATAAAAATTGAGAAAAACAATGAGAGAAATAAGAAAAAAAATAAAAAATGAAGAGGCAAAAATATGAAATAAAACAAGAAGAAAAAAAAATTTATAGAAAATTTTAAAACGAAGAAAAAAGTGAAGAAAAATTTGAAAGGAGAAAAAGTTAATGAAAAATTATAAAAATGCAACAAAAAATAACCGAGAATGATAAAATAAAAAAAGAAAAGAAAAATAAAAAATTTCAAAACTTAATAAAAATTTATGAAACTATAAAAAAAGAAAAAAAAATTAAAGCAAAAGAAAAAAGATAAATAAAGCACAAAAAAAGAAAAAAAAAACAAAAAATATAAAAAGTAAGAAAATAAAAAAGGACAAAAATTGAAGAAAAATTTCAAAAATGAAATGGAATGACAAAATGAAAAAAAATTAGTTTAAAAAGGAACAAAAAATTGAAAAACATATAAGACCTAATAATAAAACAATATAAAAAGTGCGACAAAAAATTAAAAAAGAGAAAATTTAATGCAAAATAAAAAAAGTATGAGAATTTAAAAACGCAAATAAGAAATGAAAGGAAATTTGTGAAAAAAAAAGGAATAAAAATGAAAAGACAAAAGATTTGGAATAAAAAACAGAAAAATAAAAATTTTTAAAATAACGAAAAAATTAAAACGAGTAAAAATGAAAGCATATGAAAAAAAAGTAAAAAGAAGGAAAATTTTGAAGGGAAAAAGTTATTAAAAAATTACAAAGTAGGACAAAAATAGCAAGAAAAATAATAAAATAAAAAAGATTCAAAAAATAAAAATAAAAAATTTTGAACTTTATAAAAATTTGTAAAATATAAATAAAAATAAATGGAAAAATAAATTAAGATAAAATATTAATATGGAAGAAAAAATTAAATAAAATACCAAAAAAGCAAAAAATAAAAAAGTAAGATATTAAAAAATTAGCGAATAAAAAAATACAAAAGACAAAATGAATAAAAATTTCGAATACAAAATAGAAAAAACTTTTAGTTGAGAATATACAAAGAAAAACAACAAAAATATAACAAATATAGGAAAAAGATATAAAAAATCAAAGATAAAAAAATAAAATAAAAGTTAATAAAAAATATAAATAAAAACAAAAAGAAAGTGCACAAAAAAAGTCTAATAATTTAAAAATGCAAATAAGAAATGAAAGGAAATTTGTGAAAAAATAAGAAAAGAATAAAAATGAAAAGACAAAAGATTTGGAATAAAAAAAGAAAAAAGAAATGTAAAAAATTTTAAAACAACGAAAAAATTAAAACAAGTAAAACTGAAAGCATAGGAAAAAAAAAAAAAAAGCAAAAGAAAGAAATTTCAAAGGGAAAAAGTTATTGAAAAATTAGAACATAGAACAAAAAAAAAAAAATGAAAATGAAAAAATAAAAAAGATTCAAAAAATAGAAATAAAAAATTTTAAATTTTATAAAATTTTTTAAAAATATGAATAAAAAACAAATAAAAAATAGTAATATAAAAGAAAAAAAATAAATAAAATACCAAAAAATGGAAAAAGATCAAAAAAGTAAGAAAATAAAAAATTAGCAAATGAAAAGAACATAAAAAGACAAAATGAATAAGAATTTGACATATAAAATAGAAAAAACTTTTAGTTTAAAGAAAAAAATAAAATAAAAACAAAAGGAAGTGCACAAAAAAAGAAGTTTGAGGTTTTAAAATTGTAAAGAAGAAATAAAAAAAAAAAAAGTGTGAAAAAAAAGATATAAGAAAAAGCAAGAAAAAAATAGAGAATTTTAATAGAAAGAAAAAAATGAAAGTAAATCAACAAATAAGTTAAAAGAAAAAGAGAAAAAGGATTAATGAAAAATTATAAAAATATATACAACAAATAAAGGAAAAAGATATAAAATACGAAAGATGAAAAATAAAATAAAAGTTAATAAAAAATAAAAATAAAAATAAAAGAATGTGCACAAAAAAAGAAGTTTGAGGTTTTAAAATTATAAAGAAGAAATAAAAAAAAAAGTGCAAACAAAAAGATTTAAGAAAAAGCAAGAAAAAAATAAAAAATGAAAATACAAAATATATAAAATAAAAATTGAGAAAAAAAATGAGAGAAATAAGAAAAAAAATAAAAAATGAAGAGGCAAAAATATGAAATAAAACAAGAAGAAAAAAAAATTTATAGAAAATTTTAAAACGAAGAAAAAAGTGAAGAAAAATTTGAAAGGAGAAAAAGTTAATGAAAAATTATAAAAATGCAACAAAAAATAACCGAGAATGATAAAATAAAAAAAGAAAAGAAAAATAAAAAATTTCAAAACTTAATAAAAATTTATGAAACTATAAAAAAAGAAAAAAAATTAAAGCAAAAGAAAAAAGATAAATAAAGCACAAAAAAAGAAAAAAAAAACAAAAAATATAAAAAGTAAGAAAATAAAAAAGGACAAAAATTGAAGAAAAATTTCAAAAATGAAATGGAATGACAAAATGAAAAAAAAATAGTTTAAAAAGGAACAAAAAATTGAAAAACATATAAGACCTAATAATAAAACAATATAAAAAGTGCGACAAAAAATTAAAAAAGAGAAAATTTAATGCAAAATAAAAAAAGTATGAGAATTTAAAAACGCAAATAAGAAATGAAAGGAAATTTGTGAAAAAAAAAAGGAATAAAAATGAAAAGACAAAAGATTTGGAATAAAAAACAGAAAAATAAAAATTTTTAAAATAACGAAAAAATTAAAACGAGTAAAAATGAAAGCATATGAAAAAAAAGTAAAAAGAAGGAAAATTTTGAAGGGAAAAAGTTATTAAAAAATTACAAAGTAGGACAAAAATAGCAAGAAAAATAATAAAATAAAAAAGATTCAAAAAATAAAAATAAAAAATTTTGAACTTTATAAAAATTTGTAAAATATAAATAAAAATAAATGGAAAAATAAATTAAGATAAAATATTAATATGGAAGAAAAAATTAAATAAAATACCAAAAAAGCAAAAAATAAAAAAGTAAGATATTAAAAAATTAGCGAATAAAAAAATACAAAAGACAAAATGAATAAAAATTTCGAATACAAAATAGAAAAAACTTTTAGTTGAGAATATACAAAGAAAAACAACAAAAATATAACAAATATAGGAAAAAGATATAAAAAATCAAAGATAAAAAAATAAAATAAAAGTTAATAAAAAATATAAATAAAAACAAAAAGAAAGTGCACAAAAAAAGTCTAATAATTTAAAAATGCAAATAAGAAATGAAAGGAAATTTGTGAAAAAATAAGAAAAGAATAAAAATGAAAAGACAAAAGATTTGGAATAAAAAAAGAAAAAAGAAATGTAAAAAATTTTAAAACAACGAAAAAATTAAAACAAGTAAAACTGAAAGCATAGGAAAAAAAAAAAAAAGCAAAAGAAAGAAAATTTCAAAGGGAAAAAGTTATTGAAAAATTAGAACATAGAACAAAAAAAAAAAAAATGAAAATGAAAAAATAAAAAAGATTCAAAAAATAGAAATAAAAAATTTTAAATTTTATAAAATTTTTTAAAAATATGAATAAAAAACAAATAAAAAATAGTAATATAAAAGAAAAAAAATAAATAAAATACCAAAAAATGGAAAAAGATCAAAAAAGTAAGAAAATAAAAAATTAGCAAATGAAAAGAACATAAAAAGACAAAATGAATAAGAATTTGACATATAAAATAGAAAAAACTTTTAGTTTAAAGAAAAAAATAAAATAAAAACAAAAGGAAGTGCACAAAAAAAGAAGTTTGAGGTTTTAAAATTGTAAAGAAGAAATAAAAAAAAAAAAAAAGTGTGAAAAAAAAGATATAAGAAAAAGCAAGAAAAAAATAGAGAATTTTAATAGAAAGAAAAAAATGAAAGTAAATCAACAAATAAGTTAAAAGAAAAAGAGAAAAAGGATTAATGAAAAATTATAAAAATATATACAACAAATAAAGGAAAAAGATATAAAATACGAAAGATGAAAAATAAAATAAAAGTTAATAAAAAATAAAAATAAAAATAAAAGAATGTGCACAAAAAAAGAAGTTTGAGGTTTTAAAATTATAAAGAAGAAATAAAAAAAAAAGTGCAAACAAAAAGATTTAAGAAAAAGCAAGAAAAAAATAAAAAATGAAAATACAAAATATATAAAATAAAAATTGAGAAAAAAAATGAGAGAAATAAGAAAAAAAATAAAAAATGAAGAGGCAAAAATATGAAATAAAACAAGAAGAAAAAAAAATTTATAGAAAATTTTAAAACGAAGAAAAAAGTGAAGAAAAATTTGAAAGGAGAAAAAGTTAATGAAAAATTATAAAAATGCAACAAAAAATAACCGAGAATGATAAAATAAAAAAAGAAAAGAAAAATAAAAAATTTCAAAACTTAATAAAAATTTATGAAACTATAAAAAAAGAAAAAAAATTAAAGCAAAAGAAAAAAGATAAATAAAGCACAAAAAAAGAAAAAAAAAACAAAAAATATAAAAAGTAAGAAAATAAAAAAGGACAAAAATTGAAGAAAAATTTCAAAAATGAAATGGAATGACAAAATGAAAAAAAAATAGTTTAAAAAGGAACAAAAAATTGAAAAACATATAAGACCTAATAATAAAACAATATAAAAAGTGCGACAAAAAATTAAAAAAGAGAAAATTTAATGCAAAATAAAAAAAGTATGAGAATTTAAAAACGCAAATAAGAAATGAAAGGAAATTTGTGAAAAAAAAAAAGGAATAAAAATGAAAAGACAAAAGATTTGGAATAAAAAACAGAAAAATAAAAATTTTTAAAATAACGAAAAAATTAAAACGAGTAAAAATGAAAGCATATGAAAAAAAAGTAAAAAGAAGGAAAATTTTGAAGGGAAAAAGTTATTAAAAAATTACAAAGTAGGACAAAAATAGCAAGAAAAATAATAAAATAAAAAAGATTCAAAAAATAAAAATAAAAAATTTTGAACTTTATAAAAATTTGTAAAATATAAATAAAAATAAATGGAAAAATAAATTAAGATAAAATATTAATATGGAAGAAAAAATTAAATAAAATACCAAAAAAGCAAAAAATAAAAAAGTAAGATATTAAAAAATTAGCGAATAAAAAAATACAAAAGACAAAATGAATAAAAATTTCGAATACAAAATAGAAAAAACTTTTAGTTGAGAATATACAAAGAAAAACAACAAAAATATAACAAATATAGGAAAAAGATATAAAAAATCAAAGATAAAAAAATAAAATAAAAGTTAATAAAAAATATAAATAAAAACAAAAAGAAAGTGCACAAAAAAAGTCTAATAATTTAAAAATGCAAATAAGAAATGAAAGGAAATTTGTGAAAAAATAAGAAAAGAATAAAAATGAAAAGACAAAAGATTTGGAATAAAAAAAGAAAAAAGAAATGTAAAAAATTTTAAAACAACGAAAAAATTAAAACAAGTAAAACTGAAAGCATAGGAAAAAAAAAAAAAAGCAAAAGAAAGAAAATTTCAAAGGGAAAAAGTTATTGAAAAATTAGAACATAGAACAAAAAAAAAAAAATGAAAATGAAAAAATAAAAAAGATTCAAAAAATAGAAATAAAAAATTTTAAATTTTATAAAATTTTTTAAAAATATGAATAAAAAACAAATAAAAAATAGTAATATAAAAGAAAAAAAATAAATAAAATACCAAAAAATGGAAAAAGATCAAAAAAGTAAGAAAATAAAAAATTAGCAAATGAAAAGAACATAAAAAGACAAAATGAATAAGAATTTGACATATAAAATAGAAAAAACTTTTAGTTTAAAGAAAAAAATAAAATAAAAACAAAAGGAAGTGCACAAAAAAAGAAGTTTGAGGTTTTAAAATTGTAAAGAAGAAATAAAAAAAAAAAAAAGTGTGAAAAAAAAGATATAAGAAAAAGCAAGAAAAAAATAGAGAATTTTAATAGAAAGAAAAAAATGAAAGTAAATCAACAAATAAGTTAAAAGAAAAAGAGAAAAAGGATTAATGAAAAATTATAAAAATATATACAACAAATAAAGGAAAAAGATATAAAATACGAAAGATGAAAAATAAAATAAAAGTTAATAAAAAATAAAAATAAAAATAAAAGAATGTGCACAAAAAAAGAAGTTTGAGGTTTTAAAATTATAAAGAAGAAATAAAAAAAAAAGTGCAAACAAAAAGATTTAAGAAAAAGCAAGAAAAAAATAAAAAATGAAAATACAAAATATATAAAATAAAAATTGAGAAAAAAAATGAGAGAAATAAGAAAAAAAATAAAAAATGAAGAGGCAAAAATATGAAATAAAACAAGAAGAAAAAAAAATTTATAGAAAATTTTAAAACGAAGAAAAAAGTGAAGAAAAATTTGAAAGGAGAAAAAGTTAATGAAAAATTATAAAAATGCAACAAAAAATAACCGAGAATGATAAAATAAAAAAAGAAAAGAAAAATAAAAAATTTCAAAACTTAATAAAAATTTATGAAACTATAAAAAAAGAAAAAAAATTAAAGCAAAAGAAAAAAGATAAATAAAGCACAAAAAAAGAAAAAAAAAACAAAAAATATAAAAAGTAAGAAAATAAAAAAGGACAAAAATTGAAGAAAAATTTCAAAAATGAAATGGAATGACAAAATGAAAAAAAAATAGTTTAAAAAGGAACAAAAAATTGAAAAACATATAAGACCTAATAATAAAACAATATAAAAAGTGCGACAAAAAATTAAAAAAGAGAAAATTTAATGCAAAATAAAAAAAGTATGAGAATTTAAAAACGCAAATAAGAAATGAAAGGAAATTTGTGAAAAAAAAAAGGAATAAAAATGAAAAGACAAAAGATTTGGAATAAAAAACAGAAAAATAAAAATTTTTAAAATAACGAAAAAATTAAAACGAGTAAAAATGAAAGCATATGAAAAAAAAGTAAAAAGAAGGAAAATTTTGAAGGGAAAAAGTTATTAAAAAATTACAAAGTAGGACAAAAATAGCAAGAAAAATAATAAAATAAAAAAGATTCAAAAAATAAAAATAAAAAATTTTGAACTTTATAAAAATTTGTAAAATATAAATAAAAATAAATGGAAAAATAAATTAAGATAAAATATTAATATGGAAGAAAAAATTAAATAAAATACCAAAAAAGCAAAAAATAAAAAAGTAAGATATTAAAAAATTAGCGAATAAAAAAATACAAAAGACAAAATGAATAAAAATTTCGAATACAAAATAGAAAAAACTTTTAGTTGAGAATATACAAAGAAAAACAACAAAAATATAACAAATATAGGAAAAAGATATAAAAAATCAAAGATAAAAAAATAAAATAAAAGTTAATAAAAAATATAAATAAAAACAAAAAGAAAGTGCACAAAAAAAGTCTAATAATTTAAAAATGCAAATAAGAAATGAAAGGAAATTTGTGAAAAAATAAGAAAAGAATAAAAATGAAAAGACAAAAGATTTGGAATAAAAAAAGAAAAAAGAAATGTAAAAAATTTTAAAACAACGAAAAAATTAAAACAAGTAAAACTGAAAGCATAGGAAAAAAAAAAAAAAGCAAAAGAAAGAAAATTTCAAAGGGAAAAAGTTATTGAAAAATTAGAACATAGAACAAAAAAAAAAAATGAAAATGAAAAAATAAAAAAGATTCAAAAAATAGAAATAAAAAATTTTAAATTTTATAAAATTTTTTAAAAATATGAATAAAAAACAAATAAAAAATAGTAATATAAAAGAAAAAAAATAAATAAAATACCAAAAAATGGAAAAAGATCAAAAAAGTAAGAAAATAAAAAATTAGCAAATGAAAAGAACATAAAAAGACAAAATGAATAAGAATTTGACATATAAAATAGAAAAAACTTTTAGTTTAAAGAAAAAAATAAAATAAAAACAAAAGGAAGTGCACAAAAAAAGAAGTTTGAGGTTTTAAAATTGTAAAGAAGAAATAAAAAAAAAAAAAAAGTGTGAAAAAAAAGATATAAGAAAAAGCAAGAAAAAAATAGAGAATTTTAATAGAAAGAAAAAAATGAAAGTAAATCAACAAATAAGTTAAAAGAAAAAGAGAAAAAGGATTAATGAAAAATTATAAAAATATATACAACAAATAAAGGAAAAAGATATAAAATACGAAAGATGAAAAATAAAATAAAAGTTAATAAAAAATAAAATAAAAATAAAAGAATGTGCACAAAAAAAGAAGTTTGAGGTTTTAAAATTATAAAGAAGAAATAAAAAAAAAAGTGCAAACAAAAAGATTTAAGAAAAAGCAAGAAAAAAATAAAAAATGAAAATACAAAATATATAAAATAAAAATTGAGAAAAAAAATGAGAGAAATAAGAAAAAAAATAAAAAATGAAGAGGCAAAAATATGAAATAAAACAAGAAGAAAAAAAAATTTATAGAAAATTTTAAAACGAAGAAAAAAGTGAAGAAAAATTTGAAAGGAGAAAAAGTTAATGAAAAATTATAAAAATGCAACAAAAAATAACCGAGAATGATAAAATAAAAAAAGAAAAGAAAAATAAAAAATTTCAAAACTTAATAAAAATTTATGAAACTATAAAAAAAGAAAAAAAATTAAAGCAAAAGAAAAAAGATAAATAAAGCACAAAAAAAGAAAAAAAAAACAAAAAATATAAAAAGTAAGAAAATAAAAAAGGACAAAAATTGAAGAAAAATTTCAAAAATGAAATGGAATGACAAAATGAAAAAAAAATAGTTTAAAAAGGAACAAAAAATTGAAAAACATATAAGACCTAATAATAAAACAATATAAAAAGTGCGACAAAAAATTAAAAAAGAGAAAATTTAATGCAAAATAAAAAAAGTATGAGAATTTAAAAACGCAAATAAGAAATGAAAGGAAATTTGTGAAAAAAAAAAGGAATAAAAATGAAAAGACAAAAGATTTGGAATAAAAAACAGAAAAATAAAAATTTTTAAAATAACGAAAAAATTAAAACGAGTAAAAATGAAAGCATATGAAAAAAAAGTAAAAAGAAGGAAAATTTTGAAGGGAAAAAGTTATTAAAAAATTACAAAGTAGGACAAAAATAGCAAGAAAAATAATAAAATAAAAAAGATTCAAAAAATAAAAATAAAAAATTTTGAACTTTATAAAAATTTGTAAAATATAAATAAAAATAAATGGAAAAATAAATTAAGATAAAATATTAATATGGAAGAAAAAATTAAATAAAATACCAAAAAAGCAAAAAATAAAAAAGTAAGATATTAAAAAATTAGCGAATAAAAAAATACAAAAGACAAAATGAATAAAAATTTCGAATACAAAATAGAAAAAACTTTTAGTTGAGAATATACAAAGAAAAACAACAAAAATATAACAAATATAGGAAAAAGATATAAAAAATCAAAGATAAAAAAAATAAAATAAAAGTTAATAAAAAATATAAATAAAAACAAAAAGAAAGTGCACAAAAAAAGTCTAATAATTTAAAAATGCAAATAAGAAATGAAAGGAAATTTGTGAAAAAATAAGAAAAGAATAAAAATGAAAAGACAAAAGATTTGGAATAAAAAAAGAAAAAAGAAATGTAAAAAATTTTAAAACAACGAAAAAATTAAAACAAGTAAAACTGAAAGCATAGGAAAAAAAAAAAAAAGCAAAAGAAAGAAAATTTCAAAGGGAAAAAGTTATTGAAAAATTAGAACATAGAACAAAAAAAAAAAAATGAAAATGAAAAAATAAAAAAGATTCAAAAAATAGAAATAAAAAATTTTAAATTTTATAAAATTTTTTAAAAATATGAATAAAAAACAAATAAAAAATAGTAATATAAAAGAAAAAAAATAAATAAAATACCAAAAAATGGAAAAAGATCAAAAAAGTAAGAAAATAAAAAATTAGCAAATGAAAAGAACATAAAAAGACAAAATGAATAAGAATTTGACATATAAAATAGAAAAAACTTTTAGTTTAAAGAAAAAAATAAAATAAAAACAAAAGGAAGTGCACAAAAAAAGAAGTTTGAGGTTTTAAAATTGTAAAGAAGAAATAAAAAAAAAAAAAAGTGTGAAAAAAAAGATATAAGAAAAAGCAAGAAAAAAATAGAGAATTTTAATAGAAAGAAAAAAATGAAAGTAAATCAACAAATAAGTTAAAAGAAAAAGAGAAAAAGGATTAATGAAAAATTATAAAAATATATACAACAAATAAAGGAAAAAGATATAAAATACGAAAGATGAAAAATAAAATAAAAGTTAATAAAAAATAAAAATAAAAATAAAAGAATGTGCACAAAAAAAGAAGTTTGAGGTTTTAAAATTATAAAGAAGAAATAAAAAAAAAAGTGCAAACAAAAAGATTTAAGAAAAAGCAAGAAAAAAATAAAAAATGAAAATACAAAATATATAAAATAAAAATTGAGAAAAAAAATGAGAGAAATAAGAAAAAAAATAAAAAATGAAGAGGCAAAAATATGAAATAAAACAAGAAGAAAAAAAAATTTATAGAAAATTTTAAAACGAAGAAAAAAGTGAAGAAAAATTTGAAAGGAGAAAAAGTTAATGAAAAATTATAAAAATGCAACAAAAAATAACCGAGAATGATAAAATAAAAAAAGAAAAGAAAAATAAAAAATTTCAAAACTTAATAAAAATTTATGAAACTATAAAAAAAGAAAAAAAATTAAAGCAAAAGAAAAAAGATAAATAAAGCACAAAAAAAGAAAAAAAAAACAAAAAATATAAAAAGTAAGAAAATAAAAAAGGACAAAAATTGAAGAAAAATTTCAAAAATGAAATGGAATGACAAAATGAAAAAAAAATAGTTTAAAAAGGAACAAAAAATTGAAAAACATATAAGACCTAATAATAAAACAATATAAAAAGTGCGACAAAAAATTAAAAAAGAGAAAATTTAATGCAAAATAAAAAAAGTATGAGAATTTAAAAACGCAAATAAGAAATGAAAGGAAATTTGTGAAAAAAAAAAGGAATAAAAATGAAAAGACAAAAGATTTGGAATAAAAAACAGAAAAATAAAAATTTTTAAAATAACGAAAAAATTAAAACGAGTAAAAATGAAAGCATATGAAAAAAAAGTAAAAAGAAGGAAAATTTTGAAGGGAAAAAGTTATTAAAAAATTACAAAGTAGGACAAAAATAGCAAGAAAAATAATAAAATAAAAAAGATTCAAAAAATAAAAATAAAAAATTTTGAACTTTATAAAAATTTGTAAAATATAAATAAAAATAAATGGAAAAATAAATTAAGATAAAATATTAATATGGAAGAAAAAATTAAATAAAATACCAAAAAAGCAAAAAATAAAAAAGTAAGATATTAAAAAATTAGCGAATAAAAAAATACAAAAGACAAAATGAATAAAAATTTCGAATACAAAATAGAAAAAACTTTTAGTTGAGAATATACAAAGAAAAACAACAAAAATATAACAAATATAGGAAAAAGATATAAAAAATCAAAGATAAAAAAATAAAATAAAAGTTAATAAAAAATATAAATAAAAACAAAAAGAAAGTGCACAAAAAAAGTCTAATAATTTAAAAATGCAAATAAGAAATGAAAGGAAATTTGTGAAAAAATAAGAAAAGAATAAAAATGAAAAGACAAAAGATTTGGAATAAAAAAAGAAAAAAGAAATGTAAAAAATTTTAAAACAACGAAAAAATTAAAACAAGTAAAACTGAAAGCATAGGAAAAAAAAAAAAAAGCAAAAGAAAGAAAATTTCAAAGGGAAAAAGTTATTGAAAAATTAGAACATAGAACAAAAAAAAAAAAATGAAAATGAAAAAATAAAAAAGATTCAAAAAATAGAAATAAAAAATTTTAAATTTTATAAAATTTTTTAAAAATATGAATAAAAAACAAATAAAAAATAGTAATATAAAAGAAAAAAAATAAATAAAATACCAAAAAATGGAAAAAGATCAAAAAAGTAAGAAAATAAAAAATTAGCAAATGAAAAGAACATAAAAAGACAAAATGAATAAGAATTTGACATATAAAATAGAAAAAACTTTTAGTTTAAAGAAAAAAATAAAATAAAAACAAAAGGAAGTGCACAAAAAAAGAAGTTTGAGGTTTTAAAATTGTAAAGAAGAAATAAAAAAAAAAAAAAAGTGTGAAAAAAAAGATATAAGAAAAAGCAAGAAAAAAATAGAGAATTTTAATAGAAAGAAAAAAATGAAAGTAAATCAACAAATAAGTTAAAAGAAAAAGAGAAAAAGGATTAATGAAAAATTATAAAAATATATACAACAAATAAAGGAAAAAGATATAAAATACGAAAGATGAAAAATAAAATAAAAGTTAATAAAAAATAAAATAAAAATAAAAGAATGTGCACAAAAAAAGAAGTTTGAGGTTTTAAAATTATAAAGAAGAAATAAAAAAAAAAGTGCAAACAAAAAGATTTAAGAAAAAGCAAGAAAAAAATAAAAAATGAAAATACAAAATATATAAAATAAAAATTGAGAAAAAAAATGAGAGAAATAAGAAAAAAAATAAAAAATGAAGAGGCAAAAATATGAAATAAAACAAGAAGAAAAAAAAATTTATAGAAAATTTTAAAACGAAGAAAAAAGTGAAGAAAAATTTGAAAGGAGAAAAAGTTAATGAAAAATTATAAAAATGCAACAAAAAATAACCGAGAATGATAAAATAAAAAAAGAAAAGAAAAATAAAAAATTTCAAAACTTAATAAAAATTTATGAAACTATAAAAAAAGAAAAAAAATTAAAGCAAAAGAAAAAAGATAAATAAAGCACAAAAAAAGAAAAAAAAAACAAAAAATATAAAAAGTAAGAAAATAAAAAAGGACAAAAATTGAAGAAAAATTTCAAAAATGAAATGGAATGACAAAATGAAAAAAAAATAGTTTAAAAAGGAACAAAAAATTGAAAAACATATAAGACCTAATAATAAAACAATATAAAAAGTGCGACAAAAAATTAAAAAAGAGAAAATTTAATGCAAAATAAAAAAAGTATGAGAATTTAAAAACGCAAATAAGAAATGAAAGGAAATTTGTGAAAAAAAAAAGGAATAAAAATGAAAAGACAAAAGATTTGGAATAAAAAACAGAAAAATAAAAATTTTTAAAATAACGAAAAAATTAAAACGAGTAAAAATGAAAGCATATGAAAAAAAAGTAAAAAGAAGGAAAATTTTGAAGGGAAAAAGTTATTAAAAAATTACAAAGTAGGACAAAAATAGCAAGAAAAATAATAAAATAAAAAAGATTCAAAAAATAAAAATAAAAAATTTTGAACTTTATAAAAATTTGTAAAATATAAATAAAAATAAATGGAAAAATAAATTAAGATAAAATATTAATATGGAAGAAAAAATTAAATAAAATACCAAAAAAGCAAAAAATAAAAAAGTAAGATATTAAAAAATTAGCGAATAAAAAAATACAAAAGACAAAATGAATAAAAATTTCGAATACAAAATAGAAAAAACTTTTAGTTGAGAATATACAAAGAAAAACAACAAAAATATAACAAATATAGGAAAAAGATATAAAAAATCAAAGATAAAAAAATAAAATAAAAGTTAATAAAAAATATAAATAAAAACAAAAAGAAAGTGCACAAAAAAAGTCTAATAATTTAAAAATGCAAATAAGAAATGAAAGGAAATTTGTGAAAAAATAAGAAAAGAATAAAAATGAAAAGACAAAAGATTTGGAATAAAAAAAGAAAAAAGAAATGTAAAAAATTTTAAAACAACGAAAAAATTAAAACAAGTAAAACTGAAAGCATAGGAAAAAAAAAAAAAAGCAAAAGAAAGAAAATTTCAAAGGGAAAAAGTTATTGAAAAATTAGAACATAGAACAAAAAAAAAAAAATGAAAATGAAAAAATAAAAAAGATTCAAAAAATAGAAATAAAAAATTTTAAATTTTATAAAATTTTTTAAAAATATGAATAAAAAACAAATAAAAAATAGTAATATAAAAGAAAAAAAATAAATAAAATACCAAAAAATGGAAAAAGATCAAAAAAGTAAGAAAATAAAAAATTAGCAAATGAAAAGAACATAAAAAGACAAAATGAATAAGAATTTGACATATAAAATAGAAAAAACTTTTAGTTTAAAGAAAAAAATAAAATAAAAACAAAAGGAAGTGCACAAAAAAAGAAGTTTGAGGTTTTAAAATTGTAAAGAAGAAATAAAAAAAAAAAAAAAGTGTGAAAAAAAAGATATAAGAAAAAGCAAGAAAAAAATAGAGAATTTTAATAGAAAGAAAAAAATGAAAGTAAATCAACAAATAAGTTAAAAGAAAAAGAGAAAAAGGATTAATGAAAAATTATAAAAATATATACAACAAATAAAGGAAAAAGATATAAAATACGAAAGATGAAAAATAAAATAAAAGTTAATAAAAAATAAAATAAAAATAAAAGAATGTGCACAAAAAAAGAAGTTTGAGGTTTTAAAATTATAAAGAAGAAATAAAAAAAAAAGTGCAAACAAAAAGATTTAAGAAAAAGCAAGAAAAAAATAAAAAATGAAAATACAAAATATATAAAATAAAAATTGAGAAAAAAAATGAGAGAAATAAGAAAAAAAATAAAAAATGAAGAGGCAAAAATATGAAATAAAACAAGAAGAAAAAAAAATTTATAGAAAATTTTAAAACGAAGAAAAAAGTGAAGAAAAATTTGAAAGGAGAAAAAGTTAATGAAAAATTATAAAAATGCAACAAAAAATAACCGAGAATGATAAAATAAAAAAAGAAAAGAAAAATAAAAAATTTCAAAACTTAATAAAAATTTATGAAACTATAAAAAAAGAAAAAAAATTAAAGCAAAAGAAAAAAGATAAATAAAGCACAAAAAAAGAAAAAAAAAACAAAAAATATAAAAAGTAAGAAAATAAAAAAGGACAAAAATTGAAGAAAAATTTCAAAAATGAAATGGAATGACAAAATGAAAAAAAATTAGTTTAAAAAGGAACAAAAAATTGAAAAACATATAAGACCTAATAATAAAACAATATAAAAAGTGCGACAAAAAATTAAAAAAGAGAAAATTTAATGCAAAATAAAAAAAGTATGAGAATTTAAAAACGCAAATAAGAAATGAAAGGAAATTTGTGAAAAAAAAAAGGAATAAAAATGAAAAGACAAAAGATTTGGAATAAAAAACAGAAAAATAAAAATTTTTAAAATAACGAAAAAATTAAAACGAGTAAAAATGAAAGCATATGAAAAAAAAGTAAAAAGAAGGAAAATTTTGAAGGGAAAAAGTTATTAAAAAATTACAAAGTAGGACAAAAATAGCAAGAAAAATAATAAAATAAAAAAGATTCAAAAAATAAAAATAAAAAATTTTGAACTTTATAAAAATTTGTAAAATATAAATAAAAATAAATGGAAAAATAAATTAAGATAAAATATTAATATGGAAGAAAAAATTAAATAAAATACCAAAAAAGCAAAAAATAAAAAAGTAAGATATTAAAAAATTAGCGAATAAAAAAATACAAAAGACAAAATGAATAAAAATTTCGAATACAAAATAGAAAAAACTTTTAGTTGAGAATATACAAAGAAAAACAACAAAAATATAACAAATATAGGAAAAAGATATAAAAAATCAAAGATAAAAAAAATAAAATAAAAGTTAATAAAAAATATAAATAAAAACAAAAAGAAAGTGCACAAAAAAAGTCTAATAATTTAAAAATGCAAATAAGAAATGAAAGGAAATTTGTGAAAAAATAAGAAAAGAATAAAAATGAAAAGACAAAAGATTTGGAATAAAAAAAGAAAAAAGAAATGTAAAAAATTTTAAAACAACGAAAAAATTAAAACAAGTAAAACTGAAAGCATAGGAAAAAAAAAAAAAAGCAAAAGAAAGAAATTTCAAAGGGAAAAAGTTATTGAAAAATTAGAACATAGAACAAAAAAAAAAAATGAAAATGAAAAAATAAAAAAGATTCAAAAAATAGAAATAAAAAATTTTAAATTTTATAAAATTTTTTAAAAATATGAATAAAAAACAAATAAAAAATAGTAATATAAAAGAAAAAAAATAAATAAAATACCAAAAAATGGAAAAAGATCAAAAAAGTAAGAAAATAAAAAATTAGCAAATGAAAAGAACATAAAAAGACAAAATGAATAAGAATTTGACATATAAAATAGAAAAAACTTTTAGTTTAAAGAAAAAAATAAAATAAAAACAAAAGGAAGTGCACAAAAAAAGAAGTTTGAGGTTTTAAAATTGTAAAGAAGAAATAAAAAAAAAAAAAGTGTGAAAAAAAAGATATAAGAAAAAGCAAGAAAAAAATAGAGAATTTTAATAGAAAGAAAAAAATGAAAGTAAATCAACAAATAAGTTAAAAGAAAAAGAGAAAAAGGATTAATGAAAAATTATAAAAATATATACAACAAATAAAGGAAAAAGATATAAAATACGAAAGATGAAAAATAAAATAAAAGTTAATAAAAAATAAAAATAAAAATAAAAGAATGTGCACAAAAAAAGAAGTTTGAGGTTTTAAAATTATAAAGAAGAAATAAAAAAAAAAGTGCAAACAAAAAGATTTAAGAAAAAGCAAGAAAAAAATAAAAAATGAAAATACAAAATATATAAAATAAAAATTGAGAAAAAAAATGAGAGAAATAAGAAAAAAAATAAAAAATGAAGAGGCAAAAATATGAAATAAAACAAGAAGAAAAAAAAATTTATAGAAAATTTTAAAACGAAGAAAAAAGTGAAGAAAAATTTGAAAGGAGAAAAAGTTAATGAAAAATTATAAAAATGCAACAAAAAATAACCGAGAATGATAAAATAAAAAAAGAAAAGAAAAATAAAAAATTTCAAAACTTAATAAAAATTTATGAAACTATAAAAAAAGAAAAAAAATTAAAGCAAAAGAAAAAAGATAAATAAAGCACAAAAAAAGAAAAAAAAAACAAAAAATATAAAAAGTAAGAAAATAAAAAAGGACAAAAATTGAAGAAAAATTTCAAAAATGAAATGGAATGACAAAATGAAAAAAAAATAGTTTAAAAAGGAACAAAAAATTGAAAAACATATAAGACCTAATAATAAAACAATATAAAAAGTGCGACAAAAAATTAAAAAAGAGAAAATTTAATGCAAAATAAAAAAAGTATGAGAATTTAAAAACGCAAATAAGAAATGAAAGGAAATTTGTGAAAAAAAAAAGGAATAAAAATGAAAAGACAAAAGATTTGGAATAAAAAACAGAAAAATAAAAATTTTTAAAATAACGAAAAAATTAAAACGAGTAAAAATGAAAGCATATGAAAAAAAAGTAAAAAGAAGGAAAATTTTGAAGGGAAAAAGTTATTAAAAAATTACAAAGTAGGACAAAAATAGCAAGAAAAATAATAAAATAAAAAAGATTCAAAAAATAAAAATAAAAAATTTTGAACTTTATAAAAATTTGTAAAATATAAATAAAAATAAATGGAAAAATAAATTAAGATAAAATATTAATATGGAAGAAAAAATTAAATAAAATACCAAAAAAGCAAAAAATAAAAAAGTAAGATATTAAAAAATTAGCGAATAAAAAAATACAAAAGACAAAATGAATAAAAATTTCGAATACAAAATAGAAAAAACTTTTAGTTGAGAATATACAAAGAAAAACAACAAAAATATAACAAATATAGGAAAAAGATATAAAAAATCAAAGATAAAAAAATAAAATAAAAGTTAATAAAAAATATAAATAAAAACAAAAAGAAAGTGCACAAAAAAAGTCTAATAATTTAAAAATGCAAATAAGAAATGAAAGGAAATTTGTGAAAAAATAAGAAAAGAATAAAAATGAAAAGACAAAAGATTTGGAATAAAAAAAGAAAAAAGAAATGTAAAAAATTTTAAAACAACGAAAAAATTAAAACAAGTAAAACTGAAAGCATAGGAAAAAAAAAAAAAAGCAAAAGAAAGAAAATTTCAAAGGGAAAAAGTTATTGAAAAATTAGAACATAGAACAAAAAAAAAAAAATGAAAATGAAAAAATAAAAAAGATTCAAAAAATAGAAATAAAAAATTTTAAATTTTATAAAATTTTTTAAAAATATGAATAAAAAACAAATAAAAAATAGTAATATAAAAGAAAAAAAATAAATAAAATACCAAAAAATGGAAAAAGATCAAAAAAGTAAGAAAATAAAAAATTAGCAAATGAAAAGAACATAAAAAGACAAAATGAATAAGAATTTGACATATAAAATAGAAAAAACTTTTAGTTTAAAGAAAAAAATAAAATAAAAACAAAAGGAAGTGCACAAAAAAAGAAGTTTGAGGTTTTAAAATTGTAAAGAAGAAATAAAAAAAAAAAAAAGTGTGAAAAAAAAGATATAAGAAAAAGCAAGAAAAAAATAGAGAATTTTAATAGAAAGAAAAAAATGAAAGTAAATCAACAAATAAGTTAAAAGAAAAAGAGAAAAAGGATTAATGAAAAATTATAAAAATATATACAACAAATAAAGGAAAAAGATATAAAATACGAAAGATGAAAAATAAAATAAAAGTTAATAAAAAATAAAATAAAAATAAAAGAATGTGCACAAAAAAAGAAGTTTGAGGTTTTAAAATTATAAAGAAGAAATAAAAAAAAAAGTGCAAACAAAAAGATTTAAGAAAAAGCAAGAAAAAAATAAAAAATGAAAATACAAAATATATAAAATAAAAATTGAGAAAAAAAATGAGAGAAATAAGAAAAAAAATAAAAAATGAAGAGGCAAAAATATGAAATAAAACAAGAAGAAAAAAAAATTTATAGAAAATTTTAAAACGAAGAAAAAAGTGAAGAAAAATTTGAAAGGAGAAAAAGTTAATGAAAAATTATAAAAATGCAACAAAAAATAACCGAGAATGATAAAATAAAAAAAGAAAAGAAAAATAAAAAATTTCAAAACTTAATAAAAATTTATGAAACTATAAAAAAAGAAAAAAAATTA
Organism: Durio zibethinus; assembly: GCF_047325235.1. Classification (NCBI taxonomy): domain Eukaryota; kingdom Viridiplantae; phylum Streptophyta; class Magnoliopsida; order Malvales; family Malvaceae; genus Durio; species Durio zibethinus. The sequence continues at coordinate 450,587 of NW_028322654.1, forward strand.
AAGCAAAAGAAAAAAGATAAATAAAGCACAAAAAAAGAAAAAAAAAACAAAAAATATAAAAAGTAAGAAAATAAAAAAGGACAAAAATTGAAGAAAAATTTCAAAAATGAAATGGAATGACAAAATGAAAAAAAAATAGTTTAAAAAGGAACAAAAAATTGAAAAACATATAAGACCTAATAATAAAACAATATAAAAAGTGCGACAAAAAATTAAAAAAGAGAAAATTTAATGCAAAATAAAAAAAGTATGAGAATTTAAAAACGCAAATAAGAAATGAAAGGAAATTTGTGAAAAAAAAAAGGAATAAAAATGAAAAGACAAAAGATTTGGAATAAAAAACAGAAAAATAAAAATTTTTAAAATAACGAAAAAATTAAAACGAGTAAAAATGAAAGCATATGAAAAAAAAGTAAAAAGAAGGAAAATTTTGAAGGGAAAAAGTTATTAAAAAATTACAAAGTAGGACAAAAATAGCAAGAAAAATAATAAAATAAAAAAGATTCAAAAAATAAAAATAAAAAATTTTGAACTTTATAAAAATTTGTAAAATATAAATAAAAATAAATGGAAAAATAAATTAAGATAAAATATTAATATGGAAGAAAAAATTAAATAAAATACCAAAAAAGCAAAAAATAAAAAAGTAAGATATTAAAAAATTAGCGAATAAAAAAATACAAAAGACAAAATGAATAAAAATTTCGAATACAAAATAGAAAAAACTTTTAGTTGAGAATATACAAAGAAAAACAACAAAAATATAACAAATATAGGAAAAAGATATAAAAAATCAAAGATAAAAAAATAAAATAAAAGTTAATAAAAAATATAAATAAAAACAAAAAGAAAGTGCACAAAAAAAGTCTAATAATTTAAAAATGCAAATAAGAAATGAAAGGAAATTTGTGAAAAAATAAGAAAAGAATAAAAATGAAAAGACAAAAGATTTGGAATAAAAAAAGAAAAAAGAAATGTAAAAAATTTTAAAACAACGAAAAAATTAAAACAAGTAAAACTGAAAGCATAGGAAAAAAAAAAAAAAGCAAAAGAAAGAAAATTTCAAAGGGAAAAAGTTATTGAAAAATTAGAACATAGAACAAAAAAAAAAAAATGAAAATGAAAAAATAAAAAAGATTCAAAAAATAGAAATAAAAAATTTTAAATTTTATAAAATTTTTTAAAAATATGAATAAAAAACAAATAAAAAATAGTAATATAAAAGAAAAAAAATAAATAAAATACCAAAAAATGGAAAAAGATCAAAAAAGTAAGAAAATAAAAAATTAGCAAATGAAAAGAACATAAAAAGACAAAATGAATAAGAATTTGACATATAAAATAGAAAAAACTTTTAGTTTAAAGAAAAAAATAAAATAAAAACAAAAGGAAGTGCACAAAAAAAGAAGTTTGAGGTTTTAAAATTGTAAAGAAGAAATAAAAAAAAAAAAAAAGTGTGAAAAAAAAGATATAAGAAAAAGCAAGAAAAAAATAGAGAATTTTAATAGAAAGAAAAAAATGAAAGTAAATCAACAAATAAGTTAAAAGAAAAAGAGAAAAAGGATTAATGAAAAATTATAAAAATATATACAACAAATAAAGGAAAAAGATATAAAATACGAAAGATGAAAAATAAAATAAAAGTTAATAAAAAATAAAATAAAAATAAAAGAATGTGCACAAAAAAAGAAGTTTGAGGTTTTAAAATTATAAAGAAGAAATAAAAAAAAAAGTGCAAACAAAAAGATTTAAGAAAAAGCAAGAAAAAAATAAAAAATGAAAATACAAAATATATAAAATAAAAATTGAGAAAAAAAATGAGAGAAATAAGAAAAAAAATAAAAAATGAAGAGGCAAAAATATGAAATAAAGCAAGAAGAAAAAAAAATTTATAGAAAATTTTAAAACGAAGAAAAAAGTGAAGAAAAATTTGAAAGGAGAAAAAGTTAATGAAAAATTATAAAAATGCAACAAAAAATAACCGAGAATGATAAAATAAAAAAAGAAAAGAAAAATAAAAAATTTCAAAACTTAATAAAAATTTATGAAACTATAAAAAAAGAAAAAAAATTAAAGCAAAAGAAAAAAGATAAATAAAGCACAAAAAAAGAAAAAAAAAACAAAAAATATAAAAAGTAAGAAAATAAAAAAGGACAAAAATTGAAGAAAAATTTCAAAAATGAAATGGAATGACAAAATGAAAAAAAAATAGTTTAAAAAGGAACAAAAAATTGAAAAACATATAAGACCTAATAATAAAACAATATAAAAAGTGCGACAAAAAATTAAAAAAGAGAAAATTTAATGCAAAATAAAAAAAGTATGAGAATTTAAAAACGCAAATAAGAAATGAAAGGAAATTTGTGAAAAAAAAAAGGAATAAAAATGAAAAGACAAAAGATTTGGAATAAAAAACAGAAAAATAAAAATTTTTAAAATAACGAAAAAATTAAAACGAGTAAAAATGAAAGCATATGAAAAAAAAGTAAAAAGAAGGAAAATTTTGAAGGGAAAAAGTTATTAAAAAATTACAAAGTAGGACAAAAATAGCAAGAAAAATAATAAAATAAAAAAGATTCAAAAAATAAAAATAAAAAATTTTGAACTTTATAAAAATTTGTAAAATATAAATAAAAATAAATGGAAAAATAAATTAAGATAAAATATTAATATGGAAGAAAAAATTAAATAAAATACCAAAAAAGCAAAAAATAAAAAAGTAAGATATTAAAAAATTAGCGAATAAAAAAATACAAAAGACAAAATGAATAAAAATTTCGAATACAAAATAGAAAAAACTTTTAGTTGAGAATATACAAAGAAAAACAACAAAAATATAACAAATATAGGAAAAAGATATAAAAAATCAAAGATAAAAAAAATAAAATAAAAGTTAATAAAAAATATAAATAAAAACAAAAAGAAAGTGCACAAAAAAAGTCTAATAATTTAAAAATGCAAATAAGAAATGAAAGGAAATTTGTGAAAAAATAAGAAAAGAATAAAAATGAAAAGACAAAAGATTTGGAATAAAAAAAGAAAAAAGAAATGTAAAAAATTTTAAAACAACGAAAAAATTAAAACAAGTAAAACTGAAAGCATAGGAAAAAAAAAAAAAAAAGCAAAAGAAAATTTCAAAGGGAAAAAGTTATTGAAAAATTAGAACATAGAACAAAAAAAAAATGAAAATGAAAAAATAAAAAAGATTCAAAAAATAGAAATAAAAAATTTTAAATTTTATAAAAATTTTTAAAAATATGAATAAAAAACAAATAAAAAATAGTAATATAAAAGAAAAAAATAAATAAAATACCAAAAAATGGAAAAAGATAAAAAAGTAAGAAAATAAAAAATTAGCAAATGAAAAGAATATAAAAAGACAAAATGAATAAGAATTTGACATATAAAATAGAAAAAACTTTTAGTTTAAAGAAAAAAATAAAATAAAAACAAAAGGAAGTGCACAAAAAAAGAAGTTTGAGGTTTTAAAATTGTAAAGAAGAAATAAAAAAAAAAAAAGTGTGAAAAAAAAGATATAAGAAAAAGCAAGAAAAAAATAGAGAATTTTAATAGAAAGAAAAAAATGAAAGTAAATCAACAAATAAGTTAAAAGAAAAAGAGAAAAAGGATTAATGAAAAATTATAAAAATATATACAACAAATAAAGGAAAAAGATATAAAATACGAAAGATGAAAAATAAAATAAAAGTTAATAAAAAATATAAATAAAAATAAAAGAATGTGCACAAAAAAAGAAGTTTGAGGTTTTAAAATTATAAAGAAGAAATAAAAAAAAAGTGCAAACAAAAAGATTTAAGAAAAAGCAAGAAAAAAATAAAAAATGAAAATACAAAATATATAAAATAAAAATTGAGAAAAAAAATGAGAGAAATAAGAAAAAAAATAAAAAATGAAGAGGCAAAAATATGAAATAAAACAAGAAGAAAAAAAAATTTATAGAAAATTTTAAAACGAAGAAAAAAGTGAAGAAAAATTTGAAAGGAGAAAAAGTTAATGAAAAATTATAAAAATGCAACAAAAAATAACCGAGAATGATAAAATAAAAAAAGAAAAGAAAAATAAAAAATTTCAAAACTTAATAAAAATTTATGAAACTATAAAAAAAGAAAGAAATAAAAAAAGAAAAAAAATTAAAGCAAAAGAAAAAAGATAAATAAAGCACAAAAAAAGAAAAAAAAACAAAAAATATAAAAAGTAAGAAAATAAAAAAGGACAAAAATTGAAGAAAAATTTCAAAAATGAAATGGAATGACAAAATGAAAAAAAAATAGTTTAAAAAGGAACAAAAAATTGAAAAACATATAAGACCTAATAATAAAACAATATAAAAAGTGCGACAAAAAATTAAAAAAGAGAAAATTTAATGCAAAATAAAAAAAGTATGAGAATTTAAAAACGCAAATAAGAAATGAAAGGAAATTTGTGAAAAAAAAAAGACAAAAGATTTGGAATAAAAAACAGAAAAATAAAAATTTTTAAAATAACGAAAAAATTAAAACGAGTAAAAATGAAAGCATATGAAAAAAAAGTAAAAAGAAGGAAAATTTTGAAGGGAAAAAGTTATTAAAAAATTACAAAGTAGGACAAAAATAGCAAGAAAAATAATAAAATAAAAAAGATTCAAAAAATAAAAATAAAAAATTTTGAACTTTATAAAAATTTGTAAAATATAAATAAAAATAAATGGAAAAATAAATTAAGATAAAATATTAATATGGAAGAAAAAATTAAATAAAATACCAAAAAAGCAAAAAATAAAAAAGTAAGATATTAAAAAATTAGCGAATAAAAAAATACAAAAGACAAAATGAATAAAAATTTCGAATACAAAATAGAAAAAACTTTTAGTTGAGAATATACAAAGAAAAACAACAAAAATATAACAAATATAGGAAAAAGATATAAAAAATCAAAGATAAAAAAAATAAAATAAAAGTTAATAAAAAATATAAATAAAAACAAAAAGAAAGTGCACAAAAAAAGTCTAATAATTTAAAAATGCAAATAAGAAATGAAAGGAAATTTGTGAAAAAATAAGAAAAGAATAAAAATGAAAAGACAAAAGATTTGGAATAAAAAAAGAAAAAAGAAATGTAAAAAATTTTAAAACAACGAAAAAATTAAAACAAGTAAAACTGAAAGCATAGGAAAAAAAAAAAAAAAGCAAAAGAAAGAAAATTTCAAAGGGAAAAAGTTATTGAAAAATTAGAACATAGAACAAAAAAAAAATGAAAATGAAAAAATAAAAAAGATTCAAAAAATAGAAATAAAAAATTTTAAATTTTATAAAATTTTTTAAAAATATGAATAAAAAACAAATAAAAAATAGTAATATAAAAGAAAAAAAATAAATAAAATACCAAAAAATGGAAAAAGATAAAAAAGTAAGAAAATAAAAAATTAGCAAATGAAAAGAATATAAAAAGACAAAATGAATAAGAATTTGACATATAAAATAGAAAAAACTTTTAGTTTAAAGAAAAAAATAAAATAAAAACAAAAGGAAGTGCACAAAAAAAGAAGTTTGAGGTTTTAAAATTGTAAAGAAGAAAAAAAAAAAAAGTGTGAAAAAAAAGATATAAGAAAAAGCAAGAAAAAAATAGGGAATTTTAATAGAAAGAAAAAAATGAAAGTAAATCAACAAATAAGTTAAAAGAAAAAGAGAAAAAGGATTAATGAAAAATTATAAAAATATATACAACAAATAAAGGAAAAAGATATAAAATACGAAAGATGAAAAATAAAATAAAAGTTAATAAAAAATATAAATAAAAATAAAAGAATGTGCACAAAAAAAGAAGTTTGAGGTTTTAAAATTATAAAGAAGAAATAAAAAAAAAAGTGCAAACAAAAAGATTTAAGAAAAAGCAAGAAAAAAATAAAAAATGAAAATACAAAATATATAAAATAAAAATTGAGAAAAAAAATGAGAGAAATAAGAAAAAAAATAAGAAATGAAGAGGCAAAAATATGAAATAAAACAAGAAGAAAAAAAAATTTATAGAAAATTTTAAAACGAAGAAAAAAGTGAAGAAAAATTTGAAAGGAGAAAAAGTTAATGAAAAATTATAAAAATGCAACAAAAAATAACCGAGAATGATAAAATAAAAAAAGAAAAGAAAAATAAAAAATTTCAAAACTTAATAAAAATTTATGAAACTATAAAAAAAGAAAGAAATAAAAAAAGAAAAAAAATTAAAGCAAAAGAAAAAAGATAAATAAAGCACAAAAAAAGAAAAAAAAAACAAAAAATATAAAAAGTAAGAAAATAAAAAAGGACAAAAATTGAAGAAAAATTTCAAAAATGAAATGGAATGACAAAATGAAAAAAAATTAGTTTAAAAAGGAACAAAAAATTGAAAAACATATAAGACCTAATAATAAAACAATATAAAAAGTGCGACAAAAAATTAAAAAAGAGAAAATTTAATGCAAAATAAAAAAAGTATGAGAATTTAAAAACGCAAATAAGAAATGAAAGGAAATTTGTGAAAAAAAAAAGGAATAAAAATGAAAAGACAAAAGATTTGGAATAAAAAACAGAAAAATAAAAATTTTTAAAATAACGAAAAAATTAAAACGAGTAAAAATGAAAGCATATGAAAAAAAAGTAAAAAGAAGGAAAATTTTGAAGGGAAAAAGTTATTAAAAAATTACAAAGTAGGACAAAAATAGCAAGAAAAATAATAAAATAAAAAAGATTCAAAAAATAAAAATAAAAAATTTTGAACTTTATAAAAATTTGTAAAATATAAATAAAAATAAATGGAAAAATAAATTAAGATAAAATATTAATATGGAAGAAAAAATTAAATAAAATACCAAAAAAGCAAAAAATAAAAAAGTAAGATATTAAAAAATTAGCGAATAAAAAAATACAAAAGACAAAATGAATAAAAATTTCGAATACAAAATAGAAAAAACTTTTAGTTGAGAATATACAAAGAAAAACAACAAAAATATAACAAATATAGGAAAAAGATATAAAAAATCAAAGATAAAAAAAATAAAATAAAAGTTAATAAAAAATATAAATAAAAACAAAAAGAAAGTGCACAAAAAAAGTCTAATAATTTAAAAATGCAAATAAGAAATGAAAGGAAATTTGTGAAAAAATAAGAAAAGAATAAAAATGAAAAGACAAAAGATTTGGAATAAAAAAAGAAAAAAGAAATGTAAAAAATTTTAAAACAACGAAAAAATTAAAACAAGTAAAACTGAAAGCATAGGAAAAAAAAAAAAAAAGCAAAAGAAAGAAAATTTCAAAGGGAAAAAGTTATTGAAAAATTAGAACATAGAACAAAAAAAAAAAATGAAAATGAAAAAATAAAAAAGATTCAAAAAATAGAAATAAAAAATTTTAAATTTTATAAAATTTTTTAAAAATATGAATAAAAAACAAATAAAAAATAGTAATATAAAAGAAAAAAAATAAATAAAATACCAAAAAATGGAAAAAGATAAAAAAAAGTAAGAAAATAAAAAATTAGCAAATGAAAAGAATATAAAAAGACAAAATGAATAAGAATTTGACATATAAAATAGAAAAAACTTTTAGTTTAAAGAAAAAAATAAAATAAAAACAAAAGGAAGTGCACAAAAAAAGAAGTTTGAGGTTTTAAAATTGTAAAGAAGAAATAAAAAAAAAAAAAGTGTGAAAAAAAAGATATAAGAAAAAGCAAGAAAAAAATAGAGAATTTTAATAGAAAGAAAAAAATGAAAGTAAATCAACAAATAAGTTAAAAGAAAAAGGATTAATGAAAAATTATAAAAATATATACAACAAATAAAGGAAAAAGATATAAAATACGAAAGATGAAAAATAAAATAAAAGTTAATAAAAAATATAAATAAAAATAAAAGAATGTGCACAAAAAAAGAAGTTTGAGGTTTTAAAATTATAAAGAAGAAATAAAAAAAAAGTGCAAACAAAAAGATTTAAGAAAAAGCAAGAAAAAAATAAAAAATGAAAATACAAAATATATAAAATAAAAATTGAGAAAAAAAATGAGAGAAATAAGAAAAAAAATAAAAAATGAAGAGGCAAAAATATGAAATAAAACAAGAAGAAAAAAAAATTTATAGAAAATTTTAAAACGAAGAAAAAAGTGAAGAAAAATTTGAAAGGAGAAAAAGTTAATGAAAAATTATAAAAATGCAACAAAAAATAACCGAGAATGATAAAATAAAAAAAGAAAAGAAAAATAAAAAATTTCAAAACTTAATAAAAATTTATGAAACTATAAAAAAAGAAAGAAATAAAAAAAGAAAAAAAATTAAAGCAAAAGAAAAAAGATAAATAAAGCACAAAAAAAGAAAAAAAAAACAAAAAATATAAAAAGTAAGAAAATAAAAAAGGACAAAAATTGAAGAAAAATTTCAAAAATGAAATGGAATGACAAAATGAAAAAAAAATAGTTTAAAAAGGAACAAAAAATTGAAAAACATATAAGACCTAATAATAAAACAATATAAAAAGTGCGACAAAAAATTAAAAAAGAGAAAATTTAATGCAAAATAAAAAAAGTATGAGAATTTAAAAACGCAAATAAGAAATGAAAGGAAATTTGTGAAAAAAAAAAGGAATAAAAATGAAAAGACAAAAGATTTGGAATAAAAAACAGAAAAATAAAAATTTTTAAAATAACGAAAAAATTAAAACGAGTAAAAATGAAAGCATATGAAAAAAAAGTAAAAAGAAGGAAAATTTTGAAGGGAAAAAGTTATTAAAAAATTACAAAGTAGGACAAAAATAGCAAGAAAAATAATAAAATAAAAAAGATTCAAAAAATAAAAATAAAAAATTTTGAACTTTATAAAAATTTGTAAAATATAAATAAAAATAAATGGAAAAATAAATTAAGATAAAATATTAATATGGAAGAAAAAATTAAATAAAATACCAAAAAAGCAAAAAATAAAAAAGTAAGATATTAAAAAATTAGCGAATAAAAAAATACAAAAGACAAAATGAATAAAAATTTCGAATACAAAATAGAAAAAACTTTTAGTTGAGAATATACAAAGAAAAACAACAAAAATATAACAAATATAGGAAAAAGATATAAAAAATCAAAGATAAAAAAAATAAAATAAAAGTTAATAAAAAATATAAATAAAAACAAAAAGAAAGTGCACAAAAAAAGTCTAATAATTTAAAAATGCAAATAAGAAATGAAAGGAAATTTGTGAAAAAATAAGAAAAGAATAAAAATGAAAAGACAAAAGATTTGGAATAAAAAAAGAAAAAAGAAATGTAAAAAATTTTAAAACAACGAAAAAATTAAAACAAGTAAAACTGAAAGCATAGGAAAAAAAAAAAAAAAAGCAAAAGAAAGAAAATTTCAAAGGGAAAAAGTTATTGAAAAATTAGAACATAGAACAAAAAAAAAAATGAAAATGAAAAAATAAAAAAGATTCAAAAAATAGAAATAAAAAATTTTAAATTTTATAAAAATTTTTAAAAATATGAATAAAAAACAAATAAAAAATAGTAATATAAAAGAAAAAAATAAATAAAATACCAAAAAATGGAAAAAGATAAAAAAGTAAGAAAATAAAAAATTAGCAAATGAAAAGAATATAAAAAGACAAAATGAATAAGAATTTGACATATAAAATAGAAAAAACTTTTAGTTTAAAGAAAAAAATAAAATAAAAACAAAAGGAAGTGCACAAAAAAAGAAGTTTGAGGTTTTAAAATTGTAAAGAAGAAATAAAAAAAAAAAAAGTGTGAAAAAAAAGATATAAGAAAAAGCAAGAAAAAAATAGAGAATTTTAATAGAAAGAAAAAAATGAAAGTAAATCAACAAATAAGTTAAAAGAAAAAGAGAAAAAGGATTAATGAAAAATTATAAAAATATATACAACAAATAAAGGAAAAAGATATAAAATACGAAAGATGAAAAATAAAATAAAAATAAAAGAATGTGCACAAAAAAAGAAGTTTGAGGTTTTAAAATTATAAAGAAGAAATAAAAAAAAAGTGCAAACAAAAAGATTTAAGAAAAAGCAAGAAAAAAATAAAAAATGAAAATACAAAATATATAAAATAAAAATTGAGAAAAAAAATGAGAGAAATAAGAAAAAAAATAAAAAATGAAGAGGCAAAAATATGAAATAAAACAAGAAGAAAAAAAAATTTATAGAAAATTTTAAAACGAAGAAAAAAGTGAAGAAAAATTTGAAAGGAGAAAAAGTTAATGAAAAATTATAAAAATGCAACAAAAAATAACCGAGAATGATAAAATAAAAAAAGAAAAGAAAAATAAAAAATTTCAAAACTTAATAAAAATTTATGAAACTATAAAAAAAGAAAGAAATAAAAAAAGAAAAAAAATTAAAGCAAAAGAAAAAAGATAAATAAAGCACAAAAAAAGAAAAAAAAAACAAAAAATATAAAAAGTAAGAAAATAAAAAAGGACAAAAATTGAAGAAAAATTTCAAAAATGAAATGGAATGACAAAATGAAAAAAAAATAGTTTAAAAAGGAACAAAAAATTGAAAAACATATAAGACCTAATAATAAAACAATATAAAAAGTGCGACAAAAAATTAAAAAAGAGAAAATTTAATGCAAAATAAAAAAAAGTATGAGAATTTAAAAACGCAAATAAGAAATGAAAGGAAATTTGTGAAAAAAAAAAGGAATAAAAATGAAAAGACAAAAGATTTGGAATAAAAAACAGAAAAATAAAAATTTTTAAAATAACGAAAAAATTAAAACGAGTAAAAATGAAAGCATATGAAAAAAAAGTAAAAAGAAGGAAAATTTTGAAGGGAAAAAGTTATTAAAAAATTACAAAGTAGGACAAAAATAGCAAGAAAAATAATAAAATAAAAAAGATTCAAAAAATAAAAATAAAAAATTTTGAACTTTATAAAAATTTGTAAAATATAAATAAAAATAAATGGAAAAATAAATTAAGATAAAATATTAATATGGAAGAAAAAATTAAATAAAATACCAAAAAAGCAAAAAATAAAAAAGTAAGATATTAAAAAATTAGCGAATAAAAAAATACAAAAGACAAAATGAATAAAAATTTCGAATACAAAATAGAAAAAACTTTTAGTTGAGAATATACAAAGAAAAACAACAAAAATATAACAAATATAGGAAAAAGATATAAAAAATCAAAGATAAAAAAAATAAAATAAAAGTTAATAAAAAATATAAATAAAAACAAAAAGAAAGTGCACAAAAAAAGTCTAATAATTTAAAAATGCAAATAAGAAATGAAAGGAAATTTGTGAAAAAATAAGAAAAGAATAAAAATGAAAAGACAAAAGATTTGGAATAAAAAAAGAAAAAAGAAATGTAAAAAATTTTAAAACAACGAAAAAATTAAAACAAGTAAAACTGAAAGCATAGGAAAAAAAAAAAAAAAAGCAAAAGAAAGAAAATTTCAAAGGGAAAAAGTTATTGAAAAATTAGAACATAGAACAAAAAAAAAAATGAAAATGAAAAAATAAAAAAGATTCAAAAAATAGAAATAAAAAATTTTAAATTTTATAAAATTTTTTAAAAATATGAATAAAAAACAAATAAAAAATAGTAATATAAAAGAAAAAAATAAATAAAATACCAAAAAATGGAAAAAGATAAAAAAGTAAGAAAATAAAAAATTAGCAAATGAAAAGAATATAAAAAGACAAAATGAATAAGAATTTGACATATAAAATAGAAAAAACTTTTAGTTTAAAGAAAAAAATAAAATAAAAACAAAAGGAAGTGCACAAAAAAAGAAGTTTGAGGTTTTAAAATTGTAAAGAAGAAATAAAAAAAAAAAAAGTGTGAAAAAAAAGATATAAGAAAAAGCAAGAAAAAAATAGAGAATTTTAATAGAAAGAAAAAAATGAAAGTAAATCAACAAATAAGTTAAAAGAAAAAGAGAAAAAGGATTAATGAAAAATTATAAAAATATATACAACAAATAAAGGAAAAAGATATAAAATACGAAAGATGAAAAATAAAATAAAAAAAAAAGAATGTGCACAAAAAAAGAAGTTTGAGGTTTTAAAATTATAAAGAAGAAATAAAAAAAAAAGTGCAAACAAAAAGATTTAAGAAAAAGCAAGAAAAAAATAAAAAATGAAAATACAAAATATATAAAATAAAAATTGAGAAAAACAATGAGAGAAATAAGAAAAAAAATAAAAAATGAAGAGGCAAAAATATGAAATAAAACAAGAAGAAAAAAAAATTTATAGAAAATTTTAAAACGAAGAAAAAAGTGAAGAAAAATTTGAAAGGAGAAAAAGTTAATGAAAAATTATAAAAATGCAACAAAAAATAACCGAGAATGATAAAATAAAAAAAGAAAAGAAAAATAAAAAATTTCAAAACTTAATAAAAATTTATGAAACTATAAAAAAAGAAAGAAATAAAAAAAGAAAAAAAATTAAAGCAAAAGAAAAAAGATAAATAAAGCACAAAAAAAGAAAAAAAAAACAAAAAATATAAAAAGTAAGAAAATAAAAAAGGACAAAAATTGAAGAAAAATTTCAAAAATGAAATGGAATGACAAAATGAAAAAAAAATTAGTTTAAAAAGGAACAAAAAATTGAAAAACATATAAGACCTAATAATAAAACAATATAAAAAGTGCGACAAAAAATTAAAAAAGAGAAAATTTAATGCAAAATAAAAAAAGTATGAGAATTTAAAAACGCAAATAAGAAATGAAAGGAAATTTGTGAAAAAAAAAAGGAATAAAAATGAAAAGACAAAAGATTTGGAATAAAAAACAGAAAAATAAAAATTTTTAAAATAACGAAAAAATTAAAACGAGTAAAAATGAAAGCATATGAAAAAAAAGTAAAAAGAAGGAAAATTTTGAAGGGAAAAAGTTATTAAAAAATTACAAAGTAGGACAAAAATAGCAAGAAAAATAATAAAATAAAAAAGATTCAAAAAATAAAAATAAAAAATTTTGAACTTTATAAAAATTTGTAAAATATAAATAAAAATAAATGGAAAAATAAATTAAGATAAAATATTAATATGGAAGAAAAAATTAAATAAAATACCAAAAAAGCAAAAAATAAAAAAGTAAGATATTAAAAAATTAGCGAATAAAAAAATACAAAAGACAAAATGAATAAAAATTTCGAATACAAAATAGAAAAAACTTTTAGTTGAGAATATACAAAGAAAAACAACAAAAATATAACAAATATAGGAAAAAGATATAAAAAATCAAAGATAAAAAAAATAAAATAAAAGTTAATAAAAAATATAAATAAAAACAAAAAGAAAGTGCACAAAAAAAGTCTAATAATTTAAAAATGCAAATAAGAAATGAAAGGAAATTTGTGAAAAAATAAGAAAAGAATAAAAATGAAAAGACAAAAGATTTGGAATAAAAAAAGAAAAAAGAAATGTAAAAAATTTTAAAACAACGAAAAAATTAAAACAAGTAAAACTGAAAGCATAGGAAAAAAAAAAAAAAAAGCAAAAGAAAGAAAATTTCAAAGGGAAAAAGTTATTGAAAAATTAGAACATAGAACAAAAAAAAAATGAAAATGAAAAAATAAAAAAGATTCAAAAAATAGAAATAAAAAATTTTAAATTTTATAAAAATTTTTAAAAATATGAATAAAAAACAAATAAAAAATAGTAATATAAAAGAAAAAAATAAATAAAATACCAAAAAATGGAAAAAGATAAAAAAGTAAGAAAATAAAAAATTAGCAAATGAAAAGAATATAAAAAGACAAAATGAATAAGAATTTGACATATAAAATAGAAAAAACTTTTAGTTTAAAGAAAAAAATAAAATAAAAACAAAAGGAAGTGCACAAAAAAAGAAGTTTGAGGTTTTAAAATTGTAAAGAAGAAATAAAAAAAAAAAAAGTGTGAAAAAAAAGATATAAGAAAAAGCAAGAAAAAAATAGAGAATTTTAATAGAAAGAAAAAAATGAAAGTAAATCAACAAATAAGTTAAAAGAAAAAGAGAAAAAGGATTAATGAAAAATTATAAAAATATATACAACAAATAAAGGAAAAAGATATAAAATACGAAAGATGAAAAATAAAATAAAAATAAAAGAATGTGCACAAAAAAAGAAGTTTGAGGTTTTAAAATTATAAAGAAGAAATAAAAAAAAAGTGCAAACAAAAAGATTTAAGAAAAAGCAAGAAAAAAATAAAAAATGAAAATACAAAATATATAAAATAAAAATTGAGAAAAAAAATGAGAGAAATAAGAAAAAAAATAAAAAATGAAGAGGCAAAAATATGAAATAAAACAAGAAGAAAAAAAAATTTATAGAAAATTTTAAAACGAAGAAAAAAGTGAAGAAAAATTTGAAAGGAGAAAAAGTTAATGAAAAATTATAAAAATGCAACAAAAAATAACCGAGAATGATAAAATAAAAAAAGAAAAGAAAAATAAAAAATTTCAAAACTTAATAAAAATTTATGAAACTATAAAAAAAGAAAGAAATAAAAAAAGAAAAAAAATTAAAGCAAAAGAAAAAAGATAAATAAAGCACAAAAAAAGAAAAAAAAAACAAAAAATATAAAAAGTAAGAAAATAAAAAAGGACAAAAATTGAAGAAAAATTTCAAAAATGAAATGGAATGACAAAATGAAAAAAAATTAGTTTAAAAAGGAACAAAAAATTGAAAAACATATAAGACCTAATAATAAAACAATATAAAAAGTGCGACAAAAAATTAAAAAAGAGAAAATTTAATGCAAAATAAAAAAAAGTATGAGAATTTAAAAACGCAAATAAGAAATGAAAGGAAATTTGTGAAAAAAAAAAGGAATAAAAATGAAAAGACAAAAGATTTGGAATAAAAAACAGAAAAATAAAAATTTTTAAAATAACGAAAAAATTAAAACGAGTAAAAATGAAAGCATATGAAAAAAAAGTAAAAAGAAGGAAAATTTTGAAGGGAAAAAGTTATTAAAAAATTACAAAGTAGGACAAAAATAGCAAGAAAAATAATAAAATAAAAAAGATTCAAAAAATAAAAATAAAAAATTTTGAACTTTATAAAAATTTGTAAAATATAAATAAAAATAAATGGAAAAATAAATTAAGATAAAATATTAATATGGAAGAAAAAATTAAATAAAATACCAAAAAAGCAAAAAATAAAAAAGTAAGATATTAAAAAATTAGCGAATAAAAAAATACAAAAGACAAAATGAATAAAAATTTCGAATACAAAATAGAAAAAACTTTTAGTTGAGAATATACAAAGAAAAACAACAAAAATATAACAAATATAGGAAAAAGATATAAAAAATCAAAGATAAAAAAAATAAAATAAAAGTTAATAAAAAATATAAATAAAAACAAAAAGAAAGTGCACAAAAAAAGTCTAATAATTTAAAAATGCAAATAAGAAATGAAAGGAAATTTGTGAAAAAATAAGAAAAGAATAAAAATGAAAAGACAAAAGATTTGGAATAAAAAAAGAAAAAAGAAATGTAAAAAATTTTAAAACAACGAAAAAATTAAAACAAGTAAAACTGAAAGCATAGGAAAAAAAAAAAAAAAAGCAAAAGAAAGAAAATTTCAAAGGGAAAAAGTTATTGAAAAATTAGAACATAGAACAAAAAAAAAATGAAAATGAAAAAATAAAAAAGATTCAAAAAATAGAAATAAAAAATTTTAAATTTTATAAAAATTTTTAAAAATATGAATAAAAAACAAATAAAAAATAGTAATATAAAAGAAAAAAATAAATAAAATACCAAAAAATGGAAAAAGATAAAAAAGTAAGAAAATAAAAAATTAGCAAATGAAAAGAATATAAAAAGACAAAATGAATAAGAATTTGACATATAAAATAGAAAAAACTTTTAGTTTAAAGAAAAAAATAAAATAAAAACAAAAGGAAGTGCACAAAAAAAGAAGTTTGAGGTTTTAAAATTGTAAAGAAGAAATAAAAAAAAAAAAAGTGTGAAAAAAAAGATATAAGAAAAAGCAAGAAAAAAATAGAGAATTTTAATAGAAAGAAAAAAATGAAAGTAAATCAACAAATAAGTTAAAAGAAAAAGAGAAAAAGGATTAATGAAAAATTATAAAAATATATACAACAAATAAAGGAAAAAGATATAAAATACGAAAGATGAAAAATAAAATAAAAATAAAAGAATGTGCACAAAAAAAGAAGTTTGAGGTTTTAAAATTATAAAGAAGAAATAAAAAAAAAGTGCAAACAAAAAGATTTAAGAAAAAGCAAGAAAAAAATAAAAAATGAAAATACAAAATATATAAAATAAAAATTGAGAAAAAAAATGAGAGAAATAAGAAAAAAAATAAAAAATGAAGAGGCAAAAATATGAAATAAAACAAGAAGAAAAAAAAATTTATAGAAAATTTTAAAACGAAGAAAAAAGTGAAGAAAAATTTGAAAGGAGAAAAAGTTAATGAAAAATTATAAAAATGCAACAAAAAATAACCGAGAATGATAAAATAAAAAAAGAAAAGAAAAATAAAAAATTTCAAAACTTAATAAAAATTTATGAAACTATAAAAAAAGAAAGAAATAAAAAAAGAAAAAAAATTAAAGCAAAAGAAAAAAGATAAATAAAGCACAAAAAAAGAAAAAAAAAACAAAAAATATAAAAAGTAAGAAAATAAAAAAGGACAAAAATTGAAGAAAAATTTCAAAAATGAAATGGAATGACAAAATGAAAAAAAATTAGTTTAAAAAGGAACAAAAAATTGAAAAACATATAAGACCTAATAATAAAACAATATAAAAAGTGCGACAAAAAATTAAAAAAGAGAAAATTTAATGCAAAATAAAAAAAAGTATGAGAATTTAAAAACGCAAATAAGAAATGAAAGGAAATTTGTGAAAAAAAAAAGGAATAAAAATGAAAAGACAAAAGATTTGGAATAAAAAACAGAAAAATAAAAATTTTTAAAATAACGAAAAAATTAAAACGAGTAAAAATGAAAGCATATGAAAAAAAAGTAAAAAGAAGGAAAATTTTGAAGGGAAAAAGTTATTAAAAAATTACAAAGTAGGACAAAAATAGCAAGAAAAATAATAAAATAAAAAAGATTCAAAAAATAAAAATAAAAAATTTTGAACTTTATAAAAATTTGTAAAATATAAATAAAAATAAATGGAAAAATAAATTAAGATAAAATATTAATATGGAAGAAAAAATTAAATAAAATACCAAAAAAGCAAAAAATAAAAAAGTAAGATATTAAAAAATTAGCGAATAAAAAAATACAAAAGACAAAATGAATAAAAATTTCGAATACAAAATAGAAAAAACTTTTAGTTGAGAATATACAAAGAAAAACAACAAAAATATAACAAATATAGGAAAAAGATATAAAAAATCAAAGATAAAAAAAATAAAATAAAAGTTAATAAAAAATATAAATAAAAACAAAAAGAAAGTGCACAAAAAAAGTCTAATAATTTAAAAATGCAAATAAGAAATGAAAGGAAATTTGTGAAAAAATAAGAAAAGAATAAAAATGAAAAGACAAAAGATTTGGAATAAAAAAAGAAAAAAGAAATGTAAAAAATTTTAAAACAACGAAAAAATTAAAACAAGTAAAACTGAAAGCATAGGAAAAAAAAAAAAAAAAGCAAAAGAAAGAAAATTTCAAAGGGAAAAAGTTATTGAAAAATTAGAACATAGAACAAAAAAAAAATGAAAATGAAAAAATAAAAAAGATTCAAAAAATAGAAATAAAAAATTTTAAATTTTATAAAAATTTTTAAAAATATGAATAAAAAACAAATAAAAAATAGTAATATAAAAGAAAAAAATAAATAAAATACCAAAAAATGGAAAAAGATAAAAAAGTAAGAAAATAAAAAATTAGCAAATGAAAAGAATATAAAAAGACAAAATGAATAAGAATTTGACATATAAAATAGAAAAAACTTTTAGTTTAAAGAAAAAAATAAAATAAAAACAAAAGGAAGTGCACAAAAAAAGAAGTTTGAGGTTTTAAAATTGTAAAGAAGAAATAAAAAAAAAAAAAGTGTGAAAAAAAAGATATAAGAAAAAGCAAGAAAAAAATAGAGAATTTTAATAGAAAGAAAAAAATGAAAGTAAATCAACAAATAAGTTAAAAGAAAAAGAGAAAAAGGATTAATGAAAAATTATAAAAATATATACAACAAATAAAGGAAAAAGATATAAAATACGAAAGATGAAAAATAAAATAAAAATAAAAGAATGTGCACAAAAAAAGAAGTTTGAGGTTTTAAAATTATAAAGAAGAAATAAAAAAAAAGTGCAAACAAAAAGATTTAAGAAAAAGCAAGAAAAAAATAAAAAATGAAAATACAAAATATATAAAATAAAAATTGAGAAAAAAAATGAGAGAAATAAGAAAAAAAATAAAAAATGAAGAGGCAAAAATATGAAATAAAACAAGAAGAAAAAAAAATTTATAGAAAATTTTAAAACGAAGAAAAAAGTGAAGAAAAATTTGAAAGGAGAAAAAGTTAATGAAAAATTATAAAAATGCAACAAAAAATAACCGAGAATGATAAAATAAAAAAAGAAAAGAAAAATAAAAAATTTCAAAACTTAATAAAAATTTATGAAACTATAAAAAAAGAAAGAAATAAAAAAAGAAAAAAAATTAAAGCAAAAGAAAAAAGATAAATAAAGCACAAAAAAAGAAAAAAAAAACAAAAAATATAAAAAGTAAGAAAATAAAAAAGGACAAAAATTGAAGAAAAATTTCAAAAATGAAATGGAATGACAAAATGAAAAAAAAATAGTTTAAAAAGGAACAAAAAATTGAAAAACATATAAGACCTAATAATAAAACAATATAAAAAGTGCGACAAAAAATTAAAAAAGAGAAAATTTAATGCAAAATAAAAAAAAGTATGAGAATTTAAAAACGCAAATAAGAAATGAAAGGAAATTTGTGAAAAAAAAAAGGAATAAAAATGAAAAGACAAAAGATTTGGAATAAAAAACAGAAAAATAAAAATTTTTAAAATAACGAAAAAATTAAAACGAGTAAAAATGAAAGCATATGAAAAAAAAGTAAAAAGAAGGAAAATTTTGAAGGGAAAAAGTTATTAAAAAATTACAAAGTAGGACAAAAATAGCAAGAAAAATAATAAAATAAAAAAGATTCAAAAAATAAAAATAAAAAATTTTGAACTTTATAAAAATTTGTAAAATATAAATAAAAATAAATGGAAAAATAAATTAAGATAAAATATTAATATGGAAGAAAAAATTAAATAAAATACCAAAAAAGCAAAAAATAAAAAAGTAAGATATTAAAAAATTAGCGAATAAAAAAATACAAAAGACAAAATGAATAAAAATTTCGAATACAAAATAGAAAAAACTTTTAGTTGAGAATATACAAAGAAAAACAACAAAAATATAACAAATATAGGAAAAAGATATAAAAAATCAAAGATAAAAAAAATAAAATAAAAGTTAATAAAAAATATAAATAAAAACAAAAAGAAAGTGCACAAAAAAAGTCTAATAATTTAAAAATGCAAATAAGAAATGAAAGGAAATTTGTGAAAAAATAAGAAAAGAATAAAAATGAAAAGACAAAAGATTTGGAATAAAAAAAGAAAAAAGAAATGTAAAAAATTTTAAAACAACGAAAAAATTAAAACAAGTAAAACTGAAAGCATAGGAAAAAAAAAAAAAAAAGCAAAAGAAAGAAAATTTCAAAGGGAAAAAGTTATTGAAAAATTAGAACATAGAACAAAAAAAAAATGAAAATGAAAAAATAAAAAAGATTCAAAAAATAGAAATAAAAAATTTTAAATTTTATAAAAATTTTTAAAAATATGAATAAAAAACAAATAAAAAATAGTAATATAAAAGAAAAAAATAAATAAAATACCAAAAAATGGAAAAAGATAAAAAAGTAAGAAAATAAAAAATTAGCAAATGAAAAGAATATAAAAAGACAAAATGAATAAGAATTTGACATATAAAATAGAAAAAACTTTTAGTTTAAAGAAAAAAATAAAATAAAAACAAAAGGAAGTGCACAAAAAAAGAAGTTTGAGGTTTTAAAATTGTAAAGAAGAAATAAAAAAAAAAAAAGTGTGAAAAAAAAGATATAAGAAAAAGCAAGAAAAAAATAGAGAATTTTAATAGAAAGAAAAAAATGAAAGTAAATCAACAAATAAGTTAAAAGAAAAAGAGAAAAAGGATTAATGAAAAATTATAAAAATATATACAACAAATAAAGGAAAAAGATATAAAATACGAAAGATGAAAAATAAAATAAAAATAAAAGAATGTGCACAAAAAAAGAAGTTTGAGGTTTTAAAATTATAAAGAAGAAATAAAAAAAAAGTGCAAACAAAAAGATTTAAGAAAAAGCAAGAAAAAAATAAAAAATGAAAATACAAAATATATAAAATAAAAATTGAGAAAAAAAATGAGAGAAATAAGAAAAAAAATAAAAAATGAAGAGGCAAAAATATGAAATAAAACAAGAAGAAAAAAAAATTTATAGAAAATTTTAAAACGAAGAAAAAAGTGAAGAAAAATTTGAAAGGAGAAAAAGTTAATGAAAAATTATAAAAATGCAACAAAAAATAACCGAGAATGATAAAATAAAAAAAGAAAAGAAAAATAAAAAATTTCAAAACTTAATAAAAATTTATGAAACTATAAAAAAAGAAAGAAATAAAAAAAGAAAAAAAAATTAAAGCAAAAGAAAAAAGATAAATAAAGCACAAAAAAAGAAAAAAAAAACAAAAAATATAAAAAGTAAGAAAATAAAAAAGGACAAAAATTGAAGAAAAATTTCAAAAATGAAATGGAATGACAAAATGAAAAAAAAATAGTTTAAAAAGGAACAAAAAATTGAAAAACATATAAGACCTAATAATAAAACAATATAAAAAGTGCGACAAAAAATTAAAAAAGAGAAAATTTAATGCAAAATAAAAAAAGTATGAGAATTTAAAAACGCAAATAAGAAATGAAAGGAAATTTGTGAAAAAAAAAAGGAATAAAAATGAAAAGACAAAAGATTTGGAATAAAAAACAGAAAAATAAAAATTTTTAAAATAACGAAAAAATTAAAACGAGTAAAAATGAAAGCATATGAAAAAAAAGTAAAAAGAAGGAAAATTTTGAAGGGAAAAAGTTATTAAAAAATTACAAAGTAGGACAAAAATAGCAAGAAAAATAATAAAATAAAAAAGATTCAAAAAATAAAAATAAAAAATTTTGAACTTTATAAAAATTTGTAAAATATAAATAAAAATAAATGGAAAAATAAATTAAGATAAAATATTAATATGGAAGAAAAAATTAAATAAAATACCAAAAAAGCAAAAAATAAAAAAGTAAGATATTAAAAAATTAGCGAATAAAAAAATACAAAAGACAAAATGAATAAAAATTTCGAATACAAAATAGAAAAAACTTTTAGTTGAGAATATACAAAGAAAAACAACAAAAATATAACAAATATAGGAAAAAGATATAAAAAATCAAAGATAAAAAAAATAAAATAAAAGTTAATAAAAAATATAAATAAAAACAAAAAGAAAGTGCACAAAAAAAGTCTAATAATTTAAAAATGCAAATAAGAAATGAAAGGAAATTTGTGAAAAAATAAGAAAAGAATAAAAATGAAAAGACAAAAGATTTGGAATAAAAAAAGAAAAAAGAAATGTAAAAAATTTTAAAACAACGAAAAAATTAAAACAAGTAAAACTGAAAGCATAGGAAAAAAAAAAAAAAAGCAAAAGAAAGAAAATTTCAAAGGGAAAAAGTTATTGAAAAATTAGAACATAGAACAAAAAAAAAAATGAAAATGAAAAAATAAAAAAGATTCAAAAAATAGAAATAAAAAATTTTAAATTTTATAAAAATTTTTAAAAATATGAATAAAAAACAAATAAAAAATAGTAATATAAAAGAAAAAAATAAATAAAATACCAAAAAATGGAAAAAGATAAAAAAGTAAGAAAATAAAAAATTAGCAAATGAAAAGAATATAAAAAGACAAAATGAATAAGAATTTGACATATAAAATAGAAAAAACTTTTAGTTTAAAGAAAAAAATAAAATAAAAACAAAAGGAAGTGCACAAAAAAAGAAGTTTGAGGTTTTAAAATTGTAAAGAAGAAATAAAAAAAAAAAAAGTGTGAAAAAAAAGATATAAGAAAAAGCAAGAAAAAAATAGAGAATTTTAATAGAAAGAAAAAAATGAAAGTAAATCAACAAATAAGTTAAAAGAAAAAGGATTAATGAAAAATTATAAAAATATATACAACAAATAAAGGAAAAAGATATAAAATACGAAAGATGAAAAATAAAATAAAAGTTAATAAAAAATATAAATAAAAATAAAAGAATGTGCACAAAAAAAGAAGTTTGAGGTTTTAAAATTATAAAGAAGAAATAAAAAAAAAGTGCAAACAAAAAGATTTAAGAAAAAGCAAGAAAAAAATAAAAAATGAAAATACAAAATATATAAAATAAAAATTGAGAAAAAAAATGAGAGAAATAAGAAAAAAAATAAAAAATGAAGAGGCAAAAATATGAAATAAAACAAGAAGAAAAAAAAATTTATAGAAAATTTTAAAACGAAGAAAAAAGTGAAGAAAAATTTGAAAGGAGAAAAAGTTAATGAAAAATTATAAAAATGCAACAAAAAATAACCGAGAATGATAAAATAAAAAAAGAAAAGAAAAATAAAAAATTTCAAAACTTAATAAAAATTTATGAAACTATAAAAAAAGAAAGAAATAAAAAAAGAAAAAAAATTAAAGCAAAAGAAAAAAGATAAATAAAGCACAAAAAAAGAAAAAAAAAACAAAAAATATAAAAAGTAAGAAAATAAAAAAGGACAAAAATTGAAGAAAAATTTCAAAAATGAAATGGAATGACAAAATGAAAAAAAATTAGTTTAAAAAGGAACAAAAAATTGAAAAACATATAAGACCTAATAATAAAACAATATAAAAAGTGCGACAAAAAATAAAAAAAGAGAAAATTTAATGCAAAATAAAAAAAGTATGAGAATTTAAAAACGCAAATAAGAAATGAAAGGAAATTTGTGAAAAAAAAAAGGAATAAAAATGAAAAGACAAAAGATTTGGAATAAAAAACAGAAAAATAAAAATTTTTAAAATAACGAAAAAATTAAAACGAGTAAAAATGAAAGCATATGAAAAAAAAGTAAAAAGAAGGAAAATTTTGAAGGGAAAAAGTTATTAAAAAATTACAAAGTAGGACAAAAATAGCAAGAAAAATAATAAAATAAAAAAGATTCAAAAAATAAAAATAAAAAATTTTGAACTTTATAAAAATTTGTAAAATATAAATAAAAATAAATGGAAAAATAAATTAAGATAAAATATTAATATGGAAGAAAAAATTAAATAAAATACCAAAAAAGCAAAAAATAAAAAAGTAAGATATTAAAAAATTAGCGAATAAAAAAATACAAAAGACAAAATGAATAAAAATTTCGAATACAAAATAGAAAAAACTTTTAGTTGAGAATATACAAAGAAAAACAACAAAAATATAACAAATATAGGAAAAAGATATAAAAAATCAAAGATAAAAAAAATAAAATAAAAGTTAATAAAAAATATAAATAAAAACAAAAAGAAAGTGCACAAAAAAAGTCTAATAATTTAAAAATGCAAATAAGAAATGAAAGGAAATTTGTGAAAAAATAAGAAAAGAATAAAAATGAAAAGACAAAAGATTTGGAATAAAAAAAGAAAAAAGAAATGTAAAAAATTTTAAAACAACGAAAAAATTAAAACAAGTAAAACTGAAAGCATAGGAAAAAAAAAAAAAAAGCAAAAGAAAGAAAATTTCAAAGGGAAAAAGTTATTGAAAAATTAGAACATAGAACAAAAAAAAAAATGAAAATGAAAAAATAAAAAAGATTCAAAAAATAGAAATAAAAAATTTTAAATTTTATAAAATTTTTTAAAAATATGAATAAAAAACAAATAAAAAATAGTAATATAAAAGAAAAAAAATAAATAAAATACCAAAAAATGGAAAAAGATAAAAAAAAAGTAAGAAAATAAAAAATTAGCAAATGAAAAGAATATAAAAAGACAAAATGAATAAGAATTTGACATATAAAATAGAAAAAACTTTTAGTTTAAAGAAAAAAATAAAATAAAAACAAAAGGAAGTGCACAAAAAAAGAAGTTTGAGGTTTTAAAATTGTAAAGAAGAAATAAAAAAAAAAAAAAGTGTGAAAAAAAAGATATAAGAAAAAGCAAGAAAAAAATAGAGAATTTTAATAGAAAGAAAAAAATGAAAGTAAATCAACAAATAAGTTAAAAGAAAAAGAGAAAAAGGATTAATGAAAAATTATAAAAATATATACAACAAATAAAGGAAAAAGATATAAAATACGAAAGATGAAAAATAAAATAAAAGTTAATAAAAAATATAAATAAAAATAAAAGAATGTGCACAAAAAAAGAAGTTTGAGGTTTTAAAATTATAAAGAAGAAATAAAAAAAAAAGTGCAAACAAAAAGATTTAAGAAAAAGCAAGAAAAAAATAAAAAATGAAAATACAAAATATATAAAATAAAAATTGAGAAAAACAATGAGAGAAATAAGAAAAAAAATAAAAAATGAAGAGGCAAAAATATGAAATAAAACAAGAAGAAAAAAAAATTTATAGAAAATTTTAAAACGAAGAAAAAAGTGAAGAAAAATTTGAAAGGAGAAAAAGTTAATGAAAAATTATAAAAATGCAACAAAAAATAACCGAGAATGATAAAATAAAAAAAGAAAAGAAAAATAAAAAATTTCAAAACTTAATAAAAATTTATGAAACTATAAAAAAAGAAAGAAATAAAAAAAGAAAAAAAATTAAAGCAAAAGAAAAAAGATAAATAAAGCACAAAAAAAGAAAAAAAAAACAAAAAATATAAAAAGTAAGAAAATAAAAAAGGACAAAAATTGAAGAAAAATTTCAAAAATGAAATGGAATGACAAAATGAAAAAAAATTAGTTTAAAAAGGAACAAAAAATTGAAAAACATATAAGACCTAATAATAAAACAATATAAAAAGTGCGACAAAAAATAAAAAAAGAGAAAATTTAATGCAAAATAAAAAAAGTATGAGAATTTAAAAACGCAAATAAGAAATGAAAGGAAATTTGTGAAAAAAAAAAGGAATAAAAATGAAAAGACAAAAGATTTGGAATAAAAAACAGAAAAATAAAAATTTTTAAAATAACGAAAAAATTAAAACGAGTAAAAATGAAAGCATATGAAAAAAAAGTAAAAAGAAGGAAAATTTTGAAGGGAAAAAGTTATTAAAAAATTACAAAGTAGGACAAAAATAGCAAGAAAAATAATAAAATAAAAAAGATTCAAAAAATAAAAATAAAAAATTTTGAACTTTATAAAAATTTGTAAAATATAAATAAAAATAAATGGAAAAATAAATTAAGATAAAATATTAATATGGAAGAAAAAATTAAATAAAATACCAAAAAAGCAAAAAATAAAAAAGTAAGATATTAAAAAATTAGCGAATAAAAAAATACAAAAGACAAAATGAATAAAAATTTCGAATACAAAATAGAAAAAACTTTTAGTTGAGAATATACAAAGAAAAACAACAAAAATATAACAAATATAGGAAAAAGATATAAAAAATCAAAGATAAAAAAAATAAAATAAAAGTTAATAAAAAATATAAATAAAAACAAAAAGAAAGTGCACAAAAAAAGTCTAATAATTTAAAAATGCAAATAAGAAATGAAAGGAAATTTGTGAAAAAATAAGAAAAGAATAAAAATGAAAAGACAAAAGATTTGGAATAAAAAAAGAAAAAAGAAATGTAAAAAATTTTAAAACAACGAAAAAATTAAAACAAGTAAAACTGAAAGCATAGGAAAAAAAAAAAAAAAGCAAAAGAAAGAAAATTTCAAAGGGAAAAAGTTATTGAAAAATTAGAACATAGAACAAAAAAAAAAATGAAAATGAAAAAATAAAAAAGATTCAAAAAATAGAAATAAAAAATTTTAAATTTTATAAAATTTTTTAAAAATATGAATAAAAAACAAATAAAAAATAGTAATATAAAAGAAAAAAAATAAATAAAATACCAAAAAATGGAAAAAGATAAAAAAAAAGTAAGAAAATAAAAAATTAGCAAATGAAAAGAATATAAAAAGACAAAATGAATAAGAATTTGACATATAAAATAGAAAAAACTTTTAGTTTAAAGAAAAAAATAAAATAAAAACAAAAGGAAGTGCACAAAAAAAGAAGTTTGAGGTTTTAAAATTGTAAAGAAGAAATAAAAAAAAAAAAAAGTGTGAAAAAAAAGATATAAGAAAAAGCAAGAAAAAAATAGAGAATTTTAATAGAAAGAAAAAAATGAAAGTAAATCAACAAATAAGTTAAAAGAAAAAGAGAAAAAGGATTAATGAAAAATTATAAAAATATATACAACAAATAAAGGAAAAAGATATAAAATACGAAAGATGAAAAATAAAATAAAAGTTAATAAAAAATATAAATAAAAATAAAAGAATGTGCACAAAAAAAGAAGTTTGAGGTTTTAAAATTATAAAGAAGAAATAAAAAAAAAAGTGCAAACAAAAAGATTTAAGAAAAAGCAAGAAAAAAATAAAAAATGAAAATACAAAATATATAAAATAAAAATTGAGAAAAACAATGAGAGAAATAAGAAAAAAAATAAAAAATGAAGAGGCAAAAATATGAAATAAAACAAGAAGAAAAAAAAATTTATAGAAAATTTTAAAACGAAGAAAAAAGTGAAGAAAAATTTGAAAGGAGAAAAAGTTAATGAAAAATTATAAAAATGCAACAAAAAATAACCGAGAATGATAAAATAAAAAAAGAAAAGAAAAATAAAAAATTTCAAAACTTAATAAAAATTTATGAAACTATAAAAAAAGAAAGAAATAAAAAAAGAAAAAAAATTAAAGCAAAAGAAAAAAGATAAATAAAGCACAAAAAAAGAAAAAAAAAACAAAAAATATAAAAAGTAAGAAAATAAAAAAGGACAAAAATTGAAGAAAAATTTCAAAAATGAAATGGAATGACAAAATGAAAAAAAATTAGTTTAAAAAGGAACAAAAAATTGAAAAACATATAAGACCTAATAATAAAACAATATAAAAAGTGCGACAAAAAATAAAAAAAGAGAAAATTTAATGCAAAATAAAAAAAGTATGAGAATTTAAAAACGCAAATAAGAAATGAAAGGAAATTTGTGAAAAAAAAAAGGAATAAAAATGAAAAGACAAAAGATTTGGAATAAAAAACAGAAAAATAAAAATTTTTAAAATAACGAAAAAATTAAAACGAGTAAAAATGAAAGCATATGAAAAAAAAGTAAAAAGAAGGAAAATTTTGAAGGGAAAAAGTTATTAAAAAATTACAAAGTAGGACAAAAATAGCAAGAAAAATAATAAAATAAAAAAGATTCAAAAAATAAAAATAAAAAATTTTGAACTTTATAAAAATTTGTAAAATATAAATAAAAATAAATGGAAAAATAAATTAAGATAAAATATTAATATGGAAGAAAAAATTAAATAAAATACCAAAAAAGCAAAAAATAAAAAAGTAAGATATTAAAAAATTAGCGAATAAAAAAATACAAAAGACAAAATGAATAAAAATTTCGAATACAAAATAGAAAAAACTTTTAGTTGAGAATATACAAAGAAAAACAACAAAAATATAACAAATATAGGAAAAAGATATAAAAAATCAAAGATAAAAAAAATAAAATAAAAGTTAATAAAAAATATAAATAAAAACAAAAAGAAAGTGCACAAAAAAAGTCTAATAATTTAAAAATGCAAATAAGAAATGAAAGGAAATTTGTGAAAAAATAAGAAAAGAATAAAAATGAAAAGACAAAAGATTTGGAATAAAAAAAGAAAAAAGAAATGTAAAAAATTTTAAAACAACGAAAAAATTAAAACAAGTAAAACTGAAAGCATAGGAAAAAAAAAAAAAAAGCAAAAGAAAGAAAATTTCAAAGGGAAAAAGTTATTGAAAAATTAGAACATAGAACAAAAAAAAAAAATGAAAATGAAAAAATAAAAAAGATTCAAAAAATAGAAATAAAAAATTTTAAATTTTATAAAATTTTTTAAAAATATGAATAAAAAACAAATAAAAAATAGTAATATAAAAGAAAAAAAATAAATAAAATACCAAAAAATGGAAAAAGATAAAAAAAAAGTAAGAAAATAAAAAATTAGCAAATGAAAAGAATATAAAAAGACAAAATGAATAAGAATTTGACATATAAAATAGAAAAAACTTTTAGTTTAAAGAAAAAAATAAAATAAAAACAAAAGGAAGTGCACAAAAAAAGAAGTTTGAGGTTTTAAAATTGTAAAGAAGAAATAAAAAAAAAAAAAAGTGTGAAAAAAAAGATATAAGAAAAAGCAAGAAAAAAATAGAGAATTTTAATAGAAAGAAAAAAATGAAAGTAAATCAACAAATAAGTTAAAAGAAAAAGAGAAAAAGGATTAATGAAAAATTATAAAAATATATACAACAAATAAAGGAAAAAGATATAAAATACGAAAGATGAAAAATAAAATAAAAGTTAATAAAAAATATAAATAAAAAAAAAAGAATGTGCACAAAAAAAGAAGTTTGAGGTTTTAAAATTATAAAGAAGAAATAAAAAAAAAAGTGCAAACAAAAAGATTTAAGAAAAAGCAAGAAAAAAATAAAAAATGAAAATACAAAATATATAAAATAAAAATTGAGAAAAACAATGAGAGAAATAAGAAAAAAAATAAAAAATGAAGAGGCAAAAATATGAAATAAAACAAGAAGAAAAAAAAATTTATAGAAAATTTTAAAACGAAGAAAAAAGTGAAGAAAAATTTGAAAGGAGAAAAAGTTAATGAAAAATTATAAAAATGCAACAAAAAATAACCGAGAATGATAAAATAAAAAAAGAAAAGAAAAATAAAAAATTTCAAAACTTAATAAAAATTTATGAAACTATAAAAAAAGAAAAAAAAATTAAAGCAAAAGAAAAAAGATAAATAAAGCACAAAAAAAGAAAAAAAAAACAAAAAATATAAAAAGTAAGAAAATAAAAAAGGACAAAAATTGAAGAAAAATTTCAAAAATGAAATGGAATGACAAAATGAAAAAAAATTAGTTTAAAAAGGAACAAAAAATTGAAAAACATATAAGACCTAATAATAAAACAATATAAAAAGTGCGACAAAAAATAAAAAAAGAGAAAATTTAATGCAAAATAAAAAAAGTATGAGAATTTAAAAACGCAAATAAGAAATGAAAGG
The DNA here is from genome assembly GCF_047325235.1 of Durio zibethinus. Taxonomy (NCBI): domain Eukaryota; kingdom Viridiplantae; phylum Streptophyta; class Magnoliopsida; order Malvales; family Malvaceae; genus Durio; species Durio zibethinus. The sequence goes on from NW_028322654.1 coordinate 479,888, forward strand.
AAATTTGTGAAAAAAAAAAGGAATAAAAATGAAAAGACAAAAGATTTGGAATAAAAAACAGAAAAATAAAAATTTTTAAAATAACGAAAAAATTAAAACGAGTAAAAATGAAAGCATATGAAAAAAAAGTAAAAAGAAGGAAAATTTTGAAGGGAAAAAGTTATTAAAAAATTACAAAGTAGGACAAAAATAGCAAGAAAAATAATAAAATAAAAAAGATTCAAAAAATAAAAATAAAAAATTTTGAACTTTATAAAAATTTGTAAAATATAAATAAAAATAAATGGAAAAATAAATTAAGATAAAATATTAATATGGAAGAAAAAATTAAATAAAATACCAAAAAAGCAAAAAATAAAAAAGTAAGATATTAAAAAATTAGCGAATAAAAAAATACAAAAGACAAAATGAATAAAAATTTCGAATACAAAATAGAAAAAACTTTTAGTTGAGAATATACAAAGAAAAACAACAAAAATATAACAAATATAGGAAAAAGATATAAAAAATCAAAGATAAAAAAAATAAAATAAAAGTTAATAAAAAATATAAATAAAAACAAAAAGAAAGTGCACAAAAAAAGTCTAATAATTTAAAAATGCAAATAAGAAATGAAAGGAAATTTGTGAAAAAATAAGAAAAGAATAAAAATGAAAAGACAAAAGATTTGGAATAAAAAAAGAAAAAAGAAATGTAAAAAATTTTAAAACAACGAAAAAATTAAAACAAGTAAAACTGAAAGCATAGGAAAAAAAAAAAAAAAGCAAAAGAAAGAAAATTTCAAAGGGAAAAAGTTATTGAAAAATTAGAACATAGAACAAAAAAAAAAAATGAAAATGAAAAAATAAAAAAGATTCAAAAAATAGAAATAAAAAATTTTAAATTTTATAAAATTTTTTAAAAATATGAATAAAAAACAAATAAAAAATAGTAATATAAAAGAAAAAAAATAAATAAAATACCAAAAAATGGAAAAAGATAAAAAAAAAGTAAGAAAATAAAAAATTAGCAAATGAAAAGAATATAAAAAGACAAAATGAATAAGAATTTGACATATAAAATAGAAAAAACTTTTAGTTTAAAGAAAAAAATAAAATAAAAACAAAAGGAAGTGCACAAAAAAAGAAGTTTGAGGTTTTAAAATTGTAAAGAAGAAATAAAAAAAAAAAAAAGTGTGAAAAAAAAGATATAAGAAAAAGCAAGAAAAAAATAGAGAATTTTAATAGAAAGAAAAAAATGAAAGTAAATCAACAAATAAGTTAAAAGAAAAAGAGAAAAAGGATTAATGAAAAATTATAAAAATATATACAACAAATAAAGGAAAAAGATATAAAATACGAAAGATGAAAAATAAAATAAAAGTTAATAAAAAATATAAATAAAAAAAAAAGAATGTGCACAAAAAAAGAAGTTTGAGGTTTTAAAATTATAAAGAAGAAATAAAAAAAAAAGTGCAAACAAAAAGATTTAAGAAAAAGCAAGAAAAAAATAAAAAATGAAAATACAAAATATATAAAATAAAAATTGAGAAAAACAATGAGAGAAATAAGAAAAAAAATAAAAAATGAAGAGGCAAAAATATGAAATAAAACAAGAAGAAAAAAAAATTTATAGAAAATTTTAAAACGAAGAAAAAAGTGAAGAAAAATTTGAAAGGAGAAAAAGTTAATGAAAAATTATAAAAATGCAACAAAAAATAACCGAGAATGATAAAATAAAAAAAGAAAAGAAAAATAAAAAATTTCAAAACTTAATAAAAATTTATGAAACTATAAAAAAAGAAAGAAATAAAAAAATAAAAATAAAAAAAGAAAAAAAATTAAAGCAAAAGAAAAAAGATAAATAAAGCACAAAAAAAGAAAAAAAAACAAAAAATATAAAAAGTAAGAAAATAAAAAAGGACAAAAATTGAAGAAAAATTTCAAAAATGAAATGGAATGACAAAATGAAAAAAAATTAGTTTAAAAAGGAACAAAAAATTGAAAAACATATAAGACCTAATAATAAAACAATATAAAAAGTGCGACAAAAAATTAAAAAAGAGAAAATTTAATGCAAAATAAAAAAAGTATGAGAATTTAAAAACGCAAATAAGAAATGAAAGGAAATTTGTGAAAAAAAAAAGGAATAAAAATGAAAAGACAAAAGATTTGGAATAAAAAACAGAAAAATAAAAATTTTTAAAATAACGAAAAAATTAAAACGAGTAAAAATGAAAGCATATGAAAAAAAAGTAAAAAGAAGGAAAATTTTGAAGGGAAAAAGTTATTAAAAAATTACAAAGTAGGACAAAAATAGCAAGAAAAATAATAAAATAAAAAAGATTCAAAAAATAAAAATAAAAAATTTTGAACTTTATAAAAATTTGTAAAATATAAATAAAAATAAATGGAAAAATAAATTAAGATAAAATATTAATATGGAAGAAAAAATTAAATAAAATACCAAAAAAGCAAAAAATAAAAAAGTAAGATATTAAAAAATTAGCGAATAAAAAAATACAAAAGACAAAATGAATAAAAATTTCGAATACAAAATAGAAAAAACTTTTAGTTCAGAATATACAAAGAAAAACAACAAAAATATAACAAATATAGGAAAAAGATATAAAAAATCAAAGATAAAAAAAATAAAATAAAAGTTAATAAAAAATATAAATAAAAACAAAAAGAAAGTGCACAAAAAAAGTCTAATAATTTAAAAATGCAAATAAGAAATGAAAGGAAATTTGTGAAAAAATAAGAAAAGAATAAAAATGAAAAGACAAAAGATTTGGAATAAAAAAAGAAAAAAGAAATGTAAAAAATTTTAAAACAACGAAAAAATTAAAACAAGTAAAACTGAAAGCATAGGAAAAAAAAAAAAAAAGCAAAAGAAAGAAAATTTCAAAGGGAAAAAGTTATTGAAAAATTAGAACATAGAACAAAAAAAAAATGATAATGAAAAAATAAAAAAGATTCAAAAAATAGAAATAAAAAATTTTAAATTTTATAAAATTTTTTAAAAATATGAATAAAAAACAAATAAAAAATAGTAATATAAAAGAAAAAAAATAAATAAAATACCAAAAAATGGAAAAAGATAAAAAAAAAGTAAGAAAATAAAAAATTAGCAAATGAAAAGAATATAAAAAGACAAAATGAATAAGAATTTGACATATAAAATAGAAAAAACTTTTAGTTTAAAGAAAAAAATAAAATAAAAACAAAAGGAAGTGCACAAAAAAAGAAGTTTGAGGTTTTAAAATTGTAAAGAAGAAATAAAAAAAAAAAAGTGTGAAAAAAAAGATATAAGAAAAAGCAAGAAAAAAATAGAGAATTTTAATAGAAAGAAAAAAATGAAAGTAAATCAACAAATAAGTTAAAAGAAAAAGAGAAAAAGGATTAATGAAAAATTATAAAAATATATACAACAAATAAAGGAAAAAGATATAAAATACGAAAGATGAAAAATAAAATAAAAGTTAATAAAAAATATAAATAAAAAAAAAAGAATGTGCACAAAAAAAGAAGTTTGAGGTTTTAAAATTATAACGAAGAAATAAAAAAAAAAGTGCAAACAAAAAGATTTAAGAAAAAGCAAGAAAAAAATAAAAAATGAAAATACAAAATATATAAAATAAAAATTGAGAAAAACAATGAGAGAAATAAGAAAAAAAATAAAAAATGAAGAGGCAAAAATATGAAATAAAACAAGAAGAAAAAAAAATTTATAGAAAATTTTAAAACGAAGAAAAAAGTGAAGAAAAATTTGAAAGGAGAAAAAGTTAATGAAAAATTATAAAAATGCAACAAAAAATAACCGAGAATGATAAAATAAAAAAAGAAAAGAAAAATAAAAAATTTCAAAACTTAATAAAAATTTATGAAACTATAAAAAAAGAAAGAAATAAAAAAAGAAAAAAAATTAAAGCAAAAGAAAAAAGATAAATAAAGCACAAAAAAAGAAAAAAAAAACAAAAAATATAAAAAGTAAGAAAATAAAAAAGGACAAAAATTGAAGAAAAATTTCAAAAATGAAATGGAATGACAAAATGAAAAAAAATTAGTTTAAAAAGGAACAAAAAATTGAAAAACATATAAGACCTAATAATAAAACAATATAAAAAGTGCGACAAAAAATAAAAAAAGAGAAAATTTAATGCAAAATAAAAAAAGTATGAGAATTTAAAAACGCAAATAAGAAATGAAAGGAAATTTGTGAAAAAAAAAAGGAATAAAAATGAAAAGACAAAAGATTTGGAATAAAAAACAGAAAAATAAAAATTTTTAAAATAACGAAAAAATTAAAACGAGTAAAAATGAAAGCATATGAAAAAAAAGTAAAAAGAAGGAAAATTTTGAAGGGAAAAAGTTATTAAAAAATTACAAAGTAGGACAAAAATAGCAAGAAAAATAATAAAATAAAAAAGATTCAAAAAATAAAAATAAAAAATTTTGAACTTTATAAAAATTTGTAAAATATAAATAAAAATAAATGGAAAAATAAATTAAGATAAAATATTAATATGGAAGAAAAAATTAAATAAAATACCAAAAAAGCAAAAAATAAAAAAGTAAGATATTAAAAAATTAGCGAATAAAAAAATACAAAAGACAAAATGAATAAAAATTTCGAATACAAAATAGAAAAAACTTTTAGTTGAGAATATACAAAGAAAAACAACAAAAATATAACAAATATAGGAAAAAGATATAAAAAATCAAAGATAAAAAAAATAAAATAAAAGTTAATAAAAAATATAAATAAAAACAAAAAGAAAGTGCACAAAAAAAGTCTAATAATTTAAAAATGCAAATAAGAAATGAAAGGAAATTTGTGAAAAAATAAGAAAAGAATAAAAATGAAAAGACAAAAGATTTGGAATAAAAAAAGAAAAAAGAAATGTAAAAAATTTTAAAACAACGAAAAAATTAAAACAAGTAAAACTGAAAGCATAGGAAAAAAAAAAAAAAAGCAAAAGAAAGAAAATTTCAAAGGGAAAAAGTTATTGAAAAATTAGAACATAGAACAAAAAAAAAAAATGAAAATGAAAAAATAAAAAAGATTCAAAAAATAGAAATAAAAAATTTTAAATTTTATAAAATTTTTTAAAAATATGAATAAAAAACAAATAAAAAATAGTAATATAAAAGAAAAAAAATAAATAAAATACCAAAAAATGGAAAAAGATAAAAAAAAAGTAAGAAAATAAAAAATTAGCAAATGAAAAGAATATAAAAAGACAAAATGAATAAGAATTTGACATATAAAATAGAAAAAACTTTTAGTTTAAAGAAAAAAATAAAATAAAAACAAAAGGAAGTGCACAAAAAAAGAAGTTTGAGGTTTTAAAATTGTAAAGAAGAAATAAAAAAAAAAAAAAGTGTGAAAAAAAAGATATAAGAAAAAGCAAGAAAAAAATAGAGAATTTTAATAGAAAGAAAAAAATGAAAGTAAATCAACAAATAAGTTAAAAGAAAAAGAGAAAAAGGATTAATGAAAAATTATAAAAATATATACAACAAATAAAGGAAAAAGATATAAAATACGAAAGATGAAAAATAAAATAAAAGTTAATAAAAAATATAAATAAAAAAAAAAGAATGTGCACAAAAAAAGAAGTTTGAGGTTTTAAAATTATAAAGAAGAAATAAAAAAAAAAGTGCAAACAAAAAGATTTAAGAAAAAGCAAGAAAAAAATAAAAAATGAAAATACAAAATATATAAAATAAAAATTGAGAAAAACAATGAGAGAAATAAGAAAAAAAATAAAAAATGAAGAGGCAAAAATATGAAATAAAACAAGAAGAAAAAAAAATTTATAGAAAATTTTAAAACGAAGAAAAAAGTGAAGAAAAATTTGAAAGGAGAAAAAGTTAATGAAAAATTATAAAAATGCAACAAAAAATAACCGAGAATGATAAAATAAAAAAAGAAAAGAAAAATAAAAAATTTCAAAACTTAATAAAAATTTATGAAACTATAAAAAAAGAAAGAAATAAAAAAATAAAAATAAAAAAAGAAAAAAAATTAAAGCAAAAGAAAAAAGATAAATAAAGCACAAAAAAAGAAAAAAAAACAAAAAATATAAAAAGTAAGAAAATAAAAAAGGACAAAAATTGAAGAAAAATTTCAAAAATGAAATGGAATGACAAAATGAAAAAAAATTAGTTTAAAAAGGAACAAAAAATTGAAAAACATATAAGACCTAATAATAAAACAATATAAAAAGTGCGACAAAAAATTAAAAAAGAGAAAATTTAATGCAAAATAAAAAAAGTATGAGAATTTAAAAACGCAAATAAGAAATGAAAGGAAATTTGTGAAAAAAAAAAGGAATAAAAATGAAAAGACAAAAGATTTGGAATAAAAAACAGAAAAATAAAAATTTTTAAAATAACGAAAAAATTAAAACGAGTAAAAATGAAAGCATATGAAAAAAAAGTAAAAAGAAGGAAAATTTTGAAGGGAAAAAGTTATTAAAAAATTACAAAGTAGGACAAAAATAGCAAGAAAAATAATAAAATAAAAAAGATTCAAAAAATAAAAATAAAAAATTTTGAACTTTATAAAAATTTGTAAAATATAAATAAAAATAAATGGAAAAATAAATTAAGATAAAATATTAATATGGAAGAAAAAATTAAATAAAATACCAAAAAAGCAAAAAATAAAAAAGTAAGATATTAAAAAATTAGCGAATAAAAAAATACAAAAGACAAAATGAATAAAAATTTCGAATACAAAATAGAAAAAACTTTTAGTTCAGAATATACAAAGAAAAACAACAAAAATATAACAAATATAGGAAAAAGATATAAAAAATCAAAGATAAAAAAAATAAAATAAAAGTTAATAAAAAATATAAATAAAAACAAAAAGAAAGTGCACAAAAAAAGTCTAATAATTTAAAAATGCAAATAAGAAATGAAAGGAAATTTGTGAAAAAATAAGAAAAGAATAAAAATGAAAAGACAAAAGATTTGGAATAAAAAAAGAAAAAAGAAATGTAAAAAATTTTAAAACAACGAAAAAATTAAAACAAGTAAAACTGAAAGCATAGGAAAAAAAAAAAAAAAGCAAAAGAAAGAAAATTTCAAAGGGAAAAAGTTATTGAAAAATTAGAACATAGAACAAAAAAAAAATGATAATGAAAAAATAAAAAAGATTCAAAAAATAGAAATAAAAAATTTTAAATTTTATAAAATTTTTTAAAAATATGAATAAAAAACAAATAAAAAATAGTAATATAAAAGAAAAAAAATAAATAAAATACCAAAAAATGGAAAAAGATAAAAAAAAAGTAAGAAAATAAAAAATTAGCAAATGAAAAGAATATAAAAAGACAAAATGAATAAGAATTTGACATATAAAATAGAAAAAACTTTTAGTTTAAAGAAAAAAATAAAATAAAAACAAAAGGAAGTGCACAAAAAAAGAAGTTTGAGGTTTTAAAATTGTAAAGAAGAAATAAAAAAAAAAAAAGTGTGAAAAAAAAGATATAAGAAAAAGCAAGAAAAAAATAGAGAATTTTAATAGAAAGAAAAAAATGAAAGTAAATCAACAAATAAGTTAAAAGAAAAAGAGAAAAAGGATTAATGAAAAATTATAAAAATATATACAACAAATAAAGGAAAAAGATATAAAATACGAAAGATGAAAAATAAAATAAAAGTTAATAAAAAATATAAATAAAAAAAAAAGAATGTGCACAAAAAAAGAAGTTTGAGGTTTTAAAATTATAACGAAGAAATAAAAAAAAAAGTGCAAACAAAAAGATTTAAGAAAAAGCAAGAAAAAAATAAAAAATGAAAATACAAAATATATAAAATAAAAATTGAGAAAAACAATGAGAGAAATAAGAAAAAAAATAAAAAATGAAGAGGCAAAAATATGAAATAAAACAAGAAGAAAAAAAAATTTATAGAAAATTTTAAAACGAAGAAAAAAGTGAAGAAAAATTTGAAAGGAGAAAAAGTTAATGAAAAATTATAAAAATGCAACAAAAAATAACCGAGAATGATAAAATAAAAAAAGAAAAGAAAAATAAAAAATTTCAAAACTTAATAAAAATTTATGAAACTATAAAAAAAGAAAGAAATAAAAAAAGAAAAAAAATTAAAGCAAAAGAAAAAAGATAAATAAAGCACAAAAAAAAACAAAAAAAACAAAAAATATAAAAAGTAAGAAAATAAAAAAGGACAAAAATTGAAGAAAAATTTCAAAAATGAAATGGAATGACAAAATGAAAAAAAATTAGTTTAAAAAGGAACAAAAAATTGAAAAACATATAAGACCTAATAATAAAACAATATAAAAAGTGCGACAAAAAATTAAAAAAGAGAAAATTTAATGCAAAATAAAAAAAGTATGAGAATTTAAAAACGCAAATAAGAAATGAAAGGAAATTTGTGAAAAAAAAAAGGAATAAAAATGAAAAGACAAAAGATTTGGAATAAAAAACAGAAAAATAAAAATTTTTAAAATAACGAAAAAATTAAAACGAGTAAAAATGAAAGCATATGAAAAAAAAGTAAAAAGAAGGAAAATTTTGAAGGGAAAAAGTTATTAAAAAATTACAAAGTAGGACAAAAATAGCAAGAAAAATAATAAAATAAAAAAGATTCAAAAAATAAAAATAAAAAATTTTGAACTTTATAAAAATTTGTAAAATATAAATAAAAATAAATGGAAAAATAAATTAAGATAAAATATTAATATGGAAGAAAAAATTAAATAAAATACCAAAAAAGCAAAAAATAAAAAAGTAAGATATTAAAAAATTAGCGAATAAAAAAATACAAAAGACAAAATGAATAAAAATTTCGAATACAAAATAGAAAAAACTTTTAGTTGAGAATATACAAAGAAAAACAACAAAAATATAACAAATATAGGAAAAAGATATAAAAAATCAAAGATAAAAAAAATAAAATAAAAGTTAATAAAAAATATAAATAAAAACAAAAAGAAAGTGCACAAAAAAAGTCTAATAATTTAAAAATGCAAATAAGAAATGAAAGGAAATTTGTGAAAAAATAAGAAAAGAATAAAAATGAAAAGACAAAAGATTTGGAATAAAAAAAGAAAAAAGAAATGTAAAAAATTTTAAAACAACGAAAAAATTAAAACAAGTAAAACTGAAAGCATAGGAAAAAAAAAAAAAAAGCAAAAGAAAGAAAATTTCAAAGGGAAAAAGTTATTGAAAAATTAGAACATAGAACAAAAAAAAAATGATAATGAAAAAATAAAAAAGATTCAAAAAATAGAAATAAAAAATTTTAAATTTTATAAAATTTTTTAAAAATATGAATAAAAAACAAATAAAAAATAGTAATATAAAAGAAAAAAAATAAATAAAATACCAAAAAATGGAAAAAGATAAAAAAAAAGTAAGAAAATAAAAAATTAGCAAATGAAAAGAATATAAAAAGACAAAATGAATAAGAATTTGACATATAAAATAGAAAAAACTTTTAGTTTAAAGAAAAAAATAAAATAAAAACAAAAGGAAGTGCACAAAAAAAGAAGTTTGAGGTTTTAAAATTGTAAAGAAGAAATAAAAAAAAAAAAAGTGTGAAAAAAAAGATATAAGAAAAAGCAAGAAAAAAATAGAGAATTTTAATAGAAAGAAAAAAATGAAAGTAAATCAACAAATAAGTTAAAAGAAAAAGAGAAAAAGGATTAATGAAAAATTATAAAAATATATACAACAAATAAAGGAAAAAGATATAAAATACGAAAGATGAAAAATAAAATAAAAGTTAATAAAAAATATAAATAAAAAAAAAAAGAATGTGCACAAAAAAAGAAGTTTGAGGTTTTAAAATTATAAAGAAGAAATAAAAAAAAAAGTGCAAACAAAAAGATTTAAGAAAAAGCAAGAAAAAAATAAAAAATGAAAATACAAAATATATAAAATAAAAATTGAGAAAAACAATGAGAGAAATAAGAAAAAAAATAAAAAATGAAGAGGCAAAAATATGAAATAAAACAAGAAGAAAAAAAAATTTATAGAAAATTTTAAAACGAAGAAAAAAGTGAAGAAAAATTTGAAAGGAGAAAAAGTTAATGAAAAATTATAAAAATGCAACAAAAAATAACCGAGAATGATAAAATAAAAAAAGAAAAGAAAAATAAAAAATTTCAAAACTTAATAAAAATTTATGAAACTATAAAAAAAGAAAAAAAAATTAAAGCAAAAGAAAAAAGATAAATAAAGCACAAAAAAAGAAAAAAAAAACAAAAAATATAAAAAGTAAGAAAATAAAAAAGGACAAAAATTGAAGAAAAATTTCAAAAATGAAATGGAATGACAAAATGAAAAAAAATTAGTTTAAAAAGGAACAAAAAATTGAAAAACATATAAGACCTAATAATAAAACAATATAAAAAGTGCGACAAAAAATTAAAAAAGAGAAAATTTAATGCAAAATAAAAAAAGTATGAGAATTTAAAAACGCAAATAAGAAATGAAAGGAAATTTGTGAAAAAAAAAGGAATAAAAATGAAAAGACAAAAGATTTGGAATAAAAAACAGAAAAATAAAAATTTTTAAAATAACGAAAAAATTAAAACGAGTAAAAATGAAAGCATATGAAAAAAAAGTAAAAAGAAGGAAAATTTTGAAGGGAAAAAGTTATTAAAAAATTACAAAGTAGGACAAAAATAGCAAGAAAAATAATAAAATAAAAAAGATTCAAAAAATAAAAATAAAAAATTTTGAACTTTATAAAAATTTGTAAAATATAAATAAAAATAAATGGAAAAATAAATTAAGATAAAATATTAATATGGAAGAAAAAATTAAATAAAATACCAAAAAAGCAAAAAATAAAAAAGTAAGATATTAAAAAATTAGCGAATAAAAAAATACAAAAGACAAAATGAATAAAAATTTCGAATACAAAATAGAAAAAACTTTTAGTTGAGAATATACAAAGAAAAACAACAAAAATATAACAAATATAGGAAAAAGATATAAAAAATCAAAGATAAAAAAATAAAATAAAAGTTAATAAAAAATATAAATAAAAACAAAAAGAAAGTGCACAAAAAAAGTCTAATAATTTAAAAATGCAAATAAGAAATGAAAGGAAATTTGTGAAAAAATAAGAAAAGAATAAAAATGAAAAGACAAAAGATTTGGAATAAAAAAAGAAAAAAGAAATGTAAAAAATTTTAAAACAACGAAAAAATTAAAACAAGTAAAACTGAAAGCATAGGAAAAAAAAAAAAAAAGCAAAAGAAAGAAAATTTCAAAGGGAAAAAGTTATTGAAAAATTAGAACATAGAACAAAAAAAAAATGAAAATGAAAAAATAAAAAAGATTCAAAAAATAGAAATAAAAAATTTTAAATTTTATAAAATTTTTTAAAAATATGAATAAAAAACAAATAAAAAATAGTAATATAAAAGAAAAAAAATAAATAAAATACCAAAAAATGGAAAAAGATCAAAAAAGTAAGAAAATAAAAAATTAGCAAATGAAAAGAACATAAAAAGACAAAATGAATAAGAATTTGACATATAAAATAGAAAAAACTTTTAGTTTAAAGAAAAAAATAAAATAAAAACAAAAGGAAGTGCACAAAAAAAGAAGTTTGAGGTTTTAAAATTGTAAAGAAGAAATAAAAAAAAAAAAAGTGTGAAAAAAAAGATATAAGAAAAAGCAAGAAAAAAATAGAGAATTTTAATAGAAAGAAAAAAATGAAAGTAAATCAACAAATAAGTTAAAAGAAAAAGAGAAAAAGGATTAATGAAAAATTATAAAAATATATACAACAAATAAAGGAAAAAGATATAAAATACGAAAGATGAAAAATAAAATAAAAGTTAATAAAAAATATAAATAAAAATAAAAGAATGTGCACAAAAAAAGAAGTTTGAGGTTTTAAAATTATAAAGAAGAAATAAAAAAAAAAGTGCAAACAAAAAGATTTAAGAAAAAGCAAGAAAAAAATAAAAAATGAAAATACAAAATATATAAAATAAAAATTGAGAAAAAAAATGAGAGAAATAAGAAAAAAAATAAAAAATGAAGAGGCAAAAATATGAAATAAAACAAGAAGAAAAAAAAATTTATAGAAAATTTTAAAACGAAGAAAAAAGTGAAGAAAAATTTGAAAGGAGAAAAAGTTAATGAAAAATTATAAAAATGCAACAAAAAATAACCGAGAATGATAAAATAAAAAAAGAAAAGAAAAATAAAAAATTTCAAAACTTAATAAAAATTTATGAAACTATAAAAAAAGAAAAAAAATTAAAGCAAAAGAAAAAAGATAAATAAAGCACAAAAAAAGAAAAAAAAAACAAAAAATATAAAAAGTAAGAAAATAAAAAAGGACAAAAATTGAAGAAAAATTTCAAAAATGAAATGGAATGACAAAATGAAAAAAAATTAGTTTAAAAAGGAACAAAAAATTGAAAAACATATAAGACCTAATAATAAAACAATATAAAAAGTGCGACAAAAAATTAAAAAAGAGAAAATTTAATGCAAAATAAAAAAAGTATGAGAATTTAAAAACGCAAATAAGAAATGAAAGGAAATTTGTGAAAAAAAAAAAGGAATAAAAATGAAAAGACAAAAGATTTGGAATAAAAAACAGAAAAATAAAAATTTTTAAAATAACGAAAAAATTAAAACGAGTAAAAATGAAAGCATATGAAAAAAAAGTAAAAAGAAGGAAAATTTTGAAGGGAAAAAGTTATTAAAAAATTACAAAGTAGGACAAAAATAGCAAGAAAAATAATAAAATAAAAAAGATTCAAAAAATAAAAATAAAAAATTTTGAACTTTATAAAAATTTGTAAAATATAAATAAAAATAAATGGAAAAATAAATTAAGATAAAATATTAATATGGAAGAAAAAATTAAATAAAATACCAAAAAAGCAAAAAATAAAAAAGTAAGATATTAAAAAATTAGCGAATAAAAAAATACAAAAGACAAAATGAATAAAAATTTCGAATACAAAATAGAAAAAACTTTTAGTTGAGAATATACAAAGAAAAACAACAAAAATATAACAAATATAGGAAAAAGATATAAAAAATCAAAGATAAAAAAAATAAAATAAAAGTTAATAAAAAATATAAATAAAAACAAAAAGAAAGTGCACAAAAAAAGTCTAATAATTTAAAAATGCAAATAAGAAATGAAAGGAAATTTGTGAAAAAATAAGAAAAGAATAAAAATGAAAAGACAAAAGATTTGGAATAAAAAAAGAAAAAAGAAATGTAAAAAATTTTAAAACAACGAAAAAATTAAAACAAGTAAAACTGAAAGCATAGGAAAAAAAAAAAAAAGCAAAAGAAAGAAAATTTCAAAGGGAAAAAGTTATTGAAAAATTAGAACATAGAACAAAAAAAAAAAATGAAAATGAAAAAATAAAAAAGATTCAAAAAATAGAAATAAAAAATTTTAAATTTTATAAAATTTTTTAAAAATATGAATAAAAAACAAATAAAAAATAGTAATATAAAAGAAAAAAAATAAATAAAATACCAAAAAATGGAAAAAGATCAAAAAAGTAAGAAAATAAAAAATTAGCAAATGAAAAGAACATAAAAAGACAAAATGAATAAGAATTTGACATATAAAATAGAAAAAACTTTTAGTTTAAAGAAAAAAATAAAATAAAAACAAAAGGAAGTGCACAAAAAAAGAAGTTTGAGGTTTTAAAATTGTAAAGAAGAAATAAAAAAAAAAAAAAGTGTGAAAAAAAAGATATAAGAAAAAGCAAGAAAAAAATAGAGAATTTTAATAGAAAGAAAAAAATGAAAGTAAATCAACAAATAAGTTAAAAGAAAAAGAGAAAAAGGATTAATGAAAAATTATAAAAATATATACAACAAATAAAGGAAAAAGATATAAAATACGAAAGATGAAAAATAAAATAAAAGTTAATAAAAAATATAAATAAAAATAAAAGAATGTGCACAAAAAAAGAAGTTTGAGGTTTTAAAATTATAAAGAAGAAATAAAAAAAAAAGTGCAAACAAAAAGATTTAAGAAAAAGCAAGAAAAAAATAAAAAATGAAAATACAAAATATATAAAATAAAAATTGAGAAAAAAAATGAGAGAAATAAGAAAAAAAATAAAAAATGAAGAGGCAAAAATATGAAATAAAACAAGAAGAAAAAAAAATTTATAGAAAATTTTAAAACGAAGAAAAAAGTGAAGAAAAATTTGAAAGGAGAAAAAGTTAATGAAAAATTATAAAAATGCAACAAAAAATAACCGAGAATGATAAAATAAAAAAAGAAAAGAAAAATAAAAAATTTCAAAACTTAATAAAAATTTATGAAACTATAAAAAAAGAAAAAAAATTAAAGCAAAAGAAAAAAGATAAATAAAGCACAAAAAAAGAAAAAAAAAACAAAAAATATAAAAAGTAAGAAAATAAAAAAGGACAAAAATTGAAGAAAAATTTCAAAAATGAAATGGAATGACAAAATGAAAAAAAATTAGTTTAAAAAGGAACAAAAAATTGAAAAACATATAAGACCTAATAATAAAACAATATAAAAAGTGCGACAAAAAATTAAAAAAGAGAAAATTTAATGCAAAATAAAAAAAGTATGAGAATTTAAAAACGCAAATAAGAAATGAAAGGAAATTTGTGAAAAAAAAAAGGAATAAAAATGAAAAGACAAAAGATTTGGAATAAAAAACAGAAAAATAAAAATTTTTAAAATAACGAAAAAATTAAAACGAGTAAAAATGAAAGCATATGAAAAAAAAGTAAAAAGAAGGAAAATTTTGAAGGGAAAAAGTTATTAAAAAATTACAAAGTAGGACAAAAATAGCAAGAAAAATAATAAAATAAAAAAGATTCAAAAAATAAAAATAAAAAATTTTGAACTTTATAAAAATTTGTAAAATATAAATAAAAATAAATGGAAAAATAAATTAAGATAAAATATTAATATGGAAGAAAAAATTAAATAAAATACCAAAAAAGCAAAAAATAAAAAAGTAAGATATTAAAAAATTAGCGAATAAAAAAATACAAAAGACAAAATGAATAAAAATTTCGAATACAAAATAGAAAAAACTTTTAGTTGAGAATATACAAAGAAAAACAACAAAAATATAACAAATATAGGAAAAAGATATAAAAAATCAAAGATAAAAAAAATAAAATAAAAGTTAATAAAAAATATAAATAAAAACAAAAAGAAAGTGCACAAAAAAAGTCTAATAATTTAAAAATGCAAATAAGAAATGAAAGGAAATTTGTGAAAAAATAAGAAAAGAATAAAAATGAAAAGACAAAAGATTTGGAATAAAAAAAGAAAAAAGAAATGTAAAAAATTTTAAAACAATGAAAAAATTAAAACAAGTAAAACTGAAAGCATAGGAAAAAAAAAAAAAAAGCAAAAGAAAGAAAATTTCAAAGGGAAAAAGTTATTGAAAAATTAGAACATAGAACAAAAAAAAAAATGAAAATGAAAAAATAAAAAAGATTCAAAAAATAGAAATAAAAAATTTTAAATTTTATAAAAATTTTTAAAAATATGAATAAAAAACAAATAAAAAATAGTAATATAAAAGAAAAAAATAAATAAAATACCAAAAAATGGAAAAAGATAAAAAAGTAAGAAAATAAAAAATTAGCAAATGAAAAGAATATAAAAAGACAAAATGAATAAGAATTTGACATATAAAATAGAAAAAACTTTTAGTTTAAAGAAAAAAATAAAATAAAAACAAAAGGAAGTGCACAAAAAAAGAAGTTTGAGGTTTTAAAATTGTAAAGAAGAAATAAAAAAAAAAAAGTGTGAAAAAAAAGATATAAGAAAAAGCAAGAAAAAAATAGAGAATTTTAATAGAAAGAAAAAAATGAAAGTAAATCAACAAATAAGTTAAAAGAAAAAGGATTAATGAAAAATTATAAAAATATATACAACAAATAAAGGAAAAAGATATAAAATACGAAAGATGAAAAATAAAATAAAAGTTAATAAAAAATATAAATAAAAAAAAAAGAATGTGCACAAAAAAAGAAGTTTGAGGTTTTAAAATTATAAAGAAGAAATAAAAAAAAAGTGCAAACAAAAAGATTTAAGAAAAAGCAAGAAAAAAATAAAAAATGAAAATACAAAATATATAAAATAAAAATTGAGAAAAAAAATGAGAGAAATAAGAAAAAAAATAAAAAATGAAGAGGCAAAAATATGAAATAAAACAAGAAGAAAAAAAAATTTATAGAAAATTTTAAAACGAAGAAAAAAGTGAAGAAAAATTTGAAAGGAGAAAAAGTTAATGAAAAATTATAAAAATGCAACAAAAAATAACCGAGAATGATAAAATAAAAAAAGAAAAGAAAAATAAAAAATTTCAAAACTTAATAAAAATTTATGAAACTATAAAAAAAGAAAGAAATAAAAAAAGAAAAAAAATTAAAGCAAAAGAAAAAAGATAAATAAAGCACAAAAAAAGAAAAAAAAAACAAAAAATATAAAAAGTAAGAAAATAAAAAAGGACAAAAATTGAAGAAAAATTTCAAAAATGAAATGGAATGACAAAATGAAAAAAAATTAGTTTAAAAAGGAACAAAAAATTGAAAAACATATAAGACCTAATAATAAAACAATATAAAAAGTGCGACAAAAAATTAAAAAAGAGAAAATTTAATGCAAAATAAAAAAAGTATGAGAATTTAAAAACGCAAATAAGAAATGAAAGGAAATTTGTGAAAAAAAAAAGGAATAAAAATGAAAAGACAAAAGATTTGGAATAAAAAACAGAAAAATAAAAATTTTTAAAATAACGAAAAAATTAAAACGAGTAAAAATGAAAGCATATGAAAAAAAAGTAAAAAGAAGGAAAATTTTGAAGGGAAAAAGTTATTAAAAAATTACAAAGTAGGACAAAAATAGCAAGAAAAATAATAAAATAAAAAAGATTCAAAAAATAAAAATAAAAAATTTTGAACTTTATAAAAATTTGTAAAATATAAATAAAAATAAATGGAAAAATAAATTAAGATAAAATATTAATATGGAAGAAAAAATTAAATAAAATACCAAAAAAGCAAAAAATAAAAAAGTAAGATATTAAAAAATTAGCGAATAAAAAAATACAAAAGACAAAATGAATAAAAATTTCGAATACAAAATAGAAAAAACTTTTAGTTGAGAATATACAAAGAAAAACAACAAAAATATAACAAATATAGGAAAAAGATATAAAAAATCAAAGATAAAAAAAATAAAATAAAAGTTAATAAAAAATATAAATAAAAACAAAAAGAAAGTGCACAAAAAAAGTCTAATAATTTAAAAATGCAAATAAGAAATGAAAGGAAATTTGTGAAAAAATAAGAAAAGAATAAAAATGAAAAGACAAAAGATTTGGAATAAAAAAAGAAAAAAGAAATGTAAAAAATTTTAAAACAACGAAAAAATTAAAACAAGTAAAACTGAAAGCATAGGAAAAAAAAAAAAAAAGCAAAAGAAAGAAAATTTCAAAGGGAAAAAGTTATTGAAAAATTAGAACATAGAACAAAAAAAAAAATGAAAATGAAAAAATAAAAAAGATTCAAAAAATAGAAATAAAAAATTTTAAATTTTATAAAATTTTTTAAAAATATGAATAAAAAACAAATAAAAAATAGTAATATAAAAGAAAAAAAATAAATAAAATACCAAAAAATGGAAAAAGATAAAAAAAAGTAAGAAAATAAAAAATTAGCAAATGAAAAGAATATAAAAAGACAAAATGAATAAGAATTTGACATATAAAATAGAAAAAACTTTTAGTTTAAAGAAAAAAATAAAATAAAAACAAAAGGAAGTGCACAAAAAAAGAAGTTTGAGGTTTTAAAATTGTAAAGAAGAAATAAAAAAAAAAAAAGTGTGAAAAAAAAGATATAAGAAAAAGCAAGAAAAAAATAGAGAATTTTAATAGAAAGAAAAAAATGAAAGTAAATCAACAAATAAGTTAAAAGAAAAAGGATTAATGAAAAATTATAAAAATATATACAACAAATAAAGGAAAAAGATATAAAATACGAAAGATGAAAAATAAAATAAAAGTTAATAAAAAATATAAATAAAAAAAAAAGAATGTGCACAAAAAAAGAAGTTTGAGGTTTTAAAATTATAAAGAAGAAATAAAAAAAAAGTGCAAACAAAAAGATTTAAGAAAAAGCAAGAAAAAAATAAAAAATGAAAATACAAAATATATAAAATAAAAATTGAGAAAAAAAATGAGAGAAATAAGAAAAAAAATAAGAAATGAAGAGGCAAAAATATGAAATAAAACAAGAAGAAAAAAAAATTTATAGAAAATTTTAAAACGAAGAAAAAAGTGAAGAAAAATTTGAAAGGAGAAAAAGTTAATGAAAAATTATAAAAATGCAACAAAAAATAACCGAGAATGATAAAATAAAAAAAGAAAAGAAAAATAAAAAATTTCAAAACTTAATAAAAATTTATGAAACTATAAAAAAAGAAAGAAATAAAAAAAGAAAAAAAATTAAAGCAAAAGAAAAAAGATAAATAAAGCACAAAAAAAGAAAAAAAAAACAAAAAATATAAAAAGTAAGAAAATAAAAAAGGACAAAAATTGAAGAAAAATTTCAAAAATGAAATGGAATGACAAAATGAAAAAAAATTAGTTTAAAAAGGAACAAAAAATTGAAAAACATATAAGACCTAATAATAAAACAATATAAAAAGTGCGACAAAAAATTAAAAAAGAGAAAATTTAATGCAAAATAAAAAAAGTATGAGAATTTAAAAACGCAAATAAGAAATGAAAGGAAATTTGTGAAAAAAAAAAGGAATAAAAATGAAAAGACAAAAGATTTGGAATAAAAAACAGAAAAATAAAAATTTTTAAAATAACGAAAAAATTAAAACGAGTAAAAATGAAAGCATATGAAAAAAAAGTAAAAAGAAGGAAAATTTTGAAGGGAAAAAGTTATTAAAAAATTACAAAGTAGGACAAAAATAGCAAGAAAAATAATAAAATA
The DNA here is from genome assembly GCF_047325235.1 of Durio zibethinus. Taxonomy (NCBI): domain Eukaryota; kingdom Viridiplantae; phylum Streptophyta; class Magnoliopsida; order Malvales; family Malvaceae; genus Durio; species Durio zibethinus. Next base: position 498,861 of record NW_028322654.1, read on the forward strand.
AAAAAGATTCAAAAAATAAAAATAAAAAATTTTGAACTTTATAAAAATTTGTAAAATATAAATAAAAATAAATGGAAAAATAAATTAAGATAAAATATTAATATGGAAGAAAAAATTAAATAAAATACCAAAAAAGCAAAAAATAAAAAAGTAAGATATTAAAAAATTAGCGAATAAAAAAATACAAAAGACAAAATGAATAAAAATTTCGAATACAAAATAGAAAAAACTTTTAGTTGAGAATATACAAAGAAAAACAACAAAAATATAACAAATATAGGAAAAAGATATAAAAAATCAAAGATAAAAAAAATAAAATAAAAGTTAATAAAAAATATAAATAAAAACAAAAAGAAAGTGCACAAAAAAAGTCTAATAATTTAAAAATGCAAATAAGAAATGAAAGGAAATTTGTGAAAAAATAAGAAAAGAATAAAAATGAAAAGACAAAAGATTTGGAATAAAAAAAGAAAAAAGAAATGTAAAAAATTTTAAAACAACGAAAAAATTAAAACAAGTAAAACTGAAAGCATAGGAAAAAAAAAAAAGCAAAAGAAAGAAAATTTCAAAGGGAAAAAGTTATTGAAAAATTAGAACATAGAACAAAAAAAAAATGAAAATGAAAAAATAAAAAAGATTCAACAAATAGAAATAAAAAATTTTAAATTTTATAAAATTTTTTAAAAATATGAATAAAAAACAAATAAAAAATAGTAATATAAAAGAAAAAAAATAAATAAAATACCAAAAAATGGAAAAAGATAAAAAAGTAAGAAAATAAAAAATTAGCAAATGAAAAGAATATAAAAAGACAAAATGAATAAGAATTTGACATATAAAATAGAAAAAACTTTTAGTTTAAAGAAAAAAATAAAATAAAAACAAAAGGAAGTGCACAAAAAAAGAAGTTTGAGGTTTTAAAATTGTAAAGAAGAAAAAAAAAAAAAGTGTGAAAAAAAAGATATAAGAAAAAGCAAGAAAAAAATAGAGAATTTTAATAGAAAGAAAAAAATGAAAGTAAATCAACAAATAAGTTAAAAGAAAAAGAGAAAAAGGATTAATGAAAAATTATAAAAATATATACAACAAATAAAGGAAAAAGATATAAAATACGAAAGATGAAAAATAAAATAAAAGTTAATAAAAAATATAAATAAAAAAAAAAGAATGTGCACAAAAAAAGAAGTTTGAGGTTTTAAAATTATAAAGAAGAAATAAAAAAAAAAGTGCAAACAAAAAGATTTAAGAAAAAGCAAGAAAAAAATAAAAAATGAAAATACAAAATATATAAAATAAAAATTGAGAAAAAAAATGAGAGAAATAAGAAAAAAAATAAGAAATGAAGAGGCAAAAATATGAAATAAAACAAGAAGAAAAAAAAATTTATAGAAAATTTTAAAACGAAGAAAAAAGTGAAGAAAAATTTGAAAGGAGAAAAAGTTAATGAAAAATTATAAAAATGCAACAAAAAATAACCGAGAATGATAAAATAAAAAAAGAAAAGAAAAATAAAAAATTTCAAAACTTAATAAAAATTTATGAAACTATAAAAAAAGAAAGAAATAAAAAAAGAAAAAAAATTAAAGCAAAAGAAAAAAGATAAATAAAGCACAAAAAAAGAAAAAAAAAACAAAAAATATAAAAAGTAAGAAAATAAAAAAGGACAAAAATTGAAGAAAAATTTCAAAAATGAAATGGAATGACAAAATGAAAAAAAATTAGTTTAAAAAGGAACAAAAAATTGAAAAACATATAAGACCTAATAATAAAACAATATAAAAAGTGCGACAAAAAATTAAAAAAGAGAAAATTTAATGCAAAATAAAAAAAGTATGAGAATTTAAAAACGCAAATAAGAAATGAAAGGAAATTTGTGAAAAAAAAAAGGAATAAAAATGAAAAGACAAAAGATTTGGAATAAAAAACAGAAAAATAAAAATTTTTAAAATAACGAAAAAATTAAAACGAGTAAAAATGAAAGCATATGAAAAAAAAGTAAAAAGAAGGAAAATTTTGAAGGGAAAAAGTTATTAAAAAATTACAAAGTAGGACAAAAATAGCAAGAAAAATAATAAAATAAAAAAGATTCAAAAAATAAAAATAAAAAATTTTGAACTTTATAAAAATTTGTAAAATATAAATAAAAATAAATGGAAAAATAAATTAAGATAAAATATTAATATGGAAGAAAAAATTAAATAAAATACCAAAAAAGCAAAAAATAAAAAAGTAAGATATTAAAAAATTAGCGAATAAAAAAATACAAAAGACAAAATGAATAAAAATTTCGAATACAAAATAGAAAAAACTTTTAGTTGAGAATATACAAAGAAAAACAACAAAAATATAACAAATATAGGAAAAAGATATAAAAAATCAAAGATAAAAAAAATAAAATAAAAGTTAATAAAAAATATAAATAAAAACAAAAAGAAAGTGCACAAAAAAAGTCTAATAATTTAAAAATGCAAATAAGAAATGAAAGGAAATTTGTGAAAAAATAAGAAAAGAATAAAAATGAAAAGACAAAAGATTTGGAATAAAAAAAGAAAAAAGAAATGTAAAAAATTTTAAAACAACGAAAAAATTAAAACAAGTAAAACTGAAAGCATAGGAAAAAAAAAAAAAAAGCAAAAGAAAGAAAATTTCAAAGGGAAAAAGTTATTGAAAAATTAGAACATAGAACAAAAAAAAAAAATGAAAATGAAAAAATAAAAAAGATTCAAAAAATAGAAATAAAAAATTTTAAATTTTATAAAATTTTTTAAAAATATGAATAAAAAACAAATAAAAAATAGTAATATAAAAGAAAAAAAATAAATAAAATACCAAAAAATGGAAAAAGATAAAAAAAAGTAAGAAAATAAAAAATTAGCAAATGAAAAGAATATAAAAAGACAAAATGAATAAGAATTTGACATATAAAATAGAAAAAACTTTTAGTTTAAAGAAAAAAATAAAATAAAAACAAAAGGAAGTGCACAAAAAAAGAAGTTTGAGGTTTTAAAATTGTAAAGAAGAAATAAAAAAAAAAAAAAGTGTGAAAAAAAAGATATAAGAAAAAGCAAGAAAAAAATAGAGAATTTTAATAGAAAGAAAAAAATGAAAGTAAATCAACAAATAAGTTAAAAGAAAAAGAGAAAAAGGATTAATGAAAAATTATAAAAATATATACAACAAATAAAGGAAAAAGATATAAAATACGAAAGATGAAAAATAAAATAAAAGTTAATAAAAAATAAAAATAAAAATAAAAGAATGTGCACAAAAAAAGAAGTTTGAGGTTTTAAAATTATAAAGAAGAAATAAAAAAAAAAGTGCAAACAAAAAGATTTAAGAAAAAGCAAGAAAAAAATAAAAAATGAAAATACAAAATATATAAAATAAAAATTGAGAAAAAAAATGAGAGAAATAAGAAAAAAAATAAAAAATGAAGAGGCAAAAATATGAAATAAAACAAGAAGAAAAAAAAATTTATAGAAAATTTTAAAACGAAGAAAAAAGTGAAGAAAAATTTGAAAGGAGAAAAAGTTAATGAAAAATTATAAAAATGCAACAAAAAATAACCGAGAATGATAAAATAAAAAAAGAAAAGAAAAATAAAAAATTTCAAAACTTAATAAAAATTTATGAAACTATAAAAAAAGAAAAAAAATTAAAGCAAAAGAAAAAAGATAAATAAAGCACAAAAAAAGAAAAAAAAAACAAAAAATATAAAAAGTAAGAAAATAAAAAAGGACAAAAATTGAAGAAAAATTTCAAAAATGAAATGGAATGACAAAATGAAAAAAAATTAGTTTAAAAAGGAACAAAAAATTGAAAAACATATAAGACCTAATAATAAAACAATATAAAAAGTGCGACAAAAAATTAAAAAAGAGAAAATTTAATGCAAAATAAAAAAAGTATGAGAATTTAAAAACGCAAATAAGAAATGAAAGGAAATTTGTGAAAAAAAAAAGGAATAAAAATGAAAAGACAAAAGATTTGGAATAAAAAACAGAAAAATAAAAATTTTTAAAATAACGAAAAAATTAAAACGAGTAAAAATGAAAGCATATGAAAAAAAAGTAAAAAGAAGGAAAATTTTGAAGGGAAAAAGTTATTAAAAAATTACAAAGTAGGACAAAAATAGCAAGAAAAATAATAAAATAAAAAAGATTCAAAAAATAAAAATAAAAAATTTTGAACTTTATAAAAATTTGTAAAATATAAATAAAAATAAATGGAAAAATAAATTAAGATAAAATATTAATATGGAAGAAAAAATTAAATAAAATACCAAAAAAGCAAAAAATAAAAAAGTAAGATATTAAAAAATTAGCGAATAAAAAAATACAAAAGACAAAATGAATAAAAATTTCGAATACAAAATAGAAAAAACTTTTAGTTGAGAATATACAAAGAAAAACAACAAAAATATAACAAATATAGGAAAAAGATATAAAAAATCAAAGATAAAAAAAATAAAATAAAAGTTAATAAAAAATATAAATAAAAACAAAAAGAAAGTGCACAAAAAAAGTCTAATAATTTAAAAATGCAAATAAGAAATGAAAGGAAATTTGTGAAAAAATAAGAAAAGAATAAAAATGAAAAGACAAAAGATTTGGAATAAAAAAAGAAAAAAGAAATGTAAAAAATTTTAAAACAACGAAAAAATTAAAACAAGTAAAACTGAAAGCATAGGAAAAAAAAAAAAAAAGCAAAAGAAAGAAAATTTCAAAGGGAAAAAGTTATTGAAAAATTAGAACATAGAACAAAAAAAAAAATGAAAATGAAAAAATAAAAAAGATTCAAAAAATAGAAATAAAAAATTTTAAATTTTATAAAAATTTTTAAAAATATGAATAAAAAACAAATAAAAAATAGTAATATAAAAGAAAAAAATAAATAAAATACCAAAAAATGGAAAAAGATAAAAAAGTAAGAAAATAAAAAATTAGCAAATGAAAAGAATATAAAAAGACAAAATGAATAAGAATTTGACATATAAAATAGAAAAAACTTTTAGTTTAAAGAAAAAAATAAAATAAAAACAAAAGGAAGTGCACAAAAAAAGAAGTTTGAGGTTTTAAAATTGTAAAGAAGAAATAAAAAAAAAAAAAGTGTGAAAAAAAAGATATAAGAAAAAGCAAGAAAAAAATAGAGAATTTTAATAGAAAGAAAAAAATGAAAGTAAATCAACAAATAAGTTAAAAGAAAAAGAGAAAAAGGATTAATGAAAAATTATAAAAATATATACAACAAATAAAGGAAAAAGATATAAAATACGAAAGATGAAAAATAAAATAAAAGTTAATAAAAAATATAAATAAAAAAAAAAGAATGTGCACAAAAAAAGAAGTTTGAGGTTTTAAAATTATAAAGAAGAAATAAAAAAAAAGTGCAAACAAAAAGATTTAAGAAAAAGCAAGAAAAAAATAAAAAATGAAAATACAAAATATATAAAATAAAAATTGAGAAAAAAAATGAGAGAAATAAGAAAAAAAATAAAAAATGAAGAGGCAAAAATATGAAATAAAACAAGAAGAAAAAAAAATTTATAGAAAATTTTAAAACGAAGAAAAAAGTGAAGAAAAATTTGAAAGGAGAAAAAGTTAATGAAAAATTATAAAAATGCAACAAAAAATAACCGAGAATGATAAAATAAAAAAAGAAAAGAAAAATAAAAAATTTCAAAACTTAATAAAAATTTATGAAACTATAAAAAAAGAAAGAAATAAAAAAAGAAAAAAAATTAAAGCAAAAGAAAAAAGATAAATAAAGCACAAAAAAAGAAAAAAAAAACAAAAAATATAAAAAGTAAGAAAATAAAAAAGGACAAAAATTGAAGAAAAATTTCAAAAATGAAATGGAATGACAAAATGAAAAAAAATTAGTTTAAAAAGGAACAAAAAATTGAAAAACATATAAGACCTAATAATAAAACAATATAAAAAGTGCGACAAAAAATTAAAAAAGAGAAAATTTAATGCAAAATAAAAAAAGTATGAGAATTTAAAAACGCAAATAAGAAATGAAAGGAAATTTGTGAAAAAAAAAAGGAATAAAAATGAAAAGACAAAAGATTTGGAATAAAAAACAGAAAAATAAAAATTTTTAAAATAACGAAAAAATTAAAACGAGTAAAAATGAAAGCATATGAAAAAAAAGTAAAAAGAAGGAAAATTTTGAAGGGAAAAAGTTATTAAAAAATTACAAAGTAGGACAAAAATAGCAAGAAAAATAATAAAATAAAAAAGATTCAAAAAATAAAAATAAAAAATTTTGAACTTTATAAAAATTTGTAAAATATAAATAAAAATAAATGGAAAAATAAATTAAGATAAAATATTAATATGGAAGAAAAAATTAAATAAAATACCAAAAAAGCAAAAAATAAAAAAGTAAGATATTAAAAAATTAGCGAATAAAAAAATACAAAAGACAAAATGAATAAAAATTTCGAATACAAAATAGAAAAAACTTTTAGTTGAGAATATACAAAGAAAAACAACAAAAATATAACAAATATAGGAAAAAGATATAAAAAATCAAAGATAAAAAAAATAAAATAAAAGTTAATAAAAAATATGAATAAAAACAAAAAGAAAGTGCACAAAAAAAGTCTAATAATTTAAAAATGCAAATAAGAAATGAAAGGAAATTTGTGAAAAAATAAGAAAAGAATAAAAATGAAAAGACAAAAGATTTGGAATAAAAAAAGAAAAAAGAAATGTAAAAAATTTTAAAACAACGAAAAAATTAAAACAAGTAAAACTGAAAGCATAGGAAAAAAAAAAAAAAAGCAAAAGAAAGAAAATTTCAAAGGGAAAAAGTTATTGAAAAATTAGAACATAGAACAAAAAAAAAATGAAAATGAAAAAATAAAAAAGATTCAAAAAATAGAAATAAAAAATTTTAAATTTTATAAAATTTTTTAAAAATATGAATAAAAAACAAATAAAAAATAGTAATATAAAAGAAAAAAAATAAATAAAATACCAAAAAATGGAAAAAGATCAAAAAAGTAAGAAAATAAAAAATTAGCAAATGAAAAGAACATAAAAAGACAAAATGAATAAGAATTTGACATATAAAATAGAAAAAACTTTTAGTTTAAAGAAAAAAATAAAATAAAAACAAAAGGAAGTGCACAAAAAAAGAAGTTTGAGGTTTTAAAATTGTAAAGAAGAAATAAAAAAAAAAAAAGTGTGAAAAAAAAGATATAAGAAAAAGCAAGAAAAAAATAGAGAATTTTAATAGAAAGAAAAAAATGAAAGTAAATCAACAAATAAGTTAAAAGAAAAAGAGAAAAAGGATTAATGAAAAATTATAAAAATATATACAACAAATAAAGGAAAAAGATATAAAATACGAAAGATGAAAAATAAAATAAAAGTTAATAAAAAATATAAATAAAAATAAAAGAATGTGCACAAAAAAAGAAGTTTGAGGTTTTAAAATTATAAAGAAGAAATAAAAAAAAAAGTGCAAACAAAAAGATTTAAGAAAAAGCAAGAAAAAAATAAAAAATGAAAATACAAAATATATAAAATAAAAATTGAGAAAAAAAATGAGAGAAATAAGAAAAAAAATAAGAAATGAAGAGGCAAAAATATGAAATAAAACAAGAAGAAAAAAAAATTTATAGAAAATTTTAAAACGAAGAAAAAAGTGAAGAAAAATTTGAAAGGAGAAAAAGTTAATGAAAAATTATAAAAATGCAACAAAAAATAACCGAGAATGATAAAATAAAAAAAGAAAAGAAAAATAAAAAATTTCAAAACTTAATAAAAATTTATGAAACTATAAAAAAAGAAAGAAATAAAAAAAGAAAAAAAATTAAAGCAAAAGAAAAAAGATAAATAAAGCACAAAAAAAGAAAAAAAAAACAAAAAATATAAAAAGTAAGAAAATAAAAAAGGACAAAAATTGAAGAAAAATTTCAAAAATGAAATGGAATGACAAAATGAAAAAAAATTAGTTTAAAAAGGAACAAAAAATTGAAAAACATATAAGACCTAATAATAAAACAATATAAAAAGTGCGACAAAAAATTAAAAAAGAGAAAATTTAATGCAAAATAAAAAAAGTATGAGAATTTAAAAACGCAAATAAGAAATGAAAGGAAATTTGTGAAAAAAAAAAGGAATAAAAATGAAAAGACAAAAGATTTGGAATAAAAAACAGAAAAATAAAAATTTTTAAAATAACGAAAAAATTAAAACGAGTAAAAATGAAAGCATATGAAAAAAAAGTAAAAAGAAGGAAAATTTTGAAGGGAAAAAGTTATTAAAAAATTACAAAGTAGGACAAAAATAGCAAGAAAAATAATAAAATAAAAAAGATTCAAAAAATAAAAATAAAAAATTTTGAACTTTATAAAAATTTATAAAATATAAATAAAAATAAATGGAAAAATAAATTAAGATAAAATATTAATATGGAAGAAAAAATTAAATAAAATACCAAAAAAGCAAAAAATAAAAAAGTAAGATATTAAAAAATTAGCGAATAAAAAAATACAAAAGACAAAATGAATAAAAATTTCGAATACAAAATAGAAAAAACTTTTAGTTGAGAATATACAAAGAAAAACAACAAAAATATAACAAATATAGGAAAAAGATATAAAAAATCAAAGATAAAAAAAATAAAATAAAAGTTAATAAAAAATATAAATAAAAACAAAAAGAAAGTGCACAAAAAAAGTCTAATAATTTAAAAATGCAAATAAGAAATGAAAGGAAATTTGTGAAAAAATAAGAAAAGAATAAAAATGAAAAGACAAAAGATTTGGAATAAAAAAAGAAAAAAGAAATGTAAAAAATTTTAAAACAACGAAAAAATTAAAACAAGTAAAACTGAAAGCATAGGAAAAAAAAAAAAAAAGCAAAAGAAAGAAAATTTCAAAGGGAAAAAGTTATTGAAAAATTAGAACATAGAACAAAAAAAAAAATGAAAATGAAAAAATAAAAAAGATTCAAAAAATAGAAATAAAAAATTTTAAATTTTATAAAATTTTTTAAAAATATGAATAAAAAACAAATAAAAAATAGTAATATAAAAGAAAAAAAATAAATAAAATACCAAAAAATGGAAAAAGATAAAAAAAAGTAAGAAAATAAAAAATTAGCAAATGAAAAGAATATAAAAAGACAAAATGAATAAGAATTTGACATATAAAATAGAAAAAACTTTTAGTTTAAAGAAAAAAATAAAATAAAAACAAAAGGAAGTGCACAAAAAAAGAAGTTTGAGGTTTTAAAATTGTAAAGAAGAAATAAAAAAAAAAAAAGTGTGAAAAAAAAGATATAAGAAAAAGCAAGAAAAAAATAGAGAATTTTAATAGAAAGAAAAAAATGAAAGTAAATCAACAAATAAGTTAAAAGAAAAAGGATTAATGAAAAATTATAAAAATATATACAACAAATAAAGGAAAAAGATATAAAATACGAAAGATGAAAAATAAAATAAAAGTTAATAAAAAATATAAATAAAAAAAAAAGAATGTGCACAAAAAAAGAAGTTTGAGGTTTTAAAATTATAAAGAAGAAATAAAAAAAAAGTGCAAACAAAAAGATTTAAGAAAAAGCAAGAAAAAAATAAAAAATGAAAATACAAAATATATAAAATAAAAATTGAGAAAAAAAATGAGAGAAATAAGAAAAAAAATAAAAAATGAAGAGGCAAAAATATGAAATAAAACAAGAAGAAAAAAAAATTTATAGAAAATTTTAAAACGAAGAAAAAAGTGAAGAAAAATTTGAAAGGAGAAAAAGTTAATGAAAAATTATAAAAATGCAACAAAAAATAACCGAGAATGATAAAATAAAAAAAGAAAAGAAAAATAAAAAATTTCAAAACTTAATAAAAATTTATGAAACTATAAAAAAAGAAAGAAATAAAAAAAGAAAAAAAATTAAAGCAAAAGAAAAAAGATAAATAAAGCACAAAAAAAGAAAAAAAAAACAAAAAAATATAAAAAGTAAGAAAATAAAAAAGGACAAAAATTGAAGAAAAATTTCAAAAATGAAATGGAATGACAAAATGAAAAAAAATTAGTTTAAAAAGGAACAAAAAATTGAAAAACATATAAGACCTAATAATAAAACAATATAAAAAGTGCGACAAAAAATTAAAAAAGAGAAAATTTAATGCAAAATAAAAAAAGTATGAGAATTTAAAAACGCAAATAAGAAATGAAAGGAAATTTGTGAAAAAAAAAAGGAATAAAAATGAAAAGACAAAAGATTTGGAATAAAAAACAGAAAAATAAAAATTTTTAAAATAACGAAAAAATTAAAACGAGTAAAAATGAAAGCATATGAAAAAAAAGTAAAAAGAAGGAAAATTTTGAAGGGAAAAAGTTATTAAAAAATTACAAAGTAGGACAAAAATAGCAAGAAAAATAATAAAATAAAAAAGATTCAAAAAATAAAAATAAAAAATTTTGAACTTTATAAAAATTTGTAAAATATAAATAAAAATAAATGGAAAAATAAATTAAGATAAAATATTAATATGGAAGAAAAAATTAAATAAAATACCAAAAAAGCAAAAAATAAAAAAGTAAGATATTAAAAAATTAGCGAATAAAAAAATACAAAAGACAAAATGAATAAAAATTTCGAATACAAAATAGAAAAAACTTTTAGTTGAGAATATACAAAGAAAAACAACAAAAATATAACAAATATAGGAAAAAGATATAAAAAATCAAAGATAAAAAAAATAAAATAAAAGTTAATAAAAAATATAAATAAAAACAAAAAGAAAGTGCACAAAAAAAGTCTAATAATTTAAAAATGCAAATAAGAAATGAAAGGAAATTTGTGAAAAAATAAGAAAAGAATAAAAATGAAAAGACAAAAGATTTGGAATAAAAAAAGAAAAAAGAAATGTAAAAAATTTTAAAACAACGAAAAAATTAAAACAAGTAAAACTGAAAGCATAGGAAAAAAAAAAAAAGCAAAAGAAAGAAAATTTCAAAGGGAAAAAGTTATTGAAAAATTAGAACATAGAACAAAAAAAAAATGAAAATGAAAAAATAAAAAAGATTCAACAAATAGAAATAAAAAATTTTAAATTTTATAAAATTTTTTAAAAATATGAATAAAAAACAAATAAAAAATAGTAATATAAAAGAAAAAAAATAAATAAAATACCAAAAAATGGAAAAAGATAAAAAAGTAAGAAAATAAAAAATTAGCAAATGAAAAGAATATAAAAAGACAAAATGAATAAGAATTTGACATATAAAATAGAAAAAACTTTTAGTTTAAAGAAAAAAATAAAATAAAAACAAAAGGAAGTGCACAAAAAAAGAAGTTTGAGGTTTTAAAATTGTAAAGAAGAAAAAAAAAAAAAGTGTGAAAAAAAAGATATAAGAAAAAGCAAGAAAAAAATAGAGAATTTTAATAGAAAGAAAAAAATGAAAGTAAATCAACAAATAAGTTAAAAGAAAAAGAGAAAAAGGATTAATGAAAAATTATAAAAATATATACAACAAATAAAGGAAAAAGATATAAAATACGAAAGATGAAAAATAAAATAAAAGTTAATAAAAAATATAAATAAAAATAAAAGAATGTGCACAAAAAAAGAAGTTTGAGGTTTTAAAATTATAAAGAAGAAATAAAAAAAAAAGTGCAAACAAAAAGATTTAAGAAAAAGCAAGAAAAAAATAAAAAATGAAAATACAAAATATATAAAATAAAAATTGAGAAAAAAAATGAGAGAAATAAGAAAAAAAATAAGAAATGAAGAGGCAAAAATATGAAATAAAACAAGAAGAAAAAAAAATTTATAGAAAATTTTAAAACGAAGAAAAAAGTGAAGAAAAATTTGAAAGGAGAAAAAGTTAATGAAAAATTATAAAAATGCAACAAAAAATAACCGAGAATGATAAAATAAAAAAAGAAAAGAAAAATAAAAAATTTCAAAACTTAATAAAAATTTATGAAACTATAAAAAAAGAAAGAAATAAAAAAAGAAAAAAAATTAAAGCAAAAGAAAAAAGATAAATAAAGCACAAAAAAAGAAAAAAAAAACAAAAAATATAAAAAGTAAGAAAATAAAAAAGGACAAAAATTGAAGAAAAATTTCAAAAATGAAATGGAATGACAAAATGAAAAAAAATTAGTTTAAAAAGGAACAAAAAATTGAAAAACATATAAGACCTAATAATAAAACAATATAAAAAGTGCGACAAAAAATTAAAAAAGAGAAAATTTAATGCAAAATAAAAAAAGTATGAGAATTTAAAAACGCAAATAAGAAATGAAAGGAAATTTGTGAAAAAAAAAAGGAATAAAAATGAAAAGACAAAAGATTTGGAATAAAAAACAGAAAAATAAAAATTTTTAAAATAACGAAAAAATTAAAACGAGTAAAAATGAAAGCATATGAAAAAAAAGTAAAAAGAAGGAAAATTTTGAAGGGAAAAAGTTATTAAAAAATTACAAAGTAGGACAAAAATAGCAAGAAAAATAATAAAATAAAAAAGATTCAAAAAATAAAAATAAAAAATTTTGAACTTTATAAAAATTTGTAAAATATAAATAAAAATAAATGGAAAAATAAATTAAGATAAAATATTAATATGGAAGAAAAAATTAAATAAAATACCAAAAAAGCAAAAAATAAAAAAGTAAGATATTAAAAAATTAGCGAATAAAAAAATACAAAAGACAAAATGAATAAAAATTTCGAATACAAAATAGAAAAAACTTTTAGTTGAGAATATACAAAGAAAAACAACAAAAATATAACAAATATAGGAAAAAGATATAAAAAATCAAAGATAAAAAAAATAAAATAAAAGTTAATAAAAAATATAAATAAAAACAAAAAGAAAGTGCACAAAAAAAGTCTAATAATTTAAAAATGCAAATAAGAAATGAAAGGAAATTTGTGAAAAAATAAGAAAAGAATAAAAATGAAAAGACAAAAGATTTGGAATAAAAAAAGAAAAAAGAAATGTAAAAAATTTTAAAACAACGAAAAAATTAAAACAAGTAAAACTGAAAGCATAGGAAAAAAAAAAAAAAAGCAAAAGAAAGAAAATTTCAAAGGGAAAAAGTTATTGAAAAATTAGAACATAGAACAAAAAAAAAAATGAAAATGAAAAAATAAAAAAGATTCAAAAAATAGAAATAAAAAATTTTAAATTTTATAAAATTTTTTAAAAATATGAATAAAAAACAAATAAAAAATAGTAATATAAAAGAAAAAAAATAAATAAAATACCAAAAAATGGAAAAAGATAAAAAAAAGTAAGAAAATAAAAAATTAGCAAATGAAAAGAATATAAAAAGACAAAATGAATAAGAATTTGACATATAAAATAGAAAAAACTTTTAGTTTAAAGAAAAAAATAAAATAAAAACAAAAGGAAGTGCACAAAAAAAGAAGTTTGAGGTTTTAAAATTGTAAAGAAGAAATAAAAAAAAAAAAAAGTGTGAAAAAAAAGATATAAGAAAAAGCAAGAAAAAAATAGAGAATTTTAATAGAAAGAAAAAAATGAAAGTAAATCAACAAATAAGTTAAAAGAAAAAGAGAAAAAGGATTAATGAAAAATTATAAAAATATATACAACAAATAAAGGAAAAAGATATAAAATACGAAAGATGAAAAATAAAATAAAAGTTAATAAAAAATAAAAATAAAAATAAAAGAATGTGCACAAAAAAAGAAGTTTGAGGTTTTAAAATTATAAAGAAGAAATAAAAAAAAAAAGTGCAAACAAAAAGATTTAAGAAAAAGCAAGAAAAAAATAAAAAATGAAAATACAAAATATATAAAATAAAAATTGAGAAAAAAAATGAGAGAAATAAGAAAAAAAATAAAAAATGAAGAGGCAAAAATATGAAATAAAACAAGAAGAAAAAAAAATTTATAGAAAATTTTAAAACGAAGAAAAAAGTGAAGAAAAATTTGAAAGGAGAAAAAGTTAATGAAAAATTATAAAAATGCAACAAAAAATAACCGAGAATGATAAAATAAAAAAAGAAAAGAAAAATAAAAAATTTCAAAACTTAATAAAAATTTATGAAACTATAAAAAAAGAAAAAAAATTAAAGCAAAAGAAAAAAGATAAATAAAGCACAAAAAAAGAAAAAAAAAACAAAAAATATAAAAAGTAAGAAAATAAAAAAGGACAAAAATTGAAGAAAAATTTCAAAAATGAAATGGAATGACAAAATGAAAAAAAATTAGTTTAAAAAGGAACAAAAAATTGAAAAACATATAAGACCTAATAATAAAACAATATAAAAAGTGCGACAAAAAATTAAAAAAGAGAAAATTTAATGCAAAATAAAAAAAGTATGAGAATTTAAAAACGCAAATAAGAAATGAAAGGAAATTTGTGAAAAAAAAAAAGGAATAAAAATGAAAAGACAAAAGATTTGGAATAAAAAACAGAAAAATAAAAATTTTTAAAATAACGAAAAAATTAAAACGAGTAAAAATGAAAGCATATGAAAAAAAAGTAAAAAGAAGGAAAATTTTGAAGGGAAAAAGTTATTAAAAAATTACGAAGTAGGACAAAAATAGCAAGAAAAATAATAAAATAAAAAAGATTCAAAAAATAAAAATAAAAAATTTTGAACTTTATAAAAATTTGTAAAATATAAATAAAAATAAATGGAAAAATAAATTAAGATAAAATATTAATATGGAAGAAAAAATTAAATAAAATACCAAAAAAGCAAAAAATAAAAAAGTAAGATATTAAAAAATTAGCGAATAAAAAAATACAAAAGACAAAATGAATAAAAATTTCGAATACAAAATAGAAAAAACTTTTAGTTGAGAATATACAAAGAAAAACAACAAAAATATAACAAATATAGGAAAAAGATATAAAAAATCAAAGATAAAAAAATAAAATAAAAGTTAATAAAAAATATAAATAAAAACAAAAAGAAAGTGCACAAAAAAAGTCTAATAATTTAAAAATGCAAATAAGAAATGAAAGGAAATTTGTGAAAAAATAAGAAAAGAATAAAAATGAAAAGACAAAAGATTTGGAATAAAAAAAGAAAAAAGAAATGTAAAAAATTTTAAAACAACGAAAAAATTAAAACAAGTAAAACTGAAAGCATAGGAAAAAAAAAAAAAAGCAAAAGAAAGAAAATTTCAAAGGGAAAAAGTTATTGAAAAATTAGAACATAGAACAAAAAAAAAAAATGAAAATGAAAAAATAAAAAAGATTCAAAAAATAGAAATAAAAAATTTTAAATTTTATAAAATTTTTTAAAAATATGAATAAAAAACAAATAAAAAATAGTAATATAAAAGAAAAAAAATAAATAAAATACCAAAAAATGGAAAAAGATCAAAAAAGTAAGAAAATAAAAAATTAGCAAATGAAAAGAACATAAAAAGACAAAATGAATAAGAATTTGACATATAAAATAGAAAAAACTTTTAGTTTAAAGAAAAAAATAAAATAAAAACAAAAGGAAGTGCACAAAAAAAGAAGTTTGAGGTTTTAAAATTGTAAAGAAGAAATAAAAAAAAAAAAAAAGTGTGAAAAAAAAGATATAAGAAAAAGCAAGAAAAAAATAGAGAATTTTAATAGAAAGAAAAAAATGAAAGTAAATCAACAAATAAGTTAAAAGAAAAAGAGAAAAAGGATTAATGAAAAATTATAAAAATATATACAACAAATAAAGGAAAAAGATATAAAATACGAAAGATGAAAAATAAAATAAAAGTTAATAAAAAATAAAAATAAAAATAAAAGAATGTGCACAAAAAAAGAAGTTTGAGGTTTTAAAATTATAAAGAAGAAATAAAAAAAAAAGTGCAAACAAAAAGATTTAAGAAAAAGCAAGAAAAAAATAAAAAATGAAAATACAAAATATATAAAATAAAAATTGAGAAAAAAAATGAGAGAAATAAGAAAAAAAATAAAAAATGAAGAGGCAAAAATATGAAATAAAACAAGAAGAAAAAAAAATTTATAGAAAATTTTAAAACGAAGAAAAAAGTGAAGAAAAATTTGAAAGGAGAAAAAGTTAATGAAAAATTATAAAAATGCAACAAAAAATAACCGAGAATGATAAAATAAAAAAAGAAAAGAAAAATAAAAAATTTCAAAACTTAATAAAAATTTATGAAACTATAAAAAAAGAAAGAAATAAAAAAAGAAAAAAAATTAAAGCAAAAGAAAAAAGATAAATAAAGCACAAAAAAAGAAAAAAAAAACAAAAAATATAAAAAGTAAGAAAATAAAAAAGGACAAAAATTGAAGAAAAATTTCAAAAATGAAATGGAATGACAAAATGAAAAAAAATTAGTTTAAAAAGGAACAAAAAATTGAAAAACATATAAGACCTAATAATAAAACAATATAAAAAGTGCGACAAAAAATTAAAAAAGAGAAAATTTAATGCAAAATAAAAAAAGTATGAGAATTTAAAAACGCAAATAAGAAATGAAAGGAAATTTGTGAAAAAAAAAAAGGAATAAAAATGAAAAGACAAAAGATTTGGAATAAAAAACAGAAAAATAAAAATTTTTAAAATAACGAAAAAATTAAAACGAGTAAAAATGAAAGCATATGAAAAAAAAGTAAAAAGAAGGAAAATTTTGAAGGGAAAAAGTTATTAAAAAATTACGAAGTAGGACAAAAATAGCAAGAAAAATAATAAAATAAAAAAGATTCAAAAAATAAAAATAAAAAATTTTGAACTTTATAAAAATTTGTAAAATATAAATAAAAATAAATGGAAAAATAAATTAAGATAAAATATTAATATGGAAGAAAAAATTAAATAAAATACCAAAAAAGCAAAAAATAAAAAAGTAAGATATTAAAAAATTAGCGAATAAAAAAATACAAAAGACAAAATGAATAAAAATTTCGAATACAAAATAGAAAAAACTTTTAGTTGAGAATATACAAAGAAAAACAACAAAAATATAACAAATATAGGAAAAAGATATAAAAAATCAAAGATAAAAAAATAAAATAAAAGTTAATAAAAAATATAAATAAAAACAAAAAGAAAGTGCACAAAAAAAGTCTAATAATTTAAAAATGCAAATAAGAAATGAAAGGAAATTTGTGAAAAAATAAGAAAAGAATAAAAATGAAAAGACAAAAGATTTGGAATAAAAAAAGAAAAAAGAAATGTAAAAAATTTTAAAACAACGAAAAAATTAAAACAAGTAAAACTGAAAGCATAGGAAAAAAAAAAAAAAAGCAAAAGAAAGAAAATTTCAAAGGGAAAAAGTTATTGAAAAATTAGAACATAGAACAAAAAAAAAAAATGAAAATGAAAAAATAAAAAAGATTCAAAAAATAGAAATAAAAAATTTTAAATTTTATAAAATTTTTTAAAAATATGAATAAAAAACAAATAAAAAATAGTAATATAAAAGAAAAAAAATAAATAAAATACCAAAAAATGGAAAAAGATCAAAAAAGTAAGAAAATAAAAAATTAGCAAATGAAAAGAACATAAAAAGACAAAATGAATAAGAATTTGACATATAAAATAGAAAAAACTTTTAGTTTAAAGAAAAAAATAAAATAAAAACAAAAGGAAGTGCACAAAAAAAGAAGTTTGAGGTTTTAAAATTGTAAAGAAGAAATAAAAAAAAAAAAAAAGTGTGAAAAAAAAGATATAAGAAAAAGCAAGAAAAAAATAGAGAATTTTAATAGAAAGAAAAAAATGAAAGTAAATCAACAAATAAGTTAAAAGAAAAAGAGAAAAAGGATTAATGAAAAATTATAAAAATATATACAACAAATAAAGGAAAAAGATATAAAATACGAAAGATGAAAAATAAAATAAAAGTTAATAAAAAATAAAAATAAAAATAAAAGAATGTGCACAAAAAAAGAAGTTTGAGGTTTTAAAATTATAAAGAAGAAATAAAAAAAAAAGTGCAAACAAAAAGATTTAAGAAAAAGCAAGAAAAAAATAAAAAATGAAAATACAAAATATATAAAATAAAAATTGAGAAAAAAAATGAGAGAAATAAGAAAAAAAATAAAAAATGAAGAGGCAAAAATATGAAATAAAACAAGAAGAAAAAAAAATTTATAGAAAATTTTAAAACGAAGAAAAAAGTGAAGAAAAATTTGAAAGGAGAAAAAGTTAATGAAAAATTATAAAAATGCAACAAAAAATAACCGAGAATGATAAAATAAAAAAAGAAAAGAAAAATAAAAAATTTCAAAACTTAATAAAAATTTATGAAACTATAAAAAAAGAAAGAAATAAAAAAAGAAAAAAAATTAAAGCAAAAGAAAAAAGATAAATAAAGCACAAAAAAAGAAAAAAAAAACAAAAAATATAAAAAGTAAGAAAATAAAAAAGGACAAAAATTGAAGAAAAATTTCAAAAATGAAATGGAATGACAAAATGAAAAAAAATTAGTTTAAAAAGGAACAAAAAATTGAAAAACATATAAGACCTAATAATAAAACAATATAAAAAGTGCGACAAAAAATTAAAAAAGAGAAAATTTAATGCAAAATAAAAAAAGTATGAGAATTTAAAAACGCAAATAAGAAATGAAAGGAAATTTGTGAAAAAAAAAAAGGAATAAAAATGAAAAGACAAAAGATTTGGAATAAAAAACAGAAAAATAAAAATTTTTAAAATAACGAAAAAATTAAAACGAGTAAAAATGAAAGCATATGAAAAAAAAGTAAAAAGAAGGAAAATTTTGAAGGGAAAAAGTTATTAAAAAATTACGAAGTAGGACAAAAATAGCAAGAAAAATAATAAAATAAAAAAGATTCAAAAAATAAAAATAAAAAATTTTGAACTTTATAAAAATTTGTAAAATATAAATAAAAATAAATGGAAAAATAAATTAAGATAAAATATTAATATGGAAGAAAAAATTAAATAAAATACCAAAAAAGCAAAAAATAAAAAAGTAAGATATTAAAAAATTAGCGAATAAAAAAATACAAAAGACAAAATGAATAAAAATTTCGAATACAAAATAGAAAAAACTTTTAGTTGAGAATATACAAAGAAAAACAACAAAAATATAACAAATATAGGAAAAAGATATAAAAAATCAAAGATAAAAAAATAAAATAAAAGTTAATAAAAAATATAAATAAAAACAAAAAGAAAGTGCACAAAAAAAGTCTAATAATTTAAAAATGCAAATAAGAAATGAAAGGAAATTTGTGAAAAAATAAGAAAAGAATAAAAATGAAAAGACAAAAGATTTGGAATAAAAAAAGAAAAAAGAAATGTAAAAAATTTTAAAACAACGAAAAAATTAAAACAAGTAAAACTGAAAGCATAGGAAAAAAAAAAAAAAGCAAAAGAAAGAAAATTTCAAAGGGAAAAAGTTATTGAAAAATTAGAACATAGAACAAAAAAAAAAAATGAAAATGAAAAAATAAAAAAGATTCAAAAAATAGAAATAAAAAATTTTAAATTTTATAAAATTTTTTAAAAATATGAATAAAAAACAAATAAAAAATAGTAATATAAAAGAAAAAAAATAAATAAAATACCAAAAAATGGAAAAAGATCAAAAAAGTAAGAAAATAAAAAATTAGCAAATGAAAAGAACATAAAAAGACAAAATGAATAAGAATTTGACATATAAAATAGAAAAAACTTTTAGTTTAAAGAAAAAAATAAAATAAAAACAAAAGGAAGTGCACAAAAAAAGAAGTTTGAGGTTTTAAAATTGTAAAGAAGAAATAAAAAAAAAAAAAAAGTGTGAAAAAAAAGATATAAGAAAAAGCAAGAAAAAAATAGAGAATTTTAATAGAAAGAAAAAAATGAAAGTAAATCAACAAATAAGTTAAAAGAAAAAGAGAAAAAGGATTAATGAAAAATTATAAAAATATATACAACAAATAAAGGAAAAAGATATAAAATACGAAAGATGAAAAATAAAATAAAAGTTAATAAAAAATAAAAATAAAAATAAAAGAATGTGCACAAAAAAAGAAGTTTGAGGTTTTAAAATTATAAAGAAGAAATAAAAAAAAAAGTGCAAACAAAAAGATTTAAGAAAAAGCAAGAAAAAAATAAAAAATGAAAATACAAAATATATAAAATAAAAATTGAGAAAAAAAATGAGAGAAATAAGAAAAAAAATAAAAAATGAAGAGGCAAAAATATGAAATAAAACAAGAAGAAAAAAAAATTTATAGAAAATTTTAAAACGAAGAAAAAAGTGAAGAAAAATTTGAAAGGAGAAAAAGTTAATGAAAAATTATAAAAATGCAACAAAAAATAACCGAGAATGATAAAATAAAAAAAGAAAAGAAAAATAAAAAATTTCAAAACTTAATAAAAATTTATGAAACTATAAAAAAAGAAAAAAAATTAAAGCAAAAGAAAAAAGATAAATAAAGCACAAAAAAAGAAAAAAAAAACAAAAAATATAAAAAGTAAGAAAATAAAAAAGGACAAAAATTGAAGAAAAATTTCAAAAATGAAATGGAATGACAAAATGAAAAAAAATTAGTTTAAAAAGGAACAAAAAATTGAAAAACATATAAGACCTAATAATAAAACAATATAAAAAGTGCGACAAAAAATTAAAAAAGAGAAAATTTAATGCAAAATAAAAAAAGTATGAGAATTTAAAAACGCAAATAAGAAATGAAAGGAAATTTGTAAAAAAAAAAAGGAATAAAAATGAAAAGACAAAAGATTTGGAATAAAAAACAGAAAAATAAAAATTTTTAAAATAACGAAAAAATTAAAACGAGTAAAAATGAAAGCATATGAAAAAAAAGTAAAAAGAAGGAAAATTTTGAAGGGAAAAAGTTATTAAAAAATTACAAAGTAGGACAAAAATAGCAAGAAAAATAATAAAATAAAAAAGATTCAAAAAATAAAAATAAAAAATTTTGAACTTTATAAAAATTTGTAAAATATAAATAAAAATAAATGGAAAAATAAATTAAGATAAAATATTAATATGGAAGAAAAAATTAAATAAAATACCAAAAAAGCAAAAAATAAAAAAGTAAGATATTAAAAAATTAGCGAATAAAAAAATACAAAAGACAAAATGAATAAAAATTTCGAATACAAAATAGAAAAAACTTTTAGTTGAGAATATACAAAGAAAAACAACAAAAATATAACAAATATAGGAAAAAGATATAAAAAATCAAAGATAAAAAAATAAAATAAAAGTTAATAAAAAATATAAATAAAAACAAAAAGAAAGTGCACAAAAAAAGTCTAATAATTTAAAAATGCAAATAAGAAATGAAAGGAAATTTGTGAAAAAATAAGAAAAGAATAAAAATGAAAAGACAAAAGATTTGGAATAAAAAAAGAAAAAAGAAATGTAAAAAATTTTAAAACAACGAAAAAATTAAAACAAGTAAAACTGAAAGCATAGGAAAAAAAAAAAAAAGCAAAAGAAAGAAAATTTCAAAGGGAAAAAGTTATTGAAAAATTAGAACATAGAACAAAAAAAAAAAATGAAAATGAAAAAATAAAAAAGATTCAAAAAATAGAAATAAAAAATTTTAAATTTTATAAAATTTTTTAAAAATATGAATAAAAAACAAATAAAAAATAGTAATATAAAAGAAAAAAAATAAATAAAATACCAAAAAATGGAAAAAGATCAAAAAAGTAAGAAAATAAAAAATTAGCAAATGAAAAGAACATAAAAAGACAAAATGAATAAGAATTTGACATATAAAATAGAAAAAACTTTTAGTTTAAAGAAAAAAATAAAATAAAAACAAAAGGAAGTGCACAAAAAAAGAAGTTTGAGGTTTTAAAATTGTAAAGAAGAAATAAAAAAAAAAAAAAGTGTGAAAAAAAAGATATAAGAAAAAGCAAGAAAAAAATAGAGAATTTTAATAGAAAGAAAAAAATGAAAGTAAATCAACAAATAAGTTAAAAGAAAAAGAGAAAAAGGATTAATGAAAAATTATAAAAATATATACAACAAATAAAGGAAAAAGATATAAAATACGAAAGATGAAAAATAAAATAAAAGTTAATAAAAAATAAAAATAAAAATAAAAGAATGTGCACAAAAAAAGAAGTTTGAGGTTTTAAAATTATAAAGAAGAAATAAAAAAAAAAGTGCAAACAAAAAGATTTAAGAAAAAGCAAGAAAAAAATAAAAAATGAAAATACAAAATATATAAAATAAAAATTGAGAAAAAAAATGAGAGAAATAAGAAAAAAAATAAAAAATGAAGAGGCAAAAATATGAAATAAAACAAGAAGAAAAAAAAATTTATAGAAAATTTTAAAACGAAGAAAAAAGTGAAGAAAAATTTGAAAGGAGAAAAAGTTAATGAAAAATTATAAAAATGCAACAAAAAATAACCGAGAATGATAAAATAAAAAAAGAAAAGAAAAATAAAAAATTTCAAAACTTAATAAAAATTTATGAAACTATAAAAAAAGAAAAAAAATTAAAGCAAAAGAAAAAAGATAAATAAAGCACAAAAAAAGAAAAAAAAAACAAAAAATATAAAAAGTAAGAAAATAAAAAAGGACAAAAATTGAAGAAAAATTTCAAAAATGAAATGGAATGACAAAATGAAAAAAAATTAGTTTAAAAAGGAACAAAAAATTGAAAAACATATAAGACCTAATAATAAAACAATATAAAAAGTGCGACAAAAAATTAAAAAAGAGAAAATTTAATGCAAAATAAAAAAAGTATGAGAATTTAAAAACGCAAATAAGAAATGAAAGGAAATTTGTAAAAAAAAAAAGGAATAAAAATGAAAAGACAAAAGATTTGGAATAAAAAACAGAAAAATAAAAATTTTTAAAATAACGAAAAAATTAAAACGAGTAAAAATGAAAGCATATGAAAAAAAAGTAAAAAGAAGGAAAATTTTGAAGGGAAAAAGTTATTAAAAAATTACAAAGTAGGACAAAAATAGCAAGAAAAATAATAAAATAAAAAAGATTCAAAAAATAAAAATAAAAAATTTTGAACTTTATAAAAATTTGTAAAATATAAATAAAAATAAATGGAAAAATAAATTAAGATAAAATATTAATATGGAAGAAAAAATTAAATAAAATACCAAAAAAGCAAAAAATAAAAAAGTAAGATATTAAAAAATTAGCGAATAAAAAAATACAAAAGACAAAATGAATAAAAATTTCGAATACAAAATAGAAAAAACTTTTAGTTGAGAATATACAAAGAAAAACAACAAAAATATAACAAATATAGGAAAAAGATATAAAAAATCAAAGATAAAAAAATAAAATAAAAGTTAATAAAAAATATAAATAAAAACAAAAAGAAAGTGCACAAAAAAAGTCTAATAATTTAAAAATGCAAATAAGAAATGAAAGGAAATTTGTGAAAAAATAAGAAAAGAATAAAAATGAAAAGACAAAAGATTTGGAATAAAAAAAGAAAAAAGAAATGTAAAAAATTTTAAAACAACGAAAAAATTAAAACAAGTAAAACTGAAAGCATAGGAAAAAAAAAAAAAAGCAAAAGAAAGAAAATTTCAAAGGGAAAAAGTTATTGAAAAATTAGAACATAGAACAAAAAAAAAAAATGAAAATGAAAAAATAAAAAAGATTCAAAAAATAGAAATAAAAAATTTTAAATTTTATAAAATTTTTTAAAAATATGAATAAAAAACAAATAAAAAATAGTAATATAAAAGAAAAAAAATAAATAAAATACCAAAAAATGGAAAAAGATCAAAAAAGTAAGAAAATAAAAAATTAGCAAATGAAAAGAACATAAAAAGACAAAATGAATAAGAATTTGACATATAAAATAGAAAAAACTTTTAGTTTAAAGAAAAAAATAAAATAAAAACAAAAGGAAGTGCACAAAAAAAGAAGTTTGAGGTTTTAAAATTGTAAAGAAGAAATAAAAAAAAAAAAAAAGTGTGAAAAAAAAGATATAAGAAAAAGCAAGAAAAAAATAGAGAATTTTAATAGAAAGAAAAAAATGAAAGTAAATCAACAAATAAGTTAAAAGAAAAAGAGAAAAAGGATTAATGAAAAATTATAAAAATATATACAACAAATAAAGGAAAAAGATATAAAATACGAAAGATGAAAAATAAAATAAAAGTTAATAAAAAATAAAAATAAAAATAAAAGAATGTGCACAAAAAAAGAAGTTTGAGGTTTTAAAATTATAAAGAAGAAATAAAAAAAAAAGTGCAAACAAAAAGATTTAAGAAAAAGCAAGAAAAAAATAAAAAATGAAAATACAAAATATATAAAATAAAAATTGAGAAAAAAAATGAGAGAAATAAGAAAAAAAATAAAAAATGAAGAGGCAAAAATATGAAATAAAACAAGAAGAAAAAAAAATTTATAGAAAATTTTAAAACGAAGAAAAAAGTGAAGAAAAATTTGAAAGGAGAAAAAGTTAATGAAAAATTATAAAAATGCAACAAAAAATAACCGAGAATGATAAAATAAAAAAAGAAAAGAAAAATAAAAAATTTCAAAACTTAATAAAAATTTATGAAACTATAAAAAAAGAAAAAAAATTAAAGCAAAAGAAAAAAGATAAATAAAGCACAAAAAAAGAAAAAAAAAACAAAAAATATAAAAAGTAAGAAAATAAAAAAGGACAAAAATTGAAGAAAAATTTCAAAAATGAAATGGAATGACAAAATGAAAAAAAATTAGTTTAAAAAGGAACAAAAAATTGAAAAACATATAAGACCTAATAATAAAACAATATAAAAAGTGCGACAAAAAATTAAAAAAGAGAAAATTTAATGCAAAATAAAAAAAGTATGAGAATTTAAAAACGCAAATAAGAAATGAAAGGAAATTTGTAAAAAAAAAAAGGAATAAAAATGAAAAGACAAAAGATTTGGAATAAAAAACAGAAAAATAAAAATTTTTAAAATAACGAAAAAATTAAAACGAGTAAAAATGAAAGCATATGAAAAAAAAGTAAAAAGAAGGAAAATTTTGAAGGGAAAAAGTTATTAAAAAATTACAAAGTAGGACAAAAATAGCAAGAAAAATAATAAAATAAAAAAGATTCAAAAAATAAAAATAAAAAATTTTGAACTTTATAAAAATTTGTAAAATATAAATAAAAATAAATGGAAAAATAAATTAAGATAAAATATTAATATGGAAGAAAAAATTAAATAAAATACCAAAAAAGCAAAAAATAAAAAAGTAAGATATTAAAAAATTAGCGAATAAAAAAATACAAAAGACAAAATGAATAAAAATTTCGAATACAAAATAGAAAAAACTTTTAGTTGAGAATATACAAAGAAAAACAACAAAAATATAACAAATATAGGAAAAAGATATAAAAAATCAAAGATAAAAAAATAAAATAAAAGTTAATAAAAAATATAAATAAAAACAAAAAGAAAGTGCACAAAAAAAGTCTAATAATTTAAAAATGCAAATAAGAAATGAAAGGAAATTTGTGAAAAAATAAGAAAAGAATAAAAATGAAAAGACAAAAGATTTGGAATAAAAAAAGAAAAAAGAAATGTAAAAAATTTTAAAACAACGAAAAAATTAAAACAAGTAAAACTGAAAGCATAGGAAAAAAAAAAAAAAGCAAAAGAAAGAAAATTTCAAAGGGAAAAAGTTATTGAAAAATTAGAACATAGAACAAAAAAAAAAAATGAAAATGAAAAAATAAAAAAGATTCAAAAAATAGAAATAAAAAATTTTAAATTTTATAAAATTTTTTAAAAATATGAATAAAAAACAAATAAAAAATAGTAATATAAAAGAAAAAAAATAAATAAAATACCAAAAAATGGAAAAAGAT
Organism: Durio zibethinus; assembly: GCF_047325235.1. Lineage (NCBI taxonomy): Eukaryota > Viridiplantae > Streptophyta > Magnoliopsida > Malvales > Malvaceae > Durio > Durio zibethinus. Next base: position 524,589 of record NW_028322654.1, read on the forward strand.
CAAAAAAGTAAGAAAATAAAAAATTAGCAAATGAAAAGAACATAAAAAGACAAAATGAATAAGAATTTGACATATAAAATAGAAAAAACTTTTAGTTTAAAGAAAAAAATAAAATAAAAACAAAAGGAAGTGCACAAAAAAAGAAGTTTGAGGTTTTAAAATTGTAAAGAAGAAATAAAAAAAAAAAAAAAGTGTGAAAAAAAAGATATAAGAAAAAGCAAGAAAAAAATAGAGAATTTTAATAGAAAGAAAAAAATGAAAGTAAATCAACAAATAAGTTAAAAGAAAAAGAGAAAAAGGATTAATGAAAAATTATAAAAATATATACAACAAATAAAGGAAAAAGATATAAAATACGAAAGATGAAAAATAAAATAAAAGTTAATAAAAAATAAAAATAAAAATAAAAGAATGTGCACAAAAAAAGAAGTTTGAGGTTTTAAAATTATAAAGAAGAAATAAAAAAAAAAGTGCAAACAAAAAGATTTAAGAAAAAGCAAGAAAAAAATAAAAAATGAAAATACAAAATATATAAAATAAAAATTGAGAAAAAAAATGAGAGAAATAAGAAAAAAAATAAAAAATGAAGAGGCAAAAATATGAAATAAAACAAGAAGAAAAAAAAATTTATAGAAAATTTTAAAACGAAGAAAAAAGTGAAGAAAAATTTGAAAGGAGAAAAAGTTAATGAAAAATTATAAAAATGCAACAAAAAATAACCGAGAATGATAAAATAAAAAAAGAAAAGAAAAATAAAAAATTTCAAAACTTAATAAAAATTTATGAAACTATAAAAAAAGAAAGAAATAAAAAAAGAAAAAAAATTAAAGCAAAAGAAAAAAGATAAATAAAGCACAAAAAAAGAAAAAAAAAACAAAAAATATAAAAAGTAAGAAAATAAAAAAGGACAAAAATTGAAGAAAAATTTCAAAAATGAAATGGAATGACAAAATGAAAAAAAATTAGTTTAAAAAGGAACAAAAAATTGAAAAACATATAAGACCTAATAATAAAACAATATAAAAAGTGCGACAAAAAATTAAAAAAGAGAAAATTTAATGCAAAATAAAAAAAGTATGAGAATTTAAAAACGCAAATAAGAAATGAAAGGAAATTTGTGAAAAAAAAAAAGGAATAAAAATGAAAAGACAAAAGATTTGGAATAAAAAACAGAAAAATAAAAATTTTTAAAATAACGAAAAAATTAAAACGAGTAAAAATGAAAGCATATGAAAAAAAAGTAAAAAGAAGGAAAATTTTGAAGGGAAAAAGTTATTAAAAAATTACGAAGTAGGACAAAAATAGCAAGAAAAATAATAAAATAAAAAAGATTCAAAAAATAAAAATAAAAAATTTTGAACTTTATAAAAATTTGTAAAATATAAATAAAAATAAATGGAAAAATAAATTAAGATAAAATATTAATATGGAAGAAAAAATTAAATAAAATACCAAAAAAGCAAAAAATAAAAAAGTAAGATATTAAAAAATTAGCGAATAAAAAAATACAAAAGACAAAATGAATAAAAATTTCGAATACAAAATAGAAAAAACTTTTAGTTGAGAATATACAAAGAAAAACAACAAAAATATAACAAATATAGGAAAAAGATATAAAAAATCAAAGATAAAAAAATAAAATAAAAGTTAATAAAAAATATAAATAAAAACAAAAAGAAAGTGCACAAAAAAAGTCTAATAATTTAAAAATGCAAATAAGAAATGAAAGGAAATTTGTGAAAAAATAAGAAAAGAATAAAAATGAAAAGACAAAAGATTTGGAATAAAAAAAGAAAAAAGAAATGTAAAAAATTTTAAAACAACGAAAAAATTAAAACAAGTAAAACTGAAAGCATAGGAAAAAAAAAAAAAAAGCAAAAGAAAGAAAATTTCAAAGGGAAAAAGTTATTGAAAAATTAGAACATAGAACAAAAAAAAAAAATGAAAATGAAAAAATAAAAAAGATTCAAAAAATAGAAATAAAAAATTTTAAATTTTATAAAATTTTTTAAAAATATGAATAAAAAACAAATAAAAAATAGTAATATAAAAGAAAAAAAATAAATAAAATACCAAAAAATGGAAAAAGATCAAAAAAGTAAGAAAATAAAAAATTAGCAAATGAAAAGAACATAAAAAGACAAAATGAATAAGAATTTGACATATAAAATAGAAAAAACTTTTAGTTTAAAGAAAAAAATAAAATAAAAACAAAAGGAAGTGCACAAAAAAAGAAGTTTGAGGTTTTAAAATTGTAAAGAAGAAATAAAAAAAAAAAAAAAGTGTGAAAAAAAAGATATAAGAAAAAGCAAGAAAAAAATAGAGAATTTTAATAGAAAGAAAAAAATGAAAGTAAATCAACAAATAAGTTAAAAGAAAAAGAGAAAAAGGATTAATGAAAAATTATAAAAATATATACAACAAATAAAGGAAAAAGATATAAAATACGAAAGATGAAAAATAAAATAAAAGTTAATAAAAAATAAAAATAAAAATAAAAGAATGTGCACAAAAAAAGAAGTTTGAGGTTTTAAAATTATAAAGAAGAAATAAAAAAAAAAGTGCAAACAAAAAGATTTAAGAAAAAGCAAGAAAAAAATAAAAAATGAAAATACAAAATATATAAAATAAAAATTGAGAAAAAAAATGAGAGAAATAAGAAAAAAAATAAAAAATGAAGAGGCAAAAATATGAAATAAAACAAGAAGAAAAAAAAATTTATAGAAAATTTTAAAACGAAGAAAAAAGTGAAGAAAAATTTGAAAGGAGAAAAAGTTAATGAAAAATTATAAAAATGCAACAAAAAATAACCGAGAATGATAAAATAAAAAAAGAAAAGAAAAATAAAAAATTTCAAAACTTAATAAAAATTTATGAAACTATAAAAAAAGAAAGAAATAAAAAAAGAAAAAAAATTAAAGCAAAAGAAAAAAGATAAATAAAGCACAAAAAAAGAAAAAAAAAACAAAAAATATAAAAAGTAAGAAAATAAAAAAGGACAAAAATTGAAGAAAAATTTCAAAAATGAAATGGAATGACAAAATGAAAAAAAATTAGTTTAAAAAGGAACAAAAAATTGAAAAACATATAAGACCTAATAATAAAACAATATAAAAAGTGCGACAAAAAATTAAAAAAGAGAAAATTTAATGCAAAATAAAAAAAGTATGAGAATTTAAAAACGCAAATAAGAAATGAAAGGAAATTTGTGAAAAAAAAAAAGGAATAAAAATGAAAAGACAAAAGATTTGGAATAAAAAACAGAAAAATAAAAATTTTTAAAATAACGAAAAAATTAAAACGAGTAAAAATGAAAGCATATGAAAAAAAAGTAAAAAGAAGGAAAATTTTGAAGGGAAAAAGTTATTAAAAAATTACGAAGTAGGACAAAAATAGCAAGAAAAATAATAAAATAAAAAAGATTCAAAAAATAAAAATAAAAAATTTTGAACTTTATAAAAATTTGTAAAATATAAATAAAAATAAATGGAAAAATAAATTAAGATAAAATATTAATATGGAAGAAAAAATTAAATAAAATACCAAAAAAGCAAAAAATAAAAAAGTAAGATATTAAAAAATTAGCGAATAAAAAAATACAAAAGACAAAATGAATAAAAATTTCGAATACAAAATAGAAAAAACTTTTAGTTGAGAATATACAAAGAAAAACAACAAAAATATAACAAATATAGGAAAAAGATATAAAAAATCAAAGATAAAAAAATAAAATAAAAGTTAATAAAAAATATAAATAAAAACAAAAAGAAAGTGCACAAAAAAAGTCTAATAATTTAAAAATGCAAATAAGAAATGAAAGGAAATTTGTGAAAAAATAAGAAAAGAATAAAAATGAAAAGACAAAAGATTTGGAATAAAAAAAGAAAAAAGAAATGTAAAAAATTTTAAAACAACGAAAAAATTAAAACAAGTAAAACTGAAAGCATAGGAAAAAAAAAAAAAAAGCAAAAGAAAGAAAATTTCAAAGGGAAAAAGTTATTGAAAAATTAGAACATAGAACAAAAAAAAAAAATGAAAATGAAAAAATAAAAAAGATTCAAAAAATAGAAATAAAAAATTTTAAATTTTATAAAATTTTTTAAAAATATGAATAAAAAACAAATAAAAAATAGTAATATAAAAGAAAAAAAATAAATAAAATACCAAAAAATGGAAAAAGATCAAAAAAGTAAGAAAATAAAAAATTAGCAAATGAAAAGAACATAAAAAGACAAAATGAATAAGAATTTGACATATAAAATAGAAAAAACTTTTAGTTTAAAGAAAAAAATAAAATAAAAACAAAAGGAAGTGCACAAAAAAAGAAGTTTGAGGTTTTAAAATTGTAAAGAAGAAATAAAAAAAAAAAAAAAGTGTGAAAAAAAAGATATAAGAAAAAGCAAGAAAAAAATAGAGAATTTTAATAGAAAGAAAAAAATGAAAGTAAATCAACAAATAAGTTAAAAGAAAAAGAGAAAAAGGATTAATGAAAAATTATAAAAATATATACAACAAATAAAGGAAAAAGATATAAAATACGAAAGATGAAAAATAAAATAAAAGTTAATAAAAAATAAAAATAAAAATAAAAGAATGTGCACAAAAAAAGAAGTTTGAGGTTTTAAAATTATAAAGAAGAAATAAAAAAAAAAGTGCAAACAAAAAGATTTAAGAAAAAGCAAGAAAAAAATAAAAAATGAAAATACAAAATATATAAAATAAAAATTGAGAAAAAAAATGAGAGAAATAAGAAAAAAAATAAAAAATGAAGAGGCAAAAATATGAAATAAAACAAGAAGAAAAAAAAATTTATAGAAAATTTTAAAACGAAGAAAAAAGTGAAGAAAAATTTGAAAGGAGAAAAAGTTAATGAAAAATTATAAAAATGCAACAAAAAATAACCGAGAATGATAAAATAAAAAAAGAAAAGAAAAATAAAAAATTTCAAAACTTAATAAAAATTTATGAAACTATAAAAAAAGAAAGAAATAAAAAAAGAAAAAAAATTAAAGCAAAAGAAAAAAGATAAATAAAGCACAAAAAAAGAAAAAAAAAACAAAAAATATAAAAAGTAAGAAAATAAAAAAGGACAAAAATTGAAGAAAAATTTCAAAAATGAAATGGAATGACAAAATGAAAAAAAATTAGTTTAAAAAGGAACAAAAAATTGAAAAACATATAAGACCTAATAATAAAACAATATAAAAAGTGCGACAAAAAATTAAAAAAGAGAAAATTTAATGCAAAATAAAAAAAGTATGAGAATTTAAAAACGCAAATAAGAAATGAAAGGAAATTTGTGAAAAAAAAAAAGGAATAAAAATGAAAAGACAAAAGATTTGGAATAAAAAACAGAAAAATAAAAATTTTTAAAATAACGAAAAAATTAAAACGAGTAAAAATGAAAGCATATGAAAAAAAAGTAAAAAGAAGGAAAATTTTGAAGGGAAAAAGTTATTAAAAAATTACGAAGTAGGACAAAAATAGCAAGAAAAATAATAAAATAAAAAAGATTCAAAAAATAAAAATAAAAAATTTTGAACTTTATAAAAATTTGTAAAATATAAATAAAAATAAATGGAAAAATAAATTAAGATAAAATATTAATATGGAAGAAAAAATTAAATAAAATACCAAAAAAGCAAAAAATAAAAAAGTAAGATATTAAAAAATTAGCGAATAAAAAAATACAAAAGACAAAATGAATAAAAATTTCGAATACAAAATAGAAAAAACTTTTAGTTGAGAATATACAAAGAAAAACAACAAAAATATAACAAATATAGGAAAAAGATATAAAAAATCAAAGATAAAAAAATAAAATAAAAGTTAATAAAAAATATAAATAAAAACAAAAAGAAAGTGCACAAAAAAAGTCTAATAATTTAAAAATGCAAATAAGAAATGAAAGGAAATTTGTGAAAAAATAAGAAAAGAATAAAAATGAAAAGACAAAAGATTTGGAATAAAAAAAGAAAAAAGAAATGTAAAAAATTTTAAAACAACGAAAAAATTAAAACAAGTAAAACTGAAAGCATAGGAAAAAAAAAAAAAAAGCAAAAGAAAGAAAATTTCAAAGGGAAAAAGTTATTGAAAAATTAGAACATAGAACAAAAAAAAAAAATGAAAATGAAAAAATAAAAAAGATTCAAAAAATAGAAATAAAAAATTTTAAATTTTATAAAATTTTTTAAAAATATGAATAAAAAACAAATAAAAAATAGTAATATAAAAGAAAAAAAATAAATAAAATACCAAAAAATGGAAAAAGATCAAAAAAGTAAGAAAATAAAAAATTAGCAAATGAAAAGAACATAAAAAGACAAAATGAATAAGAATTTGACATATAAAATAGAAAAAACTTTTAGTTTAAAGAAAAAAATAAAATAAAAACAAAAGGAAGTGCACAAAAAAAGAAGTTTGAGGTTTTAAAATTGTAAAGAAGAAATAAAAAAAAAAAAAAAGTGTGAAAAAAAAGATATAAGAAAAAGCAAGAAAAAAATAGAGAATTTTAATAGAAAGAAAAAAATGAAAGTAAATCAACAAATAAGTTAAAAGAAAAAGAGAAAAAGGATTAATGAAAAATTATAAAAATATATACAACAAATAAAGGAAAAAGATATAAAATACGAAAGATGAAAAATAAAATAAAAGTTAATAAAAAATAAAAATAAAAATAAAAGAATGTGCACAAAAAAAGAAGTTTGAGGTTTTAAAATTATAAAGAAGAAATAAAAAAAAAAGTGCAAACAAAAAGATTTAAGAAAAAGCAAGAAAAAAATAAAAAATGAAAATACAAAATATATAAAATAAAAATTGAGAAAAAAAATGAGAGAAATAAGAAAAAAAATAAAAAATGAAGAGGCAAAAATATGAAATAAAACAAGAAGAAAAAAAAATTTATAGAAAATTTTAAAACGAAGAAAAAAGTGAAGAAAAATTTGAAAGGAGAAAAAGTTAATGAAAAATTATAAAAATGCAACAAAAAATAACCGAGAATGATAAAATAAAAAAAGAAAAGAAAAATAAAAAATTTAAAAACTTAATAAAAATTTATGAAACTATAAAAAAAGAAAGAAATAAAAAAAGAAAAAAAATTAAAGCAAAAGAAAAAAGATAAATAAAGCACAAAAAAAGAAAAAAAAAACAAAAAATATAAAAAGTAAGAAAATAAAAAAGGACAAAAATTGAAGAAAAATTTCAAAAATGAAATGGAATGACAAAATGAAAAAAAATTAGTTTAAAAAGGAACAAAAAATTGAAAAACATATAAGACCTAATAATAAAACAATATAAAAAGTGCGACAAAAAATTAAAAAAGAGAAAATTTAATGCAAAATAAAAAAAGTATGAGAATTTAAAAACGCAAATAAGAAATGAAAGGAAATTTGTGAAAAAAAAAAAGGAATAAAAATGAAAAGACAAAAGATTTGGAATAAAAAACAGAAAAATAAAAATTTTTAAAATAACGAAAAAATTAAAACGAGTAAAAATGAAAGCATATGAAAAAAAAGTAAAAAGAAGGAAAATTTTGAAGGGAAAAAGTTATTAAAAAATTACGAAGTAGGACAAAAATAGCAAGAAAAATAATAAAATAAAAAAGATTCAAAAAATAAAAATAAAAAATTTTGAACTTTATAAAAATTTGTAAAATATAAATAAAAATAAATGGAAAAATAAATTAAGATAAAATATTAATATGGAAGAAAAAATTAAATAAAATACCAAAAAAGCAAAAAATAAAAAAGTAAGATATTAAAAAATTAGCGAATAAAAAAATACAAAAGACAAAATGAATAAAAATTTCGAATACAAAATAGAAAAAACTTTTAGTTGAGAATATACAAAGAAAAACAACAAAAATATAACAAATATAGGAAAAAGATATAAAAAATCAAAGATAAAAAAATAAAATAAAAGTTAATAAAAAATATAAATAAAAACAAAAAGAAAGTGCACAAAAAAAGTCTAATAATTTAAAAATGCAAATAAGAAATGAAAGGAAATTTGTGAAAAAATAAGAAAAGAATAAAAATGAAAAGACAAAAGATTTGGAATAAAAAAAGAAAAAAGAAATGTAAAAAATTTTAAAACAACGAAAAAATTAAAACAAGTAAAACTGAAAGCATAGGAAAAAAAAAAAAAAAGCAAAAGAAAGAAAATTTCAAAGGGAAAAAGTTATTGAAAAATTAGAACATAGAACAAAAAAAAAAATGAAAATGAAAAAATAAAAAAGATTCAAAAAATAGAAATAAAAAATTTTAAATTTTATAAAATTTTTTAAAAATATGAATAAAAAACAAATAAAAAATAGTAATATAAAAGAAAAAAAATAAATAAAATACCAAAAAATGGAAAAAGATCAAAAAAGTAAGAAAATAAAAAATTAGCAAATGAAAAGAACATAAAAAGACAAAATGAATAAGAATTTGACATATAAAATAGAAAAAACTTTTAGTTTAAAGAAAAAAATAAAATAAAAACAAAAGGAAGTGCACAAAAAAAGAAGTTTGAGGTTTTAAAATTGTAAAGAAGAAATAAAAAAAAAAAAAAAGTGTGAAAAAAAAGATATAAGAAAAAGCAAGAAAAAAATAGAGAATTTTAATAGAAAGAAAAAAATGAAAGTAAATCAACAAATAAGTTAAAAGAAAAAGAGAAAAAGGATTAATGAAAAATTATAAAAATATATACAACAAATAAAGGAAAAAGATATAAAATACGAAAGATGAAAAATAAAATAAAAGTTAATAAAAAATAAAAATAAAAATAAAAGAATGTGCACAAAAAAAGAAGTTTGAGGTTTTAAAATTATAAAGAAGAAATAAAAAAAAAAGTGCAAACAAAAAGATTTAAGAAAAAGCAAGAAAAAAATAAAAAATGAAAATACAAAATATATAAAATAAAAATTGAGAAAAAAAATGAGAGAAATAAGAAAAAAAATAAAAAATGAAGAGGCAAAAATATGAAATAAAACAAGAAGAAAAAAAAATTTATAGAAAATTTTAAAACGAAGAAAAAAGTGAAGAAAAATTTGAAAGGAGAAAAAGTTAATGAAAAATTATAAAAATGCAACAAAAAATAACCGAGAATGATAAAATAAAAAAAGAAAAGAAAAATAAAAAATTTAAAAACTTAATAAAAATTTATGAAACTATAAAAAAAGAAAGAAATAAAAAAAGAAAAAAAATTAAAGCAAAAGAAAAAAGATAAATAAAGCACAAAAAAAGAAAAAAAAAACAAAAAATATAAAAAGTAAGAAAATAAAAAAGGACAAAAATTGAAGAAAAATTTCAAAAATGAAATGGAATGACAAAATGAAAAAAAATTAGTTTAAAAAGGAACAAAAAATTGAAAAACATATAAGACCTAATAATAAAACAATATAAAAAGTGCGACAAAAAATTAAAAAAGAGAAAATTTAATGCAAAATAAAAAAAGTATGAGAATTTAAAAACGCAAATAAGAAATGAAAGGAAATTTGTGAAAAAAAAAAAGGAATAAAAATGAAAAGACAAAAGATTTGGAATAAAAAACAGAAAAATAAAAATTTTTAAAATAACGAAAAAATTAAAACGAGTAAAAATGAAAGCATATGAAAAAAAAGTAAAAAGAAGGAAAATTTTGAAGGGAAAAAGTTATTAAAAAATTACGAAGTAGGACAAAAATAGCAAGAAAAATAATAAAATAAAAAAGATTCAAAAAATAAAAATAAAAAATTTTGAACTTTATAAAAATTTGTAAAATATAAATAAAAATAAATGGAAAAATAAATTAAGATAAAATATTAATATGGAAGAAAAAATTAAATAAAATACCAAAAAAGCAAAAAATAAAAAAGTAAGATATTAAAAAATTAGCGAATAAAAAAATACAAAAGACAAAATGAATAAAAATTTCGAATACAAAATAGAAAAAACTTTTAGTTGAGAATATACAAAGAAAAACAACAAAAATATAACAAATATAGGAAAAAGATATAAAAAATCAAAGATAAAAAAATAAAATAAAAGTTAATAAAAAATATAAATAAAAACAAAAAGAAAGTGCACAAAAAAAGTCTAATAATTTAAAAATGCAAATAAGAAATGAAAGGAAATTTGTGAAAAAATAAGAAAAGAATAAAAATGAAAAGACAAAAGATTTGGAATAAAAAAAGAAAAAAGAAATGTAAAAAATTTTAAAACAACGAAAAAATTAAAACAAGTAAAACTGAAAGCATAGGAAAAAAAAAAAAAAAGCAAAAGAAAGAAAATTTCAAAGGGAAAAAGTTATTGAAAAATTAGAACATAGAACAAAAAAAAAAATGAAAATGAAAAAATAAAAAAGATTCAAAAAATAGAAATAAAAAATTTTAAATTTTATAAAATTTTTTAAAAATATGAATAAAAAACAAATAAAAAATAGTAATATAAAAGAAAAAAAATAAATAAAATACCAAAAAATGGAAAAAGATCAAAAAAGTAAGAAAATAAAAAATTAGCAAATGAAAAGAACATAAAAAGACAAAATGAATAAGAATTTGACATATAAAATAGAAAAAACTTTTAGTTTAAAGAAAAAAATAAAATAAAAACAAAAGGAAGTGCACAAAAAAAGAAGTTTGAGGTTTTAAAATTGTAAAGAAGAAATAACAAAAAAAAAAAAGTGTGAAAAAAAAGATATAAGAAAAAGCAAGAAAAAAATAGAGAATTTTAATAGAAAGAAAAAAATGAAAGTAAATCAACAAATAAGTTAAAAGAAAAAGAGAAAAAGGATTAATGAAAAATTATAAAAATATATACAACAAATAAAGGAAAAAGATATAAAATACGAAAGATGAAAAATAAAATAAAAGTTAATAAAAAATAAAAATAAAAATAAAAGAATGTGCACAAAAAAAGAAGTTTGAGGTTTTAAAATTATAAAGAAGAAATAAAAAAAAAAGTGCAAACAAAAAGATTTAAGAAAAAGCAAGAAAAAAATAAAAAATGAAAATACAAAATATATAAAATAAAAATTGAGAAAAAAAATGAGAGAAATAAGAAAAAAAATAAAAAATGAAGAGGCAAAAATATGAAATAAAACAAGAAGAAAAAAAAATTTATAGAAAATTTTAAAACGAAGAAAAAAGTGAAGAAAAATTTGAAAGGAGAAAAAGTTAATGAAAAATTATAAAAATGCAACAAAAAATAACCGAGAATGATAAAATAAAAAAAGAAAAGAAAAATAAAAAATTTCAAAACTTAATAAAAATTTATGAAACTATAAAAAAAGAAAGAAATAAAAAAAGAAAAAAAATTAAAGCAAAAGAAAAAAGATAAATAAAGCACAAAAAAAGAAAAAAAAAACAAAAAATATAAAAAGTAAGAAAATAAAAAAGGACAAAAATTGAAGAAAAATTTCAAAAATGAAATGGAATGACAAAATGAAAAAAAATTAGTTTAAAAAGGAACAAAAAATTGAAAAACATATAAGACCTAATAATAAAACAATATAAAAAGTGCGACAAAAAATTAAAAAAGAGAAAATTTAATGCAAAATAAAAAAAGTATGAGAATTTAAAAACGCAAATAAGAAATGAAAGGAAATTTGTGAAAAAAAAAAAGGAATAAAAATGAAAAGACAAAAGATTTGGAATAAAAAACAGAAAAATAAAAATTTTTAAAATAACGAAAAAATTAAAACGAGTAAAAATGAAAGCATATGAAAAAAAAGTAAAAAGAAGGAAAATTTTGAAGGGAAAAAGTTATTAAAAAATTACGAAGTAGGACAAAAATAGCAAGAAAAATAATAAAATAAAAAAGATTCAAAAAATAAAAATAAAAAATTTTGAACTTTATAAAAATTTGTAAAATATAAATAAAAATAAATGGAAAAATAAATTAAGATAAAATATTAATATGGAAGAAAAAATTAAATAAAATACCAAAAAAGCAAAAAATAAAAAAGTAAGATATTAAAAAATTAGCGAATAAAAAAATACAAAAGACAAAATGAATAAAAATTTCGAATACAAAATAGAAAAAACTTTTAGTTGAGAATATACAAAGAAAAACAACAAAAATATAACAAATATAGGAAAAAGATATAAAAAATCAAAGATAAAAAAATAAAATAAAAGTTAATAAAAAATATAAATAAAAACAAAAAGAAAGTGCACAAAAAAAGTCTAATAATTTAAAAATGCAAATAAGAAATGAAAGGAAATTTGTGAAAAAATAAGAAAAGAATAAAAATGAAAAGACAAAAGATTTGGAATAAAAAAAGAAAAAAGAAATGTAAAAAATTTTAAAACAACGAAAAAATTAAAACAAGTAAAACTGAAAGCATAGGAAAAAAAAAAAAAAAGCAAAAGAAAGAAAATTTCAAAGGGAAAAAGTTATTGAAAAATTAGAACATAGAACAAAAAAAAAAATGAAAATGAAAAAATAAAAAAGATTCAAAAAATAGAAATAAAAAATTTTAAATTTTATAAAATTTTTTAAAAATATGAATAAAAAACAAATAAAAAATAGTAATATAAAAGAAAAAAAATAAATAAAATACCAAAAAATGGAAAAAGATCAAAAAAGTAAGAAAATAAAAAATTAGCAAATGAAAAGAACATAAAAAGACAAAATGAATAAGAATTTGACATATAAAATAGAAAAAACTTTTAGTTTAAAGAAAAAAATAAAATAAAAACAAAAGGAAGTGCACAAAAAAAGAAGTTTGAGGTTTTAAAATTGTAAAGAAGAAATAAAAAAAAAAAAAAAGTGTGAAAAAAAAGATATAAGAAAAAGCAAGAAAAAAATAGAGAATTTTAATAGAAAGAAAAAAATGAAAGTAAATCAACAAATAAGTTAAAAGAAAAAGAGAAAAAGGATTAATGAAAAATTATAAAAATATATACAACAAATAAAGGAAAAAGATATAAAATACGAAAGATGAAAAATAAAATAAAAGTTAATAAAAAATAAAAATAAAAATAAAAGAATGTGCACAAAAAAAGAAGTTTGAGGTTTTAAAATTATAAAGAAGAAATAAAAAAAAAAGTGCAAACAAAAAGATTTAAGAAAAAGCAAGAAAAAAATAAAAAATGAAAATACAAAATATATAAAATAAAAATTGAGAAAAAAAATGAGAGAAATAAGAAAAAAAATAAAAAATGAAGAGGCAAAAATATGAAATAAAACAAGAAGAAAAAAAAATTTATAGAAAATTTTAAAACGAAGAAAAAAGTGAAGAAAAATTTGAAAGGAGAAAAAGTTAATGAAAAATTATAAAAATGCAACAAAAAATAACCGAGAATGATAAAATAAAAAAAGAAAAGAAAAATAAAAAATTTCAAAACTTAATAAAAATTTATGAAACTATAAAAAAAGAAAGAAATAAAAAAAGAAAAAAAATTAAAGCAAAAGAAAAAAGATAAATAAAGCACAAAAAAAGAAAAAAAAAACAAAAAATATAAAAAGTAAGAAAATAAAAAAGGACAAAAATTGAAGAAAAATTTCAAAAATGAAATGGAATGACAAAATGAAAAAAAATTAGTTTAAAAAGGAACAAAAAATTGAAAAACATATAAGACCTAATAATAAAACAATATAAAAAGTGCGACAAAAAATTAAAAAAGAGAAAATTTAATGCAAAATAAAAAAAGTATGAGAATTTAAAAACGCAAATAAGAAATGAAAGGAAATTTGTGAAAAAAAAAAAGGAATAACAATGAAAAGACAAAAGATTTGGAATAAAAAACAGAAAAATAAAAATTTTTAAAATAACGAAAAAATTAAAACGAGTAAAAATGAAAGCATATGAAAAAAAAGTAAAAAGAAGGAAAATTTTGAAGGGAAAAAGTTATTAAAAAATTACAAAGTAGGACAAAAATAGCAAGAAAAATAATAAAATAAAAAAGATTCAAAAAATAAAAATAAAAAATTTTGAACTTTATAAAAATTTGTAAAATATAAATAAAAATAAATGGAAAAATAAATTAAGATAAAATATTAATATGGAAGAAAAAATTAAATAAAATACCAAAAAAGCAAAAAATAAAAAAGTAAGATATTAAAAAATTAGCGAATAAAAAAATACAAAAGACAAAATGAATAAAAATTTCGAATACAAAATAGAAAAAACTTTTAGTTGAGAATATACAAAGAAAAACAACAAAAATATAACAAATATAGGAAAAAGATATAAAAAATCAAAGATAAAAAAATAAAATAAAAGTTAATAAAAAATATAAATAAAAACAAAAAGAAAGTGCACAAAAAAAGTCTAATAATTTAAAAATGCAAATAAGAAATGAAAGGAAATTTGTGAAAAAATAAGAAAAGAATAAAAATGAAAAGACAAAAGATTTGGAATAAAAAAAGAAAAAAGAAATGTAAAAATTTTTAAAACAACGAAAAAATTAAAACAAGTAAAACTGAAAGCATAGGAAAAAAAAAAAAAAGCAAAAGAAAGAAAATTTCAAAGGGAAAAAGTTATTGAAAAATTAGAACATAGAACAAAAAAAAAAATGAAAATGAAAAAATAAAAAAGATTCAAAAAATAGAAATAAAAAATTTTAAATTTTATAAAATTTTTTAAAAATATGAATAAAAAACAAATAAAAAATAGTAATATAAAAGAAAAAAAATAAATAAAATACCAAAAAATGGAAAAAGATCAAAAAAGTAAGAAAATAAAAAATTAGCAAATGAAAAGAACATAAAAAGACAAAATGAATAAGAATTTGACATATAAAATAGAAAAAACTTTTAGTTTAAAGAAAAAAATAAAATAAAAACAAAAGGAAGTGCACAAAAAAAGAAGTTTGAGGTTTTAAAATTGTAAAGAAGAAATAAAAAAAAAAAAAAGTGTGAAAAAAAAGATATAAGAAAAAGCAAGAAAAAAATAGAGAATTTTAATAGAAAGAAAAAAATGAAAGTAAATCAACAAATAAGTTAAAAGAAAAAGAGAAAAAGGATTAATGAAAAATTATAAAAATATATACAACAAATAAAGGAAAAAGATATAAAATACGAAAGATGAAAAATAAAATAAAAGTTAATAAAAAATAAAAATAAAAATAAAAGAATGTGCACAAAAAAAGAAGTTTGAGGTTTTAAAATTATAAAGAAGAAATAAAAAAAAAAGTGCAAACAAAAAGATTTAAGAAAAAGCAAGAAAAAAATAAAAAATGAAAATACAAAATATATAAAATAAAAATTGAGAAAAAAAATGAGAGAAATAAGAAAAAAAATAAAAAATGAAGAGGCAAAAATATGAAATAAAACAAGAAGAAAAAAAAATTTATAGAAAATTTTAAAACGAAGAAAAAAGTGAAGAAAAATTTGAAAGGAGCAAAAGTTAATGAAAAATTATAAAAATGCAACAAAAAATAACCGAGAATGATAAAATAAAAAAAGAAAAGAAAAATAAAAAATTTCAAAACTTAATAAAAATTTATGAAACTATAAAAAAAGAAAGAAATAAAAAAAGAAAAAAAATTAAAGCAAAAGAAAAAAGATAAATAAAGCACAAAAAAAGAAAAAAAAAACAAAAAATATAAAAAGTAAGAAAATAAAAAAGGACAAAAATTGAAGAAAAATTTCAAAAATGAAATGGAATGACAAAATGAAAAAAAATTAGTTTAAAAAGGAACAAAAAATTGAAAAACATATAAGACCTAATAATAAAACAATATAAAAAGTGCGACAAAAAATTAAAAAAGAGAAAATTTAATGCAAAATAAAAAAAGTATGAGAATTTAAAAACGCAAATAAGAAATGAAAGGAAATTTGTGAAAAAAAAAAAGGAATAAAAATGAAAAGACAAAAGATTTGGAATAAAAAACAGAAAAATAAAAATTTTTAAAATAACGAAAAAATTAAAACGAGTAAAAATGAAAGCATATGAAAAAAAAGTAAAAAGAAGGAAAATTTTGAAGGGAAAAAGTTATTAAAAAATTACAAAGTAGGACAAAAATAGCAAGAAAAATAATAAAATAAAAAAGATTCAAAAAATAAAAATAAAAAATTTTGAACTTTATAAAAATTTGTAAAATATAAATAAAAATAAATGGAAAAATAAATTAAGATAAAATATTAATATGGAAGAAAAAATTAAATAAAATACCAAAAAAGCAAAAAATAAAAAAGTAAGATATTAAAAAATTAGCGAATAAAAAAATACAAAAGACAAAATGAATAAAAATTTCGAATACAAAATAGAAAAAACTTTTAGTTGAGAATATACAAAGAAAAACAACAAAAATATAACAAATATAGGAAAAAGATATAAAAAATCAAAGATAAAAAAATAAAATAAAAGTTAATAAAAAATATAAATAAAAACAAAAAGAAAGTGCACAAAAAAAGTCTAATAATTTAAAAATGCAAATAAGAAATGAAAGGAAATTTGTGAAAAAATAAGAAAAGAATAAAAATGAAAAGACAAAAGATTTGGAATAAAAAAAGAAAAAAGAAATGTAAAAAATTTTAAAACAACGAAAAAATTAAAACAAGTAAAACTGAAAGCATAGGAAAAAAAAAAAAAAAGCAAAAGAAAGAAAATTTCAAAGGGAAAAAGTTATTGAAAAATTAGAACATAGAACAAAAAAAAAATGAAAATGAAAAAATAAAAAAGATTCAAAAAATAGAAATAAAAAATTTTAAATTTTATAAAATTTTTTAAAAATATGAATAAAAAACAAATAAAAAATAGTAATATAAAAGAAAAAAAATAAATAAAATACCAAAAAATGGAAAAAGATCAAAAAAGTAAGAAAATAAAAAATTAGCAAATGAAAAGAACATAAAAAGACAAAATGAATAAGAATTTGACATATAAAATAGAAAAAACTTTTAGTTTAAAGAAAAAAATAAAATAAAAACAAAAGGAAGTGCACAAAAAAAGAAGTTTGAGGTTTTAAAATTGTAAAGAAGAAATAAAAAAAAAAAAAAGTGTGAAAAAAAAGATATAAGAAAAAGCAAGAAAAAAATAGAGAATTTTAATAGAAAGAAAAAAATGAAAGTAAATCAACAAATAAGTTAAAAGAAAAAGAGAAAAAGGATTAATGAAAAATTATAAAAATATATACAACAAATAAAGGAAAAAGATATAAAATACGAAAGATGAAAAATAAAATAAAAGTTAATAAAAAATAAAAATAAAAATAAAAGAATGTGCACAAAAAAAGAAGTTTGAGGTTTTAAAATTATAAAGAAGAAATAAAAAAAAAAGTGCAAACAAAAAGATTTAAGAAAAAGCAAGAAAAAAATAAAAAATGAAAATACAAAATATATAAAATAAAAATTGAGAAAAAAAATGAGAGAAATAAGAAAAAAAATAAAAAATGAAGAGGCAAAAATATGAAATAAAACAAGAAGAAAAAAAAATTTATAGAAAATTTTAAAACGAAGAAAAAAGTGAAGAAAAATTTGAAAGGAGAAAAAGTTAATGAAAAATTATAAAAATGCAACAAAAAATAACCGAGAATGATAAAATAAAAAAAGAAAAGAAAAATAAAAAATTTCAAAACTTAATAAAAATTTATGAAACTATAAAAAAAGAAAGAAATAAAAAAAGAAAAAAAATTAAAGCAAAAGAAAAAAGATAAATAAAGCACAAAAAAAGAAAAAAAAAACAAAAAATATAAAAAGTAAGAAAATAAAAAAGGACAAAAATTGAAGAAAAATTTCAAAAATGAAATGGAATGACAAAATGAAAAAAAATTAGTTTAAAAAGGAACAAAAAATTGAAAAACATATAAGACCTAATAATAAAACAATATAAAAAGTGCGACAAAAAATTAAAAAAGAGAAAATTTAATGCAAAATAAAAAAAGTATGAGAATTTAAAAACGCAAATAAGAAATGAAAGGAAATTTGTGAAAAAAAAAAAGGAATAAAAATGAAAAGACAAAAGATTTGGAATAAAAAACAGAAAAATAAAAATTTTTAAAATAACGAAAAAATTAAAACGAGTAAAAATGAAAGCATATGAAAAAAAAGTAAAAAGAAGGAAAATTTTGAAGGGAAAAAGTTATTAAAAAATTACAAAGTAGGACAAAAATAGCAAGAAAAATAATAAAATAAAAAAGATTCAAAAAATAAAAATAAAAAATTTTGAACTTTATAAAAATTTGTAAAATATAAATAAAAATAAATGGAAAAATAAATTAAGATAAAATATTAATATGGAAGAAAAAATTAAATAAAATACCAAAAAAGCAAAAAATAAAAAAGTAAGATATTAAAAAATTAGCGAATAAAAAAATACAAAAGACAAAATGAATAAAAATTTCGAATACAAAATAGAAAAAACTTTTAGTTGAGAATATACAAAGAAAAACAACAAAAATATAACAAATATAGGAAAAAGATATAAAAAATCAAAGATAAAAAAATAAAATAAAAGTTAATAAAAAATATAAATAAAAACAAAAAGAAAGTGCACAAAAAAAGTCTAATAATTTAAAAATGCAAATAAGAAATGAAAGGAAATTTGTGAAAAAATAAGAAAAGAATAAAAATGAAAAGACAAAAGATTTGGAATAAAAAAAGAAAAAAGAAATGTAAAAAATTTTAAAACAACGAAAAAATTAAAACAAGTAAAACTGAAAGCATAGGAAAAAAAAAAAAAAAGCAAAAGAAAGAAAATTTCAAAGGGAAAAAGTTATTGAAAAATTAGAACATAGAACAAAAAAAAAAATGAAAATGAAAAAATAAAAAAGATTCAAAAAATAGAAATAAAAAATTTTAAATTTTATAAAATTTTTTAAAAATATGAATAAAAAACAAATAAAAAATAGTAATATAAAAGAAAAAAAATAAATAAAATACCAAAAAATGGAAAAAGATCAAAAAAGTAAGAAAATAAAAAATTAGCAAATGAAAAGAACATAAAAAGACAAAATGAATAAGAATTTGACATATAAAATAGAAAAAACTTTTAGTTTAAAGAAAAAAATAAAATAAAAACAAAAGGAAGTGCACAAAAAAAGAAGTTTGAGGTTTTAAAATTGTAAAGAAGAAATAAAAAAAAAAAAAGTGTGAAAAAAAAGATATAAGAAAAAGCAAGAAAAAAATAGAGAATTTTAATAGAAAGAAAAAAATGAAAGTAAATCAACAAATAAGTTAAAAGAAAAAGAGAAAAAGGATTAATGAAAAATTATAAAAATATATACAACAAATAAAGGAAAAAGATATAAAATACGAAAGATGAAAAATAAAATAAAAGTTAATAAAAAATAAAAATAAAAATAAAAGAATGTGCACAAAAAAAGAAGTTTGAGGTTTTAAAATTATAAAGAAGAAATAAAAAAAAAAGTGCAAACAAAAAGATTTAAGAAAAAGCAAGAAAAAAATAAAAAATGAAAATACAAAATATATAAAATAAAAATTGAGAAAAAAAATGAGAGAAATAAGAAAAAAAATAAAAAATGAAGAGGCAAAAATATGAAATAAAACAAGAAGAAAAAAAAATGTATAGAAAATTTTAAAACGAAGAAAAAAGTGAAGAAAAATTTGAAAGGAGAAAAAGTTAATGAAAAATTATAAAAATGCAACAAAAAATAACCGAGAATGATAAAATAAAAAAAGAAAAGAAAAATAAAAAATTTCAAAACTTAATAAAAATTTATGAAACTATAAAAAAAGAAAGAAATAAAAAAAGAAAAAAAATTAAAGCAAAAGAAAAAAGATAAATAAAGCACAAAAAAAGAAAAAAAAAACAAAAAATATAAAAAGTAAGAAAATAAAAAAGGACAAAAATTGAAGAAAAATTTCAAAAATGAAATGGAATGACAAAATGAAAAAAAATTAGTTTAAAAAGGAACAAAAAATTGAAAAACATATAAGACCTAATAATAAAACAATATAAAAAGTGCGACAAAAAATTAAAAAAGAGAAAATTTAATGCAAAATAAAAAAAGTATGAGAATTTAAAAACGCAAATAAGAAATGAAAGGAAATTTGTGAAAAAAAAAAAGGAATAAAAATGAAAAGACAAAAGATTTGGAATAAAAAACAGAAAAATAAAAATTTTTAAAATAACGAAAAAATTAAAACGAGTAAAAATGAAAGCATATGAAAAAAAAGTAAAAAGAAGGAAAATTTTGAAGGGAAAAAGTTATTAAAAAATTACAAAGTAGGACAAAAATAGCAAGAAAAATAATAAAATAAAAAAGATTCAAAAAATAAAAATAAAAAATTTTGAACTTTATAAAAATTTGTAAAATATAAATAAAAATAAATGGAAAAATAAATTAAGATAAAATATTAATATGGAAGAAAAAATTAAATAAAATACCAAAAAAGCAAAAAATAAAAAAGTAAGATATTAAAAAATTAGCGAATAAAAAAATACAAAAGACAAAATGAATAAAAATTTCGAATACAAAATAGAAAAAACTTTTAGTTGAGAATATACAAAGAAAAACAACAAAAATATAACAAATATAGGAAAAAGATATAAAAAATCAAAGATAAAAAAATAAAATAAAAGTTAATAAAAAATATAAATAAAAACAAAAAGAAAGTGCACAAAAAAAGTCTAATAATTTAAAAATGCAAATAAGAAATGAAAGGAAATTTGTGAAAAAATAAGAAAAGAATAAAAATGAAAAGACAAAAGATTTGGAATAAAAAAAGAAAAAAGAAATGTAAAAAATTTTAAAACAACGAAAAAATTAAAACAAGTAAAACTGAAAGCATAGGAAAAAAAAAAAAAAAGCAAAAGAAAGAAAATTTCAAAGGGAAAAAGTTATTGAAAAATTAGAACATAGAACAAAAAAAAAAATGAAAATGAAAAAATAAAAAAGATTCAAAAAATAGAAATAAAAAATTTTAAATTTTATAAAATTTTTTAAAAATATGAATAAAAAACAAATAAAAAATAGTAATATAAAAGAAAAAAAATAAATAAAATACCAAAAAATGGAAAAAGATCAAAAAAGTAAGAAAATAAAAAATTAGCAAATGAAAAGAACATAAAAAGACAAAATGAATAAGAATTTGACATATAAAATAGAAAAAACTTTTAGTTTAAAGAAAAAAATAAAATAAAAACAAAAGGAAGTGCACAAAAAAAGAAGTTTGAGGTTTTAAAATTGTAAAGAAGAAATAAAAAAAAAAAAAAGTGTGAAAAAAAAGATATAAGAAAAAGCAAGAAAAAAATAGAGAATTTTAATAGAAAGAAAAAAATGAAAGTAAATCAACAAATAAGTTAAAAGAAAAAGAGAAAAAGGATTAATGAAAAATTATAAAAATATATACAACAAATAAAGGAAAAAGATATAAAATACGAAAGATGAAAAATAAAATAAAAGTTAATAAAAAATAAAAATAAAAATAAAA
Source organism: Durio zibethinus (assembly GCF_047325235.1). Classification (NCBI taxonomy): domain Eukaryota; kingdom Viridiplantae; phylum Streptophyta; class Magnoliopsida; order Malvales; family Malvaceae; genus Durio; species Durio zibethinus. Next base: position 545,894 of record NW_028322654.1, read on the forward strand.
GAATGTGCACAAAAAAAGAAGTTTGAGGTTTTAAAATTATAAAGAAGAAATAAAAAAAAAAGTGCAAACAAAAAGATTTAAGAAAAAGCAAGAAAAAAATAAAAAATGAAAATACAAAATATATAAAATAAAAATTGAGAAAAAAAATGAGAGAAATAAGAAAAAAAATAAAAAATGAAGAGGCAAAAATATGAAATAAAACAAGAAGAAAAAAAAATGTATAGAAAATTTTAAAACGAAGAAAAAAGTGAAGAAAAATTTGAAAGGAGAAAAAGTTAATGAAAAATTATAAAAATGCAACAAAAAATAACCGAGAATGATAAAATAAAAAAAGAAAAGAAAAATAAAAAATTTCAAAACTTAATAAAAATTTATGAAACTATAAAAAAAGAAAGAAATAAAAAAAGAAAAAAAATTAAAGCAAAAGAAAAAAGATAAATAAAGCACAAAAAAAGAAAAAAAAAACAAAAAATATAAAAAGTAAGAAAATAAAAAAGGACAAAAATTGAAGAAAAATTTCAAAAATGAAATGGAATGACAAAATGAAAAAAAATTAGTTTAAAAAGGAACAAAAAATTGAAAAACATATAAGACCTAATAATAAAACAATATAAAAAGTGCGACAAAAAATTAAAAAAGAGAAAATTTAATGCAAAATAAAAAAAGTATGAGAATTTAAAAACGCAAATAAGAAATGAAAGGAAATTTGTGAAAAAAAAAAAGGAATAAAAATGAAAAGACAAAAGATTTGGAATAAAAAACAGAAAAATAAAAATTTTTAAAATAACGAAAAAATTAAAACGAGTAAAAATGAAAGCATATGAAAAAAAAGTAAAAAGAAGGAAAATTTTGAAGGGAAAAAGTTATTAAAAAATTACAAAGTAGGACAAAAATAGCAAGAAAAATAATAAAATAAAAAAGATTCAAAAAATAAAAATAAAAAATTTTGAACTTTATAAAAATTTGTAAAATATAAATAAAAATAAATGGAAAAATAAATTAAGATAAAATATTAATATGGAAGAAAAAATTAAATAAAATACCAAAAAAGCAAAAAATAAAAAAGTAAGATATTAAAAAATTAGCGAATAAAAAAATACAAAAGACAAAATGAATAAAAATTTCGAATACAAAATAGAAAAAACTTTTAGTTGAGAATATACAAAGAAAAACAACAAAAATATAACAAATATAGGAAAAAGATATAAAAAATCAAAGATAAAAAAATAAAATAAAAGTTAATAAAAAATATAAATAAAAACAAAAAGAAAGTGCACAAAAAAAGTCTAATAATTTAAAAATGCAAATAAGAAATGAAAGGAAATTTGTGAAAAAATAAGAAAAGAATAAAAATGAAAAGACAAAAGATTTGGAATAAAAAAAGAAAAAAGAAATGTAAAAAATTTTAAAACAACGAAAAAATTAAAACAAGTAAAACTGAAAGCATAGGAAAAAAAAAAAAAAAAGCAAAAGAAAGAAAATTTCAAAGGGAAAAAGTTATTGAAAAATTAGAACATAGAACAAAAAAAAAAATGAAAATGAAAAAATAAAAAAGATTCAAAAAATAGAAATAAAAAATTTTAAATTTTATAAAATTTTTTAAAAATATGAATAAAAAACAAATAAAAAATAGTAATATAAAAGAAAAAAAATAAATAAAATACCAAAAAATGGAAAAAGATCAAAAAAGTAAGAAAATAAAAAATTAGCAAATGAAAAGAACATAAAAAGACAAAATGAATAAGAATTTGACATATAAAATAGAAAAAACTTTTAGTTTAAAGAAAAAAATAAAATAAAAACAAAAGGAAGTGCACAAAAAAAGAAGTTTGAGGTTTTAAAATTGTAAAGAAGAAATAAAAAAAAAAAAAAGTGTGAAAAAAAAGATATAAGAAAAAGCAAGAAAAAAATAGAGAATTTTAATAGAAAGAAAAAAATGAAAGTAAATCAACAAATAAGTTAAAAGAAAAAGAGAAAAAGGATTAATGAAAAATTATAAAAATATATACAACAAATAAAGGAAAAAGATATAAAATACGAAAGATGAAAAATAAAATAAAAGTTAATAAAAAATAAAAATAAAAATAAAAGAATGTGCACAAAAAAAGAAGTTTGAGGTTTTAAAATTATAAAGAAGAAATAAAAAAAAAAGTGCAAACAAAAAGATTTAAGAAAAAGCAAGAAAAAAATAAAAAATGAAAATACAAAATATATAAAATAAAAATTGAGAAAAAAAATGAGAGAAATAAGAAAAAAAATAAAAAATGAAGAGGCAAAAATATGAAATAAAACAAGAAGAAAAAAAAATGTATAGAAAATTTTAAAACGAAGAAAAAAGTGAAGAAAAATTTGAAAGGAGAAAAAGTTAATGAAAAATTATAAAAATGCAACAAAAAATAACCGAGAATGATAAAATAAAAAAAGAAAAGAAAAATAAAAAATTTCAAAACTTAATAAAAATTTATGAAACTATAAAAAAAGAAAGAAATAAAAAAAGAAAAAAAATTAAAGCAAAAGAAAAAAGATAAATAAAGCACAAAAAAAGAAAAAAAAAACAAAAAATATAAAAAGTAAGAAAATAAAAAAGGACAAAAATTGAAGAAAAATTTCAAAAATGAAATGGAATGACAAAATGAAAAAAAATTAGTTTAAAAAGGAACAAAAAATTGAAAAACATATAAGACCTAATAATAAAACAATATAAAAAGTGCGACAAAAAATTAAAAAAGAGAAAATTTAATGCAAAATAAAAAAAGTATGAGAATTTAAAAACGCAAATAAGAAATGAAAGGAAATTTGTGAAAAAAAAAAAGGAATAAAAATGAAAAGACAAAAGATTTGGAATAAAAAACAGAAAAATAAAAATTTTTAAAATAACGAAAAAATTAAAACGAGTAAAAATGAAAGCATATGAAAAAAAAGTAAAAAGAAGGAAAATTTTGAAGGGAAAAAGTTATTAAAAAATTACAAAGTAGGACAAAAATAGCAAGAAAAATAATAAAATAAAAAAGATTCAAAAAATAAAAATAAAAAATTTTGAACTTTATAAAAATTTGTAAAATATAAATAAAAATAAATGGAAAAATAAATTAAGATAAAATATTAATATGGAAGAAAAAATTAAATAAAATACCAAAAAAGCAAAAAATAAAAAAGTAAGATATTAAAAAATTAGCGAATAAAAAAATACAAAAGACAAAATGAATAAAAATTTCGAATACAAAATAGAAAAAACTTTTAGTTGAGAATATACAAAGAAAAACAACAAAAATATAACAAATATAGGAAAAAGATATAAAAAATCAAAGATAAAAAAATAAAATAAAAGTTAATAAAAAATATAAATAAAAACAAAAAGAAAGTGCACAAAAAAAGTCTAATAATTTAAAAATGCAAATAAGAAATGAAAGGAAATTTGTGAAAAAATAAGAAAAGAATAAAAATGAAAAGACAAAAGATTTGGAATAAAAAAAGAAAAAAGAAATGTAAAAAATTTTAAAACAACGAAAAAATTAAAACAAGTAAAACTGAAAGCATAGGAAAAAAAAAAAAAAAGCAAAAGAAAGAAAATTTCAAAGGGAAAAAGTTATTGAAAAATTAGAACATAGAACAAAAAAAAAAATGAAAATGAAAAAATAAAAAAGATTCAAAAAATAGAAATAAAAAATTTTAAATTTTATAAAATTTTTTAAAAATATGAATAAAAAACAAATAAAAAATAGTAATATAAAAGAAAAAAAATAAATAAAATACCAAAAAATGGAAAAAGATCAAAAAAGTAAGAAAATAAAAAATTAGCAAATGAAAAGAACATAAAAAGACAAAATGAATAAGAATTTGACATATAAAATAGAAAAAACTTTTAGTTTAAAGAAAAAAATAAAATAAAAACAAAAGGAAGTGCACAAAAAAAGAAGTTTGAGGTTTTAAAATTGTAAAGAAGAAATAAAAAAAAAAAAAAGTGTGAAAAAAAAGATATAAGAAAAAGCAAGAAAAAAATAGAGAATTTTAATAGAAAGAAAAAAATGAAAGTAAATCAACAAATAAGTTAAAAGAAAAAGAGAAAAAGGATTAATGAAAAATTATAAAAATATATACAACAAATAAAGGAAAAAGATATAAAATACGAAAGATGAAAAATAAAATAAAAGTTAATAAAAAATAAAAATAAAAATAAAAGAATGTGCACAAAAAAAGAAGTTTGAGGTTTTAAAATTATAAAGAAGAAATAAAAAAAAAAGTGCAAACAAAAAGATTTAAGAAAAAGCAAGAAAAAAATAAAAAATGAAAATACAAAATATATAAAATAAAAATTGAGAAAAAAAATGAGAGAAATAAGAAAAAAAATAAAAAATGAAGAGGCAAAAATATGAAATAAAACAAGAAGAAAAAAAAATGTATAGAAAATTTTAAAACGAAGAAAAAAGTGAAGAAAAATTTGAAAGGAGAAAAAGTTAATGAAAAATTATAAAAATGCAACAAAAAATAACCGAGAATGATAAAATAAAAAAAGAAAAGAAAAATAAAAAATTTCAAAACTTAATAAAAATTTATGAAACTATAAAAAAAGAAAGAAATAAAAAAAGAAAAAAAATTAAAGCAAAAGAAAAAAGATAAATAAAGCACAAAAAAAGAAAAAAAAAACAAAAAATATAAAAAGTAAGAAAATAAAAAAGGACAAAAATTGAAGAAAAATTTCAAAAATGAAATGGAATGACAAAATGAAAAAAAATTAGTTTAAAAAGGAACAAAAAATTGAAAAACATATAAGACCTAATAATAAAACAATATAAAAAGTGCGACAAAAAATTAAAAAAGAGAAAATTTAATGCAAAATAAAAAAAGTATGAGAATTTAAAAACGCAAATAAGAAATGAAAGGAAATTTGTGAAAAAAAAAAAGGAATAAAAATGAAAAGACAAAAGATTTGGAATAAAAAACAGAAAAATAAAAATTTTTAAAATAACGAAAAAATTAAAACGAGTAAAAATGAAAGCATATGAAAAAAAAGTAAAAAGAAGGAAAATTTTGAAGGGAAAAAGTTATTAAAAAATTACAAAGTAGGACAAAAATAGCAAGAAAAATAATAAAATAAAAAAGATTCAAAAAATAAAAATAAAAATAAATGGAAAAATAAATTAAGATAAAATATTAATATGGAAGAAAAAATTAAATAAAATACCAAAAAAGCAAAAAATAAAAAAGTAAGATATTAAAAAATTAGCGAATAAAAAAATACAAAAGACAAAATGAATAAAAATTTCGAATACAAAATAGAAAAAACTTTTAGTTGAGAATATACAAAGAAAAACAACAAAAATATAACAAATATAGGAAAAAGATATAAAAAATCAAAGATAAAAAAATAAAATAAAAGTTAATAAAAAATATAAATAAAAACAAAAAGAAAGTGCACAAAAAAAGTCTAATAATTTAAAAATGCAAATAAGAAATGAAAGGAAATTTGTGAAAAAATAAGAAAAGAATAAAAATGAAAAGACAAAAGATTTGGAATAAAAAAAGAAAAAAGAAATGTAAAAAACTTTAAAACAACGAAAAAATTAAAACAAGTAAAACTGAAAGCATAGGAAAAAAAAAAAAAAAGCAAAAGAAAGAAAATTTCAAAGGGAAAAAGTTATTGAAAAATTAGAACATAGAACAAAAAAAAAAAATGAAAATGAAAAAATAAAAAAGATTCAAAAAATAGAAATAAAAAATTTTAAATTTTATAAAATTTTTTAAAAATATGAATAAAAAACAAATAAAAAATAGTAATATAAAAGAAAAAAAATAAATAAAATACCAAAAAATGGAAAAAGATCAAAAAAGTAAGAAAATAAAAAATTAGCAAATGAAAAGAACATAAAAAGACAAAATGAATAAGAATTTGACATATAAAATAGAAAAAACTTTTAGTTTAAAGAAAAAAATAAAATAAAAACAAAAGGAAGTGCACAAAAAAAGAAGTTTGAGGTTTTAAAATTGTAAAGAAGAAATAAAAAAAAAAAAAGTGTGAAAAAAAAGATATAAGAAAAAGCAAGAAAAAAATAGAGAATTTTAATAGAAAGAAAAAAATGAAAGTAAATCAACAAATAAGTTAAAAGAAAAAGAGAAAAAGGATTAATGAAAAATTATAAAAATATATACAACAAATAAAGGAAAAAGATATAAAATACGAAAGATGAAAAATAAAATAAAAGTTAATAAAAAATAAAAATAAAAATAAAAGAATGTGCACAAAAAAAGAAGTTTGAGGTTTTAAAATTATAAAGAAGAAATAAAAAAAAAAGTGCAAACAAAAAGATTTAAGAAAAAGCAAGAAAAAAATAAAAAATGAAAATACAAAATATATAAAATAAAAATTGAGAAAAAAAATGAGAGAAATAAGAAAAAAAATAAAAAATGAAGAGGCAAAAATATGAAATAAAACAAGAAGAAAAAAAAATTTATAGAAAATTTTAAAACGAAGAAAAAAGTGAAGAAAAATTTGAAAGGAGCAAAAGTTAATGAAAAATTATAAAAATGCAACAAAAAATAACCGAGAATGATAAAATAAAAAAAGAAAAGAAAAATAAAAAATTTCAAAACTTAATAAAAATTTATGAAACTATAAAAAAAGAAAGAAATAAAAAAAGAAAAAAAATTAAAGCAAAAGAAAAAAGATAAATAAAGCACAAAAAAAGAAAAAAAAAACAAAAAATATAAAAAGTAAGAAAATAAAAAAGGACAAAAATTGAAGAAAAATTTCAAAAATGAAATGGAATGACAAAATGAAAAAAAATTAGTTTAAAAAGGAACAAAAAATTGAAAAACATATAAGACCTAATAATAAAACAATATAAAAAGTGCGACAAAAAATTAAAAAAGAGAAAATTTAATGCAAAATAAAAAAAGTATGAGAATTTAAAAACGCAAATAAGAAATGAAAGGAAATTTGTGAAAAAAAAAAAGGAATAAAAATGAAAAGACAAAAGATTTGGAATAAAAAACAGAAAAATAAAAATTTTTAAAATAACGAAAAAATTAAAACGAGTAAAAATGAAAGCATATGAAAAAAAAGTAAAAAGAAGGAAAATTTTGAAGGGAAAAAGTTATTAAAAAATTACAAAGTAGGACAAAAATAGCAAGAAAAATAATAAAATAAAAAAGATTCAAAAAATAAAAATAAAAAATTTTGAACTTTATAAAAATTTGTAAAATATAAATAAAAATAAATGGAAAAATAAATTAAGATAAAATATTAATATGGAAGAAAAAATTAAATAAAATACCAAAAAAGCAAAAAATAAAAAAGTAAGATATTAAAAAATTAGCGAATAAAAAAATACAAAAGACAAAATGAATAAAAATTTCGAATACAAAATAGAAAAAACTTTTAGTTGAGAATATACAAAGAAAAACAACAAAAATATAACAAATATAGGAAAAAGATATAAAAAATCAAAGATAAAAAAATAAAATAAAAGTTAATAAAAAATATAAATAAAAACAAAAAGAAAGTGCACAAAAAAAGTCTAATAATTTAAAAATGCAAATAAGAAATGAAAGGAAATTTGTGAAAAAATAAGAAAAGAATAAAAATGAAAAGACAAAAGATTTGGAATAAAAAAAGAAAAAAGAAATGTAAAAAATTTTAAAACAACGAAAAAATTAAAACAAGTAAAACTGAAAGCATAGGAAAAAAAAAAAAAAAAGCAAAAGAAAGAAAATTTCAAAGGGAAAAAGTTATTGAAAAATTAGAACATAGAACAAAAAAAAAAATGAAAATGAAAAAATAAAAAAGATTCAAAAAATAGAAATAAAAAATTTTAAATTTTATAAAAATTTTTAAAAATATGAATAAAAAACAAATAAAAAATAGTAATATAAAAGAAAAAAAAATAAATAAAATACCAAAAAATGGAAAAAGATGAAAAAAGTAAGAAAATAAAAAATTAGCAAATGAAAAGAATATAAAAAGACAAAACGAATAAGAATTTGACATATAAAATAGAAAAAACTTTTAGTTTAAAGAAAAAAATAAAATAAAAACAAAAGGAAGTGCACAAAAAAAGAAGTTTGAGGTTTTAAAATTGTAAAGAAGAAATAAAAAAAAAAAAAAGTGTGAAAAAAAAGATATAAGAAAAAGCAAGAAAAAAATAGAGAATTTTAATAGAAAGAAAAAAATGAAAGTAAATCAACAAATAAGTTAAAAGAAAAAGAGAAAAAGGATTAATGAAAAATTATAAAAATATATACAACAAATAAAGGAAAAAGATATAAAATACGAAAGATGAAAAATAAAATAAAAGTTAATAAAAAATAAAAATAAAAATAAAAGAATGTGCACAAAAAAAGAAGTTTGAGGTTTTAAAATTATAAAGAAGAAATAAAAAAAAAAGTGCAAACAAAAAGATTTAAGAAAAAGCAAGAAAAAAATAAAAAATGAAAATACAAAATATATAAAATAAAAATTGAGAAAAAAAATGAGAGAAATAAGAAAAAAAATAAAAAATGAAGAGGCAAAAATATGAAATAAAACAAGAAGAAAAAAAAATTTATAGAAAATTTTAAAACGAAGAAAAAAGTGAAGAAAAATTTGAAAGGAGAAAAAGTTAATGAAAAATTATAAAAATGCAACAAAAAATAACCGAGAATGATAAAATAAAAAAAGAAAAGAATATAAAAAAATTTCAAAACTTAATAAAAATTTATGAAACTATAAAAAAAGAAAGAAATAAAAAAAGAAAAAAAATTAAAGCAAAAGAAAAAAGATAAATAAAGCACAAAAAAAGAAAAAAAAAACAAAAAATATAAAAAGTAAGAAAATAAAAAAGGACAAAAATTGAAGAAAAATTTCAAAAATGAAATGGAATGACAAAATGAAAAAAAATTAGTTTAAAAAGGAACAAAAAATTGAAAAACATATAAGACCTAATAATAAAACAATATAAAAAGTGCGACAAAAAATTAAAAAAGAGAAAATTTAATGCAAAATAAAAAAAGTATGAGAATTTAAAAACGCAAATAAGAAATGAAAGGAAATTTGTGAAAAAAAAAAGGAATAAAAATGAAAAGACAAAAGATTTGGAATAAAAAACAGAAAAATAAAAATTTTTAAAATAACGAAAAAATTAAAACGAGTAAAAATGAAAGCATATGAAAAAAAAGTAAAAAGAAGGAAAATTTTGAAGGGAAAAAGTTATTAAAAAATTACAAAGTAGGACAAAAATAGCAAGAAAAATAATAAAATAAAAAAGATTCAAAAAATAAAAATAAAAAATTTTGAACTTTATAAAAATTTGTAAAATATAAATAAAAATAAATGGAAAAATAAATTAAGATAAAATATTAATATGGAAGAAAAAATTAAATAAAATACCAAAAAAGCAAAAAATAAAAAAGTAAGATATTAAAAAATTAGCGAATAAAAAAATACAAAAGACAAAATGAATAAAAATTTCGAATACAAAATAGAAAAAACTTTTAGTTGAGAATATACAAAGAAAAACAACAAAAATATAACAAATATAGGAAAAAGATATAAAAAATCAAAGATAAAAAAATAAAATAAAAGTTAATAAAAAATATAAATAAAAACAAAAAGAAAGTGCACAAAAAAAGTCTAATAATTTAAAAATGCAAATAAGAAATGAAAGGAAATTTGTGAAAAAATAAGAAAAGAATAAAAATGAAAAGACAAAAGATTTGGAATAAAAAAAGAAAAAAGAAATGTAAAAAATTTTAAAACAACGAAAAAATTAAAACAAGTAAAACTGAAAGCATAGGAAAAAAAAAAAAAAAAGCAAAAGAAAGAAAATTTCAAAGGGAAAAAGTTATTGAAAAATTAGAACATAGAACAAAAAAAAAAATGAAAATGAAAAAATAAAAAAGATTCAAAAAATAGAAATAAAAAATTTTAAATTTTATAAAAATTTTTAAAAATATGAATAAAAAACAAATAAAAAATAGTAATATAAAAGAAAAAAAAATAAATAAAATACCAAAAAATGGAAAAAGATGAAAAAAGTAAGAAAATAAAAAATTAGCAAATGAAAAGAATATAAAAAGACAAAACGAATAAGAATTTGACATATAAAATAGAAAAAACTTTTAGTTTAAAGAAAAAAATAAAATAAAAACAAAAGGAAGTGCACAAAAAAAGAAGTTTGAGGTTTTAAAATTGTAAAGAAGAAATAAAAAAAAAAAAAAGTGTGAAAAAAAAGATATAAGAAAAAGCAAGAAAAAAATAGAGAATTTTAATAGAAAGAAAAAAATGAAAGTAAATCAACAAATAAGTTAAAAGAAAAAGAGAAAAAGGATTAATGAAAAATTATAAAAATATATACAACAAATAAAGGAAAAAGATATAAAATACGAAAGATGAAAAATAAAATAAAAGTTAATAAAAAATAAAAATAAAAATAAAAGAATGTGCACAAAAAAAGAAGTTTGAGGTTTTAAAATTATAAAGAAGAAATAAAAAAAAAAGTGCAAACAAAAAGATTTAAGAAAAAGCAAGAAAAAAATAAAAAATGAAAATACAAAATATATAAAATAAAAATTGAGAAAAAAAATGAGAGAAATAAGAAAAAAAATAAAAAATGAAGAGGCAAAAATATGAAATAAAACAAGAAGAAAAAAAAATTTATAGAAAATTTTAAAACGAAGAAAAAAGTGAAGAAAAATTTGAAAGGAGAAAAAGTTAATGAAAAATTATAAAAATGCAACAAAAAATAACCGAGAATGATAAAATAAAAAAAGAAAAGAATATAAAAAAATTTCAAAACTTAATAAAAATTTATGAAACTATAAAAAAAGAAAGAAATAAAAAAAGAAAAAAAATTAAAGCAAAAGAAAAAAGATAAATAAAGCACAAAAAAAGAAAAAAAAAACAAAAAATATAAAAAGTAAGAAAATAAAAAAGGACAAAAATTGAAGAAAAATTTCAAAAATGAAATGGAATGACAAAATGAAAAAAAATTAGTTTAAAAAGGAACAAAAAATTGAAAAACATATAAGACCTAATAATAAAACAATATAAAAAGTGCGACAAAAAATTAAAAAAGAGAAAATTTAATGCAAAATAAAAAAAGTATGAGAATTTAAAAACGCAAATAAGAAATGAAAGGAAATTTGTGAAAAAAAAAAGGAATAAAAATGAAAAGACAAAAGATTTGGAATAAAAAACAGAAAAATAAAAATTTTTAAAATAACGAAAAAATTAAAACGAGTAAAAATGAAAGCATATGAAAAAAAAGTAAAAAGAAGGAAAATTTTGAAGGGAAAAAGTTATTAAAAAATTACAAAGTAGGACAAAAATAGCAAGAAAAATAATAAAATAAAAAAGATTCAAAAAATAAAAATAAAAAATTTTGAACTTTATAAAAATTTGTAAAATATAAATAAAAATAAATGGAAAAATAAATTAAGATAAAATATTAATATGGAAGAAAAAATTAAATAAAATACCAAAAAAGCAAAAAATAAAAAAGTAAGATATTAAAAAATTAGCGAATAAAAAAATACAAAAGACAAAATGAATAAAAATTTCGAATACAAAATAGAAAAAACTTTTAGTTGAGAATATACAAAGAAAAACAACAAAAATATAACAAATATAGGAAAAAGATATAAAAAATCAAAGATAAAAAAAATAAAATAAAAGTTAATAAAAAATATAAATAAAAACAAAAAGAAAGTGCACAAAAAAAGTCTAATAATTTAAAAATGCAAATAAGAAATGAAAGGAAATTTGTGAAAAAATAAGAAAAGAATAAAAATGAAAAGACAAAAGATTTGGAATAAAAAAAGAAAAAAGAAATGTAAAAAATTTTAAAACAACGAAAAAATTAAAACAAGTAAAACTGAAAGCATAGGAAAAAAAAAAAAAAAAGCAAAAGAAAGAAAATTTCAAAGGGAAAAAGTTATTGAAAAATTAGAACATAGAACAAAAAAAAAATGAAAATGAAAAAATAAAAAAGATTCAAAAAATAGAAATAAAAAATTTTAAATTTTATAAAATTTTTTAAAAATATGAATAAAAAACAAATAAAAAATAGTAATATAAAAGAAAAAAAAATAAATAAAATACCAAAAAATGGAAAAAGATGAAAAAAGTAAGAAAATAAAAAATTAGCAAATGAAAAGAATATAAAAAGACAAAACGAATAAGAATTTGACATATAAAATAGAAAAAACTTTTAGTTTAAAGAAAAAAATAAAATAAAAACAAAAGGAAGTGCACAAAAAAAGAAGTTTGAGGTTTTAAAATTGTAAAGAAGAAATAAAAAAAAAAAAAAAGTGTGAAAAAAAAGATATAAGAAAAAGCAAGAAAAAAATAGAGAATTTTAATAGAAAGAAAAAAATGAAAGTAAATCAACAAATAAGTTAAAAGAAAAAGAGAAAAAGGATTAATGAAAAATTATAAAAATATATACAACAAATAAAGGAAAAAGATATAAAATACGAAAGATGAAAAATAAAATAAAAGTTAATAAAAAATAAAAATAAAAATAAAAGAATGTGCACAAAAAAAGAAGTTTGAGGTTTTAAAATTATAAAGAAGAAATAAAAAAAAAAGTGCAAACAAAAAGATTTAAGAAAAAGCAAGAAAAAAATAAAAAATGAAAATACAAAATATATAAAATAAAAATTGAGAAAAAAAATGAGAGAAATAAGAAAAAAAATAAAAAATGAAGAGGCAAAAATATGAAATAAAACAAGAAGAAAAAAAAATTTATAGAAAATTTTAAAACGAAGAAAAAAGTGAAGAAAAATTTGAAAGGAGAAAAAGTTAATGAAAAATTATAAAAATGCAACAAAAAATAACCGAGAATGATAAAATAAAAAAAGAAAAGAAAAATAAAAAATTTCAAAACTTAATAAAAATTTATGAAACTATAAAAAAAGAAAGAAATAAAAAAAGAAAAAAAATTAAAGCAAAAGAAAAAAGATAAATAAAGCACAAAAAAAGAAAAAAAAAACAAAAAATATAAAAAGTAAGAAAATAAAAAAGGACAAAAATTGAAGAAAAATTTCAAAAATGAAATGGAATGACAAAATGAAAAAAAATTAGTTTAAAAAGGAACAAAAAATTGAAAAACATATAAGACCTAATAATAAAACAATATAAAAAGTGCGACAAAAAATTAAAAAAGAGAAAATTTAATGCAAAATAAAAAAAGTATGAGAATTTAAAAACGCAAATAAGAAATGAAAGGAAATTTGTGAAAAAAAAAAAGGAATAAAAATGAAAAGACAAAAGATTTGGAATAAAAAACAGAAAAATAAAAATTTTTAAAATAACGAAAAAATTAAAACGAGTAAAAATGAAAGCATATGAAAAAAAAGTAAAAAGAAGGAAAATTTTGAAGGGAAAAAGTTATTAAAAAATTACAAAGTAGGACAAAAATAGCAAGAAAAATAATAAAATAAAAAAGATTCAAAAAATAAAAATAAAAAATTTTGAACTTTATAAAAATTTGTAAAATATAAATAAAAATAAATGGAAAAATAAATTAAGATAAAATATTAATATGGAAGAAAAAATTAAATAAAATACCAAAAAAGCAAAAAATAAAAAAGTAAGATATTAAAAAATTAGCGAATAAAAAAATACAAAAGACAAAATGAATAAAAATTTCGAATACAAAATAGAAAAAACTTTTAGTTGAGAATATACAAAGAAAAACAACAAAAATATAACAAATATAGGAAAAAGATATAAAAAATCAAAGATAAAAAAATAAAATAAAAGTTAATAAAAAATATAAATAAAAACAAAAAGAAAGTGCACAAAAAAAGTCTAATAATTTAAAAATGCAAATAAGAAATGAAAGGAAATTGGTGAAAAAATAAGAAAAGAATAAAAATGAAAAGACAAAAGATTTGGAATAAAAAAAGAAAAAAGAAATGTAAAAAATTTTAAAACAACGAAAAAATTAAAACAAGTAAAACTGAAAGCATAGGAAAAAAAAAAAAAAAGCAAAAGAAAGAAAATTTCAAAGGGAAAAAGTTATTGAAAAATTAGAACATAGAACAAAAAAAAAAATGAAAATGAAAAAATAAAAAAGATTCAAAAAATAGAAATAAAAAATTTTAAATTTTATAAAATTTTTTAAAAATATGAATAAAAAACAAATAAAAAATAGTAATATAAAAGAAAAAAAAATAAATAAAATACCAAAAAATGGAAAAAGATAAAAAAAGTAAGAAAATAAAAAATTAGCAAATGAAAAGAATATAAAAAGACAAAACGAATAAGAATTTGACATATAAAATAGAAAAAACTTTTAGTTTAAAGAAAAAAATAAAATAAAAACAAAAGGAAGTGCACAAAAAAAGAAGTTTGAGGTTTTAAAATTGTAAAGAAGAAATAAAAAAAAAAAAAAAGTGTGAAAAAAAAGATATAAGAAAAAGCAAGAAAAAAATAGAGAATTTTAATAGAAAGAAAAAAATGAAAGTAAATCAACAAATAAGTTAAAAGAAAAAGAGAAAAAGGATTAATGAAAAATTATAAAAATATATACAACAAATAAAGGAAAAAGATATAAAATACGAAAGATGAAAAATAAAATAAAAGTTAATAAAAAATATAAATAAAAATAAAAGAATGTGCACAAAAAAAGAAGTTTGAGGTTTTAAAATTATAAAGAAGAAATAAAAAAAAAAGTGCAAACAAAAAGATTTAAGAAAAAGCAAGAAAAAAATAAAAAATGAAAATACAAAATATATAAAATAAAAATTGAGAAAAAAATGAGAGAAATAAGAAAAAAAATAAAAAATGAAGAGGCAAAAATATGAAATAAAACAAGAAGAAAAAAAAATTTATAGAAAATTTTAAAACGAAGAAAAAAGTGAAGAAAAATTATAAAAATGCAACAAAAAATAACCGAGAATGATAAAATAAAAAAAGAAAAGAAAAATAAAAAATTTCAAAACTTAATAAAAATTTATGAAACTATAAAAAAAGAAAGAAATAAAAAAAGAAAAAAAAATTAAAGCAAAAGAAAAAAGATAAATAAAGCACAAAAAAAGAAAAAAAAAACAAAAAATATAAAAAGTAAGAAAATAAAAAAGGACAAAAATTGAAGAAAAATTTCAAAAATGAAATGGAATGACAAAATGAAAAAAAATTAGTTTAAAAAGGAACAAAAAATTGAAAAACATATAAGACCTAATAATAAAACAATATAAAAAGTGCGACAAAAAATTAAAAAAGAGAAAATTTAATGCAAAATAAAAAAAGTATGAGAATTTAAAAACGCAAATAAGAAATGAAAGGAAATTTGTGAAAAAAAAAAGGAATAAAAATGAAAAGACAAAAGATTTGGAATAAAAAACAGAAAAATAAAAATTTTTAAAATAACGAAAAAATTAAAACGAGTAAAAATGAAAGCATATGAAAAAAAAGTAAAAAGAAGGAAAATTTTGAAGGGAAAAAGTTATTAAAAAATTACAAAGTAGGACAAAAATAGCAAGAAAAATAATAAAATAAAAAAGATTCAAAAAATAAAAATAAAAAATTTTGAACTTTATAAAAATTTGTAAAATATAAATAAAAATAAATGGAAAAATAAATTAAGATAAAATATTAATATGGAAGAAAAAATTAAATAAAATACCAAAAAAGCAAAAAATAAAAAAGTAAGATATTAAAAAATTAGCGAATAAAAAAATACAAAAGACAAAATGAATAAAAATTTCGAATACAAAATAGAAAAAACTTTTAGTTGAGAATATACAAAGAAAAACAACAAAAATATAACAAATATAGGAAAAAGATATAAAAAATCAAAGATAAAAAAATAAAATAAAAGTTAATAAAAAATATAAATAAAAACAAAAAGAAAGTGCACAAAAAAAGTCTAATAATTTAAAAATGCAAATAAGAAATGAAAGGAAATTTGTGAAAAAATAAGAAAAGAATAAAAACGAAAAGACAAAAGATTTGGAATAAAAAAAGAAAAAAGAAATGTAAAAAATTTTAAAACAACGAAAAAATTAAAACAAGTAAAACTGAAAGCATAGGAAAAAAAAAAAAAAAGTAAAAGAAAGAAAATTTCAAAGGGAAAAAGTTATTGAAAAATTAGAACATAGAACAAAAAAAAAATGAAAATGAAAAAATAAAAAAGATTCAAAAAATAGAAATAAAAAATTTTAAATTTGATAAAAATTTTTTAAAATATGAATAAAAAACAAATAAAAAATAGTAATATAAAAGAAAAAAAAATAAATAAAATACCAAAAAATGGAAAAAGATAAAAAAAGTAAGAAAATAAAAAATTAGCAAATGAAAAGAATATAAAAAGACAAAACGAATAAGAATTTGACATATAAAATAGAAAAAACTTTTAGTTTAAAGAAAAAAATAAAATAAAAACAAAAGGAAGTGCACAAAAAAAGAAGTTTGAGGTTTTAAAATTGTAAAGAAGAAATAAAAAAAAAAAAAAAAAGTGGGGAAAAAAAGATATAAGAAAAAGCAAGAAAAAAATAGAGAATTTTAATAGAAAGAAAAAAATGAAAGTAAATCAACAAATAAGTTAAAAGAAAAAGAGAAAAAGGATTAATGAAAAATTATAAAAATATATACAACAAATAAAGGAAAAAGATATAAAATACGAAAGATGAAAAATAAAATAAAAGTTAATAAAAAATAAAAATAAAATAAAAGAATGTGCACAAAAAAAGAAGTTTGAGGTTTTAAAATTATAAAGAAGAAATAAAAAAAAAAGTGCAAACAAAAAGATTTAAGAAAAAGCAAGAAAAAAATAAAAAATGAAAATACAAAATATATAAAATAAAAATTGAGAAAAAAAATGAGAGAAATAAGAAAAAAAATAAAAAATGAAGAGGCAAAAATATGAAATAAAACAAGAAGAAAAAAAAATTTATAGAAAATTTTAAAACGAAGAAAAAAGTGAAGAAAAATTTGAAAGGAGAAAAAGTTAATGAAAAATTATAAAAATGCAACAAAAAATAACCGAGAATGATAAAATAAAAAAAGAAAAGAAAAATAAAAAATTTCAAAACTTAATAAAAATTTATGAAACTATAAAAAAAGAAAGAAATAAAAAAAGAAAAAAAATTAAAGCAAAAGAAAAAAGATAAATAAAGCACAAAAAAAGAAAAAAAAAACAAAAAATATAAAAAGTAAGAAAATAAAAAAGGACAAAAATTGAAGAAAAATTTCAAAAATGAAATGGAATGACAAAATGAAAAAAAATTAGTTTAAAAAGGAACAAAAAATTGAAAAACATATAAGACCTAATAATAAAACAATATAAAAAGTGCGACAAAAAATTAAAAAAGAGAAAATTTAATGCAAAATAAAAAAAGTATGAGAATTTAAAAACGCAAATAAGAAATGAAAGGAAATTTGTGAAAAAAAAAAGGAATAAAAATGAAAAGACAAAAGATTTGGAATAAAAAACAGAAAAATAAAAATTTTTAAAATAACGAAAAAATTAAAACGAGTAAAAATGAAAGCATATGAAAAAAAAGTAAAAAGAAGGAAAATTTTGAAGGGAAAAAGTTATTAAAAAATTACAAAGTAGGACAAAAATAGCAAGAAAAATAATAAAATAAAAAAGATTCAAAAAATAAAAATAAAAAATTTTGAACTTTATAAAAATTTGTAAAATATAAATAAAAATAAATGGAAAAATAAATTAAGATAAAATATTAATATGGAAGAAAAAATTAAATAAAATACCAAAAAAGCAAAAAATAAAAAAGTAAGATATTAAAAAATTAGCGAATAAAAAAATACAAAAGACAAAATGAATAAAAATTTCGAATACAAAATAGAAAAAACTTTTAGTTGAGAATATACAAAGAAAAACAACAAAAATATAACAAATATAGGAAAAAGATATAAAAAATCAAAGATAAAAAAATAAAATAAAAGTTAATAAAAAATATAAATAAAAACAAAAAGAAAGTGCACAAAAAAAGTCTAATAATTTAAAAATGCAAATAAGAAATGAAAGGAAATTGGTGAAAAAATAAGAAAAGAATAAAAATGAAAAGACAAAAGATTTGGAATAAAAAAAGAAAAAAGAAATGTAAAAAATTTTAAAACAACGAAAAAATTAAAACAAGTAAAACTGAAAGCATAGGAAAAAAAAAAAAAAAGCAAAAGAAAGAAAATTTCAAAGGGAAAAAGTTATTGAAAAATTAGAACATAGAACAAAAAAAAAAATGAAAATGAAAAAATAAAAAAGATTCAAAAAATAGAAATAAAAAATTTTAAATTTTATAAAATTTTTTAAAAATATGAATAAAAAACAAATAAAAAATAGTAATATAAAAGAAAAAAAAATAAATAAAATACCAAAAAATGGAAAAAGATAAAAAAAGTAAGAAAATAAAAAATTAGCAAATGAAAAGAATATAAAAAGACAAAACGAATAAGAATTTGACATATAAAATAGAAAAAACTTTTAGTTTAAAGAAAAAAATAAAATAAAAACAAAAGGAAGTGCACAAAAAAAGAAGTTTGAGGTTTTAAAATTGTAAAGAAGAAATAAAAAAAAAAAAAAAAGTGTGAAAAAAAAGATATAAGAAAAAGCAAGAAAAAAATAGAGAATTTTAATAGAAAGAAAAAAATGAAAGTAAATCAACAAATAAGTTAAAAGAAAAAGAGAAAAAGGATTAATGAAAAATTATAAAAATATATACAACAAATAAAGGAAAAAGATATAAAATACGAAAGATGAAAAATAAAATAAAAGTTAATAAAAAATATAAATAAAAATAAAAGAATGTGCACAAAAAAAGAAGTTTGAGGTTTTAAAATTATAAAGAAGAAATAAAAAAAAAAGTGCAAACAAAAAGATTTAAGAAAAAGCAAGAAAAAAATAAAAAATGAAAATACAAAATATATAAAATAAAAATTGAGAAAAAAATGAGAGAAATAAGAAAAAAAATAAAAAATGAAGAGGCAAAAATATGAAATAAAACAAGAAGAAAAAAAAATTTATAGAAAATTTTAAAACGAAGAAAAAAGTGAAGAAAAATTATAAAAATGCAACAAAAAATAACCGAGAATGATAAAATAAAAAAAGAAAAGAAAAATAAAAAATTTCAAAACTTAATAAAAATTTATGAAACTATAAAAAAAGAAAGAAATAAAAAAAGAAAAAAAAATTAAAGCAAAAGAAAAAAGATAAATAAAGCACAAAAAAAGAAAAAAAAAACAAAAAATATAAAAAGTAAGAAAATAAAAAAGGACAAAAATTGAAGAAAAATTTCAAAAATGAAATGGAATGACAAAATGAAAAAAAAATTAGTTTAAAAAGGAACAAAAAATTGAAAAACATATAAGACCTAATAATAAAACAATATAAAAAGTGCGACAAAAAATTAAAAAAGAGAAAATTTAATGCAAAATAAAAAAAGTATGAGAATTTAAAAACGCAAATAAGAAATGAAAGGAAATTTGTGAAAAAAAAAAGGAATAAAAATGAAAAGACAAAAGATTTGGAATAAAAAACAGAAAAATAAAAATTTTTAAAATAACGAAAAAATTAAAACGAGTAAAAATGAAAGCATATGAAAAAAAAGTAAAAAGAAGGAAAATTTTGAAGGGAAAAAGTTATTAAAAAATTACAAAGTAGGACAAAAATAGCAAGAAAAATAATAAAATAAAAAAGATTCAAAAAATAAAAATAAAAAATTTTGAACTTTATAAAAATTTGTAAAATATAAATAAAAATAAATGGAAAAATAAATTAAGATAAAATATTAATATGGAAGAAAAAATTAAATAAAATACCAAAAAAGCAAAAAATAAAAAAGTAAGATATTAAAAAATTAGCGAATAAAAAAATACAAAAGACAAAATGAATAAAAATTTCGAATACAAAATAGAAAAAACTTTTAGTTGAGAATATACAAAGAAAAACAACAAAAATATAACAAATATAGGAAAAAGATATAAAAAATCAAAGATAAAAAAATAAAATAAAAGTTAATAAAAAATATAAATAAAAACAAAAAGAAAGTGCACAAAAAAAGTCTAATAATTTAAAAATGCAAATAAGAAATGAAAGGAAATTTGTGAAAAAATAAGAAAAGAATAAAAATGAAAAGACAAAAGATTTGGAATAAAAAAAGAAAAAAGAAATGTAAAAAATTTTAAAACAACGAAAAAATTAAAACAAGTAAAACTGAAAGCATAGGAAAAAAACAAAAAAAAGCAAAAGAAAGAAAATTTCAAAGGGAAAAAGTTATTGAAAAATTAGAACATAGAACAAAAAAAAAAATGAAAATGAAAAAATAAAAAAGATTCAAAAAATAGAAATAAAAAATTTTAAATTTTATAAAATTTTTTAAAAATATGAATAAAAAACAAATAAAAAATAGTAATATAAAAGAAAAAAAAATAAATAAAATACCAAAAAATGGAAAAAGATAAAAAAAGTAAGAAAATAAAAAATTAGCAAATGAAAAGAATATAAAAAGACAAAACGAATAAGAATTTGACATATAAAATAGAAAAAACTTTTAGTTTAAAGAAAAAAATAAAATAAAAACAAAAGGAAGTGCACAAAAAAAGAAGTTTGAGGTTTTAAAATTGTAAAGAAGAAATAAAAAAAAAAAAAAAGTGGGGAAAAAAAGATATAAGAAAAAGCAAGAAAAAAATAGAGAATTTTAATAGAAAGAAAAAAATGAAAGTAAATCAACAAATAAGTTAAAAGAAAAAGAGAAAAAGGATTAATGAAAAATTATAAAAATATATACAACAAATAAAGGAAAAAGATATAAAATACGAAAGATGAAAAATAAAATAAAAGTTAATAAAAAATAAAAATAAAAATAAAAGAATGTGCACAAAAAAAGAAGTTTGAGGTTTTAAAATTATAAAGAAGAAATAAAAAAAAAGTGCAAACAAAAAGATTTAAGAAAAAGCAAGAAAAAAATAAAAAATGAAAATACAAAATATATAAAATACAAATTGAGAAAAAAAATGAGAGAAATAAGAAAAAAAATAAAAAATGAAGAGGCAAAAATATGAAATAAAACAAGAAGAAAAAAAAATTTATAGAAAATTTTAAAACGAAGAAAAAAGTGAAGAAAAATTTGAAAGGAGAAAAAGTTAATGAAAAATTATAAAAATGCAACAAAAAATAACCGAGAATGATAAAATAAAAAAAGAAAAGAAAAATAAAAAATTTCAAAACTTAATAAAAATTTATGAAACTATAAAAAAAGAAAGAAATAAAAAAAGAAAAAAAATTAAAGCAAAAGAAAAAAGATAAATAAAGCACAAAAAAAGAAAAAAAAAACAAAAAATATAAAAAGTAAGAAAATAAAAAAGGACAAAAATTGAAGAAAAATTTCAAAAATGAAATGGAATGACAAAATGAAAAAAAAATTAGTTTAAAAAGGAACAAAAAATTGAAAAACATATAAGACCTAATAATAAAACAATATAAAAAGTGCGACAAAAAATTAAAAAAGAGAAAATTTAATGCAAAATAAAAAAAGTATGAGAATTTAAAAACGCAAATAAGAAATGAAAGGAAATTTGTGAAAAAAAAAAGGAATAAAAATGAAAAGACAAAAGATTTGGAATAAAAAACAGAAAAATAAAAATTTTTAAAATAACGAAAAAATTAAAACGAGTAAAAATGAAAGCATATGAAAAAAAAGTAAAAAGAAGGAAAATTTTGAAGGGAAAAAGTTATTAAAAAATTACAAAGTAGGACAAAAATAGCAAGAAAAATAATAAAATAAAAAAGATTCAAAAAATAAAAATAAAAAATTTTGAACTTTATAAAAATTTGTAAAATATAAATAAAAATAAATGGAAAAATAAATTAAGATAAAATATTAATATGGAAGAAAAAATTAAATAAAATACCAAAAAAGCAAAAAATAAAAAAGTAAGATATTAAAAAATTAGCGAATAAAAAAATACAAAAGACAAAATGAATAAAAATTTCGAATACAAAATAGAAAAAACTTTTAGTTGAGAATATACAAAGAAAAACAACAAAAATATAACAAATATAGGAAAAAGATATAAAAAATCAAAGATAAAAAAATAAAATAAAAGTTAATAAAAAATATAAATAAAAACAAAAAGAAAGTGCACAAAAAAAGTCTAATAATTTAAAAATGCAAATAAGAAATGAAAGGAAATTTGTGAAAAAATAAGAAAAGAATAAAAATGAAAAGACAAAAGATTTGGAATAAAAAAAGAAAAAAGAAATGTAAAAAATTTTAAAACAACGAAAAAATTAAAACAAGTAAAACTGAAAGCATAGGAAAAAAACAAAAAAAAGCAAAAGAAAGAAAATTTCAAAGGGAAAAAGTTATTGAAAAATTAGAACATAGAACAAAAAAAAAAATGAAAATGAAAAAATAAAAAAGATTCAAAAAATAGAAATAAAAAATTTTAAATTTTATAAAATTTTTTAAAAATATGAATAAAAAACAAATAAAAAATAGTAATATAAAAGAAAAAAAAATAAATAAAATACCAAAAAATGGAAAAAGATAAAAAAAGTAAGAAAATAAAAAATTAGCAAATGAAAAGAATATAAAAAGACAAAACGAATAAGAATTTGACATATAAAATAGAAAAAACTTTTAGTTTAAAGAAAAAAATAAAATAAAAACAAAAGGAAGTGCACAAAAAAAGAAGTTTGAGGTTTTAAAATTGTAAAGAAGAAATAAAAAAAAAAAAAAAGTGTGAAAAAAAAGATATAAGAAAAAGCAAGAAAAAAATAGAGAATTTTAATAGAAAGAAAAAAATGAAAGTAAATCAACAAATAAGTTAAAAGAAAAAGAGAAAAAGGATTAATGAAAAATTATAAAAATATATACAACAAATAAAGGAAAAAGATATAAAATACGAAAGATGAAAAATAAAATAAAAGTTAATAAAAAATAAAAATAAAAATAAAAGAATGTGCACAAAAAAAGAAGTTTGAGGTTTTAAAATTATAAAGAAGAAATAAAAAAAAAAGTGCAAACAAAAAGATTTAAGAAAAAGCAAGAAAAAAATAAAAAATGAAAATACAAAATATATAAAATACAAATTGAGAAAAAAAATGAGAGAAATAAGAAAAAAAATAAAAAATGAAGAGGCAAAAATATGAAATAAAACAAGAAGAAAAAAAAATTTATAGAAAATTTTAAAACGAAGAAAAAAGTGAAGAAAAATTTGAAAGGAGAAAAAGTTAATGAAAAATTATAAAAATGCAACAAAAAATAACCGAGAATGATAAAATAAAAAAAGAAAAGAAAAATAAAAAATTTCAAAACTTAATAAAAATTTATGAAACTATAAAAAAAGAAAGAAATAAAAAAAGAAAAAAAATTAAAGCAAAAGAAAAAAGATAAATAAAGCACAAAAAAAGAAAAAAAAAACAAAAAATATAAAAAGTAAGAAAATAAAAAAGGACAAAAATTGAAGAAAAATTTCAAAAATGAAATGGAATGACAAAATGAAAAAAAAATTAGTTTAAAAAGGAACAAAAAATTGAAAAACATATAAGACCTAATAATAAAACAATATAAAAAGTGCGACAAAAAATTAAAAAAGAGAAAATTTAATGCAAAATAAAAAAAGTATGAGAATTTAAAAACGCAAATAAGAAATGAAAGGAAATTTGTGAAAAAAAAAAGGAATAAAAATGAAAAGACAAAAGATTTGGAATAAAAAACAGAAAAATAAAAATTTTTAAAATAACGAAAAAATTAAAACGAGTAAAAATGAAAGCATATGAAAAAAAAGTAAAAAGAAGGAAAATTTTGAAGGGAAAAAGTTATTAAAAAATTACAAAGTAGGACAAAAATAGCAAGAAAAATAATAAAATAAAAAAGATTCAAAAAATAAAAATAAAAAATTTTGAACTTTATAAAAATTTGTAAAATATAAATAAAAATAAATGGAAAAATAAATTAAGATAAAATATTAATATGGAAGAAAAAATTAAATAAAATACCAAAAAAGCAAAAAATAAAAAAGTAAGATATTAAAAAATTAGCGAATAAAAAAATACAAAAGACAAAATGAATAAAAATTTCGAATACAAAATAGAAAAAACTTTTAGTTGAGAATATACAAAGAAAAACAACAAAAATATAACAAATATAGGAAAAAGATATAAAAAATCAAAGATAAAAAAATAAAATAAAAGTTAATAAAAAATATAAATAAAAACAAAAAGAAAGTGCACAAAAAAAGTCTAATAATTTAAAAATGCAAATAAGAAATGAAAGGAAATTTGTGAAAAAATAAGAAAAGAATAAAAATGAAAAGACAAAAGATTTGGAATAAAAAAAGAAAAAAGAAATGTAAAAAATTTTAAAACAACGAAAAAATTAAAACAAGTAAAACTGAAAGCATAGGAAAAAAACAAAAAAAAGCAAAAGAAAGAAAATTTCAAAGGGAAAAAGTTATTGAAAAATTAGAACATAGAACAAAAAAAAAATGAAAATGAAAAAATAAAAAAGATTCAAAAAATAGAAATAAAAAATTTTAAATTTTATAAAATTTTTTAAAAATATGAATAAAAAACAAATAAAAAATAGTAATATAAAAGAAAAAAAAATAAATAAAATACCAAAAAATGGAAAAAGATAAAAAAAGTAAGAAAATAAAAAATTAGCAAATGAAAAGAATATAAAAAGACAAAACGAATAAGAATTTGACATATAAAATAGAAAAAACTTTTAGTTTAAAGAAAAAAATAAAATAAAAACAAAAGGAAGTGCACAAAAAAAGAAGTTTGAGGTTTTAAAATTGTAAAGAAGAAATAAAAAAAAAAAAAAAGTGTGAAAAAAAAGATATAAGAAAAAGCAAGAAAAAAATAGAGAATTTTAATAGAAAGAAAAAAATGAAAGTAAATCAACAAATAAGTTAAAAGAAAAAGAGAAAAAGGATTAATGAAAAATTATAAAAATATATACAACAAATAAAGGAAAAAGATATAAAATACGAAAGATGAAAAATAAAATAAAAGTTAATAAAAAATAAAAATAAAAATAAAAGAATGTGCACAAAAAAAGAAGTTTGAGGTTTTAAAATTATAAAGAAGAAATAAAAAAAAAAGTGCAAACAAAAAGATTTAAGAAAAAGCAAGAAAAAAATAAAAAATGAAAATACAAAATATATAAAATAAAAATTGAGAAAAAAAATGAGAGAAATAAGAAAAAAAATAAAAAATGAAGAGGCAAAAATATGAAATAAAACAAGAAGAAAAAAAAATTTATAGAAAATTTTAAAACGAAGAAAAAAGTGAAGAAAAATTTGAAAGGAGAAAAAGTTAATGAAAAATTATAAAAATGCAACAAAAAATAACCGAGAATGATAAAATAAAAAAAGAAAAGAAAAATAAAAAATTTCAAAACTTAATAAAAATTTATGAAACTATAAAAAAAGAAAGAAATAAAAAAAGAAAAAAAATTAAAGCAAAAGAAAAAAGATAAATAAAGCACAAAAAAAGAAAAAAAAAACAAAAAATATAAAAAGTAAGAAAATAAAAAAGGACAAAAATTGAAGAAAAATTTCAAAAATGAAATGGAATGACAAAATGAAAAAAAAATTAGTTTAAAAAGGAACAAAAAATTGAAAAACATATAAGACCTAATAATAAAACAATATAAAAAGTGCGACAAAAAATTAAAAAAGAGAAAATTTAATGCAAAATAAAAAAAGTATGAGAATTTAAAAACGCAAATAAGAAATGAAAGGAAATTTGTGAAAAAAAAAAGGAATAAAAATGAAAAGACAAAAGATTTGGAATAAAAAACAGAAAAATAAAAATTTTTAAAATAACGAAAAAATTAAAACGAGTAAAAATGAAAGCATATGAAAAAAAAGTAAAAAGAAGGAAAATTTTGAAGGGAAAAAGTTATTAAAAAATTACAAAGTAGGACAAAAATAGCAAGAAAAATAATAAAATAAAAAAGATTCAAAAAATAAAAATAAAAAATTTTGAACTTTATAAAAATTTGTAAAATATAAATAAAAATAAATGGAAAAATAAATTAAGATAAAATATTAATATGGAAGAAAAAATTAAATAAAATACCAAAAAAGCAAAAAATAAAAAAGAAAGATATTAAAAAATTAGCGAATAAAAAAATACAAAAGACAAAATGAATAAAAATTTCGAATACAAAATAGAAAAAACTTTTAGTTGAGAATATACAAAGAAAAACAACAAAAATATAACAAATATAGGAAAAAGATATAAAAAATCAAAGATAAAAAAATAAAATAAAAGTTAATAAAAAATATAAATAAAAACAAAAAGAAAGTGCACAAAAAAAGTCTAATAATTTAAAAATGCAAATAAGAAATGAAAGGAAATTTGTGAAAAAATAAGAAAAGAATAAAAATGAAAAGACAAAAGATTTGGAATAAAAAAAGAAAAAAGAAATGTAAAAAATTTTAAAACAACGAAAAAATTAAAACAAGTAAAACTGAAAGCATAGGAAAAAAACAAAAAAAAGCAAAAGAAAGAAAATTTCAAAGGGAAAAAGTTATTGAAAAATTAGAACATAGAACAAAAAAAAAAATGAAAATGAAAAAATAAAAAAGATTCAAAAAATAGAAATAAAAAATTTTAAATTTTATAAAATTTTTTAAAAATATGAATAAAAAACAAATAAAAAATAGTAATATAAAAGAAAAAAAAATAAATAAAATACCAAAAAATGGAAAAAGATAAAAAAAGTAAGAAAATAAAAAATTAGCAAATGAAAAGAATATAAAAAGACAAAACGAATAAGAATTTGACATATAAAATAGAAAAAACTTTTAGTTTAAAGAAAAAAATAAAATAAAAACAAAAGGAAGTGCACAAAAAAAGAAGTTTGAGGTTTTAAAATTGTAAAGAAGAAATAAAAAAAAAAAAAAGTGTGAAAAAAAAGATATAAGAAAAAGCAAGAAAAAAATAGAGAATTTTAATAGAAAGAAAAAAATGAAAGTAAATCAACAAATAAGTTAAAAGAAAAAGAGAAAAAGGATTAATGAAAAATTATAAAAATATATACAACAAATAAAGGAAAAAGATATAAAATACGAAAGATGAAAAATAAAATAAAAGTTAATAAAAAATAAAAATAAAAATAAAAGAATGTGCACAAAAAAAGAAGTTTGAGGTTTTAAAATTATAAAGAAGAAATAAAAAAAAAAGTGCAAACAAAAAGATTTAAGAAAAACCAAGAAAAAAATAAAAAATGAAAATACAAAATATATAAAATAAAAATTGAGAAAAAAAATGAGAGAAATAAGAAAAAAAATAAAAAATGAAGAGGCAAAAATATGAAATAAAACAAGAAGAAAAAAAAATTTATAGAAAATTTTAAAACGAAGAAAAAAGTGAAGAAAAATTTGAAAGGAGAAAAAGTTAATGAAAAATTATAAAAATGCAACAAAAAATAACCGAGAATGATAAAATAAAAAAAGAAAAGAAAAATAAAAAATTTCAAAACTTAATAAAAATTTATGAAACTATAAAAAAAGAAAGAAATAAAAAAAGAAAAAAAATTAAAGCAAAAGAAAAAAGATAAATAAAGCACAAAAAAAGAAAAAAAAAACAAAAAATATAAAAAGTAAGAAAATAAAAAAGGACAAAAATTGAAGAAAAATTTCAAAAATGAAATGGAATGACAAAATGAAAAAAAAATTAGTTTAAAAAGGAACAAAAAATTGAAAAACATATAAGACCTAATAATAAAACAATATAAAAAGTGCGACAAAAAATTAAAAAAGAGAAAATTTAATGCAAAATAAAAAAAGTATGAGAATTTAAAAACGCAAATAAGAAATGAAAGGAAATTTGTGAAAAAAAAAAGGAATAAAAATGAAAAGACAAAAGATTTGGAATAAAAAACAGAAAAATAAAAATTTTTAAAATAACGAAAAAATTAAAACGAGTAAAAATGAAAGCATATGAAAAAAAAGTAAAAAGAAGGAAAATTTTGAAGGGAAAAAGTTATTAAAAAATTACAAAGTAGGACAAAAATAGCAAGAAAAATAATAAAATAAAAAAGATTCAAAAAATAAAAATAAAAAATTTTGAACTTTATAAAAATTTGTAAAATATAAATAAAAATAAATGGAAAAATAAATTAAGATAAAATATTAATATGGAAGAAAAAATTAAATAAAATACCAAAAAAGCAAAAAATAAAAAAGAAAGATATTAAAAAATTAGCGAATAAAAAAATACAAAAGACAAAATGAATAAAAATTTCGAATACAAAATAGAAAAAACTTTTAGTTGAGAATATACAAAGAAAAACAACAAAAATATAACAAATATAGGAAAAAGATATAAAAAATCAAAGATAAAAAAATAAAATAAAAGTTAATAAAAAATATAAATAAAAACAAAAAGAAAGTGCACAAAAAAAGTCTAATAATTTAAAAATGCAAATAAGAAATGAAAGGAAATTTGTGAAAAAATAAGAAAAGAATAAAAATGAAAAGACAAAAGATTTGGAATAAAAAAAGAAAAAAGAAATGTAAAAAATTTTAAAACAACGAAAAAATTAAAACAAGTAAAACTGAAAGCATAGGAAAAAAACAAAAAAAAGCAAAAGAAAGAAAATTTCAAAGGGAAAAAGTTATTGAAAAATTAGAACATAGAACAAAAAAAAAAATGAAAATGAAAAAATAAAAAAGATTCAAAAAATAGAAATAAAAAATTTTAAATTTTATAAAATTTTTTAAAAATATGAATAAAAAACAAATAAAAAATAGTAATATAAAAGAAAAAAAAATAAATAAAATACCAAAAAATGGAAAAAGATAAAAAAAGTAAGAAAATAAAAAATTAGCAAATGAAAAGAATATAAAAAGACAAAACGAATAAGAATTTGACATATAAAATAGAAAAAACTTTTAGTTTAAAGAAAAAAATAAAATAAAAACAAAAGGAAGTGCACAAAAAAAGAAGTTTGAGGTTTTAAAATTGTAAAGAAGAAATAAAAAAAAAAAAAAGTGTGAAAAAAAAGATATAAGAAAAAGCAAGAAAAAAATAGAGAATTTTAATAGAAAGAAAAAAATGAAAGTAAATCAACAAATAAGTTAAAAGAAAAAGAGAAAAAGGATTAATGAAAAATTATAAAAATATATACAACAAATAAAGGAAAAAGATATAAAATACGAAAGATGAAAAATAAAATAAAAGTTAATAAAAAATAAAAATAAAAATAAAAGAATGTGCACAAAAAAAGAAGTTTGAGGTTTTAAAATTATAAAGAAGAAATAAAAAAAAAAGTGCAAACAAAAAGATTTAAGAAAAAGCAAGAAAAAAATAAAAAATGAAAATACAAAATATATAAAATAAAAATTGAGAAAAAAAATGAGAGAAATAAGAAAAAAAATAAAAAATGAAGAGGCAAAAATATGAAATAAAACAAGAAGAAAAAAAAATTTATAGAAAATTTTAAAACGAAGAAAAAAGTGAAGAAAAATTTGAAAGGAGAAAAAGTTAATGAAAAATTATAAAAATGCAACAAAAAATAACCGAGAATGATAAAATAAAAAAAGAAAAGAAAAATAAAAAATTTCAAAACTTAATAAAAATTTATGAAACTATAAAAAAAGAAAGAAATAAAAAAAGAAAAAAAATTAAAGCAAAAGAAAAAAGATAAATAAAGCACAAAAAAAGAAAAAAAAAACAAAAAATATAAAAAGTAAGAAAATAAAAAAGGACAAAAATTGAAGAAAAATTTCAAAAATGAAATGGAATGACAAAATGAAAAAAAAATTAGTTTAAAAAGGAACAAAAAATTGAAAAACATATAAGACCTAATAATAAAACAATATAAAAAGTGCGACAAAAAATTAAAAAAGAGAAAATTTAATGCAAAATAAAAAAAGTATGAGAATTTAAAAACGCAAATAAGAAATGAAAGGAAATTTGTGAAAAAAAAAAGGAATAAAAATGAAAAGACAAAAGATTTGGAATAAAAAACAGAAAAATAAAAATTTTTAAAATAACGAAAAAATTAAAACGAGTAAAAATGAAAGCATATGAAAAAAAAGTAAAAAGAAGGAAAATTTTGAAGGGAAAAAGTTATTAAAAAATTACAAAGTAGGACAAAAATAGCAAGAAAAATAATAAAATAAAAAAGATTCAAAAAATAAAAATAAAAAATTTTGAACTTTATAAAAATTTGTAAAATATAAATAAAAATAAATGGAAAAATAAATTAAGATAAAATATTAATATGGAAGAAAAAATTAAATAAAATACCAAAAAAGCAAAAAATAAAAAAGTAAGATATTAAAAAATTAGCGAATAAAAAAATACAAAAGACAAAATGAATAAAAATTTCGAATACAAAATAGAAAAAACTTTTAGTTGAGAATATACAAAGAAAAACAACAAAAATATAACAAATATAGGAAAAAGATATAAAAAATCAAAGATAAAAAAATAAAATAAAAGTTAATAAAAAATATAAATAAAAACAAAAAGAAAGTGCACAAAAAAAGTCTAATAATTTAAAAATGCAAATAAGAAATGAAAGGAAATTTGTGAAAAAATAAGAAAAGAATAAAAATGAAAAGACAAAAGATTTGGAATAAAAAAAGAAAAAAGAAATGTAAAAAATTTTAAAACAACGAAAAAATTAAAACAAGTAAAACTGAAAGCATAGGAAAAAAACAAAAAAAAGCAAAAGAAAGAAAATTTCAAAGGGAAAAAGTTATTGAAAAATTAGAACATAGAACAAAAAAAAAAATGAAAATGAAAAAATAAAAAAGATTCAAAAAATAGAAATAAAAAATTTTAAATTTTATAAAATTTTTTAAAAATATGAATAAAAAACAAATAAAAAATAGTAATATAAAAGAAAAAAAAATAAATAAAATACCAAAAAATGGAAAAAGATAAAAAAAGTAAGAAAATAAAAAATTAGCAAATGAAAAGAATATAAAAAGACAAAACGAATAAGAATTTGACATATAAAATAGAAAAAACTTTTAGTTTAAAGAAAAAAATAAAATAAAAACAAAAGGAAGTGCACAAAAAAAGAAGTTTGAGGTTTTAAAATTGTAAAGAAGAAATAAAAAAAAAAAAAAAGTGTGAAAAAAAAGATATAAGAAAAAGCAAGAAAAAAATAGAGAATTTTAATAGAAAGAAAAAAATGAAAGTAAATCAACAAATAAGTTAAAAGAAAAAGAGAAAAAGGATTAATGAAAAATTATAAAAATATATACAACAAATAAAGGAAAAAGATATAAAATACGAAAGATGAAAAATAAAATAAAAGTTAATAAAAAATAAAAATAAAAATAAAAGAATGTGCACAAAAAAAGAAGTTTGAGGTTTTAAAATTATAAAGAAGAAATAAAAAAAAAAGTGCAAACAAAAAGATTTAAGAAAAAGCAAGAAAAAAATAAAAAATGAAAATACAAAATATATAAAATAAAAATTGAGAAAAAAAATGAGAGAAATAAGAAAAAAAATAAAAAATGAAGAGGCAAAAATATGAAATAAAACAAGAAGAAAAAAAAATTTATAGAAAATTTTAAAACGAAGAAAAAAGTGAAGAAAAATTTGAAAGGAGAAAAAGTTAATGAAAAATTATAAAAATGCAACAAAAAATAACCGAGAATGATAAAATAAAAAAAGAAAAGAAAAATAAAAAATTTCAAAACTTAATAAAAATTTATGAAACTATAAAAAAAGAAAGAAATAAAAAAAGAAAAAAAATTAAAGCAAAAGAAAAAAGATAAATAAAGCACAAAAAAAGAAAAAAAAAACAAAAAATATAAAAAGTAAGAAAATAAAAAAGGACAAAAATTGAAGAAAAATTTCAAAAATGAAATGGAATGACAAAATGAAAAAAAAATTAGTTTAAAAAGGAACAAAAAATTGAAAAACATATAAGACCTAATAATAAAACAATATAAAAAGTGCGACAAAAAATTAAAAAAGAGAAAATTTAATGCAAAATAAAAAAAGTATGAGAATTTAAAAACGCAAATAAGAAATGAAAGGAAATTTGTGAAAAAAAAAAGGAATAAAAATGAAAAGACAAAAGATTTGGAATAAAAAACAGAAAAATAAAAATTTTTAAAATAACGAAAAAATTAAAACGAGTAAAAATGAAAGCATATGAAAAAAAAGTAAAAAGAAGGAAAATTTTGAAGGGAAAAAGTTATTAAAAAATTACAAAGTAGGACAAAAATAGCAAGAAAAATAATAAAATAAAAAAGATTCAAAAAATAAAAATAAAAAATTTTGAACTTTATAAAAATTTGTAAAATATAAATAAAAATAAATGGAAAAATAAATTAAGATAAAATATTAATATGGAAGAAAAAATTAAATAAAATACCAAAAAAGCAAAAAATAAAAAAGTAAGATATTAAAAAATTAGCGAATAAAAAAATACAAAAGACAAAATGAATAAAAATTTCGAATACAAAATAGAAAAAACTTTTAGTTGAGAATATACAAAGAAAAACAACAAAAATATAACAAATATAGGAAAAAGATATAAAAAATCAAAGATAAAAAAATAAAATAAAAGTTAATAAAAAATATAAATAAAAACAAAAAGAAAGTGCACAAAAAAAGTCTAATAATTTAAAAATGCAAATAAGAAATGAAAGGAAATTTGTGAAAAAATAAGAAAAGAATAAAAATGAAAAGACAAAAGATTTGGAATAAAAAAAGAAAAAAGAAATGTAAAAAATTTTAAAACAACGAAAAAATTAAAACAAGTAAAACTGAAAGCATAGGAAAAAAACAAAAAAAAGCAAAAGAAAGAAAATTTCAAAGGGAAAAAGTTATTGAAAAATTAGAACATAGAACAAAAAAAAAAATGAAAATGAAAAAATAAAAAAGATTCAAAAAATAGAAATAAAAAATTTTAAATTTTATAAAATTTTTTAAAAATATGAATAAAAAACAAATAAAAAATAGTAATATAAAAGAAAAAAAAATAAATAAAATACCAAAAAATGGAAAAAGATAAAAAAAGTAAGAAAATAAAAAATTAGCAAATGAAAAGAATATAAAAAGACAAAACGAATAAGAATTTGACATATAAAATAGAAAAAACTTTTAGTTTAAAGAAAAAAATAAAATAAAAACAAAAGGAAGTGCACAAAAAAAGAAGTTTGAGGTTTTAAAATTGTAAAGAAGAAATAAAAAAAAAAAAAAAGTGTGAAAAAAAAGATATAAGAAAAAGCAAGAAAAAAATAGAGAATTTTAATAGAAAGAAAAAAATGAAAGTAAATCAACAAATAAGTTAAAAGAAAAAGAGAAAAAGGATTAATGAAAAATTATAAAAATATATACAACAAATAAAGGAAAAAGATATAAAATACGAAAGATGAAAAATAAAATAAAAGTTAATAAAAAATAAAAATAAAAATAAAAGAATGTGCACAAAAAAAGAAGTTTGAGGTTTTAAAATTATAAAGAAGAAATAAAAAAAAAAGTGCAAACAAAAAGATTTAAGAAAAAGCAAGAAAAAAATAAAAAATGAAAATACAAAATATATAAAATAAAAATTGAGAAAAAAAATGAGAGAAATAAGAAAAAAAATAAAAAATGAAGAGGCAAAAATATGAAATAAAACAAGAAGAAAAAAAAATTTATAGAAAATTTTAAAACGAAGAAAAAAGTGAAGAAAAATTTGAAAGGAGAAAAAGTTAATGAAAAATTATAAAAATGCAACAAAAAATAACCGAGAATGATAAAATAAAAAAAGAAAAGAAAAATAAAAAATTTCAAAACTTAATAAAAATTTATGAAACTATAAAAAAAGAAAGAAATAAAAAAAGAAAAAAAATTAAAGCAAAAGAAAAAAGATAAATAAAGCACAAAAAAAGAAAAAAAAAACAAAAAATATAAAAAGTAAGAAAATAAAAAAGGACAAAAATTGAAGAAAAATTTCAAAAATGAAATGGAATGACAAAATGAAAAAAAAATTAGTTTAAAAAGGAACAAAAAATTGAAAAACATATAAGACCTAATAATAAAACAATATAAAAAGTGCGACAAAAAATTAAAAAAGAGAAAATTTAATGCAAAATAAAAAAAGTATGAGAATTTAAAAACGCAAATAAGAAATGAAAGGAAATTTGTGAAAAAAAAAAGGAATAAAAATGAAAAGACAAAAGATTTGGAATAAAAAACAGAAAAATAAAAATTTTTAAAATAACGAAAAAATTAAAACGAGTAAAAATGAAAGCATATGAAAAAAAAGTAAAAAGAAGGAAAATTTTGAAGGGAAAAAGTTATTAAAAAATTACAAAGTAGGACAAAAATAGCAAGAAAAATAATAAAATAAAAAAGATTCAAAAAATAAAAATAAAAAATTTTGAACTTTATAAAAATTTGTAAAATATAAATAAAAATAAATGGAAAAATAAATTAAGATAAAATATTAATATGGAAGAAAAAATTAAATAAAATACCAAAAAAGCAAAAAATAAAAAAGAAAGATATTAAAAAATTAGCGAATAAAAAAATACAAAAGACAAAATGAATAAAAATTTCGAATACAAAATAGAAAAAACTTTTAGTTGAGAATATACAAAGAAAAACAACAAAAATATAACAAATATAGGAAAAAGATATAAAAAATCAAAGATAAAAAAATAAAATAAAAGTTAATAAAAAATATAAATAAAAACAAAAAGAAAGTGCACAAAAAAAGTCTAATAATTTAAAAATGCAAATAAGAAATGAAAGGAAATTTGTGAAAAAATAAGAAAAGAATAAAAATGAAAAGACAAAAGATTTGGAATAAAAAAAGAAAAAAGAAATGTAAAAAATTTTAAAACAACGAAAAAATTAAAACAAGTAAAACTGAAAGCATAGGAAAAAAACAAAAAAAAGCAAAAGAAAGAAAATTTCAAAGGGAAAAAGTTATTGAAAAATTAGAACATAGAACAAAAAAAAAAATGAAAATGAAAAAATAAAAAAGATTCAAAAAATAGAAATAAAAAATTTTAAATTTTATAAAATTTTTTAAAAATATGAATAAAAAACAAATAAAAAATAGTAATATAAAAGAAAAAAAAATAAATAAAATACCAAAAAATGGAAAAAGATAAAAAAAGTAAGAAAATAAAAAATTAGCAAATGAAAAGAATATAAAAAGACAAAACGAATAAGAATTTGACATATAAAATAGAAAAAACTTTTAGTTTAAAGAAAAAAATAAAATAAAAACAAAAGGAAGTGCACAAAAAAAGAAGTTTGAGGTTTTAAAATTGTAAAGAAGAAATAAAAAAAAAAAAAAGTGTGAAAAAAAAGATATAAGAAAAAGCAAGAAAAAAATAGAGAATTTTAATAGAAAGAAAAAAATGAAAGTAAATCAACAAATAAGTTAAAAGAAAAAGAGAAAAAGGATTAATGAAAAATTATAAAAATATATACAACAAATAAAGGAAAAAGATATAAAATACGAAAGATGAAAAATAAAATAAAAGTTAATAAAAAATAAAAATAAAAATAAAAGAATGTGCACAAAAAAAGAAGTTTGAGGTTTTAAAATTATAAAGAAGAAATAAAAAAAAAAGTGCAAACAAAAAGATTTAAGAAAAAGCAAGAAAAAAATAAAAAATGAAAATACAAAATATATAAAATAAAAATTGAGAAAAAAAATGAGAGAAATAAGAAAAAAAATAAAAAATGAAGAGGCAAAAATATGAAATAAAACAAGAAGAAAAAAAAATTTATAGAAAATTTTAAAACGAAGAAAAAAGTGAAGAAAAATTTGAAAGGAGAAAAAGTTAATGAAAAATTATAAAAATGCAACAAAAAATAACCGAGAATGATAAAATAAAAAAAGAAAAGAAAAATAAAAAATTTCAAAACTTAATAAAAATTTATGAAACTATAAAAAAAGAAAGAAATAAAAAAAGAAAAAAAATTAAAGCAAAAGAAAAAAGATAAATAAAGCACAAAAAAAGAAAAAAAAAACAAAAAATATAAAAAGTAAGAAAATAAAAAAGGACAAAAATTGAAGAAAAATTTCAAAAATGAAATGGAATGACAAAATGAAAAAAAAATTAGTTTAAAAAGGAACAAAAAATTGAAAAACATATAAGACCTAATAATAAAACAATATAAAAAGTGCGACAAAAAATTAAAAAAGAGAAAATTTAATGCAAAATAAAAAAAGTATGAGAATTTAAAAACGCAAATAAGAAATGAAAGGAAATTTGTGAAAAAAAAAAGGAATAAAAATGAAAAGACAAAAGATTTGGAATAAAAAACAGAAAAATAAAAATTTTTAAAATAACGAAAAAATTAAAACGAGTAAAAATGAAAGCATATGAAAAAAAAGTAAAAAGAAGGAAAATTTTGAAGGGAAAAAGTTATTAAAAAATTACAAAGTAGGACAAAAATAGCAAGAAAAATAATAAAATAAAAAAGATTCAAAAAATAAAAATAAAAAATTTTGAACTTTATAAAAATTTGTAAAATATAAATAAAAATAAATGGAAAAATAAATTAAGATAAAATATTAATATGGAAGAAAAAATTAAATAAAATACCAAAAAAGCAAAAAATAAAAAAGTAAGATATTAAAAAATTAGCGAATAAAAAAATACAAAAGACAAAATGAATAAAAATTTCGAATACAAAATAGAAAAAACTTTTAGTTGAGAATATACAAAGAAAAACAACAAAAATATAACAAATATAGGAAAAAGATATAAAAAATCAAAGATAAAAAAATAAAATAAAAGTTAATAAAAAATATAAATAAAAACAAAAAGAAAGTGCACAAAAAAAGTCTAATAATTTAAAAATGCAAATAAGAAATGAAAGGAAATTTGTGAAAAAATAAGAAAAGAATAAAAATGAAAAGACAAAAGATTTGGAATAAAAAAAGAAAAAAGAAATGTAAAAAATTTTAAAACAACGAAAAAATTAAAACAAGTAAAACTGAAAGCATAGGAAAAAAACAAAAAAAAGCAAAAGAAAGAAAATTTCAAAGGGAAAAAGTTATTGAAAAATTAGAACATAGAACAAAAAAAAAAATGAAAATGAAAAAATAAAAAAGATTCAAAAAATAGAAATAAAAAATTTTAAATTTTATAAAATTTTTTAAAAATATGAATAAAAAACAAATAAAAAATAGTAATATAAAAGAAAAAAAAATAAATAAAATACCAAAAAATGGAAAAAGATAAAAAAAGTAAGAAAATAAAAAATTAGCAAATGAAAAGAATATAAAAAGACAAAACGAATAAGAATTTGACATATAAAATAGAAAAAACTTTTAGTTTAAAGAAAAAAATAAAATAAAAACAAAAGGAAGTGCACAAAAAAAGAAGTTTGAGGTTTTAAAATTGTAAAGAAGAAATAAAAAAAAAAAAAAGTGTGAAAAAAAAGATATAAGAAAAAGCAAGAAAAAAATAGAGAATTTTAATAGAAAGAAAAAAATGAAAGTAAATCAACAAATAAGTTAAAAGAAAAAGAGAAAAAGGATTAATGAAAAATTATAAAAATATATACAACAAATAAAGGAAAAAGATATAAAATACGAAAGATGAAAAATAAAATAAAAGTTAATAAAAAATAAAAATAAAAATAAAAGAATGTGCACAAAAAAAGAAGTTTGAGGTTTTAAAATTATAAAGAAGAAATAAAAAAAAAAGTGCAAACAAAAAGATTTAAGAAAAAGCAAGAAAAAAATAAAAAATGAAAATACAAAATATATAAAATAAAAATTGAGAAAAAAAATGAGAGAAATAAGAAAAAAAATAAAAAATGAAGAGGCAAAAATATGAAATAAAACAAGAAGAAAAAAAAATTTATAGAAAATTTTAAAACGAAGAAAAAAGTGAAGAAAAATTTGAAAGGAGAAAAAGTTAATGAAAAATTATAAAAATGCAACAAAAAATAACCGAGAATGATAAAATAAAAAAAGAAAAGAAAAATAAAAAATTTCAAAACTTAATAAAAATTTATGAAACTATAAAAAAAGAAAGAAATAAAAAAAGAAAAAAAATTAAAGCAAAAGAAAAAAGATAAATAAAGCACAAAAAAAGAAAAAAAAAACAAAAAATATAAAAAGTAAGAAAATAAAAAAGGACAAAAATTGAAGAAAAATTTCAAAAATGAAATGGAATGACAAAATGAAAAAAAAATTAGTTTAAAAAGGAACAAAAAATTGAAAAACATATAAGACCTAATAATAAAACAATATAAAAAGTGCGACAAAAAATTAAAAAAGAGAAAATTTAATGCAAAATAAAAAAAGTATGAGAATTTAAAAACGCAAATAAGAAATGAAAGGAAATTTGTGAAAAAAAAAAGGAATAAAAATGAAAAGACAAAAGATTTGGAATAAAAAACAGAAAAATAAAAATTTTTAAAATAACGAAAAAATTAAAACGAGTAAAAATGAAAGCATATGAAAAAAAAGTAAAAAGAAGGAAAATTTTGAAGGGAAAAAGTTATTAAAAAATTACAAAGTAGGACAAAAATAGCAAGAAAAATAATAAAATAAAAAAGATTCAAAAAATAAAAATAAAAAATTTTGAACTTTATAAAAATTTGTAAAATATAAATAAAAATAAATGGAAAAATAAATTAAGATAAAATATTAATATGGAAGAAAAAATTAAATAAAATACCAAAAAAGCAAAAAATAAAAAAGTAAGATATTAAAAAATTAGCGAATAAAAAAATACAAAAGACAAAATGAATAAAAATTTCGAATACAAAATAGAAAAAACTTTTAGTTGAGAATATACAAAGAAAAACAACAAAAATATAACAAATATAGGAAAAAGATATAAAAAATCAAAGATAAAAAAATAAAATAAAAGTTAATAAAAACTATAAATAAAAACAAAAAGAAAGTGCACAAAAAAAGTCTAATAATTTAAAAATGCAAATAAGAAATGAAAGGAAATTTGTGAAAAAATAAGAAAAGAATAAAAATGAAAAGACAAAAGATTTGGAATAAAAAAAGAAAAAAGAAATGTAAAAAATTTTAAAACAACGAAAAAATTAAAACAAGTAAAACTGAAAGCATAGGAAAAAAACAAAAAAAAGCAAAAGAAAGAAAATTTCAAAGGGAAAAAGTTATTGAAAAATTAGAACATAGAACAAAAAAAAAAAATGAAAATGAAAAAATAAAAAAGATTCAAAAAATAGAAATAAAAAATTTTAAATTTTATAAAATTTTTTAAAAATATGAATAAAAAACAAATAAAAAATAGTAATATAAAAGAAAAAAAAATAAATAAAATACCAAAAAATGGAAAAAGATAAAAAAAGTAAGAAAATAAAAAATTAGCAAATGAAAAGAATATAAAAAGACAAAACGAATAAGAATTTGACATATAAAATAGAAAAAACTTTTAGTTTAAAGAAAAAAATAAAATAAAAACAAAAGGAAGTGCACAAAAAAAGAAGTTTGAGGTTTTAAAATTGTAAAGAAGAAATAAAAAAAAAAAAAAAGTGTGAAAAAAAAGATATAAGAAAAAGCAAGAAAAAAATAGAGAATTTTAATAGAAAGAAAAAAATGAAAGTAAATCAACAAATAAGTTAAAAGAAAAAGAGAAAAAGGATTAATGAAAAATTATAAAAATATATACAACAAATAAAGGAAAAAGATATAAAATACGAAAGATGAAAAATAAAATAAAAGTTAATAAAAAATAAAAATAAAAATAAAAGAATGTGCACAAAAAAAGAAGTTTGAGGTTTTAAAATTATAAAGAAGAAATAAAAAAAAAAGTGCAAACAAAAAGATTTAAGAAAAAGCAAGAAAAAAATAAAAAATGAAAATACAAAATATATAAAATAAAAATTGAGAAAAAAAATGAGAGAAATAAGAAAAAAAATTAAAAATGAAGAGGCAAAAATATGAAATAAAACAAGAAGAAAAAAAAATTTATAGAAAATTTTAAAACGAAGAAAAAAGTGAAGAAAAATTTGAAAGGAGAAAAAGTTAATGAAAAATTATAAAAATGCAACAAAAAATAACCGAGAATGATAAAATAAAAAAAGAAAAGAAAAATAAAAAATTTCAAAACTTAATAAAAATTTATGAAACTATAAAAAAAGAAAGAAATAAAAAAAGAAAAAAAATTAAAGCAAAAGAAAAAAGATAAATAAAGCACAAAAAAAGAAAAAAAAAACAAAAAATATAAAAAGTAAGAAAATAAAAAAGGACAAAAATTGAAGAAAAATTTCAAAAATGAAATGGAATGACAAAATGAAAAAAAAATTAGTTTAAAAAGGAACAAAAAATTGAAAAACATATAAGACCTAATAATAAAACAATATAAAAAGTGCGACAAAAAATTAAAAAAGAGAAAATTTAATGCAAAATAAAAAAAGTATGAGAATTTAAAAACGCAAATAAGAAATGAAAGGAAATTTGTGAAAAAAAAAAGGAATAAAAATGAAAAGACAAAAGATTTGGAATAAAAAACAGAAAAATAAAAATTTTTAAAATAACGAAAAAATTAAAACGAGTAAAAATGAAAGCATATGAAAAAAAAGTAAAAAGAAGGAAAATTTTGAAGGGAAAAAGTTATTAAAAAATTACAAAGTAGGACAAAAATAGCAAGAAAAATAATAAAATAAAAAAGATTCAAAAAATAAAAATAAAAAATTTTGAACTTTATAAAAATTTGTAAAATATAAATAAAAATAAATGGAAAAATAAATTAAGATAAAATATTAATATGGAAGAAAAAATTAAATAAAATACCAAAAAAGCAAAAAATAAAAAAGTAAGATATTAAAAAATTAGCGAATAAAAAAATACAAAAGACAAAATGAATAAAAATTTCGAATACAAAATAGAAAAAACTTTTAGTTGAGAATATACAAAGAAAAACAACAAAAATATAACAAATATAGGAAAAAGATATAAAAAATCAAAGATAAAAAAATAAAATAAAAGTTAATAAAAAATATAAATAAAAACAAAAAGAAAGTGCACAAAAAAAGTCTAATAATTTAAAAATGCAAATAAGAAATGAAAGGAAATTTGTGAAAAAATAAGAAAAGAATAAAAATGAAAAGACAAAAGATTTGGAATAAAAAAAGAAAAAAGAAATGTAAAAAATTTTAAAACAACGAAAAAATTAAAACAAGTAAAACTGAAAGCATAGGAAAAAAACAAAAAAAAGCAAAAGAAAGAAAATTTCAAAGGGAAAAAGTTATTGAAAAATTAGAACATAGAACAAAAAAAAAAATGAAAATGAAAAAATAAAAAAGATTCAAAAAATAGAAATAAAAAATTTTAAATTTTATAAAATTTTTTAAAAATATGAATAAAAAACAAATAAAAAATAGTAATATAAAAGAAAAAAAAATAAATAAAATACCAAAAAATGGAAAAAGATAAAAAAAGTAAGAAAATAAAAAATTAGCAAATGAAAAGAATATAAAAAGACAAAACGAATAAGAATTTGACATATAAAATAGAAAAAACTTTTAGTTTAAAGAAAAAAATAAAATAAAAACAAAAGGAAGTGCACAAAAAAAGAAGTTTGAGGTTTTAAAATTGTAAAGAAGAAATAAAAAAAAAAAAAAGTGGGGAAAAAAAGATATAAGAAAAAGCAAGAAAAAAATAGAGAATTTTAATAGAAAGAAAAAAATGAAAGTAAATCAACAAATAAGTTAAAAGAAAAAGAGAAAAAGGATTAATGAAAAATTATAAAAATATATACAACAAATAAAGGAAAAAGATATAAAATACGAAAGATGAAAAATAAAATAAAAGTTAATAAAAAATAAAAATAAAAATAAAAGAATGTGCACAAAAAAAGAAGTTTGAGGTTTTAAAATTATAAAGAAGAAATAAAAAAAAAGTGCAAACAAAAAGATTTAAGAAAAAGCAAGAAAAAAATAAAAAATGAAAATACAAAATATATAAAATACAAATTGAGAAAAAAAATGAGAGAAATAAGAAAAAAAATAAAAAATGAAGAGGCAAAAATATGAAATAAAACAAGAAGAAAAAAAAATTTATAGAAAATTTTAAAACGAAGAAAAAAGTGAAGAAAAATTTGAAAGGAGAAAAAGTTAATGAAAAATTATAAAAATGCAACAAAAAATAACCGAGAATGATAAAATAAAAAAAGAAAAGAAAAATAAAAAATTTCAAAACTTAATAAAAATTTATGAAACTATAAAAAAAGAAAGAAATAAAAAAAGAAAAAAAATTAAAGCAAAAGAAAAAAGATAAATAAAGCACAAAAAAAGAAAAAAAAAACAAAAAATATAAAAAGTAAGAAAATAAAAAAGGACAAAAATTGAAGAAAAATTTCAAAAATGAAATGGAATGACAAAATGAAAAAAAAATTAGTTTAAAAAGGAACAAAAAATTGAAAAACATATAAGACCTAATAATAAAACAATATAAAAAGTGCGACAAAAAATTAAAAAAGAGAAAATTTAATGCAAAATAAAAAAAGTATGAGAATTTAAAAACGCAAATAAGAAATGAAAGGAAATTTGTGAAAAAAAAAAGGAATAAAAATGAAAAGACAAAAGATTTGGAATAAAAAACAGAAAAATAAAAATTTTTAAAATAACGAAAAAATTAAAACGAGTAAAAATGAAAGCATATGAAAAAAAAGTAAAAAGAAGGAAAATTTTGAAGGGAAAAAGTTATTAAAAAATTACAAAGTAGGACAAAAATAGCAAGAAAAATAATAAAATAAAAAAGATTCAAAAAATAAAAATAAAAAATTTTGAACTTTATAAAAATTTGTAAAATATAAATAAAAATAAATGGAAAAATAAATTAAGATAAAATATTAATATGGAAGAAAAAATTAAATAAAATACCAAAAAAGCAAAAAATAAAAAAGTAAGATATTAAAAAATTAGCGAATAAAAAAATACAAAAGACAAAATGAATAAAAATTTCGAATACAAAATAGAAAAAAACTTTTAGTTGAGAATATACAAAGAAAAACAACAAAAATATAACAAATATAGGAAAAAGATATAAAAAATCAAAGATAAAAAAATAAAATAAAAGTTAATAAAAAATATAAATAAAAACAAAAAGAAAGTGCACAAAAAAAGTCTAATAATTTAAAAATGCAAATAAGAAATGAAAGGAAATTTGTGAAAAAATAAGAAAAGAATAAAAATGAAAAGACAAAAGATTTGGAATAAAAAAAGAAAAAAGAAATGTAAAAAATTTTAAAACAACGAAAAAATTAAAACAAGTAAAACTGAAAGCATAGGAAAAAAAAAAAAAAAGCAAAAGAAAGAAAATTTCAAAGGGAAAAAGTTATTGAAAAATTAGAACATAGAACAAAAAAAAAAATGAAAATGAAAAAATAAAAAAGATTCAAAAAATAGAAATAAAAAATTTTAAATTTTATAAAATTTTTTAAAAATATGAATAAAAAACAAATAAAAAATAGTAATATAAAAGAAAAAAAAATAAATAAAATACCAAAAAATGGAAAAAGATAAAAAAAGTAAGAAAATAAAAAATTAGCAAATGAAAAGAATATAAAAAGACAAAACGAATAAGAATTTGACATATAAAATAGAAAAAACTTTTAGTTTAAAGAAAAAAATAAAATAAAAACAAAAGGAAGTGCACAAAAAAAGAAGTTTGAGGTTTTAAAATTGTAAAGAAGAAATAAAAAAAAAAAAAAAGTGTGAAAAAAAAGATATAAGAAAAAGCAAGAAAAAAATAGAGAATTTTAATAGAAAGAAAAAAATGAAAGTAAATCAACAAATAAGTTAAAAGAAAAAGAGAAAAAGGATTAATGAAAAATTATAAAAATATATACAACAAATAAAGGAAAAAGATATAAAATACGAAAGATGAAAAATAAAATAAAAGTTAATAAAAAATAAAAATAAAAATAAAAGAATGTGCACAAAAAAAGAAGTTTGAGGTTTTAAAATTATAAAGAAGAAATAAAAAAAAAAGTGCAAACAAAAAGATTTAAGAAAAAGCAAGAAAAAAATAAAAAATGAAAATACAAAATATATAAAATAAAAATTGAGAAAAAAAATGAGAGAAATAAGAAAAAAAATTAAAAATGAAGAGGCAAAAATATGAAATAAAACAAG
Source organism: Durio zibethinus (assembly GCF_047325235.1). Taxonomy (NCBI): domain Eukaryota; kingdom Viridiplantae; phylum Streptophyta; class Magnoliopsida; order Malvales; family Malvaceae; genus Durio; species Durio zibethinus. The sequence continues at coordinate 589,912 of NW_028322654.1, forward strand.
AAGAAAAAAAAATTTATAGAAAATTTTAAAACGAAGAAAAAAGTGAAGAAAAATTTGAAAGGAGAAAAAGTTAATGAAAAATTATAAAAATGCAACAAAAAATAACCGAGAATGATAAAATAAAAAAAGAAAAGAAAAATAAAAAATTTCAAAACTTAATAAAAATTTATGAAACTATAAAAAAAGAAAGAAATAAAAAAAGAAAAAAAATTAAAGCAAAAGAAAAAAGATAAATAAAGCACAAAAAAAGAAAAAAAAAACAAAAAATATAAAAAGTAAGAAAATAAAAAAGGACAAAAATTGAAGAAAAATTTCAAAAATGAAATGGAATGACAAAATGAAAAAAAAATTAGTTTAAAAAGGAACAAAAAATTGAAAAACATATAAGACCTAATAATAAAACAATATAAAAAGTGCGACAAAAAATTAAAAAAGAGAAAATTTAATGCAAAATAAAAAAAGTATGAGAATTTAAAAACGCAAATAAGAAATGAAAGGAAATTTGTGAAAAAAAAAAGGAATAAAAATGAAAAGACAAAAGATTTGGAATAAAAAACAGAAAAATAAAAATTTTTAAAATAACGAAAAAATTAAAACGAGTAAAAATGAAAGCATATGAAAAAAAAGTAAAAAGAAGGAAAATTTTGAAGGGAAAAAGTTATTAAAAAATTACAAAGTAGGACAAAAATAGCAAGAAAAATAATAAAATAAAAAAGATTCAAAAAATAAAAATAAAAAATTTTGAACTTTATAAAAATTTGTAAAATATAAATAAAAATAAATGGAAAAATAAATTAAGATAAAATATTAATATGGAAGAAAAAATTAAATAAAATACCAAAAAAGCAAAAAATAAAAAAGTAAGATATTAAAAAATTAGCGAATAAAAAAATACAAAAGACAAAATGAATAAAAATTTCGAATACAAAATAGAAAAAAACTTTTAGTTGAGAATATACAAAGAAAAACAACAAAAATATAACAAATATAGGAAAAAGATATAAAAAATCAAAGATAAAAAAATAAAATAAAAGTTAATAAAAAATATAAATAAAAACAAAAAGAAAGTGCACAAAAAAAGTCTAATAATTTAAAAATGCAAATAAGAAATGAAAGGAAATTTGTGAAAAAATAAGAAAAGAATAAAAATGAAAAGACAAAAGATTTGGAATAAAAAAAGAAAAAAGAAATGTAAAAAATTTTAAAACAACGAAAAAATTAAAACAAGTAAAACTGAAAGCATAGGAAAAAAAAAAAAAAAGCAAAAGAAAGAAAATTTCAAAGGGAAAAAGTTATTGAAAAATTAGAACATAGAACAAAAAAAAAAATGAAAATGAAAAAATAAAAAAGATTCAAAAAATAGAAATAAAAAATTTTAAATTTTATAAAATTTTTTAAAAATATGAATAAAAAACAAATAAAAAATAGTAATATAAAAGAAAAAAAAATAAATAAAATACCAAAAAATGGAAAAAGATAAAAAAAGTAAGAAAATAAAAAATTAGCAAATGAAAAGAATATAAAAAGACAAAACGAATAAGAATTTGACATATAAAATAGAAAAAACTTTTAGTTTAAAGAAAAAAATAAAATAAAAACAAAAGGAAGTGCACAAAAAAAGAAGTTTGAGGTTTTAAAATTGTAAAGAAGAAATAAAAAAAAAAAAAAAGTGTGAAAAAAAAGATATAAGAAAAAGCAAGAAAAAAATAGAGAATTTTAATAGAAAGAAAAAAATGAAAGTAAATCAACAAATAAGTTAAAAGAAAAAGAGAAAAAGGATTAATGAAAAATTATAAAAATATATACAACAAATAAAGGAAAAAGATATAAAATACGAAAGATGAAAAATAAAATAAAAGTTAATAAAAAATAAAAATAAAAATAAAAGAATGTGCACAAAAAAAGAAGTTTGAGGTTTTAAAATTATAAAGAAGAAATAAAAAAAAAAGTGCAAACAAAAAGATTTAAGAAAAAGCAAGAAAAAAATAAAAAATGAAAATACAAAATATATAAAATAAAAATTGAGAAAAAAAATGAGAGAAATAAGAAAAAAAATTAAAAATGAAGAGGCAAAAATATGAAATAAAACAAGAAGAAAAAAAAATTTATAGAAAATTTTAAAACGAAGAAAAAAGTGAAGAAAAATTTGAAAGGAGAAAAAGTTAATGAAAAATTATAAAAATGCAACAAAAAATAACCGAGAATGATAAAATAAAAAAAGAAAAGAAAAATAAAAAATTTCAAAACTTAATAAAAATTTATGAAACTATAAAAAAAGAAAGAAATAAAAAAAGAAAAAAAATTAAAGCAAAAGAAAAAAGATAAATAAAGCACAAAAAAAGAAAAAAAAAACAAAAAATATAAAAAGTAAGAAAATAAAAAAGGACAAAAATTGAAGAAAAATTTCAAAAATGAAATGGAATGACAAAATGAAAAAAAAATTAGTTTAAAAAGGAACAAAAAATTGAAAAACATATAAGACCTAATAATAAAACAATATAAAAAGTGCGACAAAAAATTAAAAAAGAGAAAATTTAATGCAAAATAAAAAAAGTATGAGAATTTAAAAACGCAAATAAGAAATGAAAGGAAATTTGTGAAAAAAAAAAGGAATAAAAATGAAAAGACAAAAGATTTGGAATAAAAAACAGAAAAATAAAAATTTTTAAAATAACGAAAAAATTAAAACGAGTAAAAATGAAAGCATATGAAAAAAAAGTAAAAAGAAGGAAAATTTTGAAGGGAAAAAGTTATTAAAAAATTACAAAGTAGGACAAAAATAGCAAGAAAAATAATAAAATAAAAAAGATTCAAAAAATAAAAATAAAAAATTTTGAACTTTATAAAAATTTGTAAAATATAAATAAAAATAAATGGAAAAATAAATTAAGATAAAATATTAATATGGAAGAAAAAATTAAATAAAATACCAAAAAAGCAAAAAATAAAAAAGTAAGATATTAAAAAATTAGCGAATAAAAAAATACAAAAGACAAAATGAATAAAAATTTCGAATACAAAATAGAAAAAACTTTTAGTTGAGAATATACAAAGAAAAACAACAAAAATATAACAAATATAGGAAAAAGATATAAAAAATCAAAGATAAAAAAATAAAATAAAAGTTAATAAAAAATATAAATAAAAACAAAAAGAAAGTGCACAAAAAAAGTCTAATAATTTAAAAATGCAAATAAGAAATGAAAGGAAATTTGTGAAAAAATAAGAAAAGAATAAAAATGAAAAGACAAAAGATTTGGAATAAAAAAAGAAAAAAGAAATGTAAAAAATTTTAAAACAACGAAAAAATTAAAACAAGTAAAACTGAAAGCATAGGAAAAAAAAAAAAAAAGCAAAAGAAAGAAAATTTCAAAGGGAAAAAGTTATTGAAAAATTAGAACATAGAACAAAAAAAAAAATGAAAATGAAAAAATAAAAAAGATTCAAAAAATAGAAATAAAAAATTTTAAATTTTATAAAATTTTTTAAAAATATGAATAAAAAACAAATAAAAAATAGTAATATAAAAGAAAAAAAAATAAATAAAATACCAAAAAATGGAAAAAGATAAAAAAAGTAAGAAAATAAAAAATTAGCAAATGAAAAGAATATAAAAAGACAAAACGAATAAGAATTTGACATATAAAATAGAAAAAACTTTTAGTTTAAAGAAAAAAATAAAATAAAAACAAAAGGAAGTGCACAAAAAAAGAAGTTTGAGGTTTTAAAATTGTAAAGAAGAAATAAAAAAAAAAAAAAAGTGTGAAAAAAAAGATATAAGAAAAAGCAAGAAAAAAATAGAGAATTTTAATAGAAAGAAAAAAATGAAAGTAAATCAACAAATAAGTTAAAAGAAAAAGAGAAAAAGGATTAATGAAAAATTATAAAAATATATACAACAAATAAAGGAAAAAGATATAAAATACGAAAGATGAAAAATAAAATAAAAGTTAATAAAAAATAAAAATAAAAATAAAAGAATGTGCACAAAAAAAGAAGTTTGAGGTTTTAAAATTATAAAGAAGAAATAAAAAAAAAAGTGCAAACAAAAAGATTTAAGAAAAAGCAAGAAAAAAATAAAAAATGAAAATACAAAATATATAAAATAAAAATTGAGAAAAAAAATGAGAGAAATAAGAAAAAAAATAAAAAATGAAGAGGCAAAAATATGAAATAAAACAAGAAGAAAAAAAAATTTATAGAAAATTTTAAAACGAAGAAAAAAGTGAAGAAAAATTTGAAAGGAGAAAAAGTTAATGAAAAATTATAAAAATGCAACAAAAAATAACCGAGAATGATAAAATAAAAAAAGAAAAGAAAAATAAAAAATTTCAAAACTTAATAAAAATTTATGAAACTATAAAAAAAGAAAGAAATAAAAAAAGAAAAAAAATTAAAGCAAAAGAAAAAAGATAAATAAAGCACAAAAAAAGAAAAAAAAAACAAAAAATATAAAAAGTAAGAAAATAAAAAAGGACAAAAATTGAAGAAAAATTTCAAAAATGAAATGGAATGACAAAATGAAAAAAAAATTAGTTTAAAAAGGAACAAAAAATTGAAAAACATATAAGACCTAATAATAAAACAATATAAAAAGTGCGACAAAAAATTAAAAAAGAGAAAATTTAATGCAAAATAAAAAAAGTATGAGAATTTAAAAACGCAAATAAGAAATGAAAGGAAATTTGTGAAAAAAAAAAGGAATAAAAATGAAAAGACAAAAGATTTGGAATAAAAAACAGAAAAATAAAAATTTTTAAAATAACGAAAAAATTAAAACGAGTAAAAATGAAAGCATATGAAAAAAAAGTAAAAAGAAGGAAAATTTTGAAGGGAAAAAGTTATTAAAAAATTACAAAGTAGGACAAAAATAGCAAGAAAAATAATAAAATAAAAAAGATTCAAAAAATAAAAATAAAAAATTTTGAACTTTATAAAAATTTGTAAAATATAAATAAAAATAAATGGAAAAATAAATTAAGATAAAATATTAATATGGAAGAAAAAATTAAATAAAATACCAAAAAAGCAAAAAATAAAAAAGTAAGATATTAAAAAATTAGCGAATAAAAAAATACAAAAGACAAAATGAATAAAAATTTCGAATACAAAATAGAAAAAACTTTTAGTTGAGAATATACAAAGAAAAACAACAAAAATATAACAAATATAGGAAAAAGATATAAAAAATCAAAGATAAAAAAATAAAATAAAAGTTAATAAAAAATATAAATAAAAACAAAAAGAAAGTGCACAAAAAAAGTCTAATAATTTAAAAATGCAAATAAGAAATGAAAGGAAATTTGTGAAAAAATAAGAAAAGAATAAAAATGAAAAGACAAAAGATTTGGAATAAAAAAAGAAAAAAGAAATGTAAAAAATTTTAAAACAACGAAAAAATTAAAACAAGTAAAACTGAAAGCATAGGAAAAAAACAAAAAAAAGCAAAAGAAAGAAAATTTCAAAGGGAAAAAGTTATTGAAAAATTAGAACATAGAACAAAAAAAAAAATGAAAATGAAAAAATAAAAAAGATTCAAAAAATAGAAATAAAAAATTTTAAATTTTATAAAATTTTTTAAAAATATGAATAAAAAACAAATAAAAAATAGTAATATAAAAGAAAAAAAAATAAATAAAATACCAAAAAATGGAAAAAGATAAAAAAAGTAAGAAAATAAAAAATTAGCAAATGAAAAGAATATAAAAAGACAAAACGAATAAGAATTTGACATATAAAATAGAAAAAACTTTTAGTTTAAAGAAAAAAATAAAATAAAAACAAAAGGAAGTGCACAAAAAAAGAAGTTTGAGGTTTTAAAATTGTAAAGAAGAAATAAAAAAAAAAAAAAAGTGTGAAAAAAAAGATATAAGAAAAAGCAAGAAAAAAATAGAGAATTTTAATAGAAAGAAAAAAATGAAAGTAAATCAACAAATAAGTTAAAAGAAAAAGAGAAAAAGGATTAATGAAAAATTATAAAAATATATACAACAAATAAAGGAAAAAGATATAAAATACGAAAGATGAAAAATAAAATAAAAGTTAATAAAAAATAAAAATAAAAATAAAAGAATGTGCACAAAAAAAGAAGTTTGAGGTTTTAAAATTATAAAGAAGAAATAAAAAAAAAAGTGCAAACAAAAAGATTTAAGAAAAAGCAAGAAAAAAATAAAAAATGAAAATACAAAATATATAAAATAAAAATTGAGAAAAAAAATGAGAGAAATAAGAAAAAAAATAAAAAATGAAGAGGCAAAAATATGAAATAAAACAAGAAGAAAAAAAAATTTATAGAAAATTTTAAAACGAAGAAAAAAGTGAAGAAAAATTTGAAAGGAGAAAAAGTTAATGAAAAATTATAAAAATGCAACAAAAAATAACCGAGAATGATAAAATAAAAAAAGAAAAGAAAAATAAAAAATTTCAAAACTTAATAAAAATTTATGAAACTATAAAAAAAGAAAGAAATAAAAAAAGAAAAAAAATTAAAGCAAAAGAAAAAAGATAAATAAAGCACAAAAAAAGAAAAAAAAAACAAAAAATATAAAAAGTAAGAAAATAAAAAAGGACAAAAATTGAAGAAAAATTTCAAAAATGAAATGGAATGACAAAATGAAAAAAAAATTAGTTTAAAAAGGAACAAAAAATTGAAAAACATATAAGACCTAATAATAAAACAATATAAAAAGTGCGACAAAAAATTAAAAAAGAGAAAATTTAATGCAAAATAAAAAAAGTATGAGAATTTAAAAACGCAAATAAGAAATGAAAGGAAATTTGTGAAAAAAAAAAGGAATAAAAATGAAAAGACAAAAGATTTGGAATAAAAAACAGAAAAATAAAAATTTTTAAAATAACGAAAAAATTAAAACGAGTAAAAATGAAAGCATATGAAAAAAAAGTAAAAAGAAGGAAAATTTTGAAGGGAAAAAGTTATTAAAAAATTACAAAGTAGGACAAAAATAGCAAGAAAAATAATAAAATAAAAAAGATTCAAAAAATAAAAATAAAAAATTTTGAACTTTATAAAAATTTGTAAAATATAAATAAAAATAAATGGAAAAATAAATTAAGATAAAATATTAATATGGAAGAAAAAATTAAATAAAATACCAAAAAAGCAAAAAATAAAAAAGTAAGATATTAAAAAATTAGCGAATAAAAAAATACAAAAGACAAAATGAATAAAAATTTCGAATACAAAATAGAAAAAACTTTTAGTTGAGAATATACAAAGAAAAACAACAAAAATATAACAAATATAGGAAAAAGATATAAAAAATCAAAGATAAAAAAATAAAATAAAAGTTAATAAAAAATATAAATAAAAACAAAAAGAAAGTGCACAAAAAAAGTCTAATAATTTAAAAATGCAAATAAGAAATGAAAGGAAATTTGTGAAAAAATAAGAAAAGAATAAAAATGAAAAGACAAAAGATTTGGAATAAAAAAAGAAAAAAGAAATGTAAAAAATTTTAAAACAACGAAAAAATTAAAACAAGTAAAACTGAAAGCATAGGAAAAAAAAAAAAAAAAGCAAAAGAAAGAAAATTTCAAAGGGAAAAAGTTATTGAAAAATTAGAACATAGAACAAAAAAAAAATGAAAATGAAAAAATAAAAAAGATTCAAAAAATAGAAATAAAAAATTTTAAATTTTATAAAATTTTTTAAAAATATGAATAAAAAACAAATAAAAAATAGTAATATAAAAGAAAAAAAAATAAATAAAATACCAAAAAATGGAAAAAGATAAAAAAAGTAAGAAAATAAAAAATTAGCAAATGAAAAGAATATAAAAAGACAAAACGAATAAGAATTTGACATATAAAATAGAAAAAACTTTTAGTTTAAAGAAAAAAATAAAATAAAAACAAAAGGAAGTGCACAAAAAAAGAAGTTTGAGGTTTTAAAATTGTAAAGAAGAAATAAAAAAAAAAAAAAGTGGGGAAAAAAAGATATAAGAAAAAGCAAGAAAAAAATAGAGAATTTTAATAGAAAGAAAAAAATGAAAGTAAATCAACAAATAAGTTAAAAGAAAAAGAGAAAAAGGATTAATGAAAAATTATAAAAATATATACAACAAATAAAGGAAAAAGATATAAAATACGAAAGATGAAAAATAAAATAAAAGTTAATAAAAAATAAAAATAAAAATAAAAGAATGTGCACAAAAAAAGAAGTTTGAGGTTTTAAAATTATAAAGAAGAAATAAAAAAAAAGTGCAAACAAAAAGATTTAAGAAAAAGCAAGAAAAAAATAAAAAATGAAAATACAAAATATATAAAATAAAAATTGAGAAAAAAAATGAGAGAAATAAGAAAAAAAATTAAAAATGAAGAGGCAAAAATATGAAATAAAACAAGAAGAAAAAAAAATTTATAGAAAATTTTAAAACGAAGAAAAAAGTGAAGAAAAATTTGAAAGGAGAAAAAGTTAATGAAAAATTATAAAAATGCAACAAAAAATAACCGAGAATGATAAAATAAAAAAAGAAAAGAAAAATAAAAAATTTCAAAACTTAATAAAAATTTATGAAACTATAAAAAAAGAAAGAAATAAAAAAAGAAAAAAAATTAAAGCAAAAGAAAAAAGATAAATAAAGCACAAAAAAAGAAAAAAAAACAAAAAATATAAAAAGTAAGAAAATAAAAAAGGACAAAAATTGAAGAAAAATTTCAAAAATGAAATGGAATGACAAAATGAAAAAAAATTAGTTTAAAAAGGAACAAAAAATTGAAAAACATATAAGACCTAATAATAAAACAATATAAAAAGTGCGACAAAAAATTAAAAAAGAGAAAATTTAATGCAAAATAAAAAAAGTATGAGAATTTAAAAACGCAAATAAGAAATGAAAGGAAATTTGTGAAAAAAAAAAGGAATAAAAATGAAAAGACAAAAGATTTGGAATAAAAAACAGAAAAATAAAAATTTTTAAAATAACGAAAAAATTAAAACGAGTAAAAATGAAAGCATATGAAAAAAAAGTAAAAAGAAGGAAAATTTTGAAGGGAAAAAGTTATTAAAAAATTACAAAGTAGGACAAAAATAGCAAGAAAAATAATAAAATAAAAAAGATTCAAAAAATAAAAATAAAAAATTTTGAACTTTATAAAAATTTGTAAAATATAAATAAAAATAAATGGAAAAATAAATTAAGATAAAATATTAATATGGAAGAAAAAATTAAATAAAATACCAAAAAAGCAAAAAATAAAAAAGTAAGATATTAAAAAATTAGCGAATAAAAAAATACAAAAGACAAAATGAATAAAAATTTCGAATACAAAATAGAAAAAACTTTTAGTTGAGAATATACAAAGAAAAACAACAAAAATATAACAAATATAGGAAAAAGATATAAAAAATCAAAGATAAAAAAATAAAATAAAAGTTAATAAAAAATATAAATAAAAACAAAAAGAAAGTGCACAAAAAAAGTCTAATAATTTAAAAATGCAAATAAGAAATGAAAGGAAATTTGTGAAAAAATAAGAAAAGAATAAAAATGAAAAGACAAAAGATTTGGAATAAAAAAAGAAAAAAGAAATGTAAAAAATTTTAAAACAACGAAAAAATTAAAACAAGTAAAACTGAAAGCATAGGAAAAAAAAAAAAAAAGCAAAAGAAAGAAAATTTCAAAGGGAAAAAGTTATTGAAAAATTAGAACATAGAACAAAAAAAAAAATGAAAATGAAAAAATAAAAAAGATTCAAAAAATAGAAATAAAAAATTTTAAATTTTATAAAATTTTTTAAAAATATGAATAAAAAACAAATAAAAAATAGTAATATAAAAGAAAAAAAAATAAATAAAATACCAAAAAATGGAAAAAGATAAAAAAAGTAAGAAAATAAAAAATTAGCAAATGAAAAGAATATAAAAAGACAAAACGAATAAGAATTTGACATATAAAATAGAAAAAACTTTTAGTTTAAAGAAAAAAATAAAATAAAAACAAAAGGAAGTGCACAAAAAAAGAAGTTTGAGGTTTTAAAATTGTAAAGAAGAAATAAAAAAAAAAAGTGTGAAAAAAAAGATATAAGAAAAAGCAAGAAAAAAATAGAGAATTTTAATAGAAAGAAAAA